>NC_090447.1:398307716-398907716 GCF_031143425.1 Pleurodeles waltl | reverse complement strand
CAGTGTGGTGCTTATGCATCATGCATGGATGAGATCCACAGGTTTTGTGGGTGATGTCCATGCATTTTGAATGGATATGCCATTTGTCAGCACCCAGCTCCTTGGTAACGAAGTAGACTCAGTCTTGGAATGCTTCAAAGAAAGAAGTGCCACAGCGTGATCTCTTTGCCTGAGCTGCCCCCGAGCAGCAGTATCCTCATCAATTATGTACCTTTCAAGGCTTCAGAGGGCGTTCAGCACAAAGAGTCTGCTAAAGCCCTTTAGATGAGCAATAGACCCCCCTGTTCTTTTGAGTCTGGGGTTGGATATCCAGCAGTCAACATCCAGGCCCTTAGGGGCAGCAACTGCCCAGTCCCATGCCCCCTCTTTCAGCTTCCAAGCTGATTTAATTTGCCATCTGCAGCATATGGCCACCCTCTTTGAGGTAGGATACGTTTTTACCTCTGAGGGTGGCAGAGTATAAAATCTGACAAATGCGTGCGCAAATTGTTCAGCAAGAATACACTCTGCCATTACTGTCCAAATCATCACATATCCCACCCATCAGATCGGCTTTCAGGAGATCATTTGTTTATTCTGAGGCAAGAAGTCCAGGCTGTCTTTCACAAAGGAATTAAAGAGAGGGTTCTAGAATAGGAAATAAGGACAGGATGTTAAACTATCTGCTTTGCATCCAGGAGATTGGATTGCAGAGCTGGACCTGCAGGCCACCTATTTTCACATCCCTATCCTGCGTAGTCCCACAGGCATTACGTGCAGTTTAAGGTGGGCCAAGAGCATTTTCACGTTTGTGTGCTCCTATTCAACCTCACAGGTGCCCCTCACGTATTCATGAAAGTCATGGTGGTGGCTGTTGCACACCTTCAACGATCAGCTATACCATTCTTCCCCTACCTTGTTGACTGACTACTGAAGGCAGGCTCCCCACAGTCAATCGTAGAACACCTCAAGAAAATAGAGAACCTCTTAACATCTTTGAGGTTCTCGATCATTGTGCCAAAGTCACACCTGACTCCACAAAGGCTCCCATTCATCAGAGCTATTCTAGATATAGTGCAGCTCAAGCTGTCCCTGCCTTTTAGTGAGTCCAGGACATTCAGGCTATGATCTTGTGATTCAGCATTGGTCCTGAGTCTCAGTGACACTGAGACCTCTTGGCCTTCTGCATCCTGCTGGTGGATTACACCAGATAGCACACGTGGACTCTGTGGTGGGATCTTAGTGGAATAGGCACCTAGGGAATCTGTCGGACTCCAATCAGGATTTAGGAGAAAACTGTAAAAGATCTGCAGTGGTAGCTGATGGTAGTGACAGATGCATCACTGTTGGGTTTGAGAAACCACTGGGGAGAGGTGGAGATGAGAGGATTCTGGTCTCTAGCGGAGACCTGGCTCCATATCAATCTTTTGAACTCTTGGGCCGTTCACTTTGCATTGAAGGCTTTCTTGCTGATCACCAAAGGGAGGTTGGTTTCAATTCCCACAGACACCACCACCCCCTGTGTGTACAGAAACAAGCAGGGCAGGGTGGAGTCTTGGCTCTGTGTCTCTTTAACAAACTGAAAGGTCAGGGCATTTCTCTGGTTGTGGACCACCTGGTGAGATTCTTTAAAGCAAGGGGACAACTGAACTCTACTAGAAACACTCAGTGGATCACAAATAGAACTTACACCTGAGGTGGTGCACGGTGTCCTCCAACAATGGGGAGATCCCTGGCTCAGTCACTTACACCACTGCTGAGAATGTGCATTGTTGACACATTTGTATGCTGGAGTTCCTAAAGCCATCTTTCTCTCTCAGATGCTTTCCACCTACAGTGGTGGACAAGATTCCTCTATGCTTTCCTACCCCCACCTTTTGTGCCTCAAGTTCTGAATAAGAGCAGGAATGACTGGGCCCAAATTAGTGGCTCCAGCTTGGGGCAGAAGGTGTGGTACTGACATCTTCTGGACATGAGCCTGTATGTTCTGATCCAGCTGCCACCTCTGGAGGTGCGTTTGTTGCAGCAGCAGGGCATGGTCCTATACCCAAGCCTGCGCTGTAGGAAGCTGGCCTGGTGTGTGGTGAGCACTTATGGTGTTATCACCTTATTCCAGGTCCAGTTATCCACTATTAGTGAAGCGTAGGCAGTGTCCAGGAAGCCAGGGCTCTCTAGATATAGCTGTGGCTGAGCAGCCAAGACTTATCTAGGAGACATGCAACGCTTATGGAATACCACTGTAGTCACACAGCACTATCACACATGAAAGAACCACAGTGTTACAAAAATAAAGGTACTTTATTATACTAACACAAATGCTAGAATACTGGATAGCAATCTTCCAACTGGAGGTAAGTAAACACACTATTATATACACATTAGTGATCAGTAAAGAGCATAGGAAACAATAAGCATTAGTAAAATAATATATGAACAGTGAGGGCCCTAGGGTAGGGCCAAACCATATACTAAAAAAGTGAAATGTGAAAGGCAGCTCCCCACCCAAGGAAGTGGAATTAGTACAGAGGAGATGGATGAACTAGGAACCCCAATAGGTGAGCACCAGAGTGACACCCAGCGACCAGGAGAGCAGAGGTAAGTACCTGGTTTTCCCCAAAACAAACAGGAGGAATTTTGGAAATGATTATGCAAGACCCAACCAAGACGGGAAGAACCCAAAGGCCGATCCTGACAGATGAAGACATGCAAAGGAAGGGGACCAAGTTCAGTACGTGTTGGAGTGTCCGGTTGTGGCACGAGCCACTACCCACCCTTCTGTGGATGCAGGACCAGGTCGACGGTGGACGAAGAAGGTCTGCAGTACACCACAGGAGATGAAGAGAGGTCCAAGAAGTGATGCAAGTGATGCCCCACATCAGTGGTCGATATGCAGTCCGCTAGTGGTGGTGTAAGGCCACAAACAAGCCTTGACAAATGCAAGAGACGGAGAAGATGATTTGCAAGGCTGAAGAAGACTAGGAAGGTCCAGGGGATTCAACCCAAGGAGTAGAGTCCAGGGTGACCCTCAGCAGCTGTTAGAGTCACATGGAGAGGAGGCAGCCCCCACAGACAACCCACTGGCAGCAGGCACAGGAGTCGCAGTGAGGCCCACTCAGCACACCTGAATAGGAGTACCACATCGCTGGAGCAGTAGGCAGGAGACTGTGCTTTGCAGGAGGGAGTGCTGGGGGCTGGGCTACATGGAGCCTGCAGAAACCTTGGAGGAAGAACAACAAGCCTTGGTTACTGCAAGAGTCACTGTGCACAGTGGTACTGTCCTGCAAGGAGTGGCAAGGGCTTACCATTTCCCAAGTTGGACAGCTGGTAGAGAGGACCAAGGGGACCACGCAGCTCCAGAGGGGAGAAGATCCACACAGCCTGTTGTTGCAGTGGGTGCCTGCAGATGCAGGGGAGTGACTCCTTCACTCCAAGGGAGATTCCTTCTTACTCCTTTTGCAGGCTGAAGATTCGCCGCCCTCAGAGGCTGCACAGCCATGGAAATGTTGTGGTTGCTGGAAGGATCCAGAGAAACAATGTTGCAGAGCAGAGTCGTCGCTGTTGTTGCAGATTGTCGGTTCCTGGAGGGTCCAGTTGCAGTCCCAGTGGCCAGAAGATGGAGTAAACAATGCAGAGGAGTCCTGCTGGAATCTTGCATGTCGAATCTGAGGAACCAACCAAGAGGGAGACCCTAAATAGCCCACGAAGGGGATTGATCACCTAGCAGGGTGACCACCTACAAGGAGAGGGCGGTGACGTCACCTACCTGACCTGGCCACTCAGATGCCCCCAGGGGCCTCGGCCCAGCTTGGATTCAAGATGGCAGATTCAAGTGGCCACCTGGAGGAGCTCTGGGCACCACCCTTAGGGTGGTGCTAGATAGGGGAGTGGTCACTCCCCTTTCCTTTGCCCATTTTTGCACCAGAGCAGGGACCGGAGGAAACCGGTTTATGCAAGGAGGGCACCAAATGTGCTTTCAATGCATACCAGTGGCTTGGAGAGGCTACCCCTCCCAAGCCATGTAACACTTATTTCCAAGGGAGAGGGTGTTACCTTCCTCTCCTCCAGGAAATCCTTTGTTCTACCTTCCTCTGCCTGAGCTTGGTCACACAGCACAAAGGCAGAAACCTGTCTGAGGGGTGGCAGCAATGTGGGCTGCCCAGAAAACCCCAGAAACTAGTAGCAGCAATGCTTGGGGTCCTCTAGGGAGCCCCCAGAGTGCATGGAATCAAACAAACCAACACTGGCAGCAGTATCCCGGTAGGATTCCGACATGTTTGATACCAAACATGCCCAGGTTCGGAGTTACCATTATGTAGCAGTACATGGGGAAAATGGCTTACCGGCACGAGTATAGTCCAGTGTAATGGAGCTGGAATTCATAGGGGCACCTCTGCTCATGCAGGGATGCCATCACACACAGGTACCTGCACCCTGCCCTCTGGGCTAGAAGGGTCCAGCACAGGGGTGACTTACAGTGACCTGGTGCAGTGACCTGTAGTGAAAGGGTTCTCTAGATGTAGCTGTGGCTGAACAGCCAAGACTTATCTAGGAGACATGCAAAGCTTATGTAATACCACTGTAGTCACACAGCACTATCACACATGAAAGAACCACAGTGTTACAAAAATAAAGGCACTTTATTATAGTAACACAAATGCTAGAATACTGGATAGGCAATCCTCCAACTGGAGGTAAGTAAACACACTATTATATACACATTAGCGATCAGTAAAGAGCATAGAAAGCAATAAGCATTAGTAAAAGAATATATGAACAGTGAGGGCCCTACGGTAGAGCCAAACCATATACTAAAAAAGTGCAATGTGAAAGGCAGATCTCCACCCAAGGAAGTGGAATTAGTACAGAGGAGATGGAGGAACTAGGAACCCCAATAGGTGAGTACCCGGATGACCCACAGCGACCAGGAGAGCAGAGGTAAGTACCTGATTTCCCCCAAAACAAACAGGAGGAATTTTGGAAATGATTATGCAAGACCCAACCAAGACGGGTAGAACCCAAAGGCGGATCCTGGCAGATGAGGACCTGCAAAGGAAGGGGACCAAGTCCAGTACGTGATGGAGTATCCGGTTGTGGCACGAGCCACTACCCACCCTTCTGTGGATGCAGGACCAGGTCGGCGGCGGACGAAGAAGGTCTGCAGTACACCACAGGAGATGAAGAGAGGTCCAAGAAGTGATGCAAGTGATGCCCCACGCCAGTTGTCAAGATGCAGTCCGTTAGTGGTGTTGTAAGGCCACATACAAGCCTTGGCAAATGCAAGAGACGGAGAAGATGATTTGCAAGGCTAAAGAGGACTAGGAAGGTCCAGGGAATTCAACCCAAGGAGGAGAGTCCAGGGTGACTCTCAGCAGCTGTTAGAGTTACAGGGAGAGGAGGCAGCCCCCACAGACAACCCACTGGCAGCAGGCACAGGAGTCGCAGTGAGGCCCACTTAGCACACCTGAATAGGAGTCCCACATTGCTGGAGCAGTAGGCAGGAGACTGTGCTTTGCAGGAGGGAGTGCTGGGGGCTGGGCTACATGGAGCCTGCAGAAACCTTGGAGGAGGAACAACAAGCCTTGGTTACTGCAAGACTCACTGTGCACAGTGGTACTGTCCTGCAAGGAGAGGCAAGGGCTTACCATTTCCCCAGTTGGACAGCTGGTAGAGAGGACAAAGGGGACCACGCAGCTCCAGAGGGGAGAAGATCCACACAGCCTGTTGTTGCAGTGGGTGCCTGCGGATGCAGGGGAGTGACTCCTTCACCCCAAGGGAGATTCCTTCTTACTCTTTTTGCAGGCTGAAGATTCGCCGCCCTCAGAGGATGCACAGCCATGGAAATGTTGCAGTTGTTGGAACGATCCAGAGAAACAATGTTGCAGAGTCATCGCTGTAGTTGCAGATTGTCGGTTCCTGGAGGGTCCAGCTGCAGTCCCAGTGGCCAGAAGATGAAGTAAACAATGCAGAAGAGTCCTGCTGGAATCTTGCATATCGAATCTGAGGAACCAACCAAGAGGGAGACCCTAAATAGCCCAGGAAGGGGATTAATCATCTAGCAGGGTGACCACCTACAAGTAGAGGGCGGTGACGTCACCTACCTGACCTGGCCACTCAGATGCTCCCAGGGGCCTCGGCCCAGCTTGGATTCAAGATGGCAGATTCAAGTGGACACCTAGAGGAGCTCTGGGCAACACCCGTAGGGTGGTGCTAGATAGGGGAGTGGTCACTCCCCTTTCCTTTGTCCATTTTTGCACCAGAGCAGGGACCAGAGGAAACCGGTTTATGCAAGGAGGGCACCAAATGTGCCCTTCAAAGCATACCAGTGGCTTGGAGAGGCTACCCCTCCCAAGCCATGTAACACTTATATCCAAGGGAGAGGGTGTTACCTTCCTCTCCCACAGGAAATCCTTTGTTCTGCCTTCCTCTGCCTGAGCTTGGTCAAGCAGCATGAAGGCAGAAACCTGTCTGAGGGGTGCCAGCAACGTGGGCTGGCCAGAAAACCCCAGACAACTAGTAGCAGCAATGCTGGGGGTCCTCTAGGGATCCCCCAGAGTGCATGGAATCAAACAAACCAGCACTGGCCGCAGTATCCCGGTATGATTCCGACATGTTTGATACCAAACATGCCGAGGTTCGGAGTTACCATTATGTAGCAGTACATGAGAAAAATGGCTTACCGGCACGTATGAAGTCCAGTGTAATGGAGCTGGGATTCATAGGGCACCTCTGCTCATGCAGGGGTGCCATCACACACAGGTACCTGCACCCTACCCTCGCTGCTAGAAGGGTCCAGCACAGGGGTGACTTACCTGGTGCAGTGACCTGTAGGGAAAGGGTGCATGCACCATTTCATGCAGGCTACAATGGAAGGCCTACAGACAGATTTTGCATGGGCTCCCACGTGTGGCACAATACATGCTGCAACCCAGGGGGAACCCCTGGTGTCCCATTGCCCTGGGTACCTAGGTACCCCTCACTAGGAACTCACCTGGGGGCACCAGTATGCCAATTGTGGGGTGTGCAAAGTCCTAAGCAACCAAATTTAAAGGAGACAGAGTACAATCAGTGGAGTCCTAGTTAGCAGGATCCCAGTGAAAACAGTCTAAACACACTGAAAGCAGGCAAAAAGTGGAGGTAATCATGCAAAAAGAGGGTATATGTGCAAGATACACCTCCATGCATGGTGATAGAGTTGCAAAAGTTGATTGCTTTTGACCTCCCTTTCAAAGTGTTAGAGTGACATCTAGTGGCCAGGCATCCATCTACAAAATGTGTTGACGTCAAGCACTGGGATAAATTGCAACCTACTGAAGTTTTCTGCCAGATAGACCCATTACATGGAAACTTGTTGAATGTTTTGGTTATTGTAATGTCTTTAGCCCAGTAAGGAGTTGCCATGGGCACTGTTGAAGGATTTAGTCAGTCCTTTCGGACTTTTTGCGTTTGTCAGAGCAATAGTCCTAGTTTAAATCACCTGTTGTAATGTGTTTTCTGAAAGCTTTATTTCATATGGTTCCAACCAAACCTTTTGTGATGTGACAGCAGGATCTTAATTTGGCTCTTGGATTCTTTATGTGTGCTCATTTAAGCCTATGCATAACTTTACTTTGCGTCTCCTGTCTCTTAAAACTTTCTTTCTCGTAGCAATAACTTCAACCCACCACCAGTAAACTTCAAGCTCTGTTCGTACAGCCTCCATACTTCACCTTTTTCCCCAGCTAAAATGGTGTTGTGGAGAAGAGTGGCATATCTGCCTAGAGGTGTGACTCTTTTTCATGTAGGACAGTGCATCACATTTCTGGCACTTTTTGCTCCACCTCACCCTCCCAAAGAGGAAAGACTCCATGGTTTGGACTCCTGAAGAATTTAGAGCTTTTACATTGACCATACCAGCAAACATCATCAGGTGGACAATCAGCTTTTCATTAGGGTGGGTTTTTGAAGCAAAGGATTAGGCAGTGAAGAAAGTGACCATATTAAAGTGGAAAGTCCTCTGTATAAAAGTCTGCAAAGCATTGATCAGGAAGCAGCCTCCTAGAGGTTCTGAGGGATAATTCAACCACACCTGTTCTGAGACATGGGCGGCATTCGACAGGTTGACAAAACACTACTGCCTTGTATCATCGGGGAAATCAAATAATTGCTTTGTCACTTTTTTTCAAGAACGTTATTTTGAAAGGAAGTTGTTTTAAAATAATGGCATTCCAGTTCA
Organism: Pleurodeles waltl; assembly: GCF_031143425.1. Classification (NCBI taxonomy): domain Eukaryota; kingdom Metazoa; phylum Chordata; class Amphibia; order Caudata; family Salamandridae; genus Pleurodeles; species Pleurodeles waltl. Next base: position 398,899,525 of record NC_090447.1, on the reverse strand, counting down.
ATTCAGGTGGGTTATTAAACTAATATATAAAATGCTTAATGGCATACGCAATCATCAAAAATATGAGGGCTTTCACAGTGACCTTCTCCATTGGGTGTTCATCAAAGGCAGAAAGTTTTGCCTGCTTTTTTAAGCAATTGTATCTCCATTTAATACATATATATTAATAAGGCTATTAAGCATTATCTTTCCCCTGCGCAGCTCCTACTTAACCCCCCACCTGATAGTCATCAACACATATCTAGGAAAATGGTACACCTAAATGATTCCTGCCAGTAGAAACACAGGCTCTGAAATGGAGACAGGACTTAGCTGACTCCTGTGAAACATCGCAAACTGGGAGGGGGATAGGGAAAAAGCCCTACTTACTTTGACCTGTTGTGAATTTGCCAATAAAAAGGCAACACAAATGTAATGATCTTTTACAAGATTCACATCCTGTTTTATTGAGTCAGAGGTAGGTAGCTAACAAGTTCAAGACCACCTTCACTGTTTGTCCCCAAAGCAAAGGTTCTCTTAAGTCTTTAAACATGGATTCTCTGCCATAGTTTGATATGAAGCCTCATCGTTTGATGCTCAGTAGTTTAATACACATTGCGTACAAACTACATTTTCTATCAGTTTACCCCCTGAAGCACCTTCCAGCATTAGCTTACTGAGGGAAGGATGGTTGGGGACTATTACACATGGCCACTAATATTGTCACCTGCATCACATCAGTTAGGGACCTTTCAAAGAGGGTAAATAAACACTTTTGATATTAGCTTCATTATTTCCTCAGGTGTTGCTTTGATAAATAGTGTCATTTATTGAGGGCTTCTGGGACGAGCTTTTACCCCATTCTATGGAGGGTTTTCCTGAGGGTTTGTTTCCAACCTGAAAGTAGGTTATTATGCAGTTTTAGAAATGCCTAAAGTCAGCACTTTTGAATTGCATGCTATTAGATTAGTAAGGGCCACATGTACTATCGCAGGAAATTGCTACTTCCTAATTGCGACTTGCAATTAGGAAGTCACAAAATGCAATCTACAGTCTCAGACACCGTTTGTGATTCCCAAATGGGCAGCAAGGAACCTGCCTCATTAATATTCAATTTGTCTGTGACTGCTATTTAAATAAAGCATTTTTTTAAAAATGCAGCCCCTTTTCCTTAAAGGAAAATGGGATGCATTTCAAAAACAAAAATGAAAAGTTTTCTTTTCAGTTTTTAAGCATAGGCAGTGGTCCATGGGACCACTTCCTGCTCCTAAAAATGTTGCCACCTCTGAATTCAAAAAAGGGGAAGGGGTTACCACTAATTCGAAATTCGTGGTAAACTGTGAATGTTTTGCAACTGCATTCCAGACACAAAACATTCATACATGGCCCCGCAAATTGCCATTAGGAAGGGACACCCTTTACACACCCCTTCCTAATACTGAATTGCAAACCCTATTTTGCGAGTCAGTAATAGGAAAAGACTCGCAAAATAGGGTTGGTACATGTCAGAAGGCTATTTAGCGGTTGCAAATGGCCCAATCTACTGTTGCAACCTCTAAATTCATTTGTACAGGTACCCCAAGTAACTTACCTTTTTAACATGCAGAAGTATTATTTGATCAAAACACTAGAGTTGGGGGGGGCTTTATTGTGTAACTGGAGGGGACTGGACTATTGTGTCCAGCAGACGAGGTGCTGATTAAGCATGTCTTTATCAGATTGAGAGGAGTGTAGGAAGTGGCTGTGTCTTCAGGAGGGAGTTCCCTTTACGGACTAGGTGGTCTCACACACATTATATTATCATGCTTCATCATTTGACCACCTAGCCCCACCCAGGTAAGATGATACTACCTGGGCAGACTCAACCTTGTTGTTAAAAGAACTGTCAAGGGAGTGCTGAGATCTAAAAATGGTCCCTCATTTTTAGACTTTATGAGCCAATATTCTCAACTGATTCCTCACCATGGTTTTTACTCTTACCTACAAACACCTTTATTAAGCTACTTCTACTTGAAATAGGTGATTTGTAAGGTAATTTTATTTCATTTCTTATCTGGATCCCTGTTGTTAGAAATGGGGTTCATGGTTGGCAGTCAGGTTACCCTCTGTCCAAGCAAGAACCCTCACTCTAGTCAGGGTAAGTCACACACAATCCAAATTATCCTGTGCCCACCCTCTGGTAGCTTGTCACGAGCAGTCAGGCTTAACTTAGAAGGCAATGTGTAAAGTATTTGTGCAATAAATCATACACTAACACAAAATAGCACCACAAAAATACACCACACAGTGTTTAGAAAAATATATAATATTTATCTGGATATTTGCAGGTCAAAACGAATAAAGATGCAATATGAAATTGTAGAGATATTACTGAAAAGTGATATAAAGTATCTTAAGTCTTTAAAAAGCAAACAAAGTCTCTTTCAAGCACAAAGTACCTGGTTTACAGTGGAAAATCTCCGCAAAGGGCCGCAGAGGAGGAGATACGTGGAAAAATGGTGTGTGTGTCGGTTTCGCCCCTTCACACACGGACTTGCGTCGTTATTTTTCACGCAAGGAAGTCGTGCATCGTTTTCTGGCACGCGGACAGTCTCCTTCTGTGGTTCGCGGGATTACCAGATGTCCTGGGGTCTGTGCGTGGAATCCTAGGCTTATTTTCCAGCTGTTCGTCATTCCGGTGGGCTGTGCGTGGAATCTTCTCCCTCACGGCAGGCGTCGCGTCGATTTCCTTTCTGAAGTCGGGCGGTGTTGTCCAGGCGAGGCCGTGCGTCGTAGTTCCGGTCGCACCACAGGTGTCGCGTCGAGCGGCGTCCTTCCGGATCGGCGTGCGGTGAATTTTTCACCGTAGAGCAAGCAGTGCGACAAATTTTCCAGCACACAAGGCATCCAAATGAAAATGAGAAGTCTTTTTGGTCCTGAGACTTCACGGAACAGGAGGCAAGCTCTATCCAAGCCCTTGGAGAGTACTTCAGCATCAAGGCAAGAGTTCAGCAAGGCAGCAGGGCAACAGCAAGGCAGCAGTCCTTTGTAGATAGCAGTCAGGTGAGTCCTTTAGGCAGCCAGGCAGTTCTTCTTGGCAGGATGCAGGTTCTGGTTCAGGTTTCTTCTCCAGCAAGTGTCTGAGGTGGTACGGCAGAGGCCCTGTTTTATACCCAAATGTGCCTTTGAAGTGGGGGAGACTTCAAAGAGTTGCTTAGAAGTGCACCAGGTCCCCTTTCAGTTCAATACTGTCTGCCAGGGTCCCAGTAGGGGGTGTGGCAGTCCTTTGTGTGAGAGCAGGCCCTCCACCCTCCCAGCCCAGGAAGACCCATTCAAAATGCAGATGTATGCAAGTGAGGCTGAGTACCCTGTGTTTGGAGTGTGTCTGAGTGAATGCACAAGGAGCTGTCAACTAAACATAGCCAGACGTGGATTGTAAGGCACAGAAAGATTTAAGTGCAAATAAATGCTCACTTTCTAAAAGTGGCATTTCTAGAATAGTAATATTAAATCCGACTTCACCAGTCAGCAGGATTTTGTATTATCATTCTGGCCATACTAAATATGACCTTCCTGCTCCTTTCAGATCAGCAGCTGCCACTTCAACAATGTATGAGGGCAGCCCCAATGTTAGCCTATGAAGGGAGCAGGCCTCACAGTAGTGTAAAAACGAATTTAGGAGTTTTACACTACCAGGACATATAAACTACACAGGTACATGTCCTGCCTTTCACCCACACAGCACCCTGCTCTAGTGGTTACCTAGGGCACACATTAGGGGTGACTTATATGTAGAAAAAGAGGAGTTTTAGGCTTGGCAAGTACTTTTAAATGCCAAGTCAAAGTGGCAGTGGAACTGCACACACAGGTCTTGCAATGGCAGGCCTGAGAAAAGGTTAAGGGGCTACTTAAGTGGGTGGCACAACCAGTGCTGCAGGCCCACTAGTAGCATTTAATCTACAGGCCCTAGGCACATATAGTGCACATTACTAGGGACTTATAGGTAAATTAACTAGCCCAATTGGGTATGATCCAATGTTACAATGTTTAAAGGGATAGAGCATATGCACTTTAGCACTGGTTAGCAGTGGTAAAGTGTGCAGAGTCTAAAAACCAGCAAAAATGAGGTCAGAAAAAGAGAAGGAGGAAGGCAAAAAGTCTGGGGATAACCCTGCAGAAGGGCCATTTCCAACATATACCCCTTCCAGCCTAAAGCCAGGGTAGACTAATCAACACTCTAATGGACTTCCCTGCTGAAGGCGATAGAACATGGACAATGGCCCGCTACTGCAGGGGCACTTGCAAGTTCTAAGCCTTTCTGAACTCAGCGAGGCTTCTTTGTCTATACTCTCTGGGGCCACTGAACTGGCCTATGGGGAACCCTTCTCATCACCTGAGGACCCCATCTGTAAAGATCCTAACTTTAATTTGCTTACAGATGCATCCCAGTATGCAGACAGTACCACCATGGCCAACAAAGTGATGTGGCCCATTCCATTCATTGGGTCTGACTTCTGTCCCCAACCCAGTGAAAACTCTGCCCATAAAGACAGAAAGCAACAGATGCCACTGACAGCTGTCAGTGTCATGAGCCAGGCCCCAGACCATCCACTGCTAAGTGGAGACCCTGAGGGGGGCCGTTGGATGAGCTTCTCCTCCAGCTGGGGGCTGGTAGGGAGCTCCCAAGGGGCTCCTGAAGCATCCCAGCATGGGGGGCAGTAGCCCCAGGGGTCTTGCACCCCTTCTCCATTCTCACCAGGTCAGGGGTGGGTCCCCGATACTGGTCACTCAGCCCAGGGTCTTTACCCTGAGGCTGAACAGAGGACAGGGGTGAGTCCTTCCTCACCGTGCCTCCCCATCTGGGCTCACATACCCTCCTCTGGGGAGTGGTACTGCCAGACATTTGAACTGTCAGGGCACCCCTAGGTGTCAACCCTCTCAGCTCTCCTGACACTAAGGGAAACTCATTCCCCAGAATGCAGTCAATGGGCAGCTGGGGACTAACTATGAACCGCCTCTGAGTCACCTCCCCACCCCACTCTAGGGACACCCGGGCCATGGGGTGGAAGAAATCTTCCCCAATGGCTGGAGTCACTCTACACACCTGTCCGGTGTACTGCTCTGGTGACACTAGTCTCTCCACAATCATGGTAAGACTAGCCCCTGTGTCTCTCAGAGCGGTGACTGGGACCCCATTCACTCCCACCTGGTGGAAGTGACGACTCCCACCCTCAGGGATCACCAGTTTACCCTCTGAGTCCACCTCCCAACTAAAGGAGATGAAGGCATGGTCTACGACCTGCCCCTGGGGGCTACTTTCCCCTAAGGCCACATGGCCCATCCTTGTAGAGGTCCCAATACTGGGTGAGTTCTTTGGACAGAGTCCCCCTTACTGTGTCCTAGCTGGGAACACTCAAAGCAGCGGGGTTGGGAATGGGATGCTTTGGGCCACTGCCCACCAGAACCACCACCCTGTTTCTCAGATGGGGCATGGGAACCCTTTCCTCCCCCCTTACTCTGGGACTCGTCTGGGTCATCTCTAACCTCCGACTCACTCTGTCGGGGGGAACTGGAACCACCCTTCTTGGGGTCACTCCCAGATACCTTTTTGGACACTCTGGTGCTAGCCCAGAGGTCCGCCTCCTCAGCAAGCTTCCTGGGATCAGTCAGCTTACGGTCTACTAGGTGCTGGCGCAACTCTGTAAAACAAATACTGAGCATATGCTCTCTCAGAATCAAATTATATAATCCTGTGTAATCATCTACTTTGCAGCCCCGCACCCATCCATTCAGTGCCTTACTGGAAAAGTCAAAGAAATCTACCCATGTTTGTGTGGATGGTTTGGTACTGTCCCTGAACCTCTGATGGTATTTCTCAGGGGTCAGCCCAAACTTGGCAAGTAAAATGGCTTTCTGAAGTGGGTATGTGTTTTGATCCTTTATGTCCAAGGTGAGAAGTGTGTCCCTCCCCAAAGGCGGCACATAACCCCACATAGCTGTACCCCATTGCCCTTCAGGAACCTCATGAGCCCTTAGTGCAACTTCATAAGCAGCTAACCATTTATCTATGTCATCTCCCACCACAAAACTGGGCACCAAATGTTTGGGTATACGAACCTTCTTTTCTCCAGCAGGTCCTGTCTGTATGTTGCCACCATTACTGCTGGATTCAGACTGTCTCGCCTTGATCTCCAGCTCCTTGAGACTCAGTTCATGAGCCAACAATAGTTTCTTTTCAGCCAAAGCTCTCTCAGATGCAGCTTCAGCTCTTTCAGCTTCCACCTGTTTGGTTGCTCTTTCAGCCTCAGCTTTTTTGGCTTCTCTCTCTGCCCTCCTTTCCTCCTTTTGGGCCTCAATTTTCAGTTTTGCCATTTGCAATTGGAACTCCCTTTCTTCTCTCCTTTCCTCTGCGGTCAAGCTTTGCTCAGAGACACTGCTCCCTGGTCTGGAAGGGGGCACAATTGCAGTGGTAACATTACCCACTGATGGCAATAAATCCTCTGAGAGGCCATTTTCTGGCTCCTCTTCCTCATCAACCTCCTCTAAATGGGCTTCTGCCCAGGCCTTCAGCGCCACTTGAAAGTCCTCCTTTTTGGAGGCCCCCTGGGTGGGTACTCTCATCACCCTGCAGAATCCTTTTAGCTGTTTGACAGTACATGTCTCCAACAGGGCTAGGTCCAAATCTCCTACTTGAGACCCAGCCAGAGACATGTTGAGTGAGGATTTAGTTTTTGAAAATTGTCAGGTAAAACAAATTTGCAAAAAGAGATAAAAATCAAGTTGACCTTCAACTGTGGGTAGGTAGTGAAATATTTAGCTACTGTATGTCACTGCACAAATACAAGTCCTATCCTCACCGCTGATCACCAATGTTAGAAATGGGGTTCTTGGTTGGCAGTCAGGTTACCCTCTGTCCAAGCAAGAACCCTCACTCTTAGTGAGGGTAAGTCACACACAATCTAAATGATCCTGTGCCCACCCTCTGGTAGCTTGGCACGAGCAGTCAGGCTTAACTTAGACGGCAATGTGTAAAGGATTTGTGCAATAAATCATACACTAACACAATATAGCACCACAAAAATACATCACACAGTGTTTAGAAAAATACATAATATTTATCTGGATATTTGCAGGTCAAAACGAATAAAGATGCAATATGAAATTGTAGAGATATCACTGAAAAATGATATAAAGAGTCTTAAGTCTTTAAAAAGCAAACAAAGTCTCTTTCAAGCACAAAGTACCTGGTTTAAAGTGGAAAATCTCTGCAAAGGGCAGCAGAGGAGGAGATACGTGGAAAAATGGTGTGTGCGTCGGTTTCGCCCCTTCACACACGGACTTGCGTCGTTATTTTTCACGCCGGGAAGTTGTGGGTCGTTTTCTGGCACGCGGACAGTCTCCTTCTGTGGTTCGCAGGATTACCAGATGTCCCGGGGTCTGTGCGTGGAATCCTAGGCTTGTTTTCTGGCTGCGCGTCGTTCCGGTGGGCTGTGCGTGGAATCTTCTCCCTCACGGCAGCCGTCGCGTCGATTTCCTTTCTGAAGCCGGGCGGCGTTGTCCAGGTGAGGCCGTGCGTCGAAGTTCCGGTCGCATCGAGCGGCGTCCTTCCGGATCGGCGTGCAGTGAATTTTTCACCACGGAGCAAGCTGTGCGTCAAATTTTTCAGCGCACAAGGCGTCCAAATGAAAAAGGAAAGTCTTTTTGGTCCTGAGACTTCAGGGAACAGGAGGCAAGCTCTATCCAAGCCCTTGGAGAGCACTTCAGCATCAAGGCAAGAGTTCAGCAAGGCAGCATGGCAACAGCAAGGCGGCAGTCCTTTGTAGAAAGCAGTCAGGTGAGTCCTTTAGGCAGCCAGGCAGTTCTTCTTGGCAGGATGCAGGTTCTGGTTCAGGTTTCTTCTCCAGCAAGTGTCTGAGGTGGTACAGCAGAGGCCCTGTTTTATACCCAAATGTGCCTTTGAAGTGGGGGAGACTTCAAAGAGTTGCTTAGAAGTGCACCAGGTCCCCTTTCAGTTCAATCCTGTCTGCCAGGGTCCCAGTGGGCGGTGTGGCAGTCCCTTGTGTGAGAGCAGGCCCTCCACCCTCCCAGCCCAGGAAGACCCATTCAAAATGCAGATGTATGCAAGTGAGGCTGAGTACCCTGTGTTTGGGGTGTGTCTGAGTGAATGCACAAGGAGCTGTCAACTAAACCTAGCCAGACGTGGATTGTAAGGCACAGAAAGATTTAAGTGCAAAGAAATGCTCACTTTCTAAAAGTGGCATTTCTAGAATAGTAATATTAAATCCGACTTCACCAGTCAGCAGGATTTTGTATTACCATTCTGGCCATACTAAATATGACCTTCCTGCTCCTTTCAGATCAGCAGCTGCCACTTCAACAATGTATAAGGGCAGCCCGAACGTTAGCCTATGAAGGGAGCAGGCCTCACAGTAGTGTAAAAACGAATTTAGGAGTTTTACACTACCAGGACATATAAACTACACAGGTACATGTCCTGCTTTTTACCCACATAGCACCCTGCTCTAGGGGTTACCTAGGGCACACATTAGTGGTGACTTATATGTAGAAAAAGGGGAGTTTTAGACTTGGCAAGTACTTTTGAATGCCAAGTCAAAGTGGCAGTGAAACTGCACACACAGGCCTTGCAATGGCAGGCCTGAGACAAGGTTAAGGGGCTACTTAAGTGGGTGGCACAACCAGTGCTGCAGGCCCAGTAGTAGCATTTAATCTACAGGCCCTAGGCACATACAGTGCACATTACTAGGGACTTATAGGTAAATTAAATAGTCCAATTGGGTATGAACCAATGTTACCATGTTTAAAGGGAGAGAGCATATGCACTTTAGCACTGGTTAGCAGTGGTAAAGTGCGCAGAGTCTAAAAACCAGCAAAAATGAGGTCAGAAAAAGAGAAGGAGGAAGGCAAAAAGTCTGGGGATAACCCTGCAGAAGGGCCATTTCCAACACCTGTAATATCCAGTCAGATTTAATCTCAGCACTCCCTCAGCAGTTCTTTTAACAGCGTGTTTTTGATGATTCTGTAATCCATTCGGGAGCAAGTGTGGGGGTGAACCACTCCCGATACTCTCTTTTTGTATTTTAAGAAGTATTATTTGATACACAAATTTCAGTCAAGGATAAAGTCTCTCATGCTCTAAATAAATTCTTCCTTAACTCCTTTTGGAATGCCCTAAAAGCTTATTATGTTATCCTTCAGCAAGAATATTCTGCATGGCTTTAAAAGGGAGGGCCCATAAATAATTTGTTTAAAACATTGAGTGGAGTTATGCTACTGATCTCCCACACAGGTACACCCTCTCCTCTCCCTCAACTGGATGGACAGCCTTGATGGTTACTCCTGCCTTCTTCCTGAAGGTTGTATACTTCTTTCTCATAGAGCCTTCTAACTTCAGATTTCTCACCTTGTGAATTTCCTCATGCAGCATACTGCATCCAGAAACTTTAATATCAATTCCCTCACACGTTGACAGGTGCCATTGTGCAGCTCAGCCGCTCTTGGATGTGATGTCAGGGCCAATATAAGACTGTCACCAGTTCTTTTCTTTCTGAGCCTTCTGACGAAAATCCAGAGCTAGAGTGCTGTCTCTTGACAGGTAATTTTCCTCAAAACTTTTCACAATGTGCAGATATGGGCCCACCAGATAAGACATGACGTTCAAATTACTTTTTTGCATCGAAGAAGGGCAGTGGCCTTCTTCCCATTCCAGATCTTTGACCTCCGAACCTTTTTCTCCAGAAGGACAAGTTCAAGATGCTCACAGTGGCCCATGTTTGGTCTGCCCAGGATCCAGGAGACTGGATGGTGGCGTTCAACTTACATGACACACTTTTCTCATCTCTGTTCAGCAGTCCCACAGGGTTTACCTGGGGTTTCAAGTAGGCCATGATCAATTGACTAGTGCACCTCAGGTGTTTACAATAGGTGATGGTGGTGCTCACAGACCATTTGCAGAGGTTGGCGATGCCAATCTTCCGATACCTCAACAAGTGGCTATTGAAGGTGGGATTGTCTCAAACAGTCATAAACCAGCACCAGATGAGAGTCAACTTTTTAACTTCGTTGTATTTCTCCATCAATGTTCGTCAGTAAGACCTGACTACTTCACACTGACTTCTTTTCATTGGAGCCATCCTGCATACAATGCTCTTCAGAAAGATTCCTCCACTTCAATGAGTTCAGAATATTTGGGCTATGACACTGATGTTTCAACCATTGACTTTGGTCCCAGTGAGGGTAGTTCTGAGACTTCTGGCCTCTTGGCCTCCTGCATGTTGCTGGTGGACCATGCCAGGTGGAACACGTGGGCTCTGCGGTGGGAGTTGAAGACTCAGTGGGGTTACAGGTGACTGCTCGACCACAGTTGGTCTGACAGCAGACCGCTCTCCCTATGTCACCCAGAGAAAATAGTTGTGATGAATGCACGGCTGCTGGGTTGGGAAGGCCATCTGCAAAAGTTGGAGATCAGAGGACTTTAGTCTCCTGCACTAATTCGACTCCATATAAACTTGTCGGAGTTGTGAGCGATTCACTTAGCACTGAAGGCATTCCTCCCGATCAATTAGTGGGAACAGGTGCAGGTTCTCATGGATAACAAGCCTGCCATTTGGTGCTGCCACAAACAGGAGTTGTGGGTCCTGTGCCAGGAGGCTCTATGCCTGTGAAAGGGGCTGTATGCTACTGATCACCAAGTACTTGTTAGGATTCTTAAATGCCAGGGTGGACAAACAGCTGCCAGTGCTTATCGGATCATGAACGGCAGTTACACTCAGATGTGGCACCAGGAATCTTCCAACAATTGGGAGAACCCTGGCTCCAACTATTTGCCACTGCAGAGAGTGGGTGTCCAAACCTTTGTGCATTGTAGTTCCCAAGGCATTCCTCTATGGGAGATGTCTTCTGCCCGCACTGGGAAGTCTCTCTGTCTCTGTCTCTGACACACACACACACACACACACACACCCCCCCCCCCCCCTTGTGGCTCTGGACTAGGCACAGAGAATCTAATACCCTGACCTTTTGACCATAAGCATCTGTCCTCCAATGTGGCTGTCCCTTTCAAGAGAACCTCCTAATGCAGCAGCAGGGCCAGGCCCTTCATCTGAGCCTGCCCAACTTACACCTCTGTGCATACAGAATGAGCTGTGGCAGTTGATGGCTTTTGATTTTCCTCCTTAAGTAGTTGGTGTTATTCTAGCAGCCAGGCACCTTTCTACTAAGCAGCTCGGGGAAGTGTGTTGCTTGTTATCTTTCACTGGCCCAGCAACACCTTTCTGTGACCACAGTTGAAGATTATTTGTCAGCCATGGTTTGCATGGGCTCTCCTTGGTGGCACAATACATGCTGCAGCACATGGGAGACTGCTGGGGTGCCAACCCCCTGGGTACCTAAGTGCCATTTACCAGGGACTTACAGGGGGGCCCCAGTATGCCAATGGTGGGTGAAAGCATCACTTACCAAGTCAATTTTAGGGGCAAGAACACCAACACTGGGGTCCTGGTTAGCATGATCCCACTGTACTACAGTCTAAACACACTGACAGTAGGCAAACAATGGGTTTAACCATGTCAGAAAGATCCTACTTTCCTACAATATTGACTACCACAAGACTGTGAAAGTAAGACTATATAGCCCCAGATAAAAATTGTAAAATATCAAGGATGATAAATCAGTGCTCAGTAATACTTATTAACTGCTTTCACTATGTTCTGGTAGATTATTTTCATGATACAATATTATTGCAAGACCATATTCTGTCATTTGATATTGTGACACACGTCCACCATGTGCCTTCAAGTTAGATTCATGCAGTGCTCTATAATTCAGGACCATTTTATTGGATGTCAACACGATTTGTGTGAAGATGAGAACATTGGGAAGCTTTATTGCAACTACTGTATAATATGGGAGTTTTCTTGTAGTGTTCAAAACAGTAAGTCGCCCATGTCAATCACCTCCCCTCACCAGCTTTCATTACTGAAGAGCAGACATCATGACATTTTCGAACTTCTCCAGATCACATTTCTTCATCAAGTACGCTTTATGTTTTTTCTTCAGTCGGTCCTTTACATCCAGGACCATCATTCCTCGGCTGAATTCTCCTCTCAAATCCACATGCACGCCACACTCCAAGTGCTCGGTGATGATGCTTTCATCGATAGCAGCAGCCATAGCAAATGCATCATAGGACACAAAGCCTATATCATGTAGCTGTGTCTTAGTTGTTATTCTCTTCATAAAGTTGGCTTTCACACTATCTTGGTTTATCCATTTTTCAAAAAATTCCTGCAAAAAGCAAAAGATAAAGAGTGTCATTCATCAGCTGTGTACCTACAGTTACTTTGTCAATAATACAAATAATGCAATGAACCATTCAGATTGTATATACAAAAAACGGAGAAGTAACTCCTTAAAGTGGCACAGAAAAAGATAAGACGCCTATGCACATGAAGTGGCATCTGGCCGCTTTTAAATGTAAAAAATAAGAGAAAGCAAGAAATGTGTTAGAGGGCACGAGGAAAGAAGCCAGCACTGCATAACATCGTGCACCCTTACACTAGGTCATACCCATCATTTTGGCAGTGGCCTCAGTGCGTCTCGTTTGTTGCTTGCGTGTTACATGTTACACCTTCATTAATAATCACACTCAAAATAGCTACTCTGAAGAGCTATTACAGATTACACAAAGTATATTAGATTTAGAAAAGTCCAAGTGACTATTTTGGGGCATAACATATGCAATTTCTCTCTCCTGAATTGGTGCAAAGAAATAATACAAAGTTACAAGGGCATTCCATATAAATCTAAATTGATAACCACGCTTAAGGCCCCGAGAGCAAACATTTCTTGATTTTCGTTTTGTGAAAAAAATATGATATTATTTTCTACAAGTCACAGTGAAAGACGATAGAAAAAAGAAGTGTTTCTCTCCTATACTTACTTGTGGTGTTAAATTGGTTTGTATTGTGTCTTTTTTGCTTAGGTCGGAAGAGGCCTAATTATCCAGAGTACAAGAATTTAGGAAACAGGGACTGGCAATGCCAATAGGTCTGCTTTAAAAGAGTGTTGTATTACGGGGCATTACAAGTAAACAACATTGAAATGAATATGTGTATGCGTGGAACAAAGAACTGTAAAATTATATATGTGTAAGTTAAAAGGTGACAGTTGCACTGCCAAGCCAGACCTAAATCTCCATGTAGGTTAACCACGGCCCTCCTCCCATCTGTGCTACTACCAGAGAAAGACAACATAAATTATCTAGTTATCTAAGAGACTTTAACAGCATTTATGTGTCATGTGCATGCCCCAGCAAGTTCACGTTCATGCTGCTGGATAAATAAAGTGATTGCAGCTGTGTGAAGGGCAAGCACCTTTTTGTAGAAGCACATAACTTCTGCCCAAGCAAAACACGTACTCCTGGCTACCAGCATGTGGACGGAGTTAAAGGTCCTCTCTAGCAATACTCATATAATAGTCTAAGGGCAGCTGCACTGTCAAGCCATACCATAGAAAGTGGGACACTTGAATCCTTCGGTTGCTCTTCGGTGGAGTAAGCCTATGATTCTTTCGCATCTCTCATGAGACTATTCATTTTATTTTTGGGCGTATTGGATACAAATCTTTATTTTTAATTTTATTTTTGGTTTTAATTGGATACAAATCTTTATTTGGCAGAATGAGGTTCAGAAAAGCCCTAACAATTCTTTACCTAACAAAGTCACCCCTTGAGGTTCATTTGGCCTGGGGTTTCTCACGTCTGTCAAACAATATTTTTCATGTTAGGGTTACTCTAGCGGTTCAGTACCAATTTTGTGGATTCTTCATTGGAGTAAAGTGAAGATCTGTACTAAGGAGAAATGCCACCTCATGCTGCACAAATATGCTTAGAACGTGGAATGTAAAGTACATTTCCTCCCAGAAAGAAATACTGTTTAGATCATCAGCTAAATGTCGTTTAGATTCGCCTGCTTACTTGCTGCCTTGAGCATCATGTGTGTTCATCCATGATAGACACTATGCTTGTACGGCCATTTCCGATTACCTTGGATAGAGTGTACTAACAGGGCTAGACAAACTGGTCCCCTTCAAAATAAATCCACAAAGGAAAATATTCATACAGTGATACTATATGTAAGGGAGGGTTTTTGAAAAGAGAGGGGGTTTTATTGGGGTTAAAGGGCCTGTGTAGAGGACAGACAAATCTAATTAAATACAGTGGCAAGCAAGAGAAGACAAATTGTAATATGAAGTACCACAAATATCCAAGACATTACTAGACGAAGCGGTTAAAAACAAATAAATGGAAGTACTGTAAATTTGAATGTGGAGTAGATCTTCAAAGAAGAACCTTTGTTTTTTGTATGAAAGATGTTAAGAGTGACAAAACAAAGGACAACTTACATACAAATACATATGCATATGCATATCAAATAAACACTTCAACATGACAAAGGAAATGTGAAATATATAGTAAGGCACTGCCTAAAAAAATAAAGATAGAAGGATTTTATGTGAGCTGAGTCGTTAAAGCAAACCATGAAGCTTATATATCATGTATTTACTATGTGGCACAACCATGTGGAACCACAAATTCATGTCTTGCCATACTATTGAGTCAAAGGTCTTTAAAGACATCACCGAATAATGTAGCCGTGCTCTGCAGTAAAATGCAGATTAAAGGAGCATACCTGGCCCATTGGCAACTGACTGGTCCATGGCATGTGTGGGGACATGGCATGTATTGCCTTGTGAGCCATAACACATCGAGGTAGGGTTTTATGACAAGAGAACTTAAAGTACAACTCTATAATTTGTTTGCTATTCCTGGTTTGAGTATTTTATGTGACCGACAAAAACGCATTTTCATTTTTTCAATAATGAGCACCATCAATGTTCACCAGAGACGTGCAAATAAACATGCAGCACTTGATCACAGTGGTACTGTCTGTGAAAATGGTAATTAATCATTACCTTCCCGGCACCTGCCGGTAGTGGTTTGTACTGTACCAGTGGTGCTTCAAAACTAAAGACCATTATCCAAGACTTGATCATTCCTTGACTCTTGGGTGAACTATTAACTGTGAACTGTTGAAGTAAAAGAATGTTTGTGGAATATTTTTCCAGATGTTGGCATCTTCCCTTCTCCGCACGAAAACACGGGCATTTCTGATTCGACCTTCAAGAGATACAGAGATGCGGAGATGCTGGTGGTGGTGGGTGGGGCTCCGACCTGAGCTGGGCGTACGACGTTTGGCTCAGCGTGTGGTGTTTGATTTCCTCCTCTTGCCTCCGCTTGTCTCATGGGGGGCTGCTGCTGAGGGGGGCACGGGGGATTACCGGTGTTCTTGATCCTGGGCGGTGGATTTTGACCAGGCCGTTTGACCTGGTCGCTAAGGGCTGCTGGAGGCCGGTGAGCTCGGAGCCTGGGCTGAGCCTGCTGTGTGGCTTGCCGCACACCTCTGCTCATCCTCGCTTGCAGCAGAGGACCGCAGAGAACAACAGAGGATCGTGGACGCCACTGGAGTCCTCGTTCATTGACTATGAACTGCAGCCACCAGGAGATCTGACCATCGGACTCTGTTTGGCCTCTATTCCACCCCCCCTACCCCTCACATTCTCTGAGCACTTGTTACCAAGAGGTGGCCACTTTGGAGTTTGTTCCGCCTAGGATGCCAGTTTTTGCCAGTTCGGCCCGCTTTTCCCAGTGCTAAGTGACATCTACAACTCTAATTGCAGTGGAAAGCCTCTGCTCCCATGTCCCTATTTCAATCTTTTACTTATTAAGATGTTACCCCCTCCACAATTGGTTCAACGCAGTATTGTGACAGTGTTGTTTAACAACATACTGAGAAACTTACATTACGTTGACTGCCTTTATAGTGTATTGGCCAGCTTGAAGGGAGTGGCATAAGAATTGAGCCTGCCATGAGGTCTGGCAAAGCAAGAAAAGATCTTGTCATCTTCCAAAATCGCAAGAAGTGTTGTTGTGGCGATGCAATGCACAGTGCAACAGCTCAGCTGTCACCAGTCCTTGATGAGGGATTTCATCTCTCCTCATTCAGCTCTAACGTGGCAGCGATCCTTCGAACTGTTTTACATGATGTTGAATGGCATAATGCTGCAGTTTTGAATCCCCTCGATCCTGTTGTTAATCTGACTCAATCAAACACCCTGAAGCTCTGTGAGTCCCGTCAGCTGGCACATTTCAGGGAAAAAAATAAATTTGTAGTAAAGGTGAACAGCGGAGCCACTCAGCCTGAGGTGGGTTTGGAGACACCGTCAACATTTGGTACCATGGAGGCATACCAAATGTTCCCCGATCTTTGGAAACTAGGCAGTAGTACATTGGCCTGTCTTACCAGTCATTTTTGTGGATGATTCTGGTTCAGCAAGCCCACCACAGGCAGGGGAGGCCTCCATCAATCGGGTAGTCTCTAAAGATAATCTAAGCTCTATGGTGTCACAGGCAGTCAATGCAGATGTGGTTTCACTGAAGCATGAGTTCCCTCCAATAGTTATTCCAAGTGACCATTCTTTTGACGCCACTGACTGCGTTTCCTCCCCAGCAGTGCCCTCATGGCAGAATATGCAGGCTTCAATCAGCCAAGATTGCCAGCAGGACCATATCATGGCTTATCTGATCAGCCCCTCTGCCGCGCAATGGACTCACAGTCCAGCTGGCAGTATTCTTCCTATGCTTCCGATGAGATCTCCAAGTGGGGCATCTAATGGCAGCTCTCAAATAGAGTTTAATGAAAGGGAGCTCAACGACCAATCACTCCTGGATCGATCTTGCCTTCAAACTGCATACCTGGAAGGTGATGACATTCAACCCAACTCTGCACCTAATTCCACGGCTACCACTAGTGGCTCTCTTTGGTCTCAGTTTCTTCAAACCTTGCAATCTACTGTTTTGGCCCTGAATTATCACTCTGAGAAGCTGAATGTGCAAGTCGACTATCTGAATAAATTAGCTACCTATGTAGCAGGGATTGACCAAAAATTAGAAAATTTAAAAAAGTTAATCATCAGAGCGCAAACAAGCGCCAACTCAGTTCAAGCAGCCTGTTGTTCTCCGATTATAGAAAGCTATTCATCTCTTCCCTTTTTTTTTTAGCTCTGTCCTAGCCGAAATTAAGACGTTTTCATCCTGCTCCATGCCCCTAGTTACGCCACTGAATCTGAGGTCCTATTCAGTCGTGGCAGGGAAAAATAAAACAAAAGTTAAAACACTAGATGATTATTTTAATTCGGCGAAGAGTTCATCAAACATCATTTAGAGCTGACACTGAGATTTCTGAGCAACTCACCCAAGCTTGTTCAGTTAATTTGAAGAGCTGTTCATCTGGAGTCGAATCTATGGACATAGTTCCTCCATACCACTTTAACTCTGTGCCACAAGTTGATTCTTCAAAATTACCCTCCTTCGGGGTTGATCTGGGAGCTCAGCATCCATTGAGTAAGAGGGAAAAGAAAAGGCTTCACAAACAACAGAACAAAAGACAGAGACCACCGTTTTGTGAGACCGCAGAGAAAGGTCATCAGTCTGTTCAACATGACTCACAGCAGTTGCAGGAGGCAACCAATCTGATCCTGTTGACTAGTTCCTTCACAGCAAACAGGGTGGGGGCCCTTGCTGCCTAACGAGCCTGTGCATGATCTACTGACCAGTGTGGCTACTAAAGGAGACGGAATCCCCCCTAAAGAATCATTTGATCAGGACAAGAAATGCAAAGCAGACAGTCTTGTTGTTCCCACTGTTACAAGCTCAGGGGGAGATGACATTGGTGGCACCACAGTCACATCACCAAACCCTTTGGTGGCCCACGATACCATTATTTGTAATGTTGTGGGTCTGAGAGCCCTGTCCTCCCTAGGGATGCCCTCTAAGAGTCAAGGAAGACAGTCCCCTTTACCGTAACCTGGTCATCAAGACTCTTCCACTGAGTTCTTGAAGATGGGGCATGAGTTTCCTATAGGCTCCTCCAGCTCGGTGGATCAGTCTCACCCAAGGCCGCCATTATGCTCTCCAAGGGCTTCATTTAACTGTATAACTACTAAACTACTTTTTATACCAGAATATTGTTCAAGGGGTGCCCATGTCACTTTGAACAGAGGGAATATTTTAAGACTTTTTAAAACCATCACAGAGCTGAGTGACATTGGACCTGGCGTTATCGTCTCTACTGAATTTCTCCCACAAATGGGCTCTCGGACAGGGGAAAATCCCCAGTATCACTGGCTTCTGCTACTTTAGCTCAGTTAATCCTTGCTAGAAAAGACATATCTCACTCCTGGGGTACCACGATTACTCCCCATAAGAATTCTGGTTATCTTGCATTTTTATCTGAACCCTCCAGTCTAAATCCACCTCCTGTGCTGAAGCCATTTTAAATTTTGAAAGGTGCTCAGGGTAGCATCAGTATTTTTAACGGCACAGGAAAGACTGGGGTTGGCAATCAATTGGGGGCTAATTGGGACTGGTTGCCATCTGCTCCTTTATATGGGTGACCTAAATGACCATCGCAGGAGATGCCATTTGTGTTAAAGTCTGAACGTTTGTCTTTGTGTTCTTGGAATATTAATGGGGTGGTACACAAGTTTGAATCAGTTGACTTAGTTTCTTTTCAAAATTGTTATGATATATTCACCTTGCATGAAACATGGGCTGAGGTCAGTTGCCCCCTGTCGGGGTTTCTGGAAGTCCAGAAATCTGGCCATAGAGTGAGGGAAAGCGGCGGTGCCGGAGGTTGTTATCTATTAATGTTGCTGTTAAATTAAAAGGTCATATTTTGCCATTGGTCTGGGAAGAGAATTGGGTTCAGGGGATTATGATTTGTAATTGGAGTTCGCAGCAAACCCTTATTGTGATTAATGTTTATATTGTGCCAGGCACTAAGGAAAAAAAGAGGGAAGCTGTCCCGTCTAATGCAGATCTTGGGTGACATAGCTGAGGATCATCCTCATGCTGACTATCTGGTAACTGGGGATATTAATACAAACTTATTTCAGAATACCTCTGAAGCACTTGAAGGCCCTGATCTTTGCAACCACCAGTTAGTCCCTGATCAGCTGAGACCCATGGGTTTCAAAGTTTTGAGTGGCCGTCTGCAGCAAGACGTCCCCCCATGTTGAATGAGGTCTGATGGGCGAACTCACTCCTATTTGGATTATACTATTTGTAATATGGAATTGTTCCCCCTTTATCGAAAAGATTTTGATTTCTTCCTGGTGTGAGAGTGATCATCGCCCCCAGACTAACTATAAAATCTAGTTTTCATTATCATGTGGAGGCTTAGGCCGTGGTAGGTGGTGTATGTGCAGAGTCCTTAAAATGTATAAAATGGTGCACCTCTTCTAGTAGTGCAGTAATGGCTGAGTGCGTTAATTTTGTTTGAGTCTGATGTGGCAGGCCGTGTGTCCCTTTGGGACAAAGTCCTCTTCTTCCTATGGTCAAGGTTTCATCAACCTGTACGTTAATTTGCTTATCCCTCGCATCCGGCTATTTCAAGGGAAACCCAGAAATTAAAGAAAGCTCACAATAAAGCCACTAGGGCAATCGTGAAGTGCCCAGATTCTAGGGTTTTACTTATTAAGTTTAAAGATTCGCAGAAAGGTTACAGGGGCTGTTTTTGAAGAGAATAAGTGACGTTCCAATTTGTTTTTGGCTAAACGGATAAGTGCCAGCAAGGACTTGAACTTAAGAAAGTTTTGGGGTTTTCTTATTAATCTAACAAAGAACGAGTGGAGGCTTGGCACTGCTAATATTTCGGAAGGTGATTGGATTGACTTTTTGACCAAACATTTTTCAGCAAATGTGTCTGACGGAAACCAGCCGGGGAATGGAGGTTCATCTTTTTAGAGAAGCTTTGGCTAATTTGCAGCCTATTTCTGTAGCGTCTCTGTTCCCCCCTTCAGAAGCTATGACCTTTTCCCCGGCCCATCTCCAACGTATTATCTTCATGGCAAAACGGGACGGCACACCGGGCCACAATGGTCTTCCGCAGACGTTGTTTAAACAGGATATCCCTTTTTAGGTTGACCACCTTGCAAATCTTTTTGATTACCATGCCTTGTCCTTGAGGATTCCAGAGTCCTGGAGTGGTGACATTATTCACCCAATACATAAAAGTGGCTCAAGATCTGATCCAGCCAACTTTAGGCTGATAGCTCTCCTTGACAATGAGCCTAAGTTTTATGTCAGCCATCTGTTAGATCTTCAATCTTGAGCCGAGTTGAAAGGCCTAATTCCTATATCCCAAACGGGGTTGTCTGATGCTTCAGGTACATCCACAAACTTACTAGCTCTATCCATTCTGATGAATAAGGCTAACTTATCAGGTTCTGTGTTGCATTGCTGTTTTGTTGATTTTAAGTCAGCTTTTGATCGGGTCCCCAGGAGCTCCCTGTGGGTTAAACTACAAAAATGTGGAATTCCATCTGCGTTCCTGGGAGCCATTATAGAATTACACACAGATACCTGGGTCCACATTAAACTAGCAGACGGCTGCTAAATTTCCAGGAAAATTCTCAACTTTTGTGGTGTGAAGCAGGGTTCTGTGCTTGCTCCTCTGCTTTTTAATCTGTTTATTTCAGACCTGTCACCTGCTCTTGATGCCGTTAACTCTCATCCCCCAGAGATCAATGAACTTTGGTTTAGCCATTTGCTCTACGCTGATGATTTGGCAATGTTTAGCAATACTAGGGTTGGCCTTGAACGGTTGCTTAACCAACTTGCTCTTTTTACAGCTGTGAACTATTTGGAAGTAACTAAAGGGGTCTCCATTGGCAGGAAAAGGCAGCAAAGAATCAGCTGGTATTATAAGAGCAGTAAACCTACTTCAGATTTGTCTTACAAATATTTAGGGATGCACTTTGACACTTGGGGTAGCTTTGTCAACCACAGGGAGAAGATTGAAGTTAAAGCTGTAGCTCTGCAAGTGGCCTTCTCTAAGTTATCCAGAACTCTGGGGGGGGCCTAACCTGCTCCCACTAATGGTAGTTATGAGAGCTAAGATCACTCACTCACTGTCTTATGGTCAGGAAGTTTTGCTGGGGATAGGTTCACGTCTGTTAAACAGGTTGGTCATTAAGATTTATAAGAAGGTTTTTAATTTACCCCAATCAGCATCTCCTGCGCGGGTGCAGTTGGAATTTGGTCTTTTAGACCAGCGGGTAGTAGGTTCAGGTGCCTTCCTGAAACTTTGTCATAAGCTGCGCTAGCCTAAGGCGGGTAGTTTGGAGACAGCCTTTTGGCTTGAAATTAATGTGACTGAGGCGAAAGAGTCCCTCTTCTGCTTTTTGACTGATTGTAAACAGCTACTAAGTGGTGACAATCTTTGGGTCAATAACCTTTCTCAACCCCTTTTTAATTTGGGTATTAAAAAGAGTATTCAGCTTTGGTCTTACCACTCTGAAAGAGCTTTCCTTGCTAAACGTAAGCACACCTGGATGGGCATCAATTAATTTCAGCCAGGTTCCCCAGCTGGCTATCTTCCCAGCTCTTATTTGAAAGAGAAATTCATGGCTTTAAGGATGGGAGACTGGGCTTTTTTAAAGCATCTTCTCTCATAGCGGTTAGATCCAGGGGAGGGCGTTATGTGCAGGGGTTGTGGTACAGTGGAAGAATCCCTTGAATACTTGGTTTGCCAGTGTCCTTCCTTGATTCAGGAACATAGATCCCTACTGCGGAATAAGTGGACGAACTGGGGGTCCACTCCTGTCGGCAGGCTGTTATTATGTCTTTGGACCATGGGAACACAATGTTGAATTTTCTGTTGATTAAATTCATTAGGGTTGCTCAGGCCAAATACCACAGGGGCACTGTGAGCAGGGATTAAAAATGTGCGGAAATCATTTCTGCTCTTGCTCTGTTGGGTTTTGAATTAATTTTGTATAGCCATTGTGTTTCAACTTTGCACTTTGCTTTTTAATATTCATTGGCTTTCACTCTATGGCCGAATAACCACTGCACCTAAGCACTTTAAGGGCCCTGACAATTGTTGGTTTTATGTTCACTATCTATTAAGTGGGCCTTGCGCCTGCCAGGGGTCCCGGAGGTAATTTAATTACAATTATGAGCAATTTTATACTTTCCCTTCTGGACCCCTTGCTATTTATTATGGGTTTGTTCTTAACTTAATGTCAATATAGATAAATCAATAAAGTATTTAGCATGTATTTTATGTCTGGTTTCAACACCTGTTTACCGGTAACTTGGGTTTTCAATTGTGTTCTGTACTATTTGATTGATCTTGGTTTTAAATTGTAATGGATTTTAATATCACTACAATAAATATTTCACCCGCATGATTCAACCTTCAAGACAATAGTTACTAAAGCAAAGATCCTTAGCGTTGTCTTTGTCCGTTGAATAGAAGCCCTTTTACCTTCAATAAACTAGAATAAATGAGCCTCAGTGCGTTCACAACTTGATTAAATGTGAAAATGAAAAGGTACGGGGGAAACAGGGTGATAGTGTGCGAATAGGCACGGAGGCATAACGTCCACTGAGAATATTTCGAGAACCACGTCTTTTTCATTCATGTTTGGTTTGGCTTTTAGCATAGTTATTTCAAACCAGAGCCCAATGGTAACACTAACAGGACCTAGGCAAAGGGAGTACATTTGCTACTGTAGCCCTCGGGTCTTACAGTTCTGATAAGTGTCAATGCCAACCCTAACGTAGGCCGTATTTCCTTTCTCAATAGGCAAAACAAAGGAGTGCACAACCTGTATCGTGAACAAGAGAAGACTTCCTGTAGTATGTATTTGAGCACTGGAAATGAAAGTGAGATGCATGGCTTATGCATATGTATACTCCAATTTTTCTTTTTTGAGGGGGTGGAATTGATAAAATACAGTGCCTTCACAGAGTCATATAATAGGCGTATATCTTTCTGATGGACAACTTTAAATGCCTCACCTGTAGATTATTCCCAGGTGCCAGACTGGATCCGGAAGATTTAAAACATGCACCGGTAGGTGTTGTCATGCAGCTCCGCTCAGACTTCGGGCCAGATGTAGCAAAGGTTTTTACACATTCTAGGTCTATGGGAAAAAGTGTTCGTACATAGGGCCCTTAGTTCAGCCACGGAACTGACAAGTGGAACTGCATACAAGCGCCATCTCTGTGCGCTGATGTAAGTTCCTTTCATTCTGTGCGTTCATATGCAGATCTAGAACTTGCTTCCAACTTCTTTTTCAGTTGACAAGCCTTTTCCTAAAATTCTATATTTTTCCAGTTTGCAATTGAAATATTTCTCGTACTAATCCTTCAGGGTTTAAGCCTTGTACAGGCTTTTGCAAACAGATGTCTATGACAGATCCACACAAGGTGCAGCTCTGGTGTTTGGGTTCGGGGCAAAACTCCAAGTCCTAAAAGAAGTGTGCCATTATGAACCTCAATGTGATCTAGAGACGCAAAGTGAAACTGTATGTACCTGAACACCAAAAGAAGTCATGGAAGTCTAAGATGTAGACAAATTTCGGCTCTCTGGGTTGTTCCTGTGATAGGTCCGTATTGCAGCCCTAAGTCGTAGTCGAAGGAGAAGCACAAAAGAGTCAAGAGGGGTTTGTCCCAGTTTAGTTACGCTCAGCCTAAGAAGCTGTGAGGATGTCAGGGGCACAGTGCTTCTCATTCCTCCACCGAGAAGCCACTTCTGCAACTGATATCAATACACCCAAGTTTCTAGGGTCTTCAGTGGTGTTGCAATAGATTGAGGCTTTTAGTGTGCTGCGAATCTTTGCACACTACCAGCCAGCTTCTCTGGTCTCCAACCGAGTTACTGCAGGTGGGTCCTCACTTAGTGCCATCTGTGCATGCTGAATCAGTCCTCAATATCTGCTCTGACTTTGGAGCTGACTTTCACCTGACACCAAAGTCCATGCTGGTTCCTTTGGAGTGGATGCTGCTGGTGTTGGAGTAAGATCATGTCCCAATAGTCCTATTTGTCTCACCACACTCAAAGTCGCATCACAAAGCTGTTGCACCTCGGCCTGTTCAATGTGACTCAGACATAACCATTCCTTCACCTTGAAGTCTCACCCTAGCACGGCAACAACATTTTAGTTCGGACTCACATCAGAGTCAACAAGCTTTTGTGATAACAAAGATGATGTGGCTTTTTCACCCCCATCACCTCCCTCCCCCACATTATGATGAGGACAATCTATATATCTGGGCTCGCAGGAGGCAAGTGGGTTCGACATTTTCCCAGACATTGGATTGTGTTATCTCCTTGGGCAATCAATGGAAGAGAGTTTCTCCTTTGCTGTGGTGATGAGATGAGCAGTGGCAGTCTCAGATCTACAACTGCTAACTATAAAGGTGAAGGCTAACATGCTAGCAGAAGTTCTGCATCCTTGACAGATGTTGTCTGAACCTCTTCTACTATTCAATGAGGCCATGAATGACAGCTTAAATAGCATCTGATATAAGGCTTGTTCCAGCCCACCAGTGAACAGTCAGGTTATCAGATGCTATAGGCTGGCAACAGGCAACTCTGATTTTTTGATGGAACATTTTATTCCAGAATGTTGGTGCAGGCTTCCAGCAGCTGAGTGAACCCCACTTCATTCCTGATGACTCCACCAGACAGAGTTGAAAATAACTCGTGTTAGGGAAACTGATGTTTTTTTCAGCCAGTCTAGCCCTCTGGTCAGTCAATAGCAGCTGGCTGCTGGAGAGATAGAGCTTGTTTTACAAATTTGTGCCGGTAGTCCTTGGGGAATTTTGGGCAAACCTAGCGCAAACTATTGAAGATGGTCAGGTTGTGGCAAAATATGTAATCCATTCTGGACTGCATACTACTGACTTCTTTGGCAGAGCAGCTGGTACTAGTGTGGTGCTTCAGCATCCTGCTTGGATGAGATCCATAGGCTTCTCAGTGATTTACAGGCCTCCGATGTAGATGCTATTTAATGTTTCTCGCCAGTTTAATGGCAAGGCAGATTCAAGAATGCCGAGCCTTGGCTCATTCCTTATGCCTTTCTACTCTGGCAAGACAGCACTCTCAACAATTTGTTTTCTTTTTTGGCTACCCCAGAAGTTTGCCGTATTGGTAACACCAAGGCCCACCGCCTCCACAATGGGCACCCCAGTCTATTCAGGATCAGAAACAGGGATCTAACAGACAATGTAAAGGGCAATAATCCAGAGCCTCACTTCTGCAGCATCAGCCTCTAAAGTTCTTTATTCACCCATAGTGACACACAACCAGTCTGTCGAAGGCAAGATTAAACTTTTCCTCCAAGGATTGCAAAGTTTAATATCCAACAGATAGAGCCTTCAGATCATCTAAAGGAGCTATGCCCTGCTATTCATTTTTGACAAGCTGCATCTTCAGCCCACATCAGGGCGTCTTGCAGGAGAGCACCTGTCCATCTTGTGCCAAGATGTGCAGGTTCTTTTGGTCAAAGGAGCATTTTCAATTTGTTGTGCTCCTCTTTAGCCTCAGCAGTACCCCTTTAGAGTTCAGGAAAGTGATGGCAGTGGTGGCAGCACATCTTCGGAGATCGAGCATATCAGTCTTCCCCTACATTGATAACTGGCTGTTAAAGGTAGGCTCATTAATCAGTCATAGACCACCTCCAGACAGCAGGGAACCTCTTTGCTATATCTGTGCTAAAGTCACACCTGACTCCCTCACAAATGCTTCCTTTCATAGGGAGCATTCTGGATCTGGTAATGTTTTGGACCTAGGCTCCCTTATAACAAGTCGAGGAAGTTCAGGCTATATGATTCTCAGGTTTCAGCCTTGGCCCTGGGTTTCAGTGAGAGTGGGGTTGAGACTTCTTAGCCTCCTGCATCCTGCTCGTTGACCATGATAGGTGACATATTGAGGCTCTGTAGTGGAACCTGAAGTCTCACTAGGCCCAGTACCAGCTAGGAGAACCTGTCAGATTCCACCCAGGTGTCAGAGGAAATAGCAAAAGATCTGCAGTGGTGGCTGCTTGACTGCATTTATATCAGTGGTAGACCCCGGTCGAGAACCATCTCGAGGAACCTTTGAATACCAAGGTGGGCGAACTCAGCCATCAGCGCCTGTTTGATGATGGAGTTTTCAAGAACATTCGCTCTCAGAGACGCATTCCAAATAGAGTGGAGCACGGGACTCTTGTGTGCCTTTCCACTGCTACCTCTCCTTCCTACAGTTTTGAAGAAGATCAAGGATGACCAGGTCCAAGTCATCCTATTGGCTCCGGATTGGGCAAGAAGAGTGTGGTATCCAAATCTTCTGACGGTGAACATCTATCCTCTGATCAAGCACCTCTTTAATCTCAGAGACGCATTCCAAATAGAGTGGAGCACGGGACTCTTGTGTGCCTTTCCACTGCTACCTCTCCTTCCTACAGTTTTGAAGAAGATCAAGGATGACCAGGTCCAAGTCATCCTATTGGCTCCGGATTGGGCAAGAAGAGTGTGGTATCCAAATCTTCTGACAGTGAGCATCTATCCTCTGATCAAGCACCTCTTTAATCTGCGATCCGCTTTGACTTGAAATCTTCTCTTTCAGAAGGGTAGGATCCTGCATCCAGGCCTGCCCAAGCTGCACCCCCATGCATGGATATTGAGCATTGGCAGTTGACAGCATTTGATCTTCCTCTTAAAGTTGTGGATGTCATTTGTTGCTACACATCTGTCTAAAGTCTGTTTACGCTGGGTGCTGGGACAAGGTGGCCTAGTGTTGTACCTGCAATCCAGACACCTTACAGGCCATACTGTAGGATGTCTTGTTTATCTTATCCCTGGCTCAGCTAGGACTTGCAGTAGGCAGCTTGAAAGATTATTTGTAGGCCCTGTCAGCCTTTTAGCATTTGACGGATGAGCCATCATTGTTAAAATCACCTGCTGTGATAGAGTTTTAAAAAAGTTTCACACATACATTTCCTCCCAATTCCTTTGTGATGCCACATTGGCACCTTAACAGATAGAGTATTGTTGTATTCATTCTGGAATGGGGAATTTAGAATCCTGGGGCAGAGTGGAAAATGCGGCAGTTGAGGTGAGAGCCGGACCGGAGAGGACACTGCTGTGTTGATGGGTCGCTATCCTTACAACTGTAACTTATTTAAATAAAGGAGTTTTGCTAGAGAAAAACAGAAGCGTGCTTTGTAACACTGGCGACGAGAGAGGGATCTAAGCAACTCCTTGATCCAACACACTCTGATGACGGATCGTCTGTCAACGGTCATCGATTGGACGGAGCTACGATCATCGATTACGGAGCCATAGACAACGGACTTCAAACAAGGCAGGCATTGGGTTTTAAAATTATCTTTTGATTTCCTCTTGGTGGCACTCTGACCCCTCGAGCATCTCCTTTGTTTTTTTGAGAGGGGTCCACGCTTGTATCGGCGCACGCTAGCTGCTTTCTGCCTGCGCGCTGTGCCTCGCGAGAGCGGATGAAGGTTTCCACGCTCACGTGGGCACGCATGCGCTGCTTCTCGCTTCTTCTCGCTTCTTCTCGCTCACTGCTAAGCGACAGCTGACGCTCGCATTGGCACGCACGCATGCGCTGTTCCTCGCGCTGTGCCGCTTGATGTTTTCCAGGCAACAGCCGGCGTGTAACGTTACCAGGCATCGGATGTGTAGCGGCCGCGCCCATTGGTTGCCAAGCAACATTCGCCGCCTGGTGTATACTTAAACCAGTGAACTTTCTGGCAGCCAGGCCAACTTCGAGGGAAGCTTCTCAAATGATTTCATCAGTTTAAAGAGCACCGCCTGCTTAATAAATTAAATAGATTCAACAACATGGATTCCTGGAAAATATTCCTCTCATCTTTAACAATTTGGGATGTATCATCATTATCACAGGGACTGTTTATCACTTTCAAATTCAAGTATTTTACGCTGATACACACAGCTCTACATCCCAGACTTGGTACCATCTAGTTTCATGAGATATCAAACCCTGGACTCAACCTCAAGTTTTAAAACTAAACTTTGATAATGCAAAATCTAACTGCACCTCCGTTTTTTCTATCCTCTCCAGGAGAACCACCCATTAAATCGTCAAAATGGAAAAGGGTTTTTGAGAGGTATGCCAAAGTCTGTGGTATCTCACTAAGTGCTGAATGATGTACGGCCTTATTGCTTCACTGTTTGGGTTCTGAAGGCCAAGAAATTTTTGATCACCTTCCAGATATTCCAGACAGTGAAGCAATAAACTTAAATGAATTTGAAATTTGTATACGCAAATTGGACATGCATTACCTTCCCAAAGTCAGCACTATACTAGAACGTTATTACTTTGGTAAAAGACTACAAATGGATGGTGAATCGGTAGAAAACTACGTAACAGATCTTAGACGTCTCGCTTCTTCATGTAAATTTGGGTTGCTCACTGATGAGAGAATAAGGGACCAATTCATGTTGGGTTGTAATACTGAGAAAATTCGAGAGGAATTATGGCTTAAGGATGAACCCTCTTTGGAAGATGAACTGATGGTTGTAAAGCGGATTGAACTCTTGTTAAAATGTGTGGATGTAATTAAGAAAGTTGCCTCTACTAGTGATTCTTCGAGGGTGGTGTGTTCCATAGCAGAGAATAGTAAAAAAAAAAAAAAAATGTCAATACACATAAAAAAAATGTTGGAAGTTTCTTCTACAGTGAGAGACAAACAGTGTTTTCGATGTGACAAACTAGGTCATCTGGCTAAGGATAAAAAATGTCCAGCTCTCAAAGTAATTTGTTCTTATTGTAAAAAACAGAGACATTTCTTTTCTGTTTGTAGGGTACGTAAAGCTAAATCAAATGTAAATGAGGTCCACACTGATGCGGATGAAGATCCTGGTCTTTCTGACTTTGATTGTGGACAAATTGTCCTTCAGGTAGGGAAGAATAGAGGGCCCCTTGAGGTGATTACAGTAGAAGGTATGCAGACACAAGTTCTATTTGATTCTGGGGCGAAAATCACTGTAGTCTCCCGTGATTTGTTTTCTCGTTGCTTGAGAGAGAAGGTTACTCTGTATAAACCTGATATAAAACCCTGTGCATATGGGGTGAGGTAATACCTTTACTTGGCTACTTCATAGGTTTAATTGAATTCAGAGGCCGTTTTACCTCAGGGAAAATGTATGTCTCAAAAAAGGGCGATAGCATAATTAGTTGGTGGCATCAGAAAGACCTGGGAGTCATGTTGGACCCCAATAGTATGGACCCCAATAGTATGGACACCATTGTATTAAAAGACATTTCCCAAGTTGAGTCAGTGCCCTCACAGCATTCCGATGTGGACCTTGATCAGACACTGTTTCAAGAATTCCAGAGGGTTTTGAGGTAGGTTGTTTAAAAGATTGTTGCCATGACATTAAAATTGCTCCAGGCTCTGTCCCTTTTTGTAGCAAGGTTAGGAACGTTCCAGTCAATGCCAGAGAGGACATGCTGAATGAATTAAATAAATTAAAGTCACAAGGCATCATTGAAGAAGTAGAAGGCACCCCTTGGTTGGCCCCAGTAGTCATTGTTAGGAAGCCCAATGGATCTATCAGGCTATCTGTGGACCTCAGACAGCTGAACAAATGTGTCATTGTGGACAGATACCCACTATCAGATATTAGTCAATTGTTAATGATGATAGGAGATGCAAAAGTCTTTGGCACTATTGATCTGGCTTCAGCCTACCATCACATCCGACTCAAGGAAGCGTCCATGGATCTCACTGCTTTTACTACACCTTATGGCACTTTCAGATACACCAGAATGCCTTTTGGTCTGATCTCGGCAGCATCCGTTTTCCAGAGGGTCATAGAGAAAATTCAGAAAGATCTAGAAGGTGTCTGTGTGTATCAAGATGATGTACTGGTCTATGGAAAAGATCATGTGGAACATAACTACAGAGTCAAGCAAGTACTAAGGAGGATAGATGATCATGATCTGACGGTCAAGCTAGAAAGATGTAAATTTGGCACTAAAACAATTGAATATCTACGGCACACCATTACAAGTGAAGGGGTATCTCCAAAGGCCGATCTGGTTAATACAATTCAGACAATGGTTTCGCCTTCCACAAAGGAAGAACTTTTGAGGCTCTTAGGAATGGTGGAATACTACCATAAATGTATAAAAAATTTGGCAGACATTACCTACAACATGAGAGGTCTTCTCAGAAAGGGAGTTGACTCTGTGTGGAATGAGATGTGTGAGAGAGAATTCAAGGTGATCAAAGAAAAATTAACATTGGCCCCATGTCTTAAGAATTTGATCCCAACAAACGTTCCATTGTCACAACCGATGCCAGTTTAAAGGGATTGGGTGCTGTATTACAACAGGGAGGTTGTTGTCCCCAGAACACCATCATGTTTCTTTCGAGGATCCTAAAAGGGGCGGAAAACAAGTATTCCATGATAGAGAGGGAGGCACTAGCAGGCCACTGGGCCGTAAAGAAATTGAGGAATTTATTGTGGGGATCCTCATTTGTGGTAAGAACAGATCATAAACCTTATTCAATAAGAAAGGGGTCGATGCCATTTCTTCCAGGATATCTAGATAGGTGATTGACCTTCAAGAGTTCAATTTCGAGGTCAGGTATGTTCCTGGAGTTGAAAATATTATAGGAGACACATTATCCAGGTTGGTTACAGAAGACTCCTCGGATTCAGTTAAGGACGAGGAGACGTTAGATTTGGTGTGTGAGAATAATCAGGCATCAATATCAGAGGAAAAATGGCGGCAAGAGCTAGCAGAAGATTCCACCCTACAAAAGGTAATTGACCTCATCACAACTGGCTGGAAATCTAAACAGCAAGGTGGTGAGCTATGCAAGGATTATTGGCTAGTAAAAGACCAGTTAGCTACCAGGAATGGGCTGTTATTACGAGGTACATGACTGGTGCCCCCAACCAATTTGAGAAAAGAGCTGTTGGAAATTGCACATGAAGGACACTCAGGGTTTTCTAAGACCAAAGAAAGGTTGAGGTCTAACTACTGGTGGTCTGCTTTAGACATCCAAGTTGAACGTGTAGTGAGAGTGTGTGTGCAGTGTTCTGTTAGTGAAAAGTGCAAAAAAACACGAATCCAACCCATGTTAGTGAGGAATCGACCAGAGAAGCCGTGAAAAGACATTGCATTAGACATTCTTGGTCCCATACATGGCAGTGGTCATCAATGGTTTCTCATGGTTGTTATTGATATGTTTTCACGATGGTCAGAAATTTATTTCTCTAGAGGTGTTGAAACTGCTTCAGTAATATGCTTTCTCAAAGATTTCTTTTTGAGGGAGGGCTTACCTGAAACACTGCTCACAGACAATGGCGTTCAATTAGTTTCTAAAGAGAAGGAAGATTTCCTTCAGTTTTGTGGTATTAAGCACAAAAAACGTGCCTTGTATCATCCAGAGGCCAATGGGATGGTTGAAAGGTTCAATAGAACATTGAAGGAAACCATAGCATTGGTCAAGAATAATAATAAGGATTGGGAGGAAGAAGTTATTAAAAGAGTTGGTATATATAGATTGACACCACACACAACCACCGGGGTATCTCCTTTTGCTTTATTTCGTGGGAGATGTCCCAATTCCATTCTTGATCCTGGCTGGGTAAACCAATTCCTGGAGAATACAATGAATGGTAAGAAGGATGTTTATGAGAAAGTGAGAGAGCTGTCCAAGGTAAGGAAGAGCAAGATTCAGTTTGATCGCAACCACGCCGTTAAGGTGACTAAGTTCAAGGTTGGAGATTTGGTCATGATAAAGCGCCCAGAGTTGTCCTTTGCTGGCAGTAAGGAGTCTAAACCATTGAGAGTGATCAAGATTTTCACAAATGCTGTCAAAACCTGTGATCATTGGGTGTGGAACCTCAGCAGAGTAGTTCTATATAAGGGAAATGCTGTTCAGGAACATCAATGTAACAATGAGAATGTGGGAGACAATGTGGTGACTGGTAACTTGGCTAAAGATGGAGACGACTGCAAGCTCAGGGAGGATGGTAACAAAATGTTGCAGAGGAAATCCAGCAGGAAGACACAGAGTCCAGCCTACCTTCAGGATTATGTATAGACTTTCTCCCTCTTACCAATAGTTGTGATGTTGGTGCTTGTTTATATTCTTTCTTTCACATAGGTTATGCATGATTTCTTGTTTGCTTCATATACATGCATATATATGTTTTTTTATTGTTGTTGTTTTGTTGTAAAGGGGAAGATATGTTGTATTCATTCTGGAATGGGGAATTTAGAATCCTGGGGCGGAGTGGAAAATACGGCAATTGAGGTGAGAGCCGGACCGGAGAGGACATTGCTGTGTGGATGGGTCGCTATCCTTACAATTGTAACTTATTTAAATAAAGGAGTTTTGCTAGAGAAAACAGGAAGCATGCTTTGTAACAAGTATCCAGCAGAAAGAGCATTACCAAAGGTAAGTAACTTGGACTTCTGTTGCCTATTCCATTTACCCAGGCAAATATGGAGACAGCTCAATTCGCCACTTCTGGAATGGAGCAAAGTCAGCGTGGAGCCACACAACACCACTACTGTCCTCCAAATCCAGTCTCATGCCTAGGGATATTCAAAAGGTGAGGAACCAGAGGTTAGCTAGAGTATCCAAGAGAAAGAGGGTTACCAAAGGTAAGTAACTTGTACTCCTGTTGCCTATTCCATTTACCCAGGTAAATGTGGATATGGCTCCTTAGTACAATGGGCTTGTGGGAATTTCTGAAAGGTTAGTCTGTTGATCTACAGTCTCTAAGGATGGAAATGTTATTATTAAAGCATAGGGGTCTTTACACCCTGTGCATAGTTGGAGGTAAGCACACAATGGTCTTGAATTGACTAACTCAGTGTACTTGGAGTTCACATGCTCTGAGCTGAGCACCTACTGAACTGCTGAGTGCTTATGCTGCTTTTTGTGAGTCTATGCAGATGTTGGGCAGCACAGCAGGAGTTGGAGGGTGGTATGGGTAATAGACTGTAAACATACCCAGGTTATTATAGTTTTCTCAATGTTAGTGCATGAGTCCCAGCCCGAGTTACCCTTTCTCTGCTGAGTGGTTTAATCATAATCATAACAATTTAAGCTTGTCTGTGCTCCTGGTTGCTCCTCCCTGCTCCTCCCTTGGTGCCTAAGCAGAGGCACTGCCGGGGTCTGCATCTCTAGATTCTAGGTCTCTTAGAAATATATGTATCTTCACAAAAGTGTAAATCCTTCCATCTAGTCTCATCAGGAACATCCATCTTTATTCACAGCTGTGGCGTCTTACCTTTTGGCAAGGGGGGTGTGCTGCCTTTCAACAGTCTGTGTCCACAGACACAATGCAGGCCTTTCTTCCAGTTGGCCAATAGATGAGCCAAAATCTATCCGTGCTTCTTAAATCTGTGTCCCCCCAATAGTCATTGCGCTTTACTGTGAAACTACAATTTGGTCAGCACGTCTTCTCAGTTTCCAGGGCTCTTTGGGGGCCAGCAGTGATGGATAATACTGCATGTTACTTTTATTTCCTCGTGATCCAAAGGCTCTACCCTCTGGATGGCACTGTGCTGGTGCCCGCAAAGGAGGAGTCACGTGCACTGCCTTCATGCTGGGACTTAACAGTATCACTTCTATCTACTGAAAAGATTCACCACATACATCACGAGGGATGCGGATCTGCTGCAGGTTCCACCCTTTAAGAGGCACAGGAAGTACAAACTGCAGCAGATCTACACTGATTGCCTCTTTAAGGTGACTGAATATGCCCCACCCATTCCCCCAAATAGTGGGTCAAGCAGGATCACTGTTTACATTTGACTCCAAAATTCTCTGCTTCAAGTAATTTAACTGAGCAGACTTTGTGGAAAGCTGGTCAATGCATTAGCAATTGAATATTTGTCAAATAAATTATAGTTGTTTTTAATTAAATATGTAAAAAAAAAAAAATATGAATGTTGTGGAGGAAAAGTCACTTGCATGGTGACAGCCATGTAATCCTGCAATGAGTGCCCCAGCTGCAATGATATCTGAATCCTGGTGCTGATTTTTTTGTCATGGGCAAACATGGATCATGCATGTGCATCATGATATAGGCCTTTCTCAAGGACTGCAGTCTTGTTGGACCAGGAAGGCTGCCCAAAGTGATATCCTCATGATGGTGAAAGGCTACTGCCTTTAACAGAAAGTAGGTAGCATGGTGGTGGAAATATACCATATAGTGATCAGCAGGAGCGAACAGGCCTTTTTACCTTTCTCACTGCTGTGAGGCCTACATGCCCACTTAAGTACAATTCTGCCACTGCATGCCTAACTCATCATTGCCCTACACCAAGTTAGTATATAGAGCTGCGAAGTGCACATGTGGTTGCACGCTGGGTATATGTGTGCCTGCGAGTGATACAATACATCTAAGATTCTGGGTACCATTTTGTGAGACAAGGGCTGTCTGGAGGAGTATAAGGCGGGAGAGGACTCCCCCCAGATAGATTTGTGGTTTGCTGCATTCCTGGGAGTTCGGTGTGCACACAATGAAGGAAGGAAGAGCCAGGCTCTTCAGTACACTTCAAAGGGCACTCTTATTTGGAGAGAGGTCACTAAGAAGTTGCCTCAGCATATCTTAGAGATGAGATGGGGCTGATAAGTGAGTCATAAACAATAAAACTGGGGCCCTTGGATAACCCTTTAATGCAAATCTGTCTGACATTCAGGTGTGAACCTCTAATCACTCCCATGACCTGTGTTGAGGGGCTATCAGATTTGGAGTTGTACCTTCTGTGACAGACTGCAAGACTTCTACCTGTGACCAGGACTCGAGCCTAAGACGTGTTAATCTTCCAGCTGGGTGAGTAGATATCACCCAGGGGAAAGCCAAAGCCACCTGGTCTGGAGCCGGGGCACTTATACAATGGTTTGAAGGATCAGAGGAACTTAATTTGTCATTTAAGGAAGTGCTATGGATGACCACCTACTGCCCCTGCAAAGCTGAGAGTGCTGCTCATGGCCAGCAGACACTGAAGACCTTTGAGATGTCTGAGAGTGGAACACTACTGGAGACTCCAGCAGTGCAACCCTTACAGGAACCGATAACGGTGATCACAGGTCCGAAAGCCCCAAGGGAACTTGTTCTGACCCATAGCACCATGGGTGCAGAAACACTTTTGACTTTGAAAGAGTCACAGTGGGACTCCTAAGACTGAGGTCTGTAGTAGGGCATTACCTGAATGTTGCCTACCGTGAATAGGGATTTAACTTTCCTAGTAGAGAGAGGGAACTGGTTCTCAGACCTACCTATATAACACTAGAGTACTAATTTCAGGGGAGCTGTGTTTATTATTTGTGTATGCATTATTTCACTTTGTGTTCAGATATCCAGCTGAAGGTCATGCAGCAGAGACTTATTTGTGCGAAAACCGAGGAAATGAACCAGAGCTTCCTTATCACATGTTTGTGTCACTTTCCTTAGAGGAGATCAGATGCCCTTTCCACTTTCCTTAGAGGATGACATTTTCCTTGCTCTCGCTTGAAAGAGTCAGACTCTTGGGCAAATTCATTCACGCTTAACTTACTAAGGAGGTCATTACGAGTCTGACAGTCACTAGATAGCTAGACTCGCAGAGGGCGGCCAGACCACCGCCAATACGCCAATCCGAGCACCACATTACAACCCTGACGGTCAGGCCGCTAGGGAACCGCCAGCTCTGCCAGGATCAGAGATCCCGACGGTCTGGAGGTGGTGGCTGCGCTAATCTGCCTGGGCAGCGCTACAAGCAGCGATGCCCAGGGGATTACAACCCCCTTCTCTGCCAGTGGTTTCATGGCAGTACCACCGCCATTAAAATGCTGGTGGGAAATGGATGCAGGGAGCCCCAGGGGGGTCCCTGCACTGCCCATACACATGGCATGCGCAGTGCTGGGGCCCCCACTGGCCAGTACCATCTTCATGTTCACTGTTTGCATTGCAGACTGTGAACATTGCGAGGGTGCTTGTGCACCCTGCGGGCTACAGCATTGCCGGCAGCTTGGTGACGAGCCGGTGACAATGCTGCAGCTTGTTTCCGGCCACCCTAGTAGGAAACTGTTAATGGGGCCGGCCAGGAGAAAGCCTGTGAGGCGGTAACCTCCCCGTCAGAAGTTCGGCAAACATTAAAAACCGTCTGCCGAACTCGTACTGAGCCCCTAAATCTTTAATAGATTCTGCCTTTTAGAGGCTTTACCTGCTGACACCTTCTGCCTGACTTCTTTCCAAAGTTTCCTAATTTAGCAGACTAGGGAAAATGCCTTCATGGGAAACAGTCCCTACTTTGATTTGTTTTATGCCAACTTTAACCAATTTGTCTTTGTATTTGTGATTTTGAAATGCTTTGAAATATACGGTCTAACACATTCATGTACTGATCACTGATTTTCAACTAATTTGCATTATATTTGTTTGTGATTTGCTAATCTGTAAATAAACCTTCATGATTTCAATTCCAACAATCTCCTTCATTTCTTATGAAGCCAAATGTGTTTCACATTATTAAATGTATTTGTTGTGCCACGCCTCAGTCCATAACTAAAGGCCCATCCGCTCGAGTGCATCTTGTACTTGAGATTGCACCATAAATCTGCACGGTGCAAATCTGCTGCAACACACCCGTTTCATTATACACAAGCAATGCTTACTGTACTCAAACAAGGAAACTGGGGAAGCGCTGTCACAGCCGGGAGGCCGGGAAGAGAGCCACGCAATAGGGCAGGAGCCCTTTAAATTATCCTCGCGCTCCCGCCGTCGCGGGAAGCGCTGTCACAGCCGGGAGGCCGGGAAGAGAGCCACGCAATAGGGCAGGAGCCCTTTAAATTATCCTCGCGCTCCCGCCGTCGCGGGAAGCGCTGGCACAGCCGGGAGGCCGGGAAGAGAGCCACGCAATAGGGCAGGAGCCCTTTAAATTATCCTCGCGCTCCCGCCGTCGCGGGAAGCGCTGTCACAGCCGGGAGGCCGGGAAGAGAGCCACGCAATAGGGCAGGAGCCCTTTAAATTATCCTCGCGCTCCCGCAGCGCGAGACGCGCGCGGGCGGGCGGCGCCCCCAGGCAAAGCACGGGCCAAGGGCAGGCCCGTCCTTAGCCCGTCAGAGACCGGAGGAGGCTGGGCTGGGCCCCCTCTCTTTCACCTGCAGTAAGAGAATTACTTGTTATCTAAGAGTTGTTTAAGAGCGTACAGATTTTAGCACCATCCCACTATTCCTAAATTGAGAAGCCTATTCTTTACTCAGCCCTTCCCTCATTAGTTCCTCCTCTAAGCTATCCCATTGCGGGCATCTTCCCAATATGGGGAAAAGGAAGGCTATAGATTTACCAGCGCAATCCAAGGGTACTAAAATCGCAAAAAAGCGCCCAAGTAGACCTTTGAATCCAGTTATACCCAATGGGTCTAACCCATTGGATGAAATAGATCTCCTAGTTAAAGAAGTTGAGTCTATGTTAGGTACACAAACAACTCTAGGGGCAACTAATTTAAAGAGAGGTCCCCCTAAGGATAGGAAAATCCCAGAGTTATTTAAAAAGAAGGGGTCAAGGGATCCTACAGATACTATAATAGGGGTTGATGGAGACGGGGGCCCGCATAATTGTAGGGGCCCCTTCCCGATACCCACTTATAACATAGCGAGTCCTCCAGTATCCCAGCTGGGTCTCCCACATGTACCACATACACCAACCCTTCTACCACTGACCCCGGTGATCAAGGTGGTCCCTAGCTTATTCTGTACTAATCGCTTTGAACCTCTATTGGTAATAGAGGATTCGTCCGTGCCCACGAGTGTGCCCAAGTGCAAGCCAGTAGTTGGAAAACCCAACCCTAGTGTTATTCCACCGATCCCCCAGCTCGAGTCGGAAGGCAAAGAACCAGCAGCTAGTAGAGACAACCTGGCTACAGTTCTTCAGAGAGTCGATGAAGTTAAGGGATTGGTTTTAGTACTAATAGATCTTATGAAGAGCAACCGTGCTTGTGCCGGGTTTTGTAAAGTCTGTGGGGAGGTCAGGGGGGGAAGAAGCCTTCCCATTATCTGCCCCATCAATGGGGACGGAGTTAAGGGACCATTGTTGTCTCCCCATTAGAGGGGGGACAGCTCTTCAAGGGAGGGAAGATTACCGCTGTGATCCCAATATTGACAATATGAGGCCCAGAAGGAGGTCTACAAATGTACCTAGGCACAGAGACCGTCAAGGTAGTTGGTCAAGTAATCTTACTAGTGACAGGGCCAGAGGTAGGACTAGTAAATCCGACCCACCGGAAACTGTCCAAGATTCCAGCTTTACACAAACCCCTAACAAGTCACATAAGACTCCCTCTAACAACATCACTCTCTCCCGATACAATATTGAGAGTATAGTTAATAAAGAACATGACCTGCTTATAAGTCAGGGAACAAATAAAATCTATTTGACTAATGTTCCAAAACTATCGCCAGGGTTAGCTGAGAATCAAGCTTCCTTGATCAACAAAGTCATACATTGGATACGTTCCCGACGAAGTTGTCTCTCTGTTATTCGTTCTGACATAATATCGGCCAAGAGAAGCAGCATCACAGGGACCAATCTTGACATAATAACTATCTATTTTGAAGACAAGTATATGGTGACACAATTAATGGACTTTGATTGTCGTACCCACTTGGATAATGCAACAACCAGGGAGGGAATTAGACTCATGTTACACCCACAAAATACTGGACCAGCCATGGGACCGGCAGGATCTGATGGTTTAATTAATTCCTGCGGAGGTGCTGCACGAAAGGAAGTTAATCCCAGGCCGTTGCCTAATCCTGTATGACTGACTACTGAACTAGTAACTAATGTGACGGCCTGCTCCAAGGCCTTACATTTTACGGGGGATGACAAAGCATCATCATCAAACACTTGTAGTAATGACCCGAGCGCGGTAGACGCTGGATGCACAATCGTGGTGACAAACCAAGATAAATGTACGTTAGAACTTATGTCATGGAATGTTGCCGGCCTGGCAAAGAAATTAGATGATGGTGAATGGGCCTCTTTTATTAAAAAAATAGACATATGTTTGTTTCAGGAAACTTGGGCGGAGGATGCCACCAATATAGATGGATTTCTCTCATTTAGTGCACCTGCTATACCTCCAGAGAAGGGGAGGGGCCGGGCAAAAGGTGGGCTCTTATTACTTGTTAACAAGAATTTGCAGTGTGACTATAAGCTTTTGGGAATTGATTCTGTAGATCTAAAAGCCATGTGTATTACGTTTAACAGAAGATTATCAATTGTTATTGTTAATGCTTATATACGATCGGTCCCAAATGGCTCCGAGTCCCATACCCTGGCTATTCTGTCTGAATTTGTAGGCAGCCTCCACCCCTCAACTATTCTAATCATAGCTGGAGATTTTAACTGTACCTTCGAGCCTTCTATTCTCACAAGTGGTTTAACTGATGAAGAAGATGAGCAGTGGGGGATCCCACAACTATCTATTACCCAGCCTTGCAAAAAATCTCGGGTGGCCATGCAATTAGCCACATTATGTTTAAATCATGGCCTTAGGGCCTGTAATGGCAGAACTCCATCCGATATGAACAGCGCACCTACTTTTAAAAGGGGCATGTCGACAAGCACTATTGATTACTTCTTTGTCGATGTTAGGTTGTGGCCCCAATTGGTAGATATGAAAGTAGAAGTAAGATGTGATAGTGACCATTTCCCCTTGCTCCTTACTCTTTCTGGAGAAATGTTCAGGAGAACACTTAATAACCATGTCACAATTATTCCGCCACCTTGTTGGAATAATAAATTCACCAAGATTACATGGCCAAAAGTGGTGTCCAACCCTCACCATATTAGAGCAATATATCAGATTTTTTTAAATAGTTTGGCTGAGTATGAAGACCAGGCTGTGGGGAACATTCCGATTCTCAAAATACATGACAACATGAATACTCAACTACGGTTTTTTTTTTATAAAACAAGGCGGTCAAAGCCACATGAAGGGAAAGGGGCACGCAAGGGATGGTTTGATGAGAGGTGCTCAAAGGCTAAGTCTGGGTTAAGAGTTGCAGTAATGTCTGGTTCCCAGGGGGAAATTAAACAAGCCAGGTCCCTATACAAAGTAACTTTGTCTAATGCAAAAAAGCAGTGGGAGGATTCCCTGTGGCAGGAATTATTAGATGCTTCCAGAGAGAAGAATAACAAGCGTTTCTGGGAGCTTCTGTCTAAAAGAGAAAATGGAGGTAACAGTTGTCCCAGCAACCATATTCAACCAGAAAGCTGGGTAGAGCATTTTACTACTCTCTATGCCCTACCAGAGGGCCCAATGGACACCAATGTGGTCCACTCTCCAACAGAATTGTTGGAATCAAATTCCAGCATGGCCCTCCAAGTGGAGTCTCAGTGTGTCCCTGAGCGTTGCCTCATCTTTAAAATAGAAGAGACCCTTGAGGCTATAAATAGCCTAAAACCTGGCAAAGCACCTGGACCAGATAAGCTTCCTGGAGACCTTTATAGATCGGAACCACATATCTGGTCCTGGTATATTAATGCCATCTCAAATAGTATAGCGGCAGGGGGGAAAATTCCAGGTACATGGAAGGGGGCAGAGATCATACCCATTTATAAAAAAGGGAATGCTAATCTCCCAGCTAACTATAGGCCAATTAGCCTTATAGACAACCTACAAAAGATCTTTGCTAAACAAATTTTGCAGAGGCTAATCAATTGGGTTGAGGAGTACCAAATCCTTTCCCATTTACAGGCAGGGTTTCGTGCAAAAACAAGCACGATAGACCAGGTCTTTCGATTGGCCACATTGCATTGGAAATATGTACTTATGGCCAAACAATGCCTGTATGTGGTATTTATAGACCTGCGATCGGCTTTTGATTTGGTCCCAAGAGCCAAACTATGGGAAGTGCTGGGTAGATTGGGAATCCCAGAGGATCTATTACTCCTGTTAAAACGACTACATGAGAACACTTATGCCCAAGTGAGGTGGGGTGAACAAGGCGAACTGACAGAACGGATCCCAATCAGAAGAGGAGTTCGCCAAGGTTGCGTGTTAGCCCCCCTACTGTTTACCATATTTATCAACGAAGTAGTAAAGGCTGTGTCCATAGGCCAGAATGATGCCCCTTCCCTGAATACACAAAAAATCCCTATCTTGCTCTTTGCCGATGATTCACTCCTCATTTCTAAGACACCAATGGGGTTGCAAACCCTTGTTGACCGGTTTAACCAATTCTGTAGCGATCATGGGTTGGAGGTTAACATTAACAAAACCAAATTGATGGTGTTATCCAAGGGACCTAGGAAAAGATGTTTCATTCATATTGAGGGAGTACCGTTGAAGGAAGGAAGCTCTATAGATTACCTGGGAGTTAGGTTAACCAGTAAACTACTATGGGAAGAGCAGATTACAAAAAGTGCAGGGCTCCTTCAACACAGAGCCTCATCCATATTGCGTTTCTATCAAAGCTCCTTTACAAAGGTTGTTTCCCCAGCAATAACAATTTATACAGCTAAGGCTCAAAGTGCAGCCCTGTACGGAGCGGAGGTATGGGGTTACGCTAACTGCAATAAGATCAGTGTGGGGGAAAACAACTTTGCAAGGGCTTTAATTGCATGTCCACGCACCACACCCTTGCTTCCATTATTTCTAGATCTGGGGTTAAGCCGAGTAGCAGATCTAGCTACTCTAAGACCTCTCCTTTATTGGATCAGGTTATGGATAACCCCCGAACTAGATATATATAAGACCGCATTACTCGATTTATTGAAATGCCAAAACGCTAATACTCTTCCCTGGATTCGCCATGTGGCCCATTGGCTCCGGCTTTTGGGTCTGGGTGACTATTGGGAAAATCCCCATAAATTAGAGAGACGGCACAAAAATGTTTTAAAGTTAACCTATTGGTCTTACGTTAAGGACAACTACATAACCCATAAATCCCATGGTCGCTTAACTAATTCCTTTACTGATATTAAATGGTCCCCAAAGTTTGAACTCTATTTGGATGTTATACCGGATTTGCAAGGCAAGAGCTTATATGCAAGGTTTCGTTTTGGCTCTCTGCCCCTGATGTCACTGATTCATAGGTGGGGGTCGATTAATCTTCCCGATATATGCCCTGCCTGTGGCAGTATTTTTGAAACCATTGAGCATTTCATGTTCTTCTGCCCAGCCTATGCGATTCCGCGAACAAAATGGATCCGCAAGATTTGCAGGGACATGGGATTCAAGAATTGCTCTTTGGCTCTACGGGTTCTAAAAAGCCATAATTCAGCTGACGTAATTCTTTCAGTAAGCAAGTATTTAGCAACAGCTTGGCGCATACATTGCCATCTCCAAAAAGTTATTTAAGGTCTTATCTCTATATAGGTAAGATTTAGAGTCATATGTGCAATTCAAGTTATTGTTTTAATGTTTTTACACCTATTTACAGACATGTATTTATTTATTCACTTAAGAATTATTATATTTTGTTTTATGTGCTTTTATGGTCATTGATGAACTAAGTTGATATGAAGATGATGACGAATTATTGACCATGTGGTTTGGACAGGGCTTGGAATAGATTTTTTAGACATTATGTAGGTAATCATCATGTGTTTCTGCCATTTTAACACTAGTATTAGCCACAAAGAGGTATTTTTTATGCACCTGTCTGGTACTCGTGCCATTTTAACATGAATCCGATAACCATTTTAAGTTATTATATAAGCTTTTTATCACACTGTGCTCGTGTCTTAATGACTTGACAGTGCTTAAACTTGCCAAATGATTATGCCGGTAGTAGGCTCTCTTTGTTAAAGTATGCCATCTAAATTATTAAGGAATTGTATTACTATGTAACATCAAATTAGCACTTTAAATCTTTAAATCTTGGGTCGGATAGTTTGTAGTTTGTATTTATCTTGATGATGATACCACCTGGGAAATTTGTATTTGAAACCACCTCATATTGTTTTAAGAGCTTTTAAATATTTGTACTATTTTAACGTTATGAAGTAGACGTCTCAGAAACCCTGTTATCTAAATGTTAAGCTATGTATCGGGAATAATGGTGGATTATAGTAGGCCATTGCCTATAGAAGCTTTTCTTATTCTAAACCTTATTATTTTTAGCCAGTGTAAAAGCATAATGAAGCAAACGTACCTTTTTTGTACAATTTAATATGTAACTTTTATGACCCATGGTCGAATAAAGTATATATGAAGGAAACTACATGTAGAAAAAGTTAGCCTCGAGGAAAAAAAGCAAGTAGTGATCATAGCAAGTATAAAGTCGACTGTCATTTTCTGGATTTCATTTGGAATGATTTAGCTAGCTGGACAGCTAATATTTCTATGCTAGAGACAGCTTTGATGTCTCTCCAGCAGCATGTATTAGGAAAAAATATCCTAAATAAGAAATACATTCACACACATACTTGGATGGAACTTGGGTCAACTTCTTCATCCATGTTTTATTCAACTCTCAATCACTCTTTGCTTCAGCTCAACCCAGCATGCAACGATGGGTCAACCACTTCAGCCACTCTTGCATGCAAATGGTGGCCTTTTGCCTGATCACATGTGAACATCTGCCTAAAAAGAACAGCACTTCCGTACTGGGCCGAGTGGGTCAATACTTTACTTTGCCAGTACGTTATTTTCCTTTCTTTATCTTTTTCACTTTTTATTGCAACTCTTATGTGTTTAACTGTAATTCAAAGCCAACAGTGCATTTTGTTTGCAGCACAAATAATACTTTCTTGTGATGTGCATTAAATTAGAAAGGCTTTCTTTGCATGTCCTGCGGAAGCACCCCGTATTAACCTATTGAAGATGGAAGTGATGGTTAATTTTTGTTGTAAATTACATGTTTATTGCTAGAATACGGCTTCCACATTTAGGTGGTAGCATTTTTATTTTCGTAACTTATGCTTGCAATAAAAAAACAATTTAACTACGACACCAGATAGCCAAGGCCAGACCTT
The DNA here is from genome assembly GCF_031143425.1 of Pleurodeles waltl. NCBI lineage: Eukaryota > Metazoa > Chordata > Amphibia > Caudata > Salamandridae > Pleurodeles > Pleurodeles waltl. The sequence goes on along the minus strand of NC_090447.1, from coordinate 398,855,664 downwards.
GGCATTGCCAATGCTTGTAGTGAATTTGCAGGAAGAATGTGGGTACTTTTACTTACTAGAGTATCGGTACCGGTACTGAAGCCTCTTCAATCCCTCCAACATCTCAGCTGCGCTCAGTTCACTCATAAGGCATTGTACACCACTAAATTCAGCTGTTCTTAGGCGTCTAAAAACATCCCTTTCTGAAAATAAATAGCCAACCTTGATTGTAACGAGCAAACTGATGCAATTTTACTTTTGGAATGCGACAATTCTACCAGTATGGCGGAATTTTTGCAGGGATACCCTGAAAAAGAATATGAACACCCGTACACTAGTAAGTTAGCCTTGGAGGGAGATTCCCTCGCTGGAACATTATGTTCATTTTCTCCCTGTCAAAGACAAGAACAAGCGCAATTTCATGGTAAGAAGAGGGAAGCATTAATCCCATACTCACTTGTGGGTTTGCAGAAGAGAACCTCTAAGAGGAAATAATTTCCAAATGGAGTAAAAAAAAAGTTACAACACAGTAATGAATATTTATGCAAGCAGACATTTCCAGGTGGTGGAAGGCCTACATAGGTGAATGTTATCCATTAGGGTTCTTCAAGGAAGTCACTGAATTTCGGAAACGCTGTTTGGAATCTTTGCAAATGCCTGGAACGTTGGAAATACGCCCCTAGTGAAGGATGAAACCCCCAAGAGGAAACTTCTGATTTTTCCACCAATGCAAATGTGCATCAAAACCTTAAAATGCAGATAGTTAAACAAAACAGTGGTAGGCTAATGCATTCACAATCAATAGTTAGATTGATTCTCATGTTCTTACCTTACTCAAGGCGTGTTTATACGCAAAGTCCAAGGCAGCGATGTAGGTGGGGCATGTGAATTCATTCAGCACAATCTGGGCTGCTTCTGGATCTAAATAGAAGTTAAACTCTGCACAGACAGTTGTGTTGCCTTTTCCTGTTAATGGAAAAAGCAGAAATTATTTTTAGACATTATAGCAATCTCTCTTTAAGATTAAGATTTACATGTTATGGTACGATCTAGATGTTTATACTTTCTAATATTGTGCCCTGAATTGACAGCTCAGCTATCCACTAGCTCTACTGTTTCGAATATAGAAAGAGTGGGTTTTGGGTCAGCCCCCTTCAGACAATGCATTGAGACTTTGTTAATGGCATCTTGAATCAGCTCAGAGGAGTTTGAATCTTTCACCTAATGCTAATGGCTAATGGCTGTCTAGTGTATCATTCCTTCTCTTCCGAAGCAAGTCCATGCAATCCGTAAGGCACTATTTTACATGCCTAAAATACACTCAACCACCACACTTTCGGTCACATGTTAACTGCGGGGAAAATAATCAGAATACAATGAAGGAGGGCAAATTTCATTGCAGTCCTGTGTTTGCTTCTATGTGAAAGGAAGCCTGACTAGTGAGTCTTCATTATAAAACTGTGCTTACTCTGCCACTTGTACCAAGCTACAACCTGACCAATAAATGAGTGTTGGGTTGATTGTGTATTAGTTCAGGGAGGACCTGGACTGGCAGTTCGGAGTGGACTGTTCCTACTGGAGCAGGGTCAAGACTGATTTGCCTATGGCTGGGTCCAAACTGAGGAGGTATGTTGGGCAAAAGAATAATGGGTTGTAATGCTACCCAAGCGACTGCCTGTGGTTACACTTATTGCAAGCATTCCTTCCACCACCTTTTGTGTGTTTGATGAAACGCCCTTAGTGGCCAAGAATTTACCCACATGTGAGTCAGGTGCTGACTGTGTCATAAAACCAAGCTACGTCCGACTGAAGAGGCCCAAGCAGAACAAAACCAGTCTTGGGTTGCTTGTGTTGCTATTCAGGGATATTCTTGTGTGGGAATTAGGCTGGACTGTTCCTTCCGGAGGATGGACAAGACTGATTTGAAAATGGCTGGGTCCAAACTGAGATGGCCTGGTGGGCAAAAGGATGATGGGTTGGAAGCTTACCCCAAGCGTATGCCAGTTTAGGCTTATTGCAAGCATTCCTCCCTCTGTCTTTTGTGTGTTTGATTTAACACCCTAAATGGTCAACCGTATGCCTAGATGTGGTTCCCATGCTCACTATATCATTGGAAATAAGCTACACCTAACTTAAGAGCCCCATTCAGCCCTCTCATCATCTTTTGTGTGTCTGAGTGTTAATAATAGCCCCACCTTTGTTTCCGTGACATACCAACAACATCAGGTCTATAATGAATTCTTCCTTGCCATGTGATCTGTGTTTCATATAGAAATATGAATGTGTGGCTTTAATGAAGACTTCATTATAATACTGTGTTCTTTACTATTCACAGAGAAACAAACACAGGACTATAATGGAGAGTTGGGGTAGCAAGGAAGCCTTCATTATAGTCCTGCTTCTGTTCCTGTGTGAAATGATGATCAGTTTAAGCCTGCTGTCTTCAGATCTAAAGGCTTGTCACTAAAGAATGACATAGCCTAAGTGGTGATGCCATCAGTTTTAATGATAGGTAGGTCATATTTTGCAAAATATTATGCATTGCTGCTGGATAACCATTTGAGATTTTGGCAATCTAATGGTTCACTGCTACTGCAACTGTTACCACTACTGCCACCACTATTATTAACACCACTAGTACAGCCAATACGACCCCCTTCTCCACTATCCCCTTCACCATTACCTCTACCACAATTTCCCTACCATCATCTTCTCGTGCATTTTTGTGTGTAAGAACACTGTATGACAGTTTTGTGTGTAAGGAAAAGGGTGATGTGGACATGTATCTAACGGCAACTGTGATAGTGCACTGATGCAATTTGATGATTATAAACTACAGTAATAGTCGTTGGATACAATTACTGTATCCTATATTTGTTTTCTGCTCTTCAGTTAACTAATGAGAAATGATTTAAGTTAGGTTTTAGAAATCTATTGCCATGTTATTTTTTTATATTGCTTTAGTTTAGAATACTGTGTCAGAAAATGCCATCTACCCTTAGGTCCCAGTACACCCCGAATTTCCTGGGACATCAATGACCTTTCTAGATGTTATCAGCTCTCTCTGGTGTGCCTTGGGCACAGAACTGCAGAGGTCCCCAGTTAGACTTCCACTGGCAGGCCCTCCCCCGAAGCTGACTACCCTCTTGGGTACAATTCCCAGGCCTGTACTGAAGCCAGCTCAGACTTCCACCCATGCCCCAGGGTGCACACCAGTTCCTTCTGTGTCAATGCTGATGCTACTTCTGGACCCAATCACAATGCTGGTGGCTTACCATGAACGAACATCGCCCTGGCGCTATGAAATAACTAAGGCGCAGACAGGAGTCCTTTAGCCTCGGTGTCTCCTTCAACACCAGTGCTATCAGAGGATACAGGCCCTCTTTGGCTCTGAATGTGATATGGTCTAGGGCATACCAAATGTCCCGCACAACACTGAAGAGGATGTGGGCCATATGCTGCCCCTTTGCTACTCTGATCAGAGGCTGTACTTAGTCTTGCAAACTTCCAGTGGGCTAGATACAGAGACAGAGCGGGACTCACCACCTGGTCAACCAATGGAAGAAAGTGCCTCTTTTGCTATAGTAGCGTGAGGGCAGCAGATTGGCTAATTTGTCACGTCAGGACGAAGTGTTTTATAAATTGTTCAAAGGGGCTAAGCACTGTCTTTCCTTTCATTTCATCTCCACCTCTTAATCCTCCCACACAGAGCGATTTTCAACAGACCACACCTCTATCAAAGAAAGACACCAATTTAGTGCTGGCCATAGAGGGTGAGCTGGGCTCAGAGAGGGTCAAGGGATTCTATTTGTGCTAGTTCCTTGTATCGAAGAAGGACAGATGCCTCAAGGATATACTGTACGTCCTGCCATTAAATGCTTTTCTGAAGGACAAAATAAAACATGCTTTCTCTGGCTCAGGGGACTAAATGGTGCCCTTGGACTTACAAGATGTGTATTTTCATATTCCCACTCCTGCAGTTCCCCGTAGGGCTGGAACACTTCCAATGTGCCATGTTGCCCTTCATTCTTACCTTAACCACCTTTGGTATTTATAAACGTGTTGCCAAGGTTGTGACTCATCTTTGGAGGTCGGGAATACATAATTTCCATCATCTCAATGACTAGATGCTCAAGGTAGGCTAGCCATAGTCAGTCACAAATCACCTCCAGACAACAAATGATTTCTTGATCTCCTTGGCATTTTCTATCAAGAAGTCCCATCTAAGCTCTATGCAGAGGACTATCCAGCCTTTCCAGTATCACAGCCAGTCCAGGACATCCAGGATATGTTCCCAAGGTTTCTTGCTCACTCCTAGGTCTCAGTGAGGATGGTTCTGAGGCTTCATTGGCTCCTGGCTTCATGCATATTTCTTCTCCCTTTTATCAAAAGTAAAATGTGGGCCTTACAATGGAGCCTAAGGTTTCAAGCAGGACTCAGTGGGGTCCTCTGGAACTGGCAAGGCCAGCTGAAAATATTTTTGATAGCCATCCACTTTGTGCATCCTTGAACACCATAGCAGATAAGCTGAGCAGGCTTCAGAGGTGGACCATGCGTTGGGTCTCAATCCTGAGGTGGTACAGGGCATTTTGAGCCTGTGAGTCATGCCCTGGCTTGATCTGTTCCCCACTGCTGAAAATGTGCAATGTCAAAGCTTCTGTGCACTAATGTTTCTTCCAATAAGGTCAGTGGTAGACACATTCTGTCTGCAATGGGACTGAGGACTCCCCTACATGTTCTCGTCATATCCCTCCTGCTTTGAGTTCTGAGGAAAGTCAAAACAGACCAAGTCGTTGTCATCTTAATAGCCCTGGACTGGACCAGAAGATTGCAGTCCCCAAAGCTCCTAAGTCTGAGTATTTGTCCTCCGATCTGACTCTACATTCGGTATGGCTTTCTATCTCAGCAGCAGGAGAGGGTTATTCGCAATCTACTTCTATGCATGGATAATGAGTGGCAACAGTTAATCTACAACCTGAAGTGGTAGATATTATTCTTGCAGCCAGCAGCCCATCCACAATGTCCAGCTGCTATGGATGCTAGTAAGGGTTTGTGGTCTGGTGTGGGGTCAGTATTCCTGACCCTCTGCAGGCCACACATTTCGATGTATTGTTCATTTTATTCTTGGCCTTGCAGTAGGTACAGATAAGGGTTACTTGTGGCCCTTTCAGTCTTTTTGTTTGCCTGATCAACCTTCTCTTTTTAATTTTATGTTTGCGATGCATTTTTAGAAGAGCCTGCTGCATTTGTCCCTTCTAAAGCCATTTGCCATGCCGAAGTGGAACCCGAATCTAATCCTGATGTTCGTTGTGTGAACACCAATCAAGTCTATGCACAGTTACACACTATGGCTCTTGATAACCAAGGTAGTTTATCTTATCACCATTACTTCTGCGTGCTGCACGAGTCACCCACAGACACTCTCTGAGCAATCTACCTACACCACTTACTTCCCCAGACAAATTAGTACTTCGGCTTCCTTCCTGCTGAAGGTGGCATCGCCCTTTCATGTCATCAATCGATTACCCTGGCACCATTTTGTTGCTCTGGCAGAGCACAGATTCACTACATTGACCATTTGAGACCATAGTGTGGACAATCAGCTCTTTGTGAGGTTCACTGGGACCAAGAAAGGCAACATCGTGCAAAAGAGGACTCTAGCAAGGTGGATACCTTCAGTAACGCATTTCCTCGTGGGCACTCTCTCTAAACACAGATTCCTCACTGCCCTCCCACCTCCCTGTTCTGTCCATCATATTAAAGTTCAAAGTTAGATTTTGGCACAATATTGCTTCCAATTTGTTCGAAGTGTCCATGTCGGAGGGCAAGGAAGGAGAAAAATTAAGAAACTGCCAGCACAGGGGTGAAGGTTAAATGCGTCTCTGCACCTTCACTTTCGGGGCTGTATGAAGTCACTATGAGGCCTACTGGCACATGGAGAGCATTACTGAAAAATCTCTGGATCCAGTCTGGCTCCTGGGAATATTATAAAGGTGAGGAATCTAAAGTTAGCTAGACTATTCACCATCAAGAACGTCACCAAAGGCAAGTAACTTGTTTATCTTACTTTTCCTCTCACTCTCTCGCTCCAACCTCTACATAAATTTAGAGGTAATAACGTGCAGGGCTAATCTTTTTATACAGGTCACACAGATCAGAACCACACGAATTAGGCAATAGGGGATTACCAAATTATTCACCAGGTTTGGCTGAGTTAAGTAGCAAACGCAAGCAAAGAATGCTTTATATTACACAATTTAATGTAGTTTATGAAACGCGGCTCAGTCAAGGTTTATATTTTGTGATTTGAATTTCTGTATTGTTTAGTAAAAACAAGAGTAATAAAAGACACGTCTTTCAAGAGATAACAAGTAAATGTGTTACAAACTTTAATTTAATTCATTCAGATGAGTTATCTCATGTGATTTTATGAGGATTATGAGCTGTAGATTTTTTTTTTCGGTTCCAGAGAGGCTAAATGACCTGATAGGATAAAACGGACAATCATGTGGCCATTACTGTGGTGTGATTTTCAAAGAGACGCCTGTTGAAAAAGGGAGGGAAAGCATGGTGTATTTTTTTTTTACTTCCACAAATTTTCAACACACTCGGCAGGCTATTTTTCAACTAACATCTCATAGTGTATACATTACATATTGTATAGCCTGCAATTTTTATTGTTTTTAATTTTTAAATTTAGTTGCACTGATTTTTAAAAAGTGTGAAAGGAAAAGTACAATATCAATTGCATTCTGCACAATTATTTCCAAGCACAGAATAATATAATTTAATAACCACTGAAAAGTGGAGTGTAAGGCTCTTCAACTTTATCTGAAGTTTTGGATGTTCTCTGAACTGACCAAGCCTGGGTCTTAAAATGACGTGATTCAGCCCAAAGGTTTTAACATAGCACCTCTCGATCCAAGGGTGGCATCAGTGAGCCTTGTGGTGGGATTTTATTTTATGTCCTCCTTGGGCAACCAATAGCTTGAAGAAGTTGCCAGAAGGCAATGGAAGACAAAGGGGAAATCTGCAGGTGCTGAATAAAGAGCTTTGCTGTAGGGAACCTACAAGAATCGGGAGAATGCTGTTCCCTATTCAACACACAGATCTTGAAAAATGATGGGGGATCGGAAACATTCAATTGTGCTTCAGAAACTGTTGTCGGCAGATGAAAATGTATAGAGCTGCAGAAAATTAGATTATATTTCAGATTCCATGTAGTACTACATTTGGGTTTGGGTTGGAAGAGGTGTTTATCCAGGGTACGGGATTGGTTATAAGCTACACATAACCCCACAAACCGAGCTTGTTCACAAACATTTTGTATGACGTTTATCAACCCTAGCAAGGCACATAAAACTGCTTCTGAACAAGTAAGAAGTGAGTTGTTATGTAGTATGGAAGAAAACAGACTCAGAATTCTTGGGATATAGAGGAAGGGGTTTCAGTGAAAAAGAGCTTCCAATGTAAATACAGAAATCTGCTGCTCTTACTCATATGGATTGTTTATTCAGAGTACAATCCTCAAGCGTAAGTGCAGAGGATCAATATTGACGGAAATCTACGATTCTTATGTTTGAGTTGTGTTTCTCCATGCTACTGTGTAGCATTTAAGTTTTATTTTCTTCAACATTTATTGTCTTCGTTGTATTTTTGGAGACTCTGGTTCCACTGCATTTCTTCGTTGTATTAACTTTTTATTATATGAAACTTTCACGGTCGCTTTCTTATGTTAATTAGGCTTCCTTTTGTTGAAATTATTGCCTATTTGTATCATTTTGTTTTAATTCTCAGAAAGCTCTTAGAGCTCAGAGTTTCTGGGCTCTACTTACTTTTTCCATGTTTTTCAGGCCTGGCTTTATCTAGGCTCATTTGTGGTGGAGAACGTTCCTTTTCTCAGCCAACATTCCTAACCACAGCCACAGAGGGCTAACACCAGTAACCCTGAGAATGCACAAGGAAAGGATACGTTCCAGGTGTGCCAAAGGCTAATGTCTTTTTTTAATTTTTTTATTATGCGATGGTTTATGGCTTCTATCCTTTTGTATGTATGATCACTTTTAACTTCTCAAATGGTCCAAATCTGGACCAAATAAACTATTGATTGATTGAAAGGCAAGCCAGTGTGCACCTATCTGTGCTCCAGTAAGGTTCAGTGTGGGAATCTTTGCCTGTCCAGGACCAGAAAATGCCACCATTGTTACCACCGGAGGTGACATGATGTGCAAAATAATGATGGATTGGGATGCAGCCCAAGTAATTACTGGTGGCTGAGATTAATTCAACCATTCCATCAATCATTTTTTTGTATACTTGAGTGTGTCGTCCTTGGTGGGATGGGTATGCCCAGACGCGGGTCCTGTGCACACAGTGTTACTGCAATCAAGCTGTAAGTGGCTGATGAACCCATAACTAGGACAAAACCGGTCCTGGGTTGCTTGTGTTCTGGTTAAGGGAGAGCCTTGCTTGGCAGATCAGACAGGACTGTTCCATTTGGAGCAGGGTCAAGACTGATTTGCATACAGCTGGCTCCAAACTGCGATGACATGGTGTGCAAAATAACTATGGACTAGGATGCAGCCTGAGTAATATGAGTGATTACCAGTGGCTGAATTTTATTCAAGCATTCCGATCCTTCACTTTTTAATAATTTAGTCGGTTACTTTCAGCCTCTCTAGGACCTTCCTACTATATCACTACAAGCTGTATGTATAGATACAGGTTAGGCTTTTTTCATACACTGCAATCTATATACATACTGTGAAAAAACAGAAAACCTTGACCCTACGTCAGACGCACTTTAGCTGAAAAGGCAATGTCAGCTGATTACGCTGATACCATGGAGATAAAATACCTATCTTCATCTTAATACTCAGGCCCTCATTACGAGTTTGGCGATCTTTTTAGAAGACCACCGTGGCGGCAAGTGCCAAAAGACTGCCAGTGTTGGTCGTACCACAACAGCTGTATTACGAGTCAGAAACTGAAGGCTGCCAAAAACAGCCACAAATCTGACACCGCCAGGCTGAACGACGGTGGTCCCATCAACCACACCGCCGCGCCAACAACATCCCACCTTCCAAATTACGACCCACAAATCAGCACAGTGGTCTTTGCATGGCAGTAAGCCACTGGCGGTCCAAACTGCTGTGGTCAAAAACTCAACTCCATCACAACACAACACCACAATGAACAGTACGAATACCCCACACCTGACACACATACACAAAACCCACAAACCTGATCACAGCACTATAAAACACCCCCCCACACATACCCACAACCCCTTGCATCCTGATTTTTTCACAGAGAAAGGGAAGAACGCACAAACAGAAGACACTGCACCTGGATACCATAGGCACCACCACACCTAACATGCAGCAAACACTACACAACTGCACCCCTGCACACAACAAACACATTGCCACTGCAAACAGCCACCACATACCACAAGTACAATAAACCACATAACCCCACATCTCACCAAACAACACACCCCACACTCCTGCACATTACATACACCACCACCCACAACACATCCACCATGTCATGACAGAAACACCCATGATTCACAGACGAGGAGTTGACGGTCATGGTAGACGAAATCATCAGTATGGAGCCACAACTGTTCGGAGCACAGGCCCAGCATACATCCATAGCCAGGAAAATGGTGTTATGGCAGAGGATCGTTGGCAGGGTGAACTCAGTGGGAAACCATCCATGCACAAGGGAGCACATCAGGAAGAGGTGGAACAAACCTACGGGGGAAAGGTCCGGTCCATGGTGGCAAGCCACTAGATAGCAATAAACAAGACTGGCCGTGGACCCCCAACTCCTCCACCAGAGTTATCATTGTGGGAGAAGGTCTTGGCCATCCTGCACCCAGAGGGCCTCACTGGAATACCAGGAGGACTGGACTCTGGTAAGTCAAAAACACTCCCTGGGCACCATGTACTCCTGCACAGCATTTACCTCCACCACTATTACACCCCTTCACAGAACCCTTACGTGCACCAATCCACCCAGAACCCAATTCCCTCACTTGCATGCCACACCTCCCCTCTACCACTAATCCCACTCAGGCCCACCAAGTGCACAGATATCTCCCACTGTAGCAAGTACTACAACTACTACAAGACAATACTCGCCACACTTGTATAACTGCTAATTCCACTCCACATTAGGACACCTGCACGTATAACCATGTCACCCCCTTCACCTACAGGATACTTAGACTGCTCACTAGTACACGACAATGACAGCATTGATGACCACAACCTTCTAAACTACAAGCATACAATAGCACTATCCGTCAGCCCTTAAACATTGCCAGTGGACAATCAGCTGTCATTGCCATCACTGGGAAGCATGTCAAGGCTATGATTGCAAACAACCATGTGAACAACAAGTACATTTCAACAATGTAACACACTTCCTCTCCATCTATAGATATCCCTACTACTGCCACCCAGCAGAGGATGCCAGAGACAGACAGTCAGCCCCTGGAATTAGTCCCAATTGAGGACTACAACTCTGGAAAACTGGAAAGGGACGCCTCACTTGGCCCATCCTGGATGACAGGTCATTCCACTACCACCAGCCTCACCTTGCCCACATCTGAGTCCCCCATCTCTGTGGCCACTACAGCACAGGAAACCCCTCCTCCCCAAACCTGTGTCCCAAGGACAGATCAATCTGTAGTGTGCCCCACAGTACACGGACCTGAGTCCCCCCAAACATCCAAGATGATGAAGGTCCTGGTGTCAGTGGGCGTGAGCACACTTTGCCAGGGTCACAAGCACCGGGGGCAAGAGGCAGTGGGAGGGCAACTGTGGGTCAAGCGGTGAGGCACCAACAGTTCACGACTGGCCAGGAGGCCATCTCCAGAGTCCTGGGAGCATACCAGCAACAGCATGGGTCAAATACTGACAACTTTGCAGAGGAACCCGAGGCTGCACTGGGAATACCACCAGGAGGCCGGCACACACCACCACCATGGCCTCCATTTGTGGGGTGCTCACTAAACGTACCAGCATCCTGCGTGCATCCTCCACCCACCAGCAGGCCCCTACCAGTAGCCAAGCAACGCCTGTGCCATCTATATCTGCCACAACTACCGCAATGGAGGGCCAGCCAGAGGACCCACAGGCTAGTAGCACGCCTGCCCCTGCAGCAGAGGATCCCCCACGCAAATGAGGTAGTCCAGGCATCCTGCAGGACCTGAGCACAAGACCAAAAACACCACCAGGAAGTGCTCTCTCTCTCCTGAACATTCTGCCTTGTATGCTACTGAGACACCCAGTTTACTGTCCACTGCCAAAACTCAATTTTCCAATGGCCCTTGGAGATTAGACCTGTGAAACCAACAGTTGGGCCACCTACTCTGATGATTTCAAAACCCCATGTGGGGTCACTTCCCAGCAAATGCACTTTGAATCACAATAAACACATTTCAGCTCTTACGTGCCATCATTGTCATCAGTACCATTTATTGTGAAAGGTATTAATTGAAATGCACATATATGTGTCAATAAGTCTGACAGATGGACAGAAGTGGCAGGAACATCATGACATCCTTCCTGTACTGTTATCCTATGCCAAGGGTACCAACAGTCATGTCAGAAAGCAGAGTGGAACCACATATCTGACCTGAAAATAGATTAAGATAGGGTAAAGCTTCAATGATGTCTCCCATGTTGCCCATCCAATACACATACAGGACATAATGCAATACACAGGAATCATGGTGCAGTGGGGAGGTCACACACATGCAAAGTAAAGGAACAATTCCTCATAGCTAACATCACCAACAGAAAACCTATCTTGCAATGTCTAAAACAGGTAGGTACCAGACATCAGATTTGGGAACAGTGTGGATGGGTAGGTGGACTGTTATGTGATAGGATTAGGCCAGACTATTGACATCCAAACTGCAGTCTTGAAACCATGCAACATGGGGAACCCTTTGCTGAAGTCATGCCATGCTAACAGCAAGTACCACATGGCTTTGACAGTATGGCAGTTACACCTCCCCTGATGATAAATCAGCATCCCATCAAAATGCATAACATAGACAGATGGATGTAGTGCACTCATATCCCCTGATGCAAAACACAAGGAATCTTGCTTTCAGTAGCCCAAATGTCCTCTCAATTACACGCCTTGTTTGGCCATGGGCCTCATTGTAACTGTCCTCCCCATTTGCTGTAGGGTACCTCACTCATATCAGTATCCAGGGCATGTTTGGGTACCTGGAGTCCCCTGTGTGCACAAAGGTACAAATCATTAGGGAACTATGAGAGGCACAGAGCTGATAGTGAAGTAAAGTAGCATAGACGTTAGACATAGACAGTGGTACACTTACCAATGATCCAGGCCCTCTCTCTCTCTGTAGTCATGACATAATTTGTGGGACACTGCTGTTCCTCAAGATGTAAGAATCATGTACAGATCCCTGAAACTTTGCTGTCACATGGGATATGTATTGGACGACAAGACACACCACCTGCACATTGATCAAATAGTGATTCTTCATGTTCCTGTAGACTTGCTCATTGGCCTTGGGAGCAACCAAAGTGATGAGGGTGCATGAATAGCCCCTATTACATGTGGAACATGTGCAAAGTCATAAAAGGCAGGCTTCACAGTGTACACATCAGCACATTGTGGGAACCTGTTGTAGCTATTCAAGTGCCTGAGTAAGGCATCCAGTACATCCTGTAACACTACACTGAACATCAGCTGTGACATTCCTGCAGCTAGTCCCACTGTCACCTGAAAAGATCCTGAGGTGAGGTAATGCAGGACAGATAACACCTGCACTGTTGGTGGGATCACATAGAGATTACATATGGCTGGAAGGAGTTCCGGCTCCCACTGCCTACACAGTTCCCTGATGGTCTGAACGTTCAGACGATAGATGTCTGATAATGTGTCTGTCTTCCATGGTAGCAAGGTCGACTAGGGGTCGGTAGGTCGGTGCATTTCTCAATCTCCCTATTGGACAGTATCTAGGCATAGGACAGAACAAATGTCAGGACATCTTTTACACTGTTGTTACTAAAGTACACTGTAGAAGTGGAAAACAGGACAAGTTATGTAAGGTATTTGAAACGTGACACAGGAAAACAAACTACACAACTTTGACATCCTAGCTGTCAATTCCATTGCTATACGTGTCACAAGGGGCCTGTACAGAGCTGGAAGTTAGACATAGTAAACTCGTCCCTTAGTCGGATTCAATTATCAGACGTCCACATAATAAAAAGATAATACATCAGAAATATTGGCAGGTAACACTCACTTCACTAGTGAGTTCACATGAATTGACATCTTACATCAAGCAACTAGTGATTAACATCAAGCTATGATGCACTAGGATGACGTAGATATCTTAAAGATACGTTAAATGGCAGCCGCCTCTCCTGCATGCAGAGGACAGATAGAAGTGACCTCATTGTGCTGGCGTTAGTATTCATGGCGGGAGGCGGTCAGAACCGCAGTGCAACTCCTCATTGGTTGACATTGATGTCTATGGGAAACTGGGGCCAATGATGATCACTGCCGGCGGGGAGGGTCATGACTGTTGCGGCCTTGACTGCCATTTTCTATAGCCCAGCTTACTTGACTTCTGACCCTCGAGCAAGCAAGACCTCCAATGAGTTACCTGCTGTGTTCTGTATCTGGAAGCCACAATGGCACGTCCTGCAGGAGATAGGGCACCAGCCTTCACCCCGGAGGAACTGGAGAAACTGGTGGAAGGGGTCCTACCCCTGTATGTACAGTTGTATGGGGCTCCAGATAAACAGGTCAGTACAAAGTGGAATACTTATTAACTAGGATGGTGTTTGATGGCGAAAGTGTGTGAATATTGACATGGCATGATTGACTGCTGGGGTTGTGTTGTATGAATGATAATAGCATATTGTGGACTCTGAATGAGCATGTGCTGTGCATGCTTTGTGTAGGCCACTGCTGTAGGTGTACTGTAACTCTACATGAATATCTCCTTTTGTTTGGGTCTCCCATGTGCAGGTCAGCGCCCATCAGAAAAAGGGATTATGGAGAGCCATCTCCAAGAAAGTGCATACCCTGGGGGTCCATAGCCAACGGAGCACCCACTGCAGAAAGCGGTGGAGGACCTGAGACGATGGGCCTGAAAGACGACGGAGGCCCAGCTAGGGACATTCTCCCAACGTCGGACCCTGACCCCCACCAATGGCCCACATATTGGCGGCGGTCTACCCGAGATAAATGGGCACTTGAGGGCAGCGCAGCAGCCACAACGGGGTGAGTACAGACTGTTTAACATCAATTGTATGGGCCTCTATTGTGTCAGTTAGATTACGTAGGTACTAATGAGGTGTGTGTACATTATATAAGATTATAGTCATGGCTATAACTTCCACTGTATAGAAGTGGTGTTAGTTAGCTTTTAAACACCATTCAAGCAGTCATATGTTGGTGCTATACCTCCTTGTCCAGTTACATTTAGACATACTCCTATGTTGAGTGATTTCCAAACCTTAATTCCTTATCCCAGAGTCTGCTTTAGATAGCCAATGTCATCTAGTTAGGGCTGATATTGGATAATAAGTCCTGTGAGTAGGGAACTTCTACTGTGAAATCATTGCATTGTCAATGTACTTCTGTACATCATGGAGGAGTAGATTACACGTTGGTATGTGTACTAGATGGGTAGGTATTGACCCTTACGACCCTTTCTTTCTCTCCCACCCTCCCTCCCTGTCCTCTTCTATCCTTGTGTGCATCACCATCATCAGGCGAAAGAGAAGAGGCACCGGCGAGTGGGGAAGCTGCACCCCAGGGGACCCAGGAGGCAGAGTCCACCAAAGCCGAAGGGACCAGTGGGACGGAGGGCAAGGGGAGCACCACGGGGAAACTGGTACAGCTACATCATCTTCGGATTCCTCCTCTGATGAATGCTCCCTGGCAGTGGTGGACCCATCTGGGACCATCCCAGCACCATCCTTGTCCGCCACCCCCCTTACCAGCACTGGGCTCCCTGTAGCTCCCCACCCAGTTGCCCTTGCCTGCTTACCCAGGAAGTGGGCGTCTCATTCACCGAAGGCACCTCTGCCCCTGCCCCAGTCAGCCCTGCTGCCCTCAATAAGGAGGCTGTTGACCTCCTGAGGTCAGTCAACCATCGTAAATTCCATCCCAGATGCAACAAAGTAATGCCTACCTTGAAAGGCATGCACAGTGCCTTGGCTGGCCTGCAGAGACTGTTTCAGGCTCTGGCCTCCTCTTTGACAGCAGCCAATGTCCCTTCATCTTCCGTCCCCCCCCAGCTATCTGTGCCCAATCCACCACCCCTCCCTCCTCACCCATCCAGAGCACACATACAGATCAGCATTCACCCACTATAACAGACAAGGTACGCTAGGACAAACACAGGCACCCCAGGACACACCACAAGCATGCACACAGTCAACACACACCTGCAGACACAACAACAGCCACTCCCTACACTGTCTCCCCCATCACCTCCTCCATCACAGTCGCATCTGCACTCGCCACGACAACCTTCATGACCATGTGCAGCACATCCACCTTACCTGCAGCCAACGCCCTCGCACATCTTGCATACCATCTCCCTGCATCTCTTCTCCCTCCTCCCAAAAAACATAAACGCCTTCACTCACCCATCCAACATACACCCACCCTACACACACATTGCACAAACATGCATCCACGTTGAGCACACTAACACCTCCTACAACCACTCAGTCCACTTCCACTCCTAAACCTTCTACCTATGACCACCCCCATGTACCTAAAAAACGTTTTCCTTGCCAGCCTTGACCTGTTCCCTGCTCCTGTCCAACCCCATGATGCCCCTAAGCGCCATCTCCCTGCCTCAACCCAGACCTTCCACCTCCTAGCCCTCCCATGACCCTCCTAGTAGTGTACATGCACCTCCCTCTGCAAAGAAACCATCCCCTACAAAGCCTAAGGTCCCTAATTCTACCTCAAAATCCAATCCCCCTCCCCCACAATCAAAATCTAAGACTAACCCCCCAGACTTAACCCAGGGATCCCCCCTTCCAAGCCCAAGCCCCCACCCCTGAGGTGCTTACCTGCCCTATTGATGCTCCTGCATGTGGAGGCGAATTTGCAGTCAGGAGTCAAGTTGGGGCATTTGACTGTGCCCAATGTACCTAGGGCACTTAAGACATTTTCTGGACTGGTCAGTAGGCCTCACTTGTACATAGTTTTACATATTTATTTGTTCAATACATCTGTCCACATAGATGTGGATGCCAAGCTTGAGAAATTGTCTTGGATTACCTTCAACAGGGTTGCGTTACATCTGTATACTTTGATGTTTGTGTTGTATGTGTATGGGATATATCTGTGTTGCTCTATGCGCTGGGTTGAAGACTTGTGCTATGTGCTTGTTGTGATGTGTTGTGTGTGTCATTATTTGATGGTGGTGTGTGCGTCCGTATGTATAGTGATGCATCTGTTATGTCCCTTGTATTTTGGTTGGATGTGGCGTGTCACCTGAGGCCTTGTTTGGTTGTCTGTACTATTTATGTGATTGTGTGTTTTTGCTATGTATTGCTGCCAGTATGTGTTGTTGGGTGGAGTTGTTCGATGTGCCTCTCTGGAAATGCGTTTGTGTTGTAATAATACCCTTCCTTCCAGTGTGTGCTAGGCGGGGGTACTTATGGTTGTTGTCTTCGTTGTCGTCGCTGGTCCTGGAGGTACATGGCGAGATACAGCAGTGGGAAGACCTCCAGTTCGGGTTCCATGGTGGCAGCAGATGCGTCTGGAGGTGAGTGTCTCTGTTTATACCAACCGTTTCCGCCAGGCTTTTCATGGCAATCGGACCGCCCCGGAAATCCTGGCGGCCAGCTGACTCGTAATATGGTGAGCGGTGAATTGGTCCCCGCCGGCCTAGAGATGGCTACCACTGTCGGAAGTGGTCTGACTGCACTGACGGTACTGGTGGAACCTTGGCTGTGTTATGGTGGGATCACTGCCATGGTCATAATATGGCGGTTTACTCCGCTGGCCTCCTCTACCGCAGAGATCCAGTGACCGCCAAACTCGTAATGAGCACCCCAATGTCTCGCTAAAAATGAATTGGTCACTTCGGAACTGACTGCAGATATTATTGCCAGTTTTCTGTTTGCCACAGAAAGTTGTATTAAGAGTGTTCAGGTCCACATGTGGCTATCCTCGTTCTTGGCTATGAAATTAGATGCTTGGATCAGGTTAACAAACTAGTAAAAACTAAAATGTAGCCCATCACTAGAGGTCCTTTCACTTTAGCCGAAAACGTCTTTGCCAATATTTCAATTTCCAACAGTTTCTTTATCATGTGTTGCTCTGTATAACTACTAAATCTGTGCATAACTTTCATAATGTTGTGTAGTGTAATCCCATGGAATTACTGAGGAATATTGCAAGATTACACGTAATTGCGCAATAAGAGTAATTCTGCCTTTAAAGATATGTCTTAGCACAAAAATGCCCCCTTGTGTCCAAAATGAAAGCAAGGATGAATTTGCAATTAAGAAATAGTGCTAAATGCAACAGAACACAAATAATGCACGAGCAGCTGCTCATGCTTGCTAAATGTGCTTTTGCAGTAGAATTTTCTCCCGACATTTAGCTCTATTTTCTTAGTGCAAAAATGCATCCTAGAGCCTATTTTGGACGCAAGGATGCATTTTTGCGCTAAGAAACAGCACTAAATTTAGCAGAACACACATAGTGAGCACGAGTAGCCGATCGGGCTCACAAAATTTGTTCTTGCTGTAGGATTTTTCCCCAAAAATGTATGCGAGGAGGAGTAATTGTGTAATTATCGGTAATTCCACATCAAAGAGTAACGCGAATTACCAAAATGACTCCGATTACTACGGCGTCATTAAAATTCTGGCCTGGCCTAGTATCGACCATCTGAAATGGCACTGGCTGTTGCCATTAAACTTAATTATTGCACACATTATGATTGTCTAAGTAAATGTTTTAAATCTTCTCAGAATGCTGGCCAGTAAATCTCCATGTGACTGCCATTTTCATTGCGAGATTACTGTCTCATTGTATATTGCGTTACACTAGTGTACTGCGTGCAGTATTGTGTCTTGTTTTCCACTGGTATGATTTGGTTTCAAATGTAAATATAGTTAATATGAGTTATTGCCACGTTGATAACTGCATTTAACGGTACCGAGACCCACCCTGCAAATCATCTTTTTTCTATAAAACATTTTATTGGGTTTTAATATATCAAACCAGGAGGTTACAAGCACATAATGCCTGTACTTCACTTTCTTTGGTACATCCCTTTCATACATTAAGAAAATGTTCCATCACCACCATCTGATTTAAATAGCGCCCTTTTATGTCCTACTGGCTGTCAGAATCATAAGGTCTCTGTCCACGGTTGCTTGCCATAGGGCTCTAGGAGAATGCTCTGTAGTGACACCAATCTTTTCAAATACCTTGTTGTTTATGTGGGAATCCTCTGGCCTCATATATGGGCCTTTTCCAGACCAATACAACGTTCAAGTCCATATTTCCACCTCTCTGGTGAAGAGGGTTCCAAATCTTTTCATGCTTTGGCAATGTCCTTTTCATCCACCAGAAAGCCCAGTCCCAGCAAGGTTGTTTTGCATCTGTTGCTATCTATGTTTATTCAGACGTGCAAAAGTGACAGTTTAGGGCCCAAGGAAAGCCTTCAACCCAGTTCCAATCCCAGGCAACTGAGCATAATCTTCACACAGTTCCACACAGCGTGTAATAAATCCCCACGTTGGGAAGCACACCTCAGGCACAGTGGTGACCCCACCACCACCATTGTAAACAATCTGTTGCATATAAATAAGCCTGGTGGAGGTATTTCAGTTGTGTTGCCTGTAACTGTGATGCGATCACAGCCACACGTGGGGCCACCCTGGCCTCCCTTCAATCATACTCCAAAAGGCAACCTAAGTCTCACTCCCATGCCTCCCACAACATACAAAAAGAGACTGGCGAAATTACCACCTGCGGCTGAAAAATATTTTGCAAATCTTGAGGTCTGTGAGTTCCTCCAAAAAGACCTTGGTCTATGAGGGGCTGTACTCCGGGAGTTCCTTCTGGTCATCAATATAGTGTGTGGTGGAGGTGTAAGTACTCGTATACATCCTCTCTTAAGCTAAGCCTTAGACTAGTCCCTTGTGTCTATCCAGAACTTCAAGGATAAATATATAAATCCCAGTATCTGTTGCAGTCTGAATGCTAATTGTTAGGGAGCGTGTGCGTTCTTTTGTTTAGAGAGTCATGTAGCCCCTATAATCAACGACACCACAAACGTGATCTGACATGTGTACATGTTATACATCACACACAGGTTTATTGATAACAGGCTCACCCTTTTTCTAATATGCAGCAATTATGTAGAGACTGTTTGTCACAGGGGAGCTCGGGAAAATTTTTCCAGTAAATAATTGTTAAACCTCATAACGCTCACTCTTGGGCTTGCTACCAAAAATACATCTATTAGGCCAATTGTCTGCCTTACAGGCTGCTAAAGGTTAACCACATCAAGAGGGCATTACATAAGTAATCACATTCAGCCAATGCTTAATGCAAATATCAGCTGTACCTAATACCAAGGCTGCGTCGTCTTATTTCACATCAGGCCCCTTTCATACACAACCAAACACTCCCTGACCCTTTATCTCACTCTTGCAGGTTCTTTGAGATCCCTGTTTTCCCTCTTTGTCATTATTGTCTCCTTCTCCTCTTCCTCCTTCTCTCTCCGTTTTGTGTTTTTCTCTCTCTTGCTCTTGGTCAAACTCTGATGATAATTGCCGGGCTCCAAAAATGAATGCTGGTGAGTCCCACATGCATTCGCTGTCGCAAATTAATATACTGCGTTCAACATACAGAATTGTCCGCTATTCTCATTTATTCCAACGTTGCAATGCAGAAAAATACACTTAATTTTTGCCTCCATTTTTCTCACTGCACAGTTGTGTCACTTAGACCGACAGTAGCACTCGACACCAAGCCCGTTACCTTCCAAATTTCCTCCCATGATGTACAAATTCTTTAACTTCTTGGGAAGTTCTGGATCCAATTTCACTGCCAAAGCCAGGTTAGTTAGTGGCGCTGTTGCTACCAATGAAATCTTAAGAAAAACACGTAACACAGTTAATGAACATATATATATAGAAGTGAAATCAAATTAGGGTCCAGTATTACAGCCAAATCTAGGCTAGTTAGTGTCTCTGTAGCTATCAGAGTGATCTCAAGAAAAGCATAGATATGTGTATAACCATCAAAGTAAAATTAAGCCTTTACAGCATTTTTGGTATGTCAGCCATTTTCGGGCACCCGACCTATAAAACAGTGCTGTGTTGGCACTATATATCTCTTGTATTGGACACTTAGCATAGTGTGAAATCTGCAGCGGACAACTTCAGAGCTCTAGCGGCAAGACAAGCGTTAGGAGGCACATGCATATAAATAAGCACAACCATGACATGCAAAAATAATAAAAACACAAGACATAGAGAAACCATAGACTGCATTCCAAGGTACTATCAGGCCATGGGTCGAAGCAAGTAGCAAGCATGGCTGAGTACCTATGTTGGGCATTACGGCATTACAGGGAAAGGCAGATAGGATGTTGTGCCTTATAATCTTGTGTAACAAGTAAGGTATTTTGAGTTTGACCTCCTGCTTTATGCCCATTGAGTGTAGTGATTTTAGTGCAAGGTGTATATGGTCTCCATGTCATAAACTCAAAAGGATTCTGGGTGTGATTTTGGACGTCCTGAAATTTATGTTACTGATTTGCCTAGAAGTTCATCACACCAACCTCTGTAGCACCCATTGTCGTTCTCCAAGTGAGATATTGCTTTGGAGGGCACGAACGGTATCCTCTGAGTGAGAAAAAGGTATAGGGACATGTTCTAATGTATGCTATTATGGGAAAGGATTGGTTGACGCTCACGTTGAGTGGGACAAGAAAGAAGCCCAAATTGCAAACATAAATAGTGGAAATCTGAAAAGTATGCTTTTTTTGTTTCACAATTGTGAGCATTTTTTAAATCTCTCCAACGGTCTAGTGTCGCAGCTGATTTTTGTGAGTGCAGTGTTGGATTTTAACCTGCATATCTTAAGTCGTAACTAGCTTCTTATTGAAACATGGCTGGTTGTCAAACTGCTGTCAGACTTACCAAGACTGAACTAACATCCCATTTTCAATACTGTGTCAAATGTGTGATTTGCAGTACAACCAATTCCACTTATAACTCAAAAAATGTGGACATAAACAACTTCATCAATAAAGTGAAAGAAAGAACAAGAAAAATAGAGGAGCACTTAGGCCCTCATTAGGTTTGCTGTGTTAAGACTGCAAGGGTAATTCTGCACCTGGAATAACTGACACCAATGGGTAAGGTAATTCCAAGAAGCAAAATTACCACACTCTAATGGATTTGCCATGAGGAGTTGGGAATTATCATGGAAATCCGTGTGAGTGTCCATCAAATTACAGCAGTAATTCCTCAGTTTCACTCCCTTTTCCTCTCAGACGTTTCACCAGGTTTTTTCTCGGGAAATGTATTTGATGAAAAGGTCCGATGGTATGGTTCGATTCTGATGAAAAAATAGGACTTTTGGCCGGAATCAGGGCTCTGAAACCTTAACAAAGATAGAAAGGCTTTTCTACTAATAATGTTGATCAAATCAACCGTAGGGATGTGTTAGGACATTTAGAGGTTATGACAAGGCTATCAATTTATCCTTAGTTTTCAAGGAACACAATGTGGTGCCTTCTTTAGAGTCTGGTGTACACAGTACTCTATCACAAACTCAACAGAGTACCCTGTTTGCCAAACTCTGTCCACGCTCCTCATTTAGAGTTGGGCCAACTGTAAGCTTTCTGTCAACGGAGTCCACATTGGCTCTTTCGCTGGAAAGCTTCCTCCAACAGCCTAATGGAGTAGAGGGGGGATGTAGAAAGGGCATTACACTGCCCGCCCTATTTAGGGTAAATGATGTAGTGTACTTTTTTTCTGTCCGTCACTGTTGGGAAAAACTTGGTGGTGAGGCTGTACGAAATCTGCCTTTTCTGCGGAGTCACTCCATATTTTTTGCTTATTGCTCAATGCTATATTTGTGCTGGGGTTACAACTCTGTGCACTTGCTAACCAGTGGTAAACATGATCAGATTGGGATATTCCTCATTGGCATATTTAACTTATCTATAAGAACCTAGTATATATTGTACAAAATGTACCCAGGCTCTGTAGGTTATATGCCACTAGTGGGCTGCAGAACATATTGTGGCATCAACTACAGTGGCAGTGTTAAACATGGCCTCAGGCCTACCACTGTACCTTGACTTGGCAGTTTAAACACTGCAATTCGACCCTATCAAAATAAACCCATTTGACAGGTCAAAGCCTCCCTTTTAAATATTACCACATCACCCTTATACAGGTCATGTAATCCACAAGAAAGGGTGCACAGTATTATTTAAAAGTAGGATATATAGAATTTTAATGTTAACATGCTCTTACAGTGACTTATTCCCCAAAGCTATTTTTCACTGTGGCAGGCCTATCTGTATTATGTAGAAAACCAGAATACTGATTAAAGTCCTAATATTGTATCGCAGGAATGGGACTAACTAGAAAAATATTAAACAGCTATTTTTAATTTTTTATAGTTTTTAATAGTTAACAGTTAGTTTGAATGATTTTAAATAGTTATAAAAAATCAGTCTGCATGGTAAAATCACTTCTTTAATAAGCTTTAAGGAAAAGTAACTTTTGGAATGTTACCATTTCCCTGCCTGATCTTCCTGGAAGCTAATATGCATTTGCTCTCCAAATTTTCCAGGCAGGGATTAGCATCTGAATAGGTGTAAAAAACTGTGAACTGCTTCCCAGGAGAAAACAATAGGCTGACCTGAATGTGCAAAGATGACTCCTCTGAACATCACTGAATATGCAGGGTGGGGTCAATGAGTACCCTTTTTTACATTACCATGTCAAATACAGCTTGACAGGTCTACTGGGTTGACATATAACACTTTGAGGTATACTTGAAAAACATAGCATGAAAAAAGGATGGCAAGACAATTCTTGTGTATCCACTGTCTGGTTGCTGATGAAACCTAGTTTGTCCTACCAGACTTGTGTCTCTACGTTTTCATGCAACACTGGGGTGCACTTGAAATTAAGGGAAAGAGGATGCCAAAACAATTCTTTTGTATCCATTGTCTGGTTGCTGGAGCACCCTAGTTTTGTTCTACCAGACTTCTCTCTTTGAGTTTATTGTGGGTTCAATTGGCAGACTCAAACTGGATTTTAGTGTGAGATGTAGGAGCACACTAGGATTATCACGACAGGGTGATCCTGGGAACTTTTATATTAGTTAGGGTATGCCAAAGAGTCATTTCCTCCCACTAGCTTGTGCCAGACATGCATGTGGAACCTCCAGGCACCCACTTCAGAACACTCTGGGTTCAGAGGAACATCATAAGAGGAGTGAACCTGCTGTATGTGACCTGAAGAGAACACTGAAGGACTGGACCTGCTCTCTCTTGTACCCAGACAAAATAAGTGGACTTCAAGGGTCATAAGGCTGACCTCCTGTTCAAGCTACAAGGATACAACAAGCTACAAGAGACCTATCCTGCAACTGCTTATCTGCCTAGTGACACCTGCTATTGGTCTCTGCTTGAGACCCTGCGAGTCTCTTCGAGCCTCCTCTGAGTCAAGGGGGGCTTCAGGAGTGTACTCCTGTGGTGATTTAGACTTAAAGGTCTAAAGTTAGAAATTATTCCTGGACAGGCCTTGGTGTTGTAACTGATCAGCGTAAATTTGTGTCTAGGTCCTAATCTATATTTACCATAGACTATTATTCTCACTTTATGCTTCTTGGCGCTATTCCTACTTAAAACTTTAAAAATTCATACCTCCTGTTTGCCTTCTCGGGTTTTTGTCATTTTGTTTATTACATTTTCCTCTATTTTTCTAATTTGGTTTTGGATCTTTATTGTTTTGATTCTCAGCTGTATACCTGTTTTGGTACTACTTAAATAATTTACACATTACCCTACGCTAAGCCTGTATGCTCTGTGCCATAGCTACCAGAGGCTTGAGCGCAGGTTGGTTAAGTGATTTTGAGGGTTCACCTGACAAGTGTTGAGATTGTTGCTTGAGGTGGGTAATCACCCACCCCAAATTATTATAATTTATTACAGAGGGACATTAAAAACAATAGTGCGCCTAGACCTTGGGAGAAAACTACCAGGAGGTGGGGATTATTGTTTTTTTTATTTTTCAAAAACAAATTCCACTTTGAGAGTTTGTTTTTTAAAAATCAAAAAAATGTTGGAAGTCTGGTGGACATTCTTTCTTACTTCTAAGGAAACTGCCATGACGGCAATGCCATTTAGGGTACAAAGATGACAAATGGGCAGGCAGTGAGTGACCTTTAAATTTGGCAGACAGTAGGTAATGCCTTGGTAAAGAACCGGCATTCAAACTTAATTTCTGGCCAACAGGAGACAGCTTATGATCAATACTGGAAAGGCAAGTGGCATATGATCTATGAACATTAAGCATGTTAGATACACAGTTTGAAATATAATTTCTGTATAGTTATTCTACAGCTTCTTAATTATGAAGGGCAATTCATGTAGCACCTTTCGAACTATGTATCAAACTTGCTCTGGCTGTACATATATTGTGTTTAAAAACTGTTCTCTCCATCTCGATGTAACCCCAAACATGCTAACACAGTTACAGTGTAAAGCACCCTTATACAATATGTTCAGGTGAACTATATAATAAATGAATAATAATAACAATAATACTGGTACTATGACCATGTTTCTCTGTGATTTTGAGTTACTCTTCAAGTGTGTGTGGTGCAGGACTAAAGGCTATGAATTTTTACACTGATGATCCCTTTGCTTGACTGACTGACATGGTTTATATATGTCAATTCTACTACACCATCATTAGGTATTTTTTTGTCCTTACCTCTCCAACATGTTCATTAATAATCCTGATGATAGCATTAACAGCATGCTCTTTCTGTAAGTGTTCTAGTCCAACGTTGGCAGTTTCTCCGGCATCCCCAAGACCATCACTTCCAAAGTGAACAAATGTAGGGTTAACCCCCCCAAGAAGAGAACTTGAGGCACCAGGGAATACTGGAATCTGCAGGGAGAAAGTCAGGGTGTGTCTTAGAAGGGCAATTAATGGTCTTGTTCCTCAGTATTTGTCACTAATAGGAACTAAGTGAAAGTATAAAAGACGTATGCTATGATGTTCTTCAGAGCAAAGGCAGATACATTAAAGTATACACCGTTTTGTAAAAGATAAACATTTATTTACATTTAGGCTAGATGACAAACCTTAAACTGCCCCAATTTTGTATAACGTCCATATTTGTTAAAACCGGATAATGTGCACTTTTTCAAAATGTATTTTATTGACATTTTCAGGGTGCAAAAGCATTCAACTATTGAATATCATTTGTGGTGATACAACAGACATCAGTTATACGGTGTGGCAATCGGGGGTTAATAAGATATCCATGGGAGGGCCGATAGCCAAATGTCAGCCAAAAGCGTTCAGCAGAAACCTGATTATGTGCATATTCCTTTTCTATCTTAGGATGGCGTAACATGACTACCCTACTGAAAGTCCCAATGACCAAGTCAGTTCATACACTTACATTTAGTTAGCCTTCCTCAAACAGATAAACAAGCAATTAAGGGCCTGATTTAGATTTGTCTGAGGGGTTTCTCCTCCACAACAGTGACGGTAACCTGTCCCCCGAAATCGAAATCCCATTGTTTCCTACTGGATTTAGGTTTCAGTGGATGGGATATCCACAATTCAAATCAGGCCCTAAGCTTCCAATACGTTTTAGACATATAGCACAAAATTCATGAATTTATCAGTTTGTGCAGTAAACAATTTTTTTTCTTGCAAGGAACTGGAATGGTTATTTCATGCCCCCTTCATTAACAAAAATAGAAACAGCACTTAAGAAGCCTTCAAATAATATCTGCTAGATAACCTTGTCCACCAGCATGCTATCCCTGTGTATTTGTCTTCAGAGGATAGGTGTTATGTCTCTGATGTTTGAAGCGTTGCTTTCACTGTGATCCCTAAAAAGGTATAACAATTAATCACCTACATCAGAACTCTCACCCAAAATAAAAAAGGGAAGGTCTATGTGATTCAACAGGGTACCATAAGGTGCCTACTGTGCATGGTAACATCTTTATTGAGATAGTAATTAATACAAATTTCTAGGGGTCACAGTGATATGTTATATAACAAAGCAACAGTGTCAAGCTCAAGGGAACTTTAATGCAAAGGTACCAAAAGAAACTTCCCTTGATAACCAGCATGCTATCCCTGTGTATTTATCTACAGAGGGTAGGTGTTATGTCTCTGATGTTTGAAGCGTTGCGTTCACTGTGATCCCTAAAAAGGTATAACAATTAATCACCGACATCCGAACTCACCACCCAAAATAAAAAAGGGAAGGTCTATGTAATTCAGCAGGGTACCATAAGGTGCCTACTGTGCTTGGCAACCTCTTCATTGAGATACTGATTAATACAAATTTCTAGGGATCAAAATGATATGTTATATAACAAAGCAACCAAGTCAAACTCAAAGGAACTTTAATGCAAAGGTACCAAAAGAAACTGCCCTTGATAAATTCATAGGCCGCTGTGAGACTCGCTGGAATGCATCACCTCTAATGTTACAGAAGACATATTTAAGATTTGTTACAGTTGATTACCAATGATAAATTGGTACACTGGAGGATGATCAATGTCAGAAGGACATTGCTATTAGACTATTTTTTTAAACTTGATACTTTTAACATGTTGACAGAATAGCTGCTTCATGCTAGGTACCTGTGATTATCGTCAAGAAAGACTTCAAGTAGCTTTCATCGCAAATCGACATGAAAATGGTTGGTGCAGCATGTTTTAAACTAAATTAAGCTTTTAATATCCTCACACTTTCAAAGATCCTTGGGCACTTCCACCTAAAGTAGATTTTAAAGAAATACAAAGACCTTCATGCTGATGTGGCATTTTCGTAGAACAGGCCCCAATGCGTCTGCAATATCGTTTACAAATTGTATTGCATCCTGTCAGCATAGTTTCTTGAAAATGAATAAACTGTTGTTTTAATAAAAGACAAACAATAATTATTTAACTGGTAAATAGAAGATACCCCTTTGGAGGCGGTGTATAAGTACATTTATCCAAGAGTTAACTTTCCTTATAATTTGAAATCTGCATCTCCTCTACATCAGATTAAAATCTGAACAAAGGTGATTGCTTGGGTCCTGAATAAAGTGGATCCAAAAATGGGCATAACTAAGTTTGAAGTCTAATCTATGGCTTTCAATTGATGATTCCATTGATGATTATGTGTGAATTGGGGTTATTGAGACGATGGTATTTTAAAATTACAAACATCTAAAATTCGCACCTGGAAGTCAGGGATTTAGTTGCTTAAAGATACTCCTAGTTTTCTTTTGGATTTAAAATTAGTTTTATGACTTTTTAATGTTTACTTAGTAAGGCTGATCTTACTAACATTTTATTACAACTTGAAGTTACTGTATTCTGCGTTGAAGGTCATGCCGAAAACAATAATAATTACGATAGATTTTAATATTTAGAGATCAATGCAAACAATATTCAAACGATTATAATATGAAAACTCAGGGTAATTTTCATGAACCACAGATTTATCTTAATGATATTTGCTCTATACTAGTCAAAAGATCGAAATCAAAAGGAAGAATTAAGAGGTTACTGATAACGGAATTGTAAGAGCTTAGGCAACACTACTCCTGGTTTAGAAATGCGTTTTTTTTAAACATCTTATTGTTTTCTGACATTTTAGTTCTCGTGGAGTGTATTTTGTTACTGCTGACTTTTACAGAATATGAAAATGGTGAGAAATGCACTTCTACATAAAAACAGCTATGCATATATGTTAGAAATGGGGTCTTTGGTTGGCAGTCAGATTACTCCCTGTCCAAGCAAGGACCCTCACTCTATTCAGGGTAAAAGAGAATCACCCTCAGCTAACCCCTGCTTACCTCCTTGTTAGCTTGGCACAAGCAGTAGGCTTAACTACTGAGTGCTAGGTGTAAAGTATTTGTACCAACACACACAGTAACTCAATGAAAACACTACTTTGGGTGCGTCAAAAATAACCCCGCACGGGCGAGTGTGCATCAGAAAGAGCTTGAGATGCGTCAATATCACTTACGAGTGAGACCTTGCGTCGTTTCTCCTTTATTCAGGTCGGCATGTGTTATTTCTTCTATCTGCAGGAGAGCGATGCGTCGATCTGTTCAGCACTATCGGGTCCGGGCAGGCCTTGGGTCGTTTTTGTATGCCCAGAGAAGTTTGCATCGGAAATTCAGCCGCACAATGATCCGAAAACCACGCAGAGCGGGTTGCGATCGCACCGGTCTCCGTCAGCAATGCTGTGTGTCGTTTCTCCAACCACGGGCATCGATCTTCCGGTCGTGTTGCAGGCGAGCGTCGATTTTCAGCCGCAAAGCTGGCGGTGCATCGATTTTGCAGTCGCAGATCAGAGTTGTGTCGATCTTTTCCCTGCACACCGGTCGGTGTGTGGAATTTCTCATTCTTGGCATGCCAGCTTCTCCTTTCAGGGTCCCAGGAACTGGATGGGAACCACTTGGCAGAGTAGGAGTCTAAGCAGAGGCTCCAGGTGCTGGCAGAGAGAAGTCTTTGCTGTCCCTGAGACTTCAAAAAACAGGAGGCAAGACCTAAATCAAGCTCTTGGAGAGTTCTTCACAAGCAGGAAGGCAGCACAAAGGGCCAGATGTATCAAAAGTTTTTGCAATCGCAAACGGTGCGAATCGCAAAATTCGGCCGTTTGCGAGTGCAAAAACGTGGTCTGCGATGCATGAAAGGCATTCGCAGACCAAAATTAAGAGATCGCAAAAATTGCAATTTTTTGCGTTGCGACCTGGTTTTGTGAGTCGCATTTTGCGATTCAGTATTTCCAGTAGGAAATTGCGAGGCGCAAAATGCGATACGCAAAATCCAAGTCGCAAATAGATGCATAAAAAATTCGCAAATAGCGATTTTTCGCAGAATAGCATTTTGCACATGCAAAATACCACTAAGTGAAACCAGGTGGTAACCAGGTGTATCCTATATAAAGAGGCCCAGAATGCCTCAGACTCTTTTCCACAATGGCTGCACTCTACGTCATGGCGAGGAGGATGAAGATCTTGGCTGGTTTGTGGAGAGGGAGGAGGAGACAGGAGCGCATTTTCAGAGTGTGCATTACACTTTTTTACCTGACAGAGGAGGAAGTATATGAGAGGTATAGGTTGAACTCAGCCATGATACTTGATCTGATAGCTGAGCTACAACCCATACTGCAGCGCAGAACACTAAGGACTCACAGCATACCCACCCATGTGCAGGTATTATGCTCCCTACACCTACTTGCATCAGGGAGCTACGAAGGGGTCATAACAGCAGCTGGAGGGGTCTCACAGAGTACCCTCTACAGATTTTTCAATGCATTTATCAACACCATGCTAAGCAAACTCAAACAGTACATCAGATTCCCCCACAGGAAATACAGACAAAAATAGATTTTTTACCAGATAGCACAGTTCCCCCACGTCCTAGGTGCCATAGATGGCACACATGTGGCAATCTGTCCACCATCAGCCACAGAGTATGTGTACCGAAACCATAAATACCAACATTCCATGAATATTCAGATGATATGCAATGCCTCCTATATCATAACTGATCTCGTGGCCAGGTACCCGGGGAGCACACATGATTCATACATCTTTCGCCACAGCGGCATTCACACAAGACTACCTAGTAGATATCCTTCACCAAACTCCCCAGCTAGCAATGTCACTCTGTACACTGGTGCATAGACGGCGAACCCATGTCAGATGGCTCAGTTACTCATCACACCTTCTGTCCCTTCCAGGAGACAGTGCCTACGCAGTGCGCACCTACATGATGGCGCCCTACCTCAATCCCACGGAGATACAATGCAGCACACAGGGCAACCCGCAACGTGGTGGAGCGCACATTTGGACTGCTGAAGAGTCGCTTCCGTTGCCTCCACAAAAGTGGAGGGGCACTACAGTACAGTCCAGAGACCACATGTAGAATAGTGGTTACTTGTGCAATCTTGCACAATATAGCTACAACCAGGGGCATACCTATAGAAATCAGTGACACTGAATCAGATGAGGATGACGATCCCATACCACCTCTACAGCCAGCAGACAGGACCAGTGCAGCAGAGGGAAGGCAAAAGCGTGCCGACATCACAAACAACCATTTCAGACGTGAGTATGAATGACAAAAATCCACTGACAACTGTACCTGTAGTTATATAAATTTATTACCTTACGTCAGGTAATGAATAATTGAGAAATAAATGAAACAGGTGATGTTACAAACTCAAATGAAGTAATGAACAGAGTCACACACTATTCCCTCATGGTGGCAACAGCAGTGTAATGGCTGCAAGAGTCACTTTCTTCTCCCACGCACACCAATCGGGTGCCCAGTTAAGTCACTGGCACCTCGATTGTCACCTTCAGTGGCAGTGCTGTGCCTGGCACTGTGCAGTCTGGTGTCTGCTGCTAGTACGGCAACACTACTGAGGCTTGAACTGTCATCATTGTCCCCCAAGGCTACCTCACTGGGAGTGGCAGATGTCTGTCCCATTATGTGTTCAATCACATTTGTGATGTGAACTAGTCCCTGGACAACGTCCCTGCTGCTATGTTCAGCCTCCACTTGTGCCACCACTGCTTGACGGGCGATTAGTGCAGTGGAATTAGCCATCCTGTTGGAGGACCTGCAGTAGCTGCCAAAGATTGTCCGGAATCTGTGTTCCTGTCTGCGCCAGCTAACCCTTTCATGGCGCAGCTCCTGGCAGAGGTCACGGACAGCACTAGTTAGGTCCCTGGTGTCCTCTGAAGCCTGCACCTGTCCCTCACGCAGCTGTAAAATATTGCCATTTAGTGCGTCCAGTTGGCGATGCAGGTCCATCATGTTTCGTTTGTGCACTCGCAGGTTCCGGTCCAAACTGAGGATCCGCTTGTTTTGCAGACGCTGCTGCTGCAACATAGCAGCCTCAAGGCCCCCGAATAAGGACGGACCCTCACCTGCCTCATGGATGTTGCTGCTGGGACTCTGTTGCAATCCTGCGTGGTGCTGGCTGACCCCTGCCCTCCAGAATCTGGCTGCGCCTCTCTGGTGCAGACATTGTGCTTGGCCCTTCCAAGTGCTCATCCGAGTCGCCGCTGAACTCTGGCAGTGGTAGTGCCCTGGGCCTGCGGTGGACAGTGGACATGTGGAGGGACCCACTGGTGTTGGTGTCCGAGGGCTGATGGGTGTCCGTCTCTCCTACACATGTACTGTGTGTGGCTGCTGGGCCTGGCCCACCTGCAACAACAATATGCAGCATGTCAGTTCTGTACATTATCTGTCAGAAAATGGCAATAAAGGTACAGGTACTGCTCTACACGGTGTTGTGTTACCTTGGGTGTCACTATACTTCATTACATTGTTATGCTACTGTCTGTACTAGTTTGTGGACTGCCACTCCCATAATGCATTGTTGTGCTGCTTCTAAGATGTGGACTGGACTACTTCACACACTGCTTCACATTACATGCTAATTCCTAAAGGGCTTTTGTGCATACACATATCGGGTTCCCAAACATCATTGCACTTACCTTGGCTGGTACTCGGTGTGCCGGAGGTGTCGATGTCTGTGAACCCAGTGTCAGCTTCAAGGAGGAGTGTGAATTCCACCAGGTCCTCCAATGGTGTGGAAGGCACTTCTGTTGGTGGTCCGCCTCCTGTACCCCTGGCCTCCGCAAGTCTCCTTGCCACCCTCTCCTTTGCACGGGAGTGCAGGTCGTACCACCTTTTCTTTATTTCCTCGATGGAGCGCTGTGCCACTCCAATGGCGCAGATTTTTGATTGAATGTCCAGCCATAATCTTCTCCTTTCACTCTCAGGAACCTGAACAGGCGGTCATGGCTCCTCACCACCTCCTCAGTCAGGACCTCAAGCTCCTGTTCACTAAATTTAAGCTTGCGCTTCCTTTCTGCCTTCTCCTGTGCTGGTCCTGGGGTCTCCATCCTGGCTCAGGTGTTTCTGCTCCTGCTGAGTGCTGCTCTGTGTGGCTGGGCTGCTCTCTCTCTCAGGATGCTGGTTTGGGTGTGGCACCTGAAACTGCCTGGGATGACTCATTTCCTGCTGGTGATGTCATCAGGCTCCTCCAGGTCTGCATTCTCAAACTTTCTCGCAATTTGCCGAATCGCAAAAAAAAAAAAAAATCGCAAATTGCGGAAACCGCCAACAAAGACAGCCACTTTAATACTCCGACCGCCACAGCGGTACAGACAAACAGCGCTGCGGTCACCGCCAACAGACAGGCGGAGGACAATGTATCGCCCACAGTATCACAACCTACCAATCCGCCACCTTTTCTGAGGCGGATTCACCGCGGATAAAAACACGGCGGAAACAGCCATTTCAAAGGGAAAACGCTCACCTCTACACACTCCACGAGGAAGGAGGGCACCATGGAGCTGGAACTCCATATTCTGCCAGCGATAGTCTTCCTGCTCCTATACGAGGATCATCAACGCCGGCGGAGAAGACCACGGTGAGTACTGCACCTATGACATAGGGGAGGCAAAAAACAGGGACACACACACACAGCATCCCCACCCCCACCCTCACCCACTACAACACACACACACCAATGCATATCCAAACATAACAGTAACACCCCTCAACCCCCCCGGAAGAATGCAAAGACAAAAGGAAATGAGTTGAACCATTGTAATATATCAAAATACAGTAACCAAATATATACATATATATATATACACACATTAAACAAAATATATACCACGATTAGTAGTGCAGGTTTTGTACCATTCATTGTCCGTGGACCACTGGGCCCAAAATGCATTGCCGAGGCCCACACAAGATACCTGATCAAAACGGAGAGAACACTGCAGGGGCATCAGATAGAAAAACAACAGGCACCTCAGGGGGAAGGGAAAGGGGGCACCTCAGCCGGATGAGTGCACCACGCCAGATCCACGAGGGGGCTCCATGCCCATTGATGTATTGGGGAGTGCAAAGCCACAGTCTCTCAAGTCTCTGCAGTGGGTGGGTTGCCCACTGTACCATCCTGGGGAGTGCAAAGCCACAGTCTCTCAAGTCTCTGCAGTGGGTGGGTTGGCCACTGTACCATCCTGGGGAGTGCAAAGCCACAGTCTCTCAAGTCTCTGCAGTGGGTGGGTTGTCCACTGTATCATCCTGGGGAGTGCAAAGCCACAGTCTCTCAAGTCTCACAAGTGGGTGGGTTGCCCACTGTACCATCCTGGGGAGTGCAAAGCCACAGTCTCTCAAGTCTCTGCAGAGGGTGGGTTGCCCACTGTACCATCCTGGGGAGTGCAAAGCCACAGTCTCTCAAGTCTCTGCAGTGGGTGGGTTGCCCACTGTACCATCCTGGGGAGTGCAAAGCCACAATCTCTCAAGTCTCACAAGTGGGTGGGTTGCCCACTGTACCATCCTGGGGAGTGCAAAGCCACATTCT
Organism: Pleurodeles waltl; assembly: GCF_031143425.1. Lineage (NCBI taxonomy): Eukaryota > Metazoa > Chordata > Amphibia > Caudata > Salamandridae > Pleurodeles > Pleurodeles waltl. Next base: position 398,821,993 of record NC_090447.1, on the reverse strand, counting down.
GTCAAGTGGATAACAGTCTCCACTGGTTCTGGAGGGGGACTGGTGCCCAGAGTGCAGCACACACCCTGTGACGGTCCCAGTTGCGTCACTGCCCCTGCCGCAAAAGGGCTAGCGGTGCATTCCATGGCAGTCTTTGCCCTGTTCAGCAGTCCCTGGCCTGTTCAGCGGTGCTTAAGTTGCCAGTGTCAGACCCGTTCAGCGGTGCATTCCATGGCAGTCTTTGCTCTGTTCAGCGGTCCCTGGCCTGTTCAGCGGTGCTTGAGTTGCCAGTGTCAGACCCGTTCAGCAGTGCATTCCATGGCGGTCTTTGCCCTGTTCAGCGGTCCCTGGCCTGTTCAGCAGTGCTTGAGTTACCAGTGTCAGACCCGTTCAGCGGTGCATTCCATGGCAGTCTTTGCCCTGTTCAGCGGTCCCTGGCCTGTTCAGCGGTGCTTGAGTTGCCAGTGTCAGACCCGTTCAGCAGTGCATTCCATGGCGGTCTTTGCCCTGTTCAGCGGTCCCTGGCCTGTTCAGCAGTGCTTGAGTTGCCAGTGTCAGACCCGTTCAGCGGTGCATTCCATGGCGGTCTTTGCCCTGTTAAGCGGTCCCTGGCCTGTTTAGCGGTGCTTGCCAAGGCGGTCCTTCATTGCCCAGCAGGGCTGTGGCTGGCGGTCCTTCAGGGGTCAGCTGGGCTGTGGCTTGCGGGGCCCTCCTGGCCAGCTGGGCTGTGGCTGGCGGTGGCCTCCTGGGCAGTGACTCTGGGGCTGGAGGTGGCCTCCTGGGCAGTGACTCTGGGGCTGGCGGTGGGCTCCTGGGCAGTGACTCTGGGGCTGGGGCTGGCCTCCTGGGCAGTGACGATGGGGCTGGGGCTGGCCTCCTGGGCAGTGACGATGGGGCTGGCCTCCTGGGCAGTGACTCTGGCGGTGGCCTCCTGGCCAGTGACGATGGAGCTGGCCTCCTGGGCAGTGACGATGGGGCTGGCGGTGGCCTCCTGGCCAGTGATGATGGGGCTGGCGGTGGCCTCCTGGGCAGCGAGGATGATGGCGGTCCTCTCCGCCGTGCTGCTCCTTCCAGACTTTGGAGATTTCTTCTGGCCCTTCACTACCTTGGGAGGAGTCACAGCTGAGTCAACACTCCCCCAGACCCTTGTGAGCGGCTTTGCTGGCTGGAGTCTTCCCCCTCTCCCGCCGGGCACTGTCCAACTTCTGGTGCTTCACGGGGGGGGCTGGCTGTGCTGTGGCTCCGTGCCACACTGGCTGTCCTGGTGGCCGGTGCACTCCACATACCTGTAACTACAGGCACCACTGGTCCCGGAGATTTTTTGGCTGAGGTGCTAGTACAGGACCTATGAGTAGGACAGGTGGGGGTGGTGGGAAATAGGTTAAGGGGGGCCAGGAAAAGTTTTTGGGAGACACTGGGACAGGTAGATGGAGGGGGTTTGGGAGTGGAGGAAGAGGTGGTGGTTGTAGGAAGTGTAAGTTTTGTGGATTTGGGTGCAGGTGCATGGGCTGGAGGCTGTTGTGAGGTGGATGGCTGTTGGGTGGGTGTGTGCCTGCGTTTGTGTATCTTCGGAGGGGGCGTCACAGACACACTGGGAGAGGACACAGGGGACATGTAAATGGTAGTGGGGTGGTGAGTGCACGTGAGCGGGGTGTGGTGGTGGGTGTGCTGGTGCGGGACGTAGTGGCTGTAGTGGTAGTGCATGCAGGTGTGAGTGTAGACGAGACTGGGAGGGAGGAGGGAGACAACGAGGAGGGGGACACAGTGGAGGCAGTGGATGTTGGTGTGTCTGCATGTGTGTGATGCTTGCGTGAGTGCCTGTGGGATGTGTGGTGCTTATGTTTGCCTGAGCTTCCCTTGTGTGTTGACGTGTGTGCATGCTGGTCTGTAGGTGTGCTTGGGATAGACTGATGGCATTCAAAATGGTAGACTGCCCAACAGTGAGTGACCTGAGGAGGTCAATGGCCTCCTCACTGAGGGCAGCAGAGGTGACAGGGGCAGGGGCGGAGGTGCCTGGTGCGAAGGTGATGCCCACCCTCCTGGGTGAGTGGGCACGGAGCGAAGGCTGAGGGGCTGCTGGGAGAGCGGTGCTGGTAAGGGAGCTCCCATCGAAGGACGAGTCCGTGTCGCTGGTTGCAGATCCTGTGACCGCGGTGGTGCTCCCCTCGCCCTCCGTCCCACTGGTGTATTCTGAGTCCGTGGTGTGGCCCTCCATGGCCATGTGGGATGCAGCTACCTCGTGCTCCGGTGCCACTGTACCTCCGCCTGCAGCCCCCTGCACTACGTCGCGCTGTTGGGCTCTACAGATGCAATTCCTGGGATATGGCCTACATGGCTATGGTGGACATCTGCACACATAGATCACACAGGGGCATGAATACCTGTACTTGGCACTCTACAGAGGTGGGGTGGGGTGCCACATGGCCTGCATTACGGAGGGGCCTAGCCTACGGAACTCGTCCTGGCCTAGGGAAACCCACAGCCCTCCTCCCCCACCCAGACACCTTCACTGCATGCAAAGTCCGCTGAATGATGTTGTACTCACCCCCTTGTGTCTGCTGTGATGCCCTCAAGCGCCCATCCAACTCAGGGTAGGCCACCGCCAGGATCCGGAACATCAGAGGGGTCATGGTTCTACGGGCACCCCTCCCACGTTGGGAGGCCATCGCCAGCTGAGCCTCTGCCGTCTTCTTGCTCCAGCAGCGAATGTCCTCCCATCTTTTCCGGCAGTGGGTGCTCCGTCTGTGGTGGACCCCCAGGGTCCGGACGTCCTTGGCGATGGCACGCCAAATATCCTTCTTCTGGTGGGCGCTGACCTACATGACCTGTACAGGGGAAGAAGAGAAGTCATTACCAACTGCACCGTCTAAGTGAGTGGCCCACATCCCTACCCTTGCCATGTGGCACATGCATTCACAGTCCATCATGCACGCAGAACTGTGCCCCCTTCCTTCTTACAACCAGCCCTCTCCACACAGGCATAGCCCATACAACGTGCTCCCTGTGTACTTACCTGTTGGTCTGGAGGACAGTAGAGTAGTGTGTACTGGGGGAGGACCCCGTCCACGAGCTTCTCCAATTCCTCTGCAGTGAAGGCAGGGGCCCTTTCCCCAGACGCACGAGCCATTGTCTCTTCCAGACCGAGGTCACAGCAGCACTTGCAGTGTAGGTCCTCTCCTGTCGAAGATCAGGTATCGAGTGATTGAACAGATAGAAAATGGCGGTCACGTCCGCGGCGGTGCGTACCATCACCGCCGGCGTACATCGTCATTGGCTCCTGGGACCCATAAGGTCCAATGTTAACCAATGCACCATTGCGCCGCGGTCTTCGACCGCCTACCGCGACGGTGTACAACGCCAGAGCAGTTACCTCACATCCCATTGTCCCAGTTTAGAGGTTAGGCAGCCACCATTTCAGGGGCCCACATGGCCTAATTAGCAACTGCATCACACAGGCCTAGGCCTTGTCGCACAACACAAATACAGGCCAGATTTTGTGTGTGAATGGTGTTCTGTGTAGACTGTGGGTACATATCTCTGAGTTGTTTGACTCTGTGGTCGCTGTTGTCATTCCTAGGCACCGTCCGCTGGGACATGTGAGGAGATGGCGGCATCCTCCGGTGTACCGACCGCTGGTGGACCTGTCGACAATGGAGGAAAGACATTTGATCATCACCTACAGGTTTGACCGTGCCACAATCCAGGAACTGTGTGCCCAGTTGGAGCTTGACCTGATGCCAGAAATCCACCATCCCACAGGGATCCCCCCTCAAGTGCAGGTGCTATCAGTGCTCCATTTCCTTGCAAGTGGTTCTTTTCAAACAACAGTGGCCATGGCATCAGGGATGTCCCAGCCTATGTTTTCCAAGGTGTTGTCCAGAGTGTTGAAACGCATGCGGAGCTACATCGTTTTCCCCAGGTGGAGGATTTGCCTACAGTGAAAGGTGACTTCTATGCCCTTGGACATATCCCCAACATCATAGGTGCCATTGATGAGACCCATGTAGCTCTGGTCCCCCCCCACAGGAGTGAACAGGTGTACAGGAACCGGAAGAGTTATCATTCGATGAATGTACAGATGGTATGTTTGGCAGACCAGTACATCTCCCAGGTAAATGCTATGTTCCCTGGCTCTGTGCATGACTCCTACATCCTGCAGAATAGCAGCATCCCTTATGAGATGGGTCAACTCCAGAGGCAGCGGGTGTGGCTATTAGGGGACTCTGGCTACCCCCAACCAGTCATGGCTACTGACCCCAGTGAGGAATCCCAGGACCAGGGCAGAGGAACGTTACAATGAGGCCCATGGGTGGACTAGGAGGGTGATCGAACGCACCTTCGGCCTCCTGAAGGCCAGCTTCAGGTGCCTGCATATGACAGGTGGTTCCCTATTCTACTCACCAAAGAAGGTGTGCCAGATCATCGTGGCCTGCTGTATGCTTCACAATTTGGCTTTGCGACGACAGGTGCCTTTTCTGCAGGAGGATGGTCCAGATGACGGTGTTGTGGCAGCTGTGGAGCCTGTGGACAGTGAAGAGGAGGAAGCAGAGGAAGAAGATATTGACAACAGGGACTCAGTTATCCAGCAATATTTCCAGTGACACACAGGTGAGAACACATTCCTGCCTACTACAAGTACTTTCACACTTCTACCTCTATCCTCTATTTCAACCAGTATATGGTCACTGAGTTGTACATTTCCCTTACGGTTTCACAGGTGTGGTTTCCAACGTGTATCATCTGCTTAGATTCCTCATGGACTTGAGATGTGTGACATAGGTATGTGGACATTACATTTGAAAACGCATTTTGTCACTGTCATTGCTAATACACATTTTCGAAATCACAGACTGACTCCAGATTGTTTTGTGCTTCAAGGGTGTTTATTGAAGTGCTAAATATTTGAGGGGGTTGTAAAATGGTGAGGGGTGATGGTGGACGAATGTCCATGGCAGAGTCCAGTCTATTAGTCTCACAGGTGCATTGCCCATATGGGCATATGAAGTGGAGCTGGGGCAGTTTCAATATGGACAGGGTGACAAAGTGGGACGATAATCAGGGTGGTCTAATTTCTTGGCGGGAGTCTTGGCATCTTGCTTGGTCTTGTTCCTGGATCTCAGGGACCGCTTGCGGGGTGGTTCTCTGTCTGCAGGGGGTGGGGTGCTGGTGTGGTGGCCCTGTGGCGGTGCCTCCTGTCCACTAGCGCCGGCGGAGGTGGTGGGCAGTTCATCGTCCAGGCTAGTGTCAGGGGCCCCTTGTAGTGCCACAGTGTCCCTCCTGGTGTTAAGTATTTCCTTCAGCACCCCTACGATGGTGCCCAGGGCGGAGCTGATGGTTCTGAGTTCCTCCCTGAACCCAAATACTATTCCTCCTGCATGCGCTGGGTCTCCTGAAACTTGTCCAGGACCGTTGCCATCGTCTCTTGGGAGTGGTGGTATGCTCCCATGATGGAGGAGAGGGCCTCGTGGAGAGTGGGTTCCCTAGGCCTGTCCGCCCCCTGTCGCACAGCAGCCCTCCCAGTTCCCCTGTGTTCCTGTGCCTCCGTCCCCTGGACCGTGTGCCCACTACCACTGCCCCAAGGTCCCTGTTGTTGTTGGGGTGGTGGGTTATCCTGGGTTCCCTGTAGTGGTGGACACACAGCTGATTGACGTGTCCTGGGTACTGAGGTATGGGCCCGCTGGGTGGGTGCTGTGCTGGTGTTACCAGAGGGTGGAAGCTCTGTGGTGGCCTGTGACTGGGTGTGGGGAACCGACTGTCCCGAGGCCCACGATGGTCCGGGCTGGTCATCTGGATCCAGTTGGACAGAGCTGCTGTCATCACTGTGGGCCTCTTCTGTGGGTGGGGTGGAGATGTCTGGACCCTCCTGTCTGGTGACGTTGGGTAGGGGTCCTGCAGGGGTGTAAAAGCATGATTATTGCATCAGTGTGTGTCATGGTGTGCAATGGGTGGGTGACCGTGTACCCCAGTGCTAGCATTCTTGTGTGTGGGCTTGTGTGATGATGGTTGAGGGGGGTGTTATGGGTATGTGCAGTGGGCATGCTTTAGTGATGGGTGTCCATGCTTTGATGTGTCATGCAGGGCTTGGTGTTGGGATGTGTGGTTTGTGTTATTAGTACATTTGTGAGGAGTAGGAGTGATAGGGAAGGGGAGAGGGTGGGGGTCTGTGATAGCATGCAGGTAGAGTGGGGTATATGATAGTTAAGGTTTGACTTACCAGAGTCCATTCCTCCACCGACTCCTGCGAGACCCTCAGGATGCAGAATCTCCAAGACCTGCTCCTCCCATGTTGTTAGTTGTGGGGAAGGAGGTGGGGGTCCGCCGCCAGTCCGCTGTACCGCGATGTGGTGTCTTGAGACCACGGAACGCACCTTCCCCCGTAGGTCGTTCCACCTCTTCCTGATGTCGTCCCGATTTCTAGGGTGCTGTTCCACTGCGTTGACCCTGTCGACTATTCTTCGCCATAGCTCCATCTTCCTAGCTATGGAGGTGTGCTGCACCTGTGCTCCAAATAGCTGTGGCTCTACCCGGACGATTCCCTCCGCCATGACCCTGAGCTCCTCCTCCGAGAACCTGGGGTGTCTTTGCCGTGCCATGGGGTGGTGTAGGTGATGTGTGGGGTGGTGTATGTGGTGATAAGTGTGGTGATATGTACTGGTGTGTGGTATTTTGTGCATGGAAGTAGTGTGGGTGATGGTCTGGTGTGCCTGTGGATGCTTGGTAGTAGTTTGTAGTGTCTCTTTCTGGCCTTCTTTCTGTGATTCTGGTCGTAGGGGTTTGTGGGTGATGTGGGTGTGTGTTTTATATTGTATTGGGTGTGTGGGAGTGGTGTGTGTATGTGTATCAGGTGTGTGTATTTCAAATTGTCCAATGTGGTAGTGTTTTGTAAATGTGTGTGTATTTTGAGCGCAGCAGTGTGTACCGCCAATGGAATACCGCCGCATGGATTCGTGGGTCGTGATAGCATGGGCGTATTTCTGTTGGCGTGACGTGAAGGTTTTGTTTTCGCCAGTTTATCACTGACCTTTGGTGTAGCGGACTTGTGTGGGTGTCTGAATTTTGTCGGATTTCGAGATGTGGGTCGTGATAGCTGTGGTGTAATTCCGCGGCGGTGTGTTGGCGGTCTTCTGCACGGCGGTAAGCGGCTTTTACCGCCAATGTTGTAATGACCCCCACAGTCTTAAAATCAGCTTTACTAAAAGATGTATTTTTAAATTGGGGGCTCAGAGACCCCACACTCCACGTCTATCCACTCTTAAAGGGAATCCACACTTTAATCATATTTAAATGTAGCCCCCATGTTAACCTATGAGAGGGACAGGCCTTGCAACAGTGAAAAATGAATTTAGCAATATTTCACTGTCAGGACATATAAAACACATTACCATATGCCCTAACTTAACCATACACTGCACCCTGCCCTTGGGGCTACCTAGGGCCTACCTAGGGGTATCTGACATGTAAGAAAAGGGAAGGTTTAGGCCTGGCAAGTGGGTGCACTTGCCACGTTGAATTTACAGTTAAAACTGCACACACAGACACTGCGGTGCGGTGCCAGGTCTGAGACATGATTACAGAGCTACTAATGTGGGTGGCACAACCAGTGCTGCAGGCCCACTAGTAGCATTTGATTTACAGGCCCTGGCACCTCTAGTGCACTTTACTAGGGACTTACTAGTAAATAAAATATGTCAATCAAGGATAAACCAACTACGTACACATTTTGTATAGGAGCACTTGCACTTTAGCACTGGTTAGCAGTGGTAAAGTGCTCAAAGTAACAAAAACAGCAAAATCAGAGTCCAGCACACATCAACAACCTGGGAAACAAAGGCAAAAAGTTAAGGGAGACCACGCCAAGGATGAAAAGTCTAAGACGTGTCACCCCTCCCAGCTGCAAGTGGGGAGCAACTACCCAACCTCATGGGAGTTTTCATCACTAAGGCGGAAGAACCTGGACAGACCATTGGCATTGGCGTGTTCGGTACCAGGGCGGTGTTCCACCGTAAAGTCCATCCCCTGTAGGGAAATGGACCACCCCATCAGTTTTGGATTCTCACCCCTCATCTGCATTAACCATTTGAGGGGCCTGTGGTCGGTCTGAATCTGGAAGTGAGTCCCAAACAAGTAGGGCCTTAGCTTCTTCCACACCCAGACCACAGCAAACGCATCACGTTTTATGGCACTCCACCTACGTTCCCTGGGAAGTAACCTCCTGCTAATGAAGGCTACGGGTTGATCTAGGCCCTCTTCATTAAGCTGTGAGAGTACTGCTCCAATACCATGCTCTGTGGCATCTGTTTGCACAACAAACTCCTTGGAGTAGTCAGGTGCCTTCAGCACAGGTGCTGTGCACATGGAAGCCTTCACGGCATCAATAGCGTTCTGGAAAACGTCTGTCCAGATCACCTTTTTGGGTTGCTTCTTAGAAGTCAACTCAGTCAAGGGGATAACATTGGTACCATATCCCTTGACAAACCTACTGTAGAAGTCAGTGAGACCGAAGAAGGCTCTCACTTCAGTCTGGGTCTTGGGAGGGTCCCAAGCCACAATGGTTTCAATCTTTGGCTGTAGGGGTGCCACCTGGCCACTCCCCACCTGGTGTCCCAAGTACACCACCAAACCCTGCCCTATTTGGCACTTGCTTGCCTTAATAGTGAGGCCTCCCTTCTGCAGGGCTTCTAACACTCTCGAGAGGTGTTGCAGATGTTCCTCCCATGTGGAACTAAACACAGCAATGTCATCCAGGTAGGCAGCACTGAACTCATCCAGCCCAGCCAACACCTGGTTGACCGACCTCTGAAAGTTTGCAGGGGTATTCTTCATCGCAAATGGCATCACTTTAAATTGAAAGTGTCCACCTCCACTCCATCATCTGTCGCAAGGAGCATGGATAGTTCAGTCCAAGGTGCGGTTAAATCTCTCAACCAGACCATTACTTTGGGGGTGGTAAGGGGTGGTGAACTTGTAGGTTACCTCACACTCCTTCCGCAGAGACTTCATATATGTGGATATGAAGTTGGTACCCCTATCAGATACCGCTTCCTTGGGGAACCCCATGCGGGTGATAATCCCCATCAAAGCACGACCCACCACCCGGGGAAGTGATTGATCTCAAAGGAATGGCTTCTGGGTAGCGGGTGGCATGGTCCACCAAGACCAGGATGAACCTGTTGCCCATGGCTGTCTTGGGATCCAGAGGCCCCACAATGTCAATCCCCACCCTCTGAAAGGGGGTACTGACAACAGGTAAAGTTTGGAGGGAAGCCTTACATTTACCCCCACTCTTGCCACTTGACTGACAAGTCTGGTAAGTCCTCCAATGTGCATCCGAGTGCCTGCGCATTCAGAGCCAGTAAAAGTGGGTGACAAGCCTCTCAAAGGTTTTGTCCTGCCCCAAATGTCCAGCTAAAGGCACATCATGAGCCAACCCCAGTAGGAAGGCCCTGAAGCACTGGGGTACCACCAGCACATGGGCTGACCCAGGCTCAGGAACCTTAGGCTCACTATACAGGAGGTCATCCTCCCGATAGATCAGGTGCAATCCTGGCTCCTTGCCAACCTCCTGGTCTGCAGCCTACTGCTGCAAGCCCTCCAGAGTAGGGCATGTCCTCTGTGCTGCACAGAATGCTTCCCTGGTTGGCCCCCCTTCCTGCTGCCACTGCGACAGCTTAGGGACCTCACCCAGTTCAGCCACCTGTTCCCCTGTAGGCTCCGGGGTGTCACCCTCAGACTCCGCCTCCTCCCAGAACGTGGGAACCTCTGGGGCCGGTTTCCCGTGCCCCCTAACCTTCCTCTTCTTGGCGGTCCCCTGGGCTACTGTTTCAGGCTCCAGGGGCTCTTGAACACCCTGACGGGCTGCCATTGACTAGGTGGATACGCATACCTACCCAGGCAGACCCAACATCTCCAAGTGAGACCTGTGTTCCACCTCCTCCAGGTCATTGCGTAGCAAACAATCTACAGGCATGGTTGGAGTCACAGCTACCTTCAAGGAACCTGAGACTCCCCCCCCATTCAAAGGGAAACTGCGCCACTCTGCACAGACACTCTGAGTTGTCCACTGAAACTCCTTGGTGAAGTGTCCGGGGATCAATCTGCTCTTCAGACACCAGCTGACTCCTCACTGTAGTCATGCTGGCTCCTGTGTCTCTCAGAGCCTCCACCCTCTGTCCATTGATGGTCACCCACGGTCTGTACTTTTTTGTGTTCTCAGGCACGAGGGTTCTTTGGACCATCTCACTGTCCCCTAGTGAGACAACGGTCATCTCAGCTGGCTCCCACCCATCTGGAACCAGCTCCTCCCCAAGCGCTACCCTAGCCAAACGCTGGGTGGTGCACCAGTGGGTACCGGTGTACTCTTGGGGCATCTGGGGTTCCCCCTCACACGACCCACCTGGTTACATGCCTAACACTTACGTGGGGTCCCTCTGCAACTGGCTTCCCTCTGGAGAACCATGGCTTCTCCTCACTGGGGTTTGGGAATCTTTACCATGGGAATCAGTTTGGGGCACTTTAGAGAACTCCCCCTGTCCACCCTTGGCGTGGTCTCCCCCATACCTCTTTTGGACCCTGGTGCTCTCACAGCGGTCCGCTTCCTGCGCAAGCTTCCTGGGATTAGTCAGCTTGCTGTCAATCAGGTGCTGGTGCAGCTCTGGAAAACATAAATGGTACAAGTGCTCCCAAGCAATCAGATTGTAAAGCCCCTCATATGTAGTTACCTTACTGCCCTTCACCCAACCATCCAGTGACCTGCCATAAGAATCAACACATTCCAACCATGATTCCTTCTTCTAATAGGACCTAAACTTATCCTTATACTGCTCAGGGGTGAGACAATATCTTGTGAGTAGGGCATCCTTCATGATAGTGTAGGTGAGATTCTGAGTATCCCCTAAGTCTATCAGTGTATCCCTCCCCTGTACCTCAAAGTGCTTCCACAGACCCGGCCCCCAGTGAGCTTCAGGGACCAGATTCATGTGGACAGCAGACTCGTATCCCTTGAACCACAAGTATATGTCATACTCCCTCCTGTAATCATTCACTAGGTCTTTTGGGATGTGTATCCTTCTTTCAGGCTGCACTGTGTTGTTGCTGCCACCATCTCTACTGGACTGGCTCCTATGATCTAACTCCTTTAACCTAAGCTCATGAGCCAGCAATATCTTCCTTTCCTCAATGGCCATCCTTCTCTCTTCCTGTAACTCTGAAGGTGTCAGACCCTTGGAGGACACACTGCTACCTGCCTTGGGGACTCACTCGCTAGACATAGCAGGCCCACCCACTACATCATTGTGAGTGACTTGCACCTCTTCCTCTCCTTCTTGCTCCTCCTCTGTGTGCCCCTCAGCTTCTTTGGCTGTCAGACAGGCCCTCAGTGCCTTTTGCAGCTCCTCCTTCTTGGATGAGCTCTTAATGGGACAGGCAAAATCCTTGCAGAATTGCTTCAACTGAGCCACTGTGTATCTCTCCACTTTCTCTATGTCAAAAGCAACTACAGCTGATGCAGCTCCAGATTGAGACATGATGAAGATTTAAAACAAGTGCAAAGTTCCAAAGGCAGAAAAACAAGTTCCCAAATGAAGTTTAAAAAAAAGTCAATCAAGGGATCAGCAAGAAGTAGAACTAAAAGAAGTCCCAAAGAGAAAAGAAAAATCACAAGACAGTTAGTATGTGGTCACGTAGTGGTCTGAACTCAAAACAATAGTGTACACTTAATCACTGTATATCAAGTACAAATAAAAGCCCAATCCCAACCGCTGATCACCAATGTTAGAAATGGGATCTTTTGTTGGCAGTCAGGTTACCCCCGTCCAAGCAAGGACCCTCACTCTAGTCAGGGTAAAAGAGAATCACCCTTTGCTAACCCCTGCTTACCCCCTTGGTAGCTTAGAACGAGCAGCAGGCTTAACTTCTGAGTGCTAAGTGTAAAGTATTCGTACCAACACACACAGTAACTCAATGAAAACACTACAAAATGGCACAACACAGGCTTAGAAAAATAGAAAATATTTATCTAAACAAAACAAGACCAAAACGACAAAAATCCACAATACACAAGTCAAGTTATCACTAAAAATGCAAAAAGAGTCTTCATGTAATTTTAAACACAACACTAACCCTGTTAGCATGAAAATGTATCTTGGGTGCATAAAAAATAACCCTGCACAGGCGAGTGTGCATCAAATAGGGCTTGCGATGCGTCGATATCACTCACTCACAAGACCTTGCGTTGTTTCTCCTTTAGTTGGGTCGGTGTGCGTCATTTCTTCTCTCTACAGGAGAGCGTTGCGTCGATCCGGTCAGCACTCTCGGGGTGCGATCTCACCGGTCACCATCAGCGATGCTGTACGTCGTATCTCCAGCCACGGGCGTCGATCTTCCAGTCGCAATGCAGGTGAGTGTCGATTTTCAGTGGCGAAGCCGGCGGCACGTTGATTTTTCAGCCGCAGATCAGAGTTGCATCAATCTTTTCCCCGCACGCCGGTCGGTGCGTGAATTTCTCACTCTTGGCCTGCCAGCTTTTCCTTTCAGGGTCCCAGGAACTGGATGGGAACCACTTGCCAGAGTAGGAGTCTCAGCAGAGGCTCCAGGTGCTGGCAGAGAGAAGTTGTTGCTATCCCTGAGCCTTCAAATAACAGGAGGCAAGCTCTAAATCAAGCCCTTGGAGAGTTCTTCACAAGCAGTAAGGCAACAGAAAGTCCAGTCTTTATCCTCTGGCACGGGCAGAAGCAGTAACTGCATGATAGCTCCACAAAGCACAGTCACAGGCAGGGCAGCTCTTCTTCCTGAGCTCTTCAGCTCTTCTCCAGGCAGAGGTTCGTCTTGGTTTCCAGAAGTGTTCTAAAGTCTGTGGTTTTGGGTGCCCTTCTTATCCCTGTTTTGCCCTTTGAAGTAGGCTTACTTCAGAGAAAAGTCTCTCTTGTGAAGTCCTGCCTTGCCCAGCCCAGGCCCCAGACACACACCAAGGGGTTGGAGACTGCATTGTGTGAGGGCAGGCACAGCCCTTTCAGGTGTGAGTGACCACTCCTCCCCCCCTCCTAGCACAGATGGCTCATCAGGAAATGCAGACTACACCCCAGCTCCCTTTGAGTCACTGTCTAGTGAGAGGTGCAATCAGCCCAACTGTCAAATTGACCCAGACAGGGAATCCACAGGCAGAGTCACAATGGTTTAAACAAGAAAATGCTCACTTTCTAAAAGTGGCATTTTCAAACACACAATCTTAAAATCAGCTTTACTAAAAGATGTATTTTTAAATTGTGAGCTCTGAGACCCCAAACTCCACATGTCTATCAGCTCTCAAAGGGAATCTACACTTTAATTATATTTAAACGTAGCCCCATGTTAACCTATGAGAGGGACAGGCCTTGCAACAGTGAAAAACAAATTTAGCAATATTTCACTGTCAGGACATATAAAACACATTACCATATGCCCTACCTTAACCATACACTGCACCCTGCCCTTGGGGCTACCTTGGGCCTACCTTAGGGGTGTCTTATATGTAAGAAAAGGGAAGGTTTAGTCCTGGCAAGTGGGTACACTTGCGAAGTTTAATTTACAGTTAAAACTGCACACACCGACACTGTAGTGACAGGTCTGAGACATGATTACAGAGCTACTAATGTGGGTTGCACAACAAGTGCTGCAGGCCCACTAGCAGCATTTAATTTACAGACCGTCGGCACCTCTAGTGCGCTTTACTAGGGACTTACTAGTAAATCAAATATGCCAATCATGGAGAAACCGATTACATACACATTTTGTATAGGAGCACTTGCACTTTAGCACTGGTTAGCAGTGGTAAAGTGCCCAGAGTAACAAAAGCAGCAAAAACAGAGCACAGCACACATCAACAACCTGGAAAACAGAGGCAAAAAAAAGTTAAGGGAGACCATGCCAAGGATGAAAGGTCTAACAATATATTTTTTGCGTGAATTAGGAACCTTCTTTGTTTTTAAACAATTAATTCAATGCTATTTTTTTATAACTCAATTCAATTTAATTAAATAGTTACTGTAAACACTAGTAACAAAAATAAACAAGCTCAGGGGCGGTCCCTGCATGAAGGCGTAGTGGGGGGAAGCACGTAGTCTTGGAAGAAGGCGAAGAAGATTAAAACTAAAGATTGGTCTGAGTCACTACTGTCCAGTCTGGAAGGAGCACCAGAGCTTGGAGCATTTGATGAGGTCAAGTACTGCTTCCTTCGGTCTGTGCCGCGCTCTTCTTTTCCTCCTCCCTTCACCGGCTGCAGCAGAGAGACACCTCTGGGAGAAACAAAATCAAAGCCATGAGCCGAAAGCGGTGAATACAAGCGCATCTTGCCTCACCAGTCAACCAGCCCTAGTGGCCTGAATCACTGTCTCTTTATCTGCCTTCTGGTTTTGTCATCGTGCTTTTTCCCCTATAATATCCCCTCTGGTCCATAATATTTCCCATCGGGGACATTATCAGCTCCCCGCAGGCCCACTTCGTCACCCTGCAATCCCATCTCAGAACCCCCGCGCCACTCCCTGTCTTATTGGCACCTCAAGATAGGTGATGTCTAGGCTGCGTGGGTCCCGACAATCTTGACCACCACTAGGCCCACAGCTGGAAGCTCCTCATGGCAGCCTTGAGTTGCTGGCTGCAAGTTAAAAATTACAGCCTGCACATCGGGAGAGGCAAGTGGTCTGGGTGGGGAATGGGTCAAGTGAATGCTTTAAATATGTGTACATCACAGTGAGATGCAATCATGCAATGTGAATAATAACAGTCGTGAACAGGCCTTTTGGACTGTTAGATGTTGGAAGCTTGCTGGAAGAGGAGAGTACAAAATGCTTTTCTTTTCGCATTTTCAATAATGTATGTTAAAGGAAAACATTATTTGCTTTTTACTAATGATGACGTTTCCTGTGCATAGATTTAAGGTTAGGGGGTTTTGACAGAACTATTACTTGTTTGCAAATGAAGAGAATGGCATTCTTTTTATTATTTACAGCTGTGGTAGGATACTTCAATCAGTCGAAGCAAGAAGGTATTTCCTTTATAAATGGGTTACTGTAGAGTAAGTTTCGTTTGGCACCAAATGTGTTGTATTGCCCATCCTTGGTCTCCGAGGTACCCGGTCGGCTGGCTGATTTGTCTGTATTGCTTTTGTAGGCCTTCTCTTCAATTGTGGAACTTGTGGACAGAGAAGTGACTTGCACATTTTCATGAGTATAGATTAACAGTAAGACCCATGTGCTACTTTTTGATACGGAAGATGAATATACAACTCAGTGCTCATTTTATCTTCCTCGAGGTTGAAAGGCTGAGACATCCAGCAGGAACTCAAACATATGACCTGCAGGGTGCACTCCAGTCTCTGCAGCATGTACATAGACCTCCTAAGGGTTTGTGCAGAGTCATCTAAGCTTACCATGAGTCATCAGAGGTGGTTTACCTGTTCATTGTAGAACCTGGTTAAGTAGGATGTTATCACAACGTATCTACTAGACAAAAAAAATCTGATTCCTGACATGCAGTTATTGCATTACCACTGTGGAGAAGTGTCTTTGGCAACAACAGTACTGCTTTGGCAACAACAGTACATCAATTGTCATAATGCTCATTAAACAGCCTACAGTAATTCCACCAACAACCCCGTATTTTGGACTGTTTAACCGCTCACAAGTCCATGGCTGCCTGCCATTCTGATATTTTGGTGAGGAGGGTGCAACTATTTCCAGGAGCGAGCAATATCCCTCTGGGCCCGGATTGTAGCCAATCCCACAAGTGTACGTTTCCCCATAGGTTCCTCCAAAGTCATCCAGGATACATAAAAGGTCTACTTGAGTTTGAGGATTCAAGCCTCTAGATCAGCTTACATTGTTAGTCCATTTCTATACGGCAAAGGAAAGCCTTGGCTATGTCTCTAATGGTGGCCCTTCCAGAAGCCCGGATCGTACCCGCAGTGGTGACAATCTTGGTTGATATCAAATTAGGCCAAACATTCTTCAATCAGCTAACCGGAACATTTGGAATCAACCAGGTACCAAACATTAAGGCACCAGATAGGCCAACGGATTATGGATGCATTCCCCAAATGAACAAACATCAGGGAATGATCTGAAATACCCTGACAGTCGCAGCGCAGGATATTTGGCGTGGGAAGAAGTAGGAGATCAATGTGGGAGGGTGTTTAGTGTGCGGCCAAAGTGTGAATGTACTCTCTATCTTGCAGATGCCACTCCCTTCATGCATCACAAAGTCACAATTAGGTCTTCCAATTCGTTAGTAGTTTAGTGTTGCCTAGTCTACTCGGTGTGGAAGTTGCTGTTGAGTCTGTCCGGATCAGGAGAGGTGTAAAAGTCTTCCATGATAACAGTGACACCCTGAGGGAAATTCAGCACAACGGTTCTACATGCTTCAAAATGTCAAATTGGGAGTCTGAGGTGGGATGTAGGCACATAAGAAGTTGTACTGAATCCTTTCAATAAACCTTTGACTCCAATATATTGGCCCGGAGGGTCTGACAATATTGCTGTGACCAGTGGGGAAAGCACAAGTGTAGGTGTAGTACAACCACTTGGGAGCCTCTGGTGAACCCCGCATTAAAGGCCCTACCATATCCATATTGGAAAAGGAAAAGGCATTTCAAACCTAGTAGGTGGGTGTCTTGCAGAATGAGAACCACAGGGATGGTCCTTTTGGTGTATCCGATGACAGCCATTCTTTTGATACAATCAAGCATCCCATTGACGTTCCAGGACATCACAGAAAAATCTGTCATGGAGTTCATTGGTATAAAGGGTGATAGCAGATGGGAGCCCCAGCCAGACAGGGCAAAAACACAAGGGATCTGGTAAATCTATGTAGCAGTGGAGGATACATCTGTAGGTGAAAAAGGATGCTCTGTATGTCAAATGTATACATAACCTATATAGTAATACAAAGCACAATTTACCCTCTCCCAACAACCCCCACCCCACACAAAGCAATATAAAGAACATGACAGGGCATTAGTAATGGACCTCCTCATGAGTAGGATGTAAAGCTAATGCAAATGTATAGCAGTTATCATGCAAAATGCTTCCCCCTCCTTGTCTGGAACCCAACAGATGGTAGCCATAACATCCTGGCAAATGCCCTCCGTCACTGTCTCACATTCTGACATCTGTGGAGCTGCCCTGGCCAGGGAGGGTGCAAGGCTGGCTACCGTAGTTGAGTCGACAGACTCTTAACTGTCTCAGATGAATCAGTGGATCCACTGGGTCAGCATTCTCCTCAGTTTGACAAGAGAAAATCTGGACAGCAGCTGGGTCCAGCACTCCAGTAGGTCTTGAATAGGAGAGGAACTGTGTCTGTGGTCTTTATTCTCAACTGCCCAGGCCCCCCTGGTGATGTTCAAGGAATTGGCCTGTGAATCACCTTCAATTTAGCCAGAAAAATCAGCACATATTGTACGTTTATGGCCCCAAAATTATTTTTAATGGCATCACAGGATTTCATTTGTTGGTGGGCCAGTTTAGTATAGTATGGAAAAATCATGATGCGTGCAGATTAGTAAGGTGGATTGCCAGTCACTCTCGCTTCGAGGTGCATTGTGTCATGGCCACAGGAGTTAAGGATTTGGGCAACCATTGGACTGTATCACACTAAGCAGGTGGGGGGCCTCAGAGCCAGGGATCTCTGAGCTCTTTCAACACCAAACCATGGTAAAAGTGAGCCCTACAGGATGCAGGATTTGAGTCAAGGTTCTAGGGAATTCTCTTGGTCAGTAGATTCCAGGACGCCCAAAGATTTGAGGTTATTCCACCATGATCTGTTTTCAGCGTCGTCTGTCTGTTTTCAAGATCTTAGTGGAAGGAAACTAGCATGGAAATATTGGATTTAAGGGTTGCAACATCATCCTACAGCACCGAGACACAGTTTTCCATATTACAAAGGTCTTGGCGGAGGAGACACATCTGCTCCCATCTCACTGATCTTTGTTTCCACAGCCTTTTGCGAAGTCTGGATAACTTGAAAGATAGCCCCGATGTCAGTAGGGTCTGTCAGGTGCTGAATTGATGGGCCCTTTGCCTGGGGGCCAGTAGCACCCCCGGGATAGGTGGTAAATTTGTTGATCTTAGTCTGGGCGCGCATAAATGGTCCCTCATCTTTCCTCATGGTCCACTCCAGAATCAGGATAGGTCCCCAAACCAGATGTCAGGAGAAGGTAGTTATGGATGGGCACTGTAGCCGCACATCAGGATTCCCATTCGCATCATGTCTTTATCACCAATGGCAAGAGCACCGCCACTCAACTCACCTGTGGCTGGGGAGGAACACAGTGTAGACTGACCCACTTGCCTCCCTTTTGATATGATGTGGAGAAGAGGGGGCAGCACAAGCAGCCAGAGATCAGGTCCTGTAAGAAGGTTCAGGGATTATCTATCACAAAGAGAGACACTCGATAGAGCCCCCACGAAAAAAGGAGCCAGACCTGGCTTATCCGCCACCAGAGAGCCAACCTACTTTTCCACATGCCCCAAATGAAGCTCGTCTGATCACGCCAGGAGTTTCACCCCACCGTCCACATGGTTTATAGGCTTGATGGTGCATTTGTGAAGGTGGAGCTCATGGCCTGGGAGTGCCACCCAGCCAGCAGCACTAGACATATCCTAGGTACAGGTGTGGGTGTTTGTCAATTCCTGAATGCCCAGTCAAGGCCCAGGACAGGAGATAGCCCAGGTATCTCAGCAGGTAGCCCTCATCCCAGAAGAAATGCCAGTCTGGGCCAAACAAGGCCTAACCAATCACAGTGGCCAGGTATGGTGGGGCAAGATGGGAGGAGGCTCACCACTGCATCTCAGATTCCGCAAAGACATAGTTCAGCGGTCCAGCCTCCTGGAGATTTGCACTGCGGCCACCCACTTTAGCAGTCCACAGGTAGTGCCTTGAGCAGCTCTCGGTGCCCACCACCACTTCACGTTGTCTCACAGTGACAGCAGGAATCACCTATCAGCCGCAACCAAGGAGGTCAGGATGCCCTGGCCTGGGTTACCAGTGAAAGGGCAGCGATAGGGAAGGAAAAGTCTTTGTTGCGAGGTCAAGAGCTTCTATATACAGCCAGTGTTCAGCTATTTTGGCATAACCATTGCTTTATGAACGAACAGAGAAGGATTGTTCAGGATGTGTGGGGCACCCTCCCATCAATGCTAATTTTTAAGCGCATTTGAAATCTGTTGTATATTTCTTTTCCATCGGTTTGTGTGATGATTGATTTCAAGCCTGGTTAAATACATATTTGAAATAAATATGAACTGAGAAATGTGTCTTAATGGAGACTTGACTGTTTCCTGTTCTTGTCTGTAAAGAGGACTCAGGAGTTTTGAATACTCAGCTAAATGTGGAATCATATTGTTGTACAAGGCACCCTTTATAAGGTGCATATGGGTACACACTGCTTTATGTGATTCTCTTTTAGCCAGTCATCTTCTTTCATATGGGTGGGTCTTGTTTGAAGTCTGTTTTTAAACCTGCATTTGCTTGTTTCACTTGCAGCGTGGCACATTCACTACTATCGTTTCTACAGGTACCACCTGGTACACCTTCTTCACTATTTTGCTCTCAGTCACTACAGATCCATGTACTGACTCACTATTTCATTCACCGGCATATTCATCCATCCTTCACTTATTCATCCAGGCACCAAACTCGTCCACCCATTAATTCATGCACTCAGCCACTCACCCATGCATCAATACCTTCACCCACTCACTGCCCCCCTAATTGGATTATTGAATCATTCCCACATTTATGCACTTTCCCATCCACACAAACTTGCCATTCCATGAAGAAGCAATTTCACCTGCAAAAAGCAAGACTTATTGGATTTGTAATGTGCTTGTTTCTACCTGGAATCGCCTGAATATTGTAAACATGTTATGTGACCACTGTTGTAACATTTTGGTTATTGCTGTCAGGTGAACTGCAGGGGCAAGAAGCAAGTGGAAGGAGGAACAACCCTCCAAGGAGTGTCCAAAGGGAAGAGGGGTGTCTTCGTATTCCAAAACATTGTTTTTGACATTGGCGATGTCCTAAAAGAAGGCCCTTTTAGTTAAGGAGTAGAGAAAATATTGACGGTCCGATTCACAGAGCCATTTAATCTATAAATCTACTTTTAGCAGCTGGAAATGGCTCCAACTACATCTGGCAGTTATCTACAAAAGGATACCTGTGAGGCATAAATGTTTTGCTAATGGGTAATTGTGTTGCACAAGTGTGTACAAATATACACCAGTACACCCCACACAACCAGTGCGCAATATGGGGTTCAAGATATGGTTTTGTGGCATTCACAAACTCCTTTCCAATCCCTTCCGTCCCTGTAAATGAAACGGAGATTTACTCTAGGAACTTACTGAATGCAACACCCCCAAATTTCATGCAGGTGTAGGCAAAGGGGTTTCTGAACAGGAATAATGTTTTCCTAGCGGAGGAAAAAGGTAAAACTTGCATTTGAACAGCGAGCTCCATTTTCCCATTCGTGGAATTATATTATCAACATAACTTCCCATTGGGTAGATAGCTAATGTCTCTCTTAATATTCCCAATGGAACGTATGGAAACTGCAACTACCTCAGACTTCCAGGCGTACTACCGGAAATGTTTGTGAATTTCCAGGAGTTGTAGAATTAGACCCCTGCATAGGAGTACATCTACTGTTTGTAATCAAGTGAGTAGCCAGAAAATTAAAATGCCCCCCCCCCACTTCGAATCAAAGCTCTTACAGCACCAAGAAAACAAAGCAAGTCATCGCAAACCTCCCCAGAAAAACTCGTGTCTTCCATCCAAACATCTATGCATTTATCCTTTCATCCTTCCATCCACCTGCTGACAGTCACAATTTCACCTTTTTATTCCATCATCCATTCATTGTTTCATCTTTCATTCAGTCTTTCACCATTCCACCCATCTGCCCATCCATATCCAAACCCATCTTTCCATCTCCAAACTAACTCATCAAACCTACCCATCCATCTACTTATCAATCTCTCCATCCAACCTTTCACTCACCATCCTTTCAGTCACTTCTCCATCCTTTCACTCCAACTGTTTATCCATCCACCATTTCACTGCATCCATCCTCCCTTTCACTCACCCCTCCACCCTTTCATTCATCGTTCCACTCATCCACCCATCCAATCATCCATTTACAAAATCACTCTTCCATCCACTCATACATCCATCCACTCAACATTCGAGCTTTCACTCATTCGCTCATTCAGTCACTTTCACTCACCTATCCATTCTTTCAGCCATCCATCCACCCTTTCATTCATCCTCCCTCCCTTTCACCCATCCATCCACCCATCATCCATCTATCCACCTCCCTTTCACTCATCCATCCAATCTTTTACTCATCCATCCATTTCTTAACTCATACATCCATTTATCCTTTCACTCATCCATCCTTTTGCTCACCCATCCATCCATCCTTTCACTCTATCCATACTCCTATCTTCTCTTTCACTTATCCCATCAATCCACCCTCTTTCACTAACCCACCCATCCTCTCATCATCCATCTATCCACCCTTTCACTCAGCGAGCCACCCACCCTTTCATTCATTCGTTCATCTATCCATCCATCCTTTCTCTCATCCATTCATCCTGTTTCACTCATCCATTCTTTCACTCACCCATCCATTCTTTCACTATCCATCCTTATGTCCAACCTTTCACTCATTTATCCATCCCTCTACTCATCCATCCATTCTTTCACTCACCCATCCACCCAATACTCCCACCCTTTTACTTACACAACCATCCATCCATCCTTTCACTCACTCATTCACCTTTGTCTGCCAAGTTGCAGACAGAATAGGCCCACCAAAAACTCCACCCCCACGGTAGCTGCTAAAGTTGGGGTTCATGACCCCACAGCTCCATCTTTTCACTCATCCACCCATCCTTTCACTCATACATCTACCCACTCTTTTATTCCATTACTCCATCCACCCTTTCACTGTGGAGTCTCCTCACATAAAGAGATAGGACTGTCCTATCTTTTTATGTGCAGAGACTCGGCAGTCATAAAGATGCTACTAGTAAAATACCTATGTGAGTAGTAAACAATCGTAAGTTTACCTTTGTCAGTCAGACCCTAAGTGTTCAGATAATCCGGTAACCTTTTAAACCCTTCAGACCTTGCAAATACTATCCTTGCTGGAATGAATGAGCTACATATGCATGGAAAAAGGTGTGGTAAGCCGGCTCTGTATCTACTAAATCAAAGTGAGAAATAGTGTGCACAGAGTCCAGGGGTTCCCCAGAGGCTTAACAGAGGCTAAAGTAGATAATACCAATGCTCCCTTTTGTGGTAGTGTGGTCGAGCAGTTCGGCTTATTAGAGGGTAGTGCAAAGCATTTGTTGTATACACACAGATTATAGAAGCACACACTCAATGACTTAACTCCAGACCAATGGTTTTTACATTGCAAAAATATATTTTCTTAATTTATTTTTAGAACCACAAGATTCAAGTTGCAGGTAAATACCTTAAATGTTTTCTATTTCACATTGGTATCAACAGTGCTTTGTTTGAAATAGGTAAGTAATACAGATTTTGAATTATTGGCAATAATCTGTCTTAAAAATGGACACTGCAATTTCCAGAAACAGTTCCTGGGGGAAGAAATGTTCAATCAGTTTCAATCTCTGTGTTTTAAGAAGTCCACTGGTTGGGGTTTAAGTTAACCCCAAACACCTGCCACCAGCAACCTCCGGGCCAGCCTGGTACAGAGGTCAAAGTTGAGTAAATCGAACGTGGGCTCCTATGGAGACTGGGTGTACTCGGATTCAGGCCTGCCTACAGGTAAGTACCCACGCTTCAGATGGCAGACCAGGGGGGTTTGAAGAAGCACTGGAGGGGCCACAAGTAGGCACCAAACACACACCCTCAGCGGCACAGGGGCAGCCTGGTGCAGGGTGCAAACAGGATGTTAGGTTCCCAATGCTGCTCTATGAGGAGACCCCAGGGGTCACTCAAAGGTTGCAGGCGAGGTCCAGGTGGGTTTCTCGGGCACACCACTGGTCGGACGGAGAGGAAGACCGCCTGCTGAACGTAGATGCACCAGGTGTCCGTTTCTCTAAGGCCTGGGGGCTGCGGGTGCGGGGTCTTTAGGTGTCGGATATCTTTGTCCAGAGCTTCGCCTTCAGGGGGGTCCTCAGGATTCCCTATGCAGGTGTCATCGTGGAGGGGTGGAGAGGTCAGCCCAGGTTGGGCACTTGCTCGCAATAGCCTGGGGACCCTCTTTTGCTGGGTGGACCACCTGGACATGAGACATGGGCATCGGGTGCACAGGGGTCAAGACTCACTCATCTGGAGTTAGGTGGGAGTCCTTGGTTGTGGGTTTTCTTAGACAGAGCAGCTGTCCTTGGGAGTTCTTGGTCCTTTTGGGTGCAGGGCAGTCCTCTGGAGCTAGGCAGAGGTCGCTGGTCCCGCTGGATGTGTCGCTAGTCTTTTGCAGGTTCTTTGAAGCAGGAGGCAGGCCGATAGGGCTGGGGCCAAAGCAGTTGCCGTCTTCCTTCTTCTCTGCTGGGGGTTTCAGCTAAGCAGTCCTTCTTCTTCTTATAGATCACCATAAATCTGGTGGGCTGGGTTCAGGGAGGTCCTTAAATCCTAGCTTTAGGGGCATTTTAGGGGTCAGATGGCAGTAGCCAATGGCTATTCTCCCAGAGGGTGGCTACACCCTCCTTGTGCCCACTGCCTTTGGGGAGGGGAGCACAAACCTAATCTTATTGGTCCCTATCCTTCAAATCAAGATGGAGGATTCTGCAGGGAGGGTGGTCACATCAGCTCCGGATACCTTAGGGGTGGTCCTGGCTGGGGTGGTCACTCCTCCTGGTTTTCTTTAATTTTCCTGTCGGCTTGCCACCAAAAGTGGGACATCTCCACTAGCTGGAGTGCCCTAGGGCACTGTAATCTGAGGCTTGAGCCTTTGAGGCTCACTGCCAAGTGTTACAGTTCCTTCAGGGGGAGTTGTGAAGCACCTCGACCCAGGACAGGCTTTGTTTCTGACCACAGAGTGTACAAAGGCACTCACCCCATGTGGTCAGAAACTTGTATGAAAGTGGCAGGTGGCACAGACCGGGCAGTCCTACACTAGCAGTTTGGCTAACATACAGGGGGCATCTCTAAGATACCCTCTGTGAGGATTTTTCAATACATCCCACACTGGCAGCATTGTGTGCTTATTGTGCTGAGACGTTTGATACCAAACTTCCCAGTATCCAGGGAGCCATTATGGAGCTGTGGAGATCGTAGTGACTAACTCCCAGACCATATACTCAATATGGCTACACTGCACTTACAATGTCTAAGAATGGACCTAGACACGGTAGGGGCATATGGCTCATGCAGCTATGCCCTCACCTGTGGTATAGTGCACCCTGCGTTATGGCTCTAAGACCTGCTAGAGGGGTGACTTACCTATGCCACAGGCAGTGATTTATGGGCATGGCACCCTTACAGGGGTGCCATGTCGACTTTGACTTTTTCTCCTCACCAGCACACACAAGCTGCAAGGCAGCGTGTATGTGCTTGGTGAGGGGTCCCCTAGAGTGTTAGAATAAATGCTACTGTCCTTGGAGACCTTCTCTGGCCACAGGGCCCTTGGTACCACGGGTACCTTTTAGAAGGGACTTAACTGGGTGCCAGGGTTGTGCCAATTGTGGAAACAAAGGTACAGTTTTAGGGAAGGAACACTTGGGCTGGGGCCTGGTTAGCAGGGTCACAGCCCACTTTCAATCAAAGTTGGCATCAACACTAGGCAAAAAGTGTGGGGGGGGTAACCATGCCAACAGTGGCACTTTCCTACACCAGGCACTTGAGAGCTCGGGTAGTAACCTTGTACATTCCATCTTTGTGTCAATAAGGTTCTTATTACTCCAGTCTGAGCACAGAATAGTGAACGTGTCCACCTTTCTTACCAGGGGTTACCTGAGGTGCCGTAAATGTAGCAAAGGCAAGTGTTTTACAGTTGCAAAGACCACAGAACTACAAGTCCTCGTCTAAGGAAAAGGAATGTTGGTGAGACAATCTGACCTTTGCAAGTTATCAGTAGAAAGTCCCAGTAACAGCTATGTTATGAATGATTCTGGTAGCACCAAGTGTCTTTCACAGAACCAATGCCACTTACTCATATGTCATTACTGCTCAACTTTGTGATTTAAAAAAAAACTTTTTATTGAGTTTTAACAAGTTACAGAGACTACACTGTTGCAATAAGGCACTCGAGTACTTTTCTGTCCCATATAGTGCACCAAGGTCCCCATCACAGCTATTTTGACAATAGCCATCCTATATTCGCTTTCCCTCACACAACACACCCGACAACATAGGGTGCTGAAACTCAACCCTCTGGGTCCTTCCCCGTCTCCACCTCAGTACCACCTAGGGGATCCGTTCTTTTTCAGTCCACATCTTCCGTGACACTATTTCACTGACCCCAGACACTATCAAACTTACAAGGGTATCCCCTGGCCCAGTAGACCAGCTCCTCTGCTCTCATACATTAGAGCATGTAGAGACCTGCTCAGACCGTGTCTGGATCGTTGTCCCTCCCCAGTAGCACACTGTAACCCTCATATCGCTCATGGTCAGCGAAGCATGTTCCTGTTCAGAGTCAGTTTCCCTGGGGTGAGTACTACAGAACAGTCCAAACCGAAGGAGAAGTTGCATTGTACCACCTCTCAGTGTCACTTAATGCACAGGCGTTCCAAGAGGGTATGAACCATAGTTACTCGTTGCCCACCTGCCCTGAAGCATTGGTCGTTGTTAGTCTGTCCCATTTTGTAAAGCCTGGTTCTTGTGTAGCATACCTTGTGGAGAATTTCAAGCTGGACCAACCTGAATTTTGCCCTAGATGGCCACCTCCCAGGGGTGTCCATAGGGCTCTCCCCATGCTTTGTCTTATAGCCTCCCCAGGTCTTTTTCCCATTTGCTCCACAGTGCATCGAGGGGGGACATGCTATTTATGAGCAATGTGGAATAGATCTGCGAGACCGTGTGTTTATAAACTGAGGCCCCCAATATTCGGTACTACAAGTTTAAATACTGCACACACGTGGTGGCGGTAGAGGGGCGCTAACGAGTGCAGAGAAAGAGCCGCTGCACACAGCATCTTATGGTTTCTGACAATACACATGTTTTCGTCTCAAATACACATTTTTCCATCTTGGTGTACATACAGTAATTTACCAATCAAATGATTCTAATTTAGTAAGCTGTTCTGCACACAGGAGGACTACCTACAGATAGCTGGAGAACTACTGGTAGCTCACAACCTACTTGTCGCAGAAGCCTGTACTAGAGTGTCACTTTACCTTCCTTATGCCCTAGCACACCCATGTTTTTAGATTATTCCCTATCATCTCAGATGAATATCTGTGGGCTTTCAGGAGACAACCCTACTTTTTTCCTACTATGATCAACTTGCTGGGCTGTTTGCTACGCCCTTAGGTTCTAGGTCAGTTACATCCATCAATGAGTCCTGTCAGAATTGAACCCTGAGACCTGCAGAAGTCTCAGAGACTGCAGCACTGAGCACATTAATCACTGTACCTACGCTCTTCAGTCCTTGAATTTTCCTGGCTGCTTTTGCACTCCGTTTCTGTAAGTTGATCTTGCAAACTGAAGCATGGAGCTAATATCCCAATAAATGTCGAGAAGTGTCAATGTGGGTCTGCAACTTCACAGTGAGGAAGTGTACCAGGTCAGGGCATCCCAAGAAGACCTAGTCACCCAGGCATCATGCACACCTAAACACATGTACAGGCGAAAAGGTAAAAGTTCTCTAAGTGTGCTGTGGCTGAAATTGCCTCTTCACTTGATTTTTTCGCCCCCATACATGTCATTTGAGGAGTAACTTCAAAATTATTAGTGCTGCCATCACTAGTAATTCAATTGAGCAAACAGTTTGAAAGATTCCAAGGGGGCTTATAAAAAATAACTAAGTAATGTTTCCGTCCTTCTCTATTGTTGATTTTAGGTTCTATTTCCTGTTTGTTAGTCTTTATCAACCATTTCCTGATTAAAGGCTCAAATACACCATATTTTAAATATTTGGCTTTTACAGTTTATAAAGAGGTTATCACAAAATGTGCTTCTTTAAAAATGGTTCCCTTGTGTTTTACCACAGTCTTCTTTTTCACTCTGTTTTACTCAGTTACGGTGAAAGGATTTACAGAGCACTTGACACAACGACAGTTTTCCTTTGGCAACTTGGCCTCTAATTGCAAAATGATGATTTTGACGCAGTGTGGTGTCTGTGTGCAGCCTCTTATGTTGACGTGTAAGGAGCTTCCCATAATGGTCTTAATACAGCAACGCCACTGTTTTTTTGTGCCTCTACTTTTTTTGTTCCTCTCAAGCGGACACATTAGTGCCATGCAGATTCACTGCTATGCATGGCCCTTGGCCTTCTTCAGATGCTCAACCCTTCAATTCCTTAATTCCGCTTACCTTAGTCCTTTCACAGACGTCTAAGACGTGCAGTACGTTTCTGCACACATTCTCAACAGTTGTGTTTCCGAAGCAGCACGTAATCCCCAAGATTTCCACAGTGGGCTCTGCCAGGGCTATCATGAGGGCCTGGGCATCATCCAACCCACAATCAACATCAACCAGAAGCAACTTCTTGGCCATAGTAGATCTAAGAAATGACAAAAAAAACTGTAAGTCTATTAAAGATGCAACAGCCACGACTTTGTGATATTAGCAGCAATTCACAGATGATCTCCTAGGGGCTGATTCATGAACATATTTGAATCTCCAACTCATAGTCTAACACATATATATTCTAGATTGTACATGTGCGCTTACCACTTTCTTGGCAGATATTTGTTAGAAACTGTGTCATGTATCAGTCTTATACAGTGCAAAAAGTAATTTCTCTATAAGATAGGAACGGAAGAAAGCATATGTTGAAAGGACTTTGTGTGTTGCATGTACCTAGTTGCAATAAACTGTGGCCCTAGTCACTTTGAGGTTATGACAGCTCAGTCGAGTCACAGAGTATGCTTAAAGTTTTAGCCTCAGGAGTTCAACTGTGGTAGTTAACTATCCTCAGCGTTGGAGCACTTGCGCTTTTGTCGGCCAACAGCCCCACTTGTACAGAAGAGATGCAGAGATTTCAACCCTAGGCATAAGTCCTGCTCATCAGCTCAAGCAGACAGACTTGCTCCACATCCTAACTTTGGTGGACTCCAATTTAGTCATCTCTGGAAGTCAGGGGACCCCGGCCTAAGTAATTTCCATGATTTGTATTGCAAAGCAAGACACAAAAATACAGAAACAAGAATTCATCAAACAAATGCACACATGATAAAATATTTTATTTACCTCTCAAACACTAAAACTCAAAATTGTAATTTAACTGGGAAAGTTCGGGCTTTTCTACTTTGAATTGAGGCTACCCGTCGTCCATACTATATTCTGTTTGATGCACTTTCACTACTCCACAAATCAGTCTGAGGATACCAACTTAATTTTTTGCCTCAAATTTCTTCACATTTATAGAACTTTTTACATTGTTCAGTTCAAGCAGTGCTTTTTTATTTACATTCACTTTATTAAACCGTTAAGATTATCACATTTTCTAAGCACTTTCAGACCCCCCCCCCCGAGTAGGTGTTGCGAACCCCTAGGGTTCCCCTGACCACAGGTTAAGAATCAAAGCTCTAGATTATTAGGCTACTTTTTACATTTTTTATTGATTGCTTGGAGTACAGCACAAACAATTATCCCAGCACAGTCCATTTCCACTGACTCAAGAAACGAATGACATACCTTTGCACTTAAAACCACATCTTGTCTTAATCTAATATTATCTGTTTTCAGGCAAATGTATAAAGTGGCAGTGCAAATGTAATACAGATTTCCTCAAATTTTCCAAACAAAAGAGAAAGTCACAGAGTGTGTAAAACAACAGAGTGACAATGCAGGGACAGTACAGGAATGTAACCGGCAATCAATAAAGCGGCAATACTAAACTGAGCACATTGCCTCCAATTGAGCGCTATAAAGCAGAAACTGGTCGAGAAAATATATCACATAATAACGCGACAAGGCAAAATACAGTACATATATGGACAATCAAATTGCCCATTAGAGGCCATGGGAAGTGTAGGAACATGAAAGGGTGTTGGAATAAAGATAAAGAAGTCCGATGCGATGATGAGATTTTCGGAAGAATTTATTGTAGAAGAAAAACCCACAACAGCATGAGCAGTACAAGCATCCAAGTCGAAAGTCAGTCGGCAACTGCCGAGAGCTCGACTCCTCGAACTCGGAATGTTTTGCTGACGATGACGGGGCACAAGCAAAACTAAAAATAAACAAACACAAATACGGAAATGTAATTTCCATTACAAGAAATGACAGTAAAAATTAACAATAACAATACTGAAGTTACATGCTACATCACCTTCCCCCCCTAACAACGAGAGGAAATCATTTAATCAAGTAATCACTAAATTTAGAAGACAATTTAACAGTACGATTCGACTTTGTTCGTACCTCCTTGTCCCTCATTCTACAAGAATTGATGTCTGGGTCAGACATGTCAGGTGGGATGATTTTAGTGTTCTCTGAAGGTGTCGACGTGACAACTCATTCAGATGGTACATTACTAACATCAATGGAAAAATCAATAGAATCCGAACTAGGTGGAGATAATGGACTACCTCGCCCATAATATACCTTAGCAAAGATCTCAGCTTGTTCGGTAGATATCAGAACAACACTATTCCTATTCCATCATGCTTTACCATCTAGCAAAAGCAAATTTTTATTCGCTTTAATAACTTTTACTGGTAAAAAAAACTTGGACTCTCCTTTCATGACCTTTTGCGGTTTTTTGATTAAAACAAAATCATGGACAGTGACAACATTCTCTCTGACTCTATTTCTGATATCATAATTTTTCTTTTGTATGGATTGTTTTTCTGACACTGTTTCTTAATTTGTCCAAATCTATTAAACCATTTCTTTCCTTCTTGCATTTCCTGTTCTGCAGGAGCCACGAAGGAGTCAAATTAGTGACAGCTTCCCTTCCCCTAAGCAGTGAGAAAGGGGTCAATTCCGTGGTAGAATGAGGTGTGGTATGATACGCCCACATTTTTCTTGAATAAAATGCACAACATTTACGTTCATAGCAATGGCTGTCTGTATCCCTTCTTTTAGAATGCGGTTGGCCCTTTCCACCAAACCATTAGATGTAGGACTGTACAGTGCAACCTGAAAGTGCTTAATGCCATATTTCCCGAGAAAAGTTCCCATCTTGTGGGACGTAAAATGTACTCCATTTTCAGTTGTTATAGATGTTGGTGAACCTTCCAAATGGAATAGTCTCTCCAAAAATGCTATAACAGATTCAGAGTCCGCAGATTCAACAAATGAATAGTATATCCACTTAGAGAAATAGTCAACTAGCACAATTAAGAACCTAATTTCTCTAGGTAAAATGTAAAATGGACCTGAAAAATCAATGGCTAAGTTGTCCCAAGCTTTACTAGGAAAAGGAACCGGATGTAAAGGTTTGGTGTGATTCTTCCAGTGTTTGTAAGAGACAACACAAAGATTAAAATTTTCAACAAAATGTGTAACCTGCTCGTTTAAGCCAGGCCACCAATATGAAGCTTTCAGTTTTTTCACAGTAGCCGAAATCCCCAAATGTCCAAGATGGGCAATTTTCACAATTTTATTGCGAAGACTGTTAGGAGGAATAAACAAATCACCCCTCATACAAACATCATTTTCAGATGATAACTTCCCCGCCACTTGTTTGTAGGATCTCGTTTCACTATCTAATGTCTTCTCTGAAGGCCAACCATTGTTGACGAAATAGGACACGCGAGACAACACTTTGTCATTTACCATGGCTGTTTTCCATTCATCTACAGTGATTCTGCCATCACAAGCCGAGACAGCATCAACTAAACCAACCACACCCTCATTCTCCTGACTCTCCGTTTCCCCATAGGAAAACTGTAGTGGTATACGGGACAAACAATCGGCTTGAATATTCTTTCCCCCCTGAATGTGTTAACCACTCAAATTGTATTCCTGTAGTGTAGATAAAATTCGTACCAAACGAGCAGAAGCCTTTCCTAGACCATTACCACTAAGAAGGTACACCAACGGTTTGTGGTCAGTGAACACATTGCATTTCCTTCCCCATATGTAAGTCTTGAATTTTTCTACAGCCCACGCACAAGCTAAAGCTTCTCTTTCTATAGTGATGTAATTACTCTCTGCTTCTGAAAGAGATCTAGAAGCAAATGCTAGAGTGTTTTCTTTCTCACCAACTAACTGTCCAAACCCAGCACCTGAACCCTTTAAACTAGCATCAACAGCTATAAATGATTCTCCTAAAGGGACAAAAGGTTTAAGTGAAGGTGCAGATAACACCAAATTTTACCTCAATCTCTTCATTCCAGATAAACGTTTGACCCTTCTTGAGCATAAGTCTCAAAGGTTGGACTATTAAGGCATATCCAGGCACAAAACATGCATAATACTCGCACAGTCCCAAAAATGAATGTAGTGCGTCCTTATCTGAAGGGGCAGGAGCGTCTTTAGTAGCTTCCAAATTACAGAATTTTGGTTTTCGTATGACCAAGATATTCCACCTGATCAACCGTGATCTTGCACTTTTCCGCCTTAACCGTCATGCCATGTGATTGTAAAATGCTAAAAACTTTGTCCAAAAGCGTGATATGCTCCTCTGGAGAAACCGTGTGAAACAAAATATCATCTTGAAAAGCTACAACGTTATCCAAACCACTAAACAAAGTGTCCATCATTTTTTGGAACACACTAGCCGCAGAAGCTAACCCGAATGGAAGCCTGCAATATTTATATGCCCCAAAAGGAGTTACAAAGGTGGTAAGTGTTTTGGACCTCTCACTTAAAGGTATCTGATGGTATGCTGAGTGTAAGTCAATAGTGGAGAAACACTTAGAGTTACCTATGTTCGTGATCAACTCCTGTATGTGAGGAAGGGGATGGCAATCGATCAGTATGTTTTTGTTAAGTGATCTTAAGTCCACACATAACCTCAAATCCCCCGATCTCTTCTTGGTAAGAACAATGAGTGAGACCCATTATGAAGAATCAGTAGGAGCAATTGTACCTTCTGCAATCAATCTATCCAGTAGTTCTTTCAAGTTATGTCTGATGCTCAAAGGTACCAGTCTAACCTTGTGTACAACGGGCAATGCTCCTTGTTTGAGCTTAATGCAGTGTTCAAAACCTCTAACTCTATCAACTTTGTCAAGAAATACCTTCGGAAATTGGATTTTCAAATCTTCAAGGACTGACTCGAAGATGTTACTGCCATAATGGAGCTGCCCTGAGTTTGTGCATTTGCTAGTGCAATGGGTGTGTCATGGCCAGGACGCAAAACATTACCTAGTTTGGCCAAATCCCTCCAACCTACGATATTCCTCCCTTTGACAGTAACATATATTTTAGTGTGCACACATTTTCCTAAAATTGTCAAATCTGACCAGAAATAACCCAACAAGTCTATATCTTGCTCATCAAAAGCATTAGGATTGATATCAGGACATTCCAAACCATTAGACTGTGGCCATAATGAAAAGTAAGTTTTATCAGCTATTATGGTCACTGGAGCTCCTGAATCAGCCATAACATTAGGTAACTTCCCGTCTATGCTTGCTTCACATATGGGTCCCTTAATGTACTGTACTTTGGGGTTCATTTCTTTGTGTATGTCTACAGTCAAAACTACATTGGAAAGTCTTCCAGTACACTCAGAAATATCCTCATCGGCTTCTTTGGTGTATATATTACTAATACACACTTTGGATACATTGCTGCACCCACCTGACTTGAATTTAGTTGACCTGCACATTTTTTGGAAGTGACCCATCTTGCGACACTTCAAACATTTCTTGTTTAAAGCAGGGCACGATGGGCAGTTTCCAATGTGATTATAAGAACCACATCTGTAGCAAACAGCGGTGCCGGTACTCTGACCTGGATTTCTCCTGTTCCTTTGTGATCTGTCACTGATAGTACAAACAGAATCTTCTTCTGAGACACAGCTGACTGCCACCTGAGAATTATGGTTAGAGAACATTTTAGAAGAAACGATGGATCTTTCAATGCTTTTAGTGATATCAATAGTTTCTTATATATACGTCTACATTTGCACCAAAGTCACACTTAGAAGCTAACACTCGTGACATTGCAACATATTCTTCCACTGACTCGTCAGCAGACTGCTTACACATGGCGAAATTGAATCTCTCTAGTAGCACACTTGATTCGTCAGTATACTCTCATATCATTCTTGCTTTCCCCTCCTCAAATACATTTCAACCAGCACTATCGACAGAGGGCGCAGATACGGGTGGAAAATTGTCAAAGACTCATTGACCCGCCACCCCCAAGTGATTGAATAATAAAGCCATTTTCCTCGCTGGCGAGAATTCAATGGCATCAATAGCTGTGAGATAATTCTGAAAAATCCTCAGCCATTCAGACCATTTCAATTCAGGTTTCCCATTTTTTTATAAAAAGGGAGGTGGCTGAACAACACCTTGAGAAGATGCCATGGTTGAAATTAAGTATGTAAAGTACCAACTAAAAAAAATGGCAACGTGTGAAAGGCAGTTCAAGATTATGACAGTGCTGAGATGTCCTGAACGACGGTCTTGCCAGACTCGAACAGTATGGAAAACAGTATTATTTTGTCCTTTGACCGCGTCTATAAAGTGCCAATGACTATTAACAGTTCAATATTTAACAGTTCCCACGTCGATTTAGTCTCTAGTGCGCTGTTCTTTGGGCGCTGTTCTTTGGAGAAATCATATGTTTATATATATTTTTTTCTTTTTTTTTTTGTTTTTCCTTTTTTTCTTTTCTTCTTTTGTGCAAATAACCCGTTTGGAATGCGAAGAGGAAGCACTATGCAAGGTTTTATTGAACAGTTAAAAAAACAGTAATAATTGAAGCGAGAAAAATAAACTAAGCGCTCACCGCGCGTTTCAAGTCAGGCCGGAACTGGTATCTTGAAAACAATTGTAGACAAAACGTTGCCTGGACGGTGCGATGACAAGGTAATAATTTGCGTAGCGTAGTGGTTACTAAGCAACAGAAAATGTCACCTGAGGAGCGTCAGCCAATGTGACGCATTGTTTCACACCACGCAGCATAAATCACCTAGGCAACCATCGACGCTCCCTGCGTCAACCTCCGTGACGAGTAGTGACGCTCCCTACGTCAACCTCTGTGATGTGCAGCCCAGTTTGAGTGTCCCTTATACGTCAGCACCAGCAGCCTTCCTGTGAGTCTTCAAATAAGAGTTCCAAAGCGCGAGTGAAGAATGGCTCCTGGAATTCGCTTAGAAGAATACGACAGCGCGCGCCCAACAGTTTATGTCCAAAGCTGCCGCGTGTCGCTACGGGTTTAAGGCCCAAAAATTTAAAGTCACTATGAATCACACGGGCTTGCAGCAAGAGAAAATTGGCTTATTCACGCGACAACCTCGCTTCTACTGCCTGCCCGTACAAGACGAAGGTTGGGGTCGGTGGGTCCTCAATAAAAATTGCTCGTCTTCCAAAATGCTCCAAAAACACCCCACTCCCGGTACTATAAAATGTAGGAGCATTAAAGGGTGCTGGAATAAAGATAAAGAAGTCCAATGCGATGATGAGATTTTCTGAAGAATTTATTGTAGAAGAAAAACCCACGACAGCATGAGCAGCACAAGCATCCAAGTCGAGAGTCAGTCGGCAACTGCTGAGAGCTCGACTCCTCGAACTCGGAATGTTTTGCTGACGGGGCATGAGCAAAACTAAAAATAAACAAACAAAAATACGGAAACGTAATTGCCATTACAAGAAATGACAGTAAAAATTAATAATAACAATACTGAAGTTACATGCTACAGGAAGGCAGAGCTGGAAGGGCATCACATTCGCCAATAACTGCTGATACAGGATGACTGTGCATAAACAAATAAAGTGCAGTCTCCCTTTCCATCACGCCAGATATCGGAGCTGGAAAGTGGCAGTGCAAATGCCATACAGTACATTTTATAGTCTGACTATCTAGTTGTTGACAGAAAGCCAGCCGCGAAATAACGTGTCTGTACAGGAGCAATACGAGAGAGTGTCCTAAGATCTTTTTATAACACTGTATATTGGTCATGCAGGCAAAATACCAGTATTACCTTGTACTGGTTTTCCTCCCCTTCTTCAACCATTCCTCAAACGTGGATTCACAATGGGGACATCCAGGGGCTGGTAATTATGGAACTAGCTACCAAGGTGGAAATAAAAATAAACTGAGCACACTGTTTCCCAAACTGTGAGGGGACAGTGAGGCCAAACAAAACAATACAGGGTAGAGGTTTAACCTTGCATCCAACCTTAAGTGAAATATACTCAAAAATCTGAGACTAATATTTGGAGATGGCTTTACATGTCCTAAACATGTGGCCCCAATATCCACTCCCCTACATCTAGGACACTTTCTGGTAGCTGTGCAAAACATTTTGTTAAGCGTCTCTGGAGTATAAAAAGCATCCACTCATTACAAAAAACATCATTCTGTGGAAGTTTGCACCTCTCAGCAACTTTACTCCAAAAGTACTTTGACCAAGTCTCACCATCAATCTCTACCTCTGTATGTTCCCGCCATCTTGTTAGAATATTTGAGACAACTCTAGAGCTATCCGGTCGAAGCTCCCTATACCAGAAGCTAAGGGAATCATTCACATTGTTTCCCAGCCTTCACAGCCAAGCAGTAATCATCATAAAATGGGAGACTATTCCGGGCAGAAACCATCTGTGTGGAAGAGAAAGGGAGAGATGTTTCCTGTGTGATGATGTGAGAACAGATCTCTACCACCGACTTCACTTTGTCCTGATACAAAAAGTCTCTGATTTTAAAAATATGAATATTTGCCGATTTCTTATTAGCGGCTGGAGAGAGAGGAGAGAGAGAGAGAGAGGAGAGAGAGAGAGGAGAGAGAGAGAGGAGAGAGAGAGAGAGAGAGAGGAGAGAGAGAGAGAGAATGAATGCCAGGGTGTTTCAGCATGAATCATGGGTATTTTATATTTAGGAAAAAAATGCCCCTTCAGAGCGCTAATGTTCAACAGGGCATTATATCTCACTTTGGGCCAGATGTATCAAGATTCCAGGTTGCGATTTCCACATTGCAAATTTTAAGAAATCGCAATTTTTGAAATGCAAAACGTGATGTATCAAATTTGCAAATCGCAAATAGCGATTTCCTAAAATTCGCAAACGCTATTTGCAAGAAGCAAATACCGAATCATAAAAACATTTGTGATTCAGTAACTCAAAATTGCAAATAGCGAAAACGGCAAACCGGAATAGCCTGATGACATCACAACCAGGACGTGAGTCAGCCCATGCTGTTTCCAGATGCCACACCCATAGGAGCAGTGAGAGAGACACAGCCCAGCACCAGGGAGTCAGAATTGTGAGGAAGCTAGGATCAAACTGCAACATGGCCAATGCTGGCAATGGGAAGAAGAAGGGAGACAGGAAGAGGAAGCTGAAATTCAGTGAGAAAGAATTGGAGGTGCTCATTGAGGAGGTTGTTGGGAACCATGATAGACTCGTTGGAAAGACCTCACTCCAAGTAACTGAGAGTAAGAAGCGGAAACTCTGGTCTGACATCAGACACAAATATGCACAGTGGGTGTTGCGCAGCGCTTTGTGGAGGAGATACACAAGCGATGGTACGACTTGCGGTCTTGTGCCAAGAAGAGGGTGGACAGCAGGCTTAGGGAGGCAAGGAGCACCGGAGGTGGACCATCTATCCACACACCGTCCACCCCTATGGAAGACCTGGTGGAATCCACATTGCTGCCAGAAGCTGTCAGTGGTGTAACTGACATTGACACCCAGGGACACACAGCACTGGCAAAGGTAAGGCCAGTAATTATGTGTATCCCCACATGTGCATGTACACATGCCCCTTGGGAAATAGAACATAGCTTGATGCCCAATGAAAAGTAGTCCATGTCACATCTTACATACAACACACAGTGCCAACAGTTCCATTAATGGGAGTGGTAGTACACAACCTTAGGTGAATACACAACATAAATAACAAGATAGTGGTCAACCACATAGAGAAACACCACAAGCGACTCAGGGTGACACAATTTAATTGTACATTTAAAGCAACAGTGTGGAAATCTGTGACAAATGCTAGAACTGACATGCTGCACATTGTCCTTGCAGATGACTCGGTTCCTTCTGCTGTAGGATCTGAAAAAGTGGAGGATGCAGAAACACAGCCACATCAGACTCAAATACAAGTGAGTCCTACAGTATTGTTCCGACTAGACACAGGGCAAGGGTGTTACAACTGCCAGAGTACAACCTGGACTCAGATGAGATGCCAGAACACAAACCCACACCACCACCAGAGGCGAGTCCTACAGGAAGACAGCAGTCCCTGCACCAGCGCCAGTGTTAGCCTTTCCCCTCAGGAGGCGCCACGATGCAAGCAGACAGGGCACAGAAGAAGGAGTGGGCCCATTAATCTTTGGCGGCCTGGAAGCTTCCATGCTGAAGGTGCCGCGCCTGCAATGCAAACATTTGAAGTCACTGCACAGTTTTTGTCTCACAATAGCAATATGGGGTTACAAAATCAGCACTTGGAGACCCTGATTGAGGGACAGCAAAAAGTTGCTGAAAGCACCAAGGAGTTGACACAGGTCATTGGGGAACTATGCACTGAGATACAACAGGAGCGCGTCAACCAGCAGAGGCACCATCACCGATATTTTTGAAAGTTTCATAGCTTCTGTAGATCAGTTAATCGGCTTGCAAGTTCAACAGCCCAGATATCATGGCATACCGTTGCCACACAGGTGGACATGGCACATTGCAGTCGGGACATTGCACAGGGACTTGTGCAAATTACCAACGTAGTGGATGCCATGCAAACAGCATGCAGTGCCACAACCGGCTAACTGGGTGTTGGTGACAGTGAGGAGTCCTCTAGCCTCAGCAGTCTGACAG
Organism: Pleurodeles waltl; assembly: GCF_031143425.1. Taxonomy (NCBI): domain Eukaryota; kingdom Metazoa; phylum Chordata; class Amphibia; order Caudata; family Salamandridae; genus Pleurodeles; species Pleurodeles waltl. The sequence goes on along the minus strand of NC_090447.1, from coordinate 398,783,965 downwards.
TCCCTGTTATTTATCCAAGGCATTGCAGTGCCAGACACAGTACTGCAGGTGAACCTGCTACTAGAGGTGCCAGCAAAGGCACTGAGCACTCAAGTGGAGTGCATGGACGTAAGAAGTGATGATGAGGGCTACAGGGGACCACCTCAACATGTAGAAATAAAGTCATGCTATGATGCTAATTGTGTGACACTGTTAATAGATCAGGGGCCAGATGTATGACATTTTTTGCACTCACAAACGGTGCAAATCGCAAAAATCGTCTGTTTGCGAGTACAAAAAAGTGGTCTGCAATGTATGAAAGGCATTTGCAGACCACAAATAAGAAATCGCAAAAATTTCGATTTTTTGCGTTGCAACCTGGTTTTGCGAGTCGCAATTTGCGATTCGGTGTTTCCAGTAGGAAATTGCGAGCCGCAAATAGCGACTCGCAAACTCCAAGTCGCAAAGAGATGCATGAAAAAATTGCAAATTGCGATTTTTCGCAGAATGGCATTTTGCACATGCAAAATACCATTAACTGAAACCAGGTGCAAAATTGAAAACTGCATTTAAAATGCATTTTTAAATTGGACATGTAAAGCACACATGCCTTTTTGGCATGTGTGCACCTTACATGTCCCCAAAACGTGTTTTGGGGTGCAGCAGAGGGGGCCTTAGCCCCCCAACACCCTGGGGTTTTGCATTTCAAAAATTGCGATTTCTGGTTCAGAAATCGCAATTTTGGAAATGCAAAAAATGTGCAGATATGGGCCAACAGGCTCATAGCTGCGAATGGGGCTGGTATCGCAATTTGCAATTCAGTAATAGCATTTGCGATTTTTAAGAAATCGCTATTACCGAATCGCAAATGTGATACATGGCACTTTGTGAGTCGGAAATAGCGATTTCTTAAAAATCGCTATTTACGAATCGCAAAGGGTCGTGATGAGACATCTGGCCCCATGTCTGCCCATTGTGAATAGCTATGTCCTAATGACACATTGTTTACCTGAAGTCAAGGTAACAAAGATGCCAACTACTGACACCCATATTATTGAAGTGGATTTGTCATTACTTACATCAAAAATGGTTGCGCGTGATGTCAGCATGTCTTTGCCTGCCTTCTGCTGCACTGGTCCTGTCTGCTGGTAGAAGGGGTGGTAAGGGATCATCATCCTCATCTGAGTCTGGCTCCGTGAGTCCCACTGGTATGCCCCTGGTGGTTGCTATGTAGTGCAGGAGAGCACATGTGGCCACAATTTTGCATGTTGTCTCACAGCTGTGCTGTAGTGCACCTCCATTCCTCCGGATGCACCTGAAACGGCTCTTCAGCAGCCCAAAAGTGCGCTCCACCACATTGCAGGTAGCCCTATGTGTAGCATTGTACCTCTTCTCTGCTGGAGTGGCTGGGCTCATGTAGTGCGTTAGCAGATAGGTGCGCACTGCGTAGGCACTGTCTCCTGAATGCACAGAGAGTAAAATGAGTACATTTGCTGTTTGACGTCATGCTTACATCAATGCATTATTCTGAACTATCAAATCACCTAGTAGATATCATTCACCAAACTCCCCAGCTAGCAATCTTGTGTGTATCCTGCTGTGGCGAAAGATGTAGGAGTCATGTGTGCTCCCTGGGTATCTGGCCACGAGATCAGTAATGATGTAGGAGGCATTGCATATCACCTGAATGTTCATAGAATGATGGTTTTTACGGTTGCAATACACATACTCGGTGGCCAATGGTGGACAGATTGCTACATGTGTCCCATCAATGGCACCTAGCACATGTGGGAACTGTGCTATCTGGTAAAAATTAACTTTGGTTTGTTGTAATGCCTGTGGGGTGTTGGGGAATCTTATGTACAGTTGTATTCTGCTCTGCAAGGCATTGAGAAATGCGTTGATAAATCTAAAGAGGGCACTCTGTGATACCCCTCCAGCTGCTGCTATGATCCCTTGATAGCTCCCTGAGGCTAGTAGGTGTAGGTAGCATAATACCTGCACATGTGTGGGTATGCTATTTATCCTGTGTGTTGTGCACTGAAGCATGGGTTGTAGCTCAGCTATCAGGTCAAGTATCATGGCTGAGCTTAACCTGTACTTATCATAAATTTCCTCCTCAGTCTGGTCAAAAAGGGTTAGGCACACTCTGAAAATGCACTCCTGTCTCCTCCTCTCTCTCCTCAAACCTGCCAAGATCCTCATTCTCCTTGCCATGGCGTAGAGTGCAGCCATTGTGGAAGAGGGGCTGAGGCATTCTGGGCCTCTTTATATAGGTTGCACCTGGTTACCACCTGGTTGCAGTTCTTGGTAAATTGCATGTGCAAACGGCCATTCTGCGAATAATCACAAATTGCGATTTTTTGCTACATCGCATTTCTAATCCGTTTTTGTGTGTCGCAATCTGCATCTCGCAAATAACGGCACGATTTACGAGATTGCTATCTGAGATTCACTATTCTGTATCGCAATTAGCATTTTGCAAAAAGCGATTCGGTAAATCATATCACTATTTGCGACATGCTAATTTGTGTCTCATTCTCAAAAAATCGCTATTTTTGTGATTTCTTATTTTCCCACTGCAAATGCCTTTCATACATCGTAAAACGCATTTTTGCATTCGCAAACGGACATTTGCACCGTTTGCGAATGCAAAAAAGCTTAATACATCTGGCCCTTTCTTCTGTATTTTAGAATCCTTAATGGCTCTCGGCACACTGGCTATATCGCAGCGATCAAGCATATGTGAAATTAGAGAGTTATCAAACTGAGACCCCTGCATAGAAAAGCGACAACTGTACGGCTATGAACGCAAAATAATATTGTAAGTGAGCACTAAGCCGCCGTCCATATAGGCAGTTGGAATATTGTTAAATCAACACTAGGGGATTTAGTACCCTACATCAGTGGTTCCCAAACGTTTTCGATCTCTGGCTCCTTTGACCTATTGGCCGTGTTGGCCACGGCTCCTCATTATGTTACTTTTTTTTGGCGTGTGGGGGAACGTAATCCCAGCCTCTGGAGTACTACCATTTTTAGCCTGGAAAATAATTGGGATGAAACTGATGAGGGCATTAGAGAGCTTTAGAAGAGCACCGGATGATACTACATAGGGTCAGGCTTTATTTTTAAATAGGCACAGATGAGATTAAGTAATTTGCACAGAATCAAAGGATGGTAGCTGACGCCAGGACTCCGGCCTGGTTCCCAAGTTCTAAAGTCAACAGCTCTAACTGCTAGGCCACATCTCCTCCTTTGACAAAACTGGTGAAAGGATGTAACCCATCTGGCGGCTGCTTCTGACATCTCCTTCCTGTGCTAGAATGGGTCAGTTATTATTTTTCAGTTTTTCTTGGATATTCTCTTTTCTTCTCAGACACCTTCATACATTATGTCTTTCTGGTATCCGTCTTGCTTTGTCAGTGCCAGAGAAATGAACTCTGGTTTCATTGTTCCCACATTCAGAATTGTCACAGAGGCTGGGCGCTCTGGAGTCTCATGTCTGTCTCTATTGACCTGTTCCTACACTATTTACAGTTTGTCTTCTTTATTCTCTCGTTCAGGTTGCTGAAAATCATATATTGGAAACTATTTTTGTTCTTTTGTCATAGGGATATTATTAATTGTACTTTGGCGCCCTCCGCTGGTCACAGTAATTAATGCAGGGTGTTCTGTTTACAATACCATGATGAAAGCTACCGATTCAAAGCACCTCTGAGTGGTTCCCAAATTGTGTGCAGCGCCCCTGGCTAGTTTTGACAGCGCACCAGGGAGCCCAGGCGCAAGAAACTGCTCTCCAGCTTGCCTTTAACTTGAAGGGACATTTCTTAAGAGGAAAATATAAATAGTAAAATCGACATATTTATTAACAATATCCATCCAATCACGAAAATATGGAGTGATTTCCAAAAAGCGAATAGAGAATGGATTTTAATTAATAGAGGGGCGAAATTTAAATAATAACTATTCAGGATGGAATACGAATAAATTATCGCTAACTAGCGAGGTTGCAGCCCTTTAAATACGCTCAAACAGCCCCACAGAGGTTAAAAGGGCTGGCTATAAGAGAGCTACCCCGATCTGATGCCTGGGGGAAGACGGGGTGGCGGCAGAGTTTTAAGTGCTTTTCCACTTTATTAGCAGCCCCCCTCTCTGATTTGCTTTATTCCATGTCCGCTGGGTGCTCTGTCCCACCCTCTTTTCAAGAAAGGAGTTTTAGTAAACTATTTAAAGAAAGGGAAAGATGAGCCCCCATATCTTCATACAGGCCAATAACACTTTTAAGTACTGATTATAAGCTATTTACAACAACAAAAAATCTAATCGTAATAGTGTTGTGATGAGGTCGCTGACTCAATCCTGGAGAACTAATACTTACTATCTAGCTGAGTTAATCGATTTCCTACTGACAACAACCTAGCGGCCGTAATCTTGTTGGATAAGAAGGCATTCGAGTATGTGAGCTCGGGGACAGTGTTTCTCAGCAGGTCTGCCGCAACCCTATTTGCCTTATCACAGAACCCTTGACTCAAAACAATTGTTCCCATAGTGAAATTCACTCCTTACTTCCAGGTGCAGCAAAAATAAAATTATAACTCACATTCTAAAAGATATTTAGGGATATTTTATTAGACCACTTGATTTCTAGCTTATTAGGCCATTTGATGTTTTCTAACAAATTGTGTGAATGCACCATCTTTTTGCTACTGGTCAGATACCTCCCTTTACAGTACCTGTGTGTGTGCACAATGCTACGTGTCCAATATTTTTGTGCTGTCTTCCCTTTACTTCTTTTTAACTTTGACTAGTTTTAGGTAACTTTATATGTAACTAGTGTTGCCTCGACACCTAATGGTCCATGATGTTTGCAAATGATACGTTTCCTATTTATCAACGTAAAACATTTCATCTGCTGTTTGCTGCTTTTTACCTATAGAAAAGATGGTCTGAAACCTTTTTAAGCTTCGCTGTACGATCTGAAAGCTCTACCAACATGAGAGTTGATACGGGAAGGTGATCACCATTATGAACTGGATCGCTGTAAAATGATCTATGACAACAGGCCACTAATTTCTGGTTATATGTGCCCTAGGATTATTTCATTTGGGACAGTGTATACTTTAACCCCATACCCACCTATGAATCATGTTTTTGTTAGAAACAAGAACATGCGAGTCATTAAACTCCAGCTAAACCTCTCCCTTAACTAAATGTTCATAAAAGGGTAACTCAGAAATTTCGAAATTGGAATCGAACTATATTCAGAGCTAAAGTTATAAGAAGGTAAGGTTGCATGTTTTCATTCAACTATTGCATGATTAACAGCTTATTTACTCGACCAGGAAAAGAAATAAACTCATTACTAAATACAGTTATATGCTGTTAGGAACCATCCAGTGTATCCGACTTCAAAGTAAATCCAAGACCAGTAAAAAGACGCTTTAAAAAAGAGATATGGGGCATATTTACAAGAAAGTGGTACATCGGTCCCGATGTGCCACTTTTCTCGCGTCACACTAGCCCCACCGAACAACACCATGGTTGTGCCGTATTTATAATACGGCGCACCATGGCCGACGTTAGGACAATAGCATTACATTTTTGACACTATTGTGGCCCTTTGCTGCATTAGCGTAAAAAATGTTGACGCTAGTGCAGCAAAGCACAGGGAGGCCCATTGATTAAAACGTGTGAGTCATTTGAACGTCCGTTGTGAGCAGGCATTAAAAATGAGGGAAAAAGTGCAATGTAAGTGAAATGTAAATTTCACTGCACCATGTTTTCGGGCCTCCCTGCGTTGGAACGTCGCCCTTGCATACATCATGCCCTGGTGCAGACATAATGTGGCGCAAGGGTTTACAAAGTGCAAAGTGGTGTAATGCAAGCACTGCGCCACTTTGTACATATGGCACAGGAGAAAGGCCTCCTTAACGCTGCCTCAGCGTAAAAAAAAATGACGCTAGGGTAGCGCAAGGTGGTGATAGAGGCTTGTAGGTATGCCCCGTAGTGTTCTCACAGACCCTCACTAAAAAATGCAAAGTAGTCACTCAGACACTTACTTGAAACAACAGATCCATAAACTGATAGTATTTCCTGACAGCTTGTAAGAAATTGGAGCATTAGTTGAGGAGTTTGAGACCTCACCTCAAAAAATAATCACCTTCCTTTTTGGGGTGAAGCATAAAATAACTAAATAAACTTGTGCATGACACTCTGGCACAAAGCAACCAGGTTTAACTTAAAGGCAATGTGTAATGTATTCATGCAGTACCTAAACAGCAATAAAGTTAAAAAAAATACAACACAAGAAAAGTCCCCGACCACTTTAGAAAAACAGAGTACATTTTAATAAATAAAATGACATAAAATGACAAAAACCCATTGAGTATGACTTGGGCATTTTAATTAAAAATAGTGCCAAAAAGCAGACAGCGCCCATTATGGTTAACTGGTCTCATAGACTGTGTCCAAGTCAAAATCTAAAACTGACTGCAATGGAGCATGGACAGACCAAATTCACACAGGTGGAAAGTTCACCTTAAGACATAGAAACGTTTTTGGTGGAAAAGTGGTCATCAACGAGTTGTCGGGGGGCAGCCAGATCTCAAGCGGCACTCAATGACGGCAGGTTGCTGAAGGACAGGGTCCCGGTGGGGATGCTGATGAAGGCGGGAAAGGTCCGAGGGTGCGAAGTCTGTGTCCAGGAAGGCTTCCACATCAGTGAGCTGCATTCGGCCTCTGTCCCAATGAAGACCTCTACATTTGGATTTAGAAACTTTTGTGGAAGTCAGACCTCTTTCTGCAGGGCAAACCAGCAAGCTGAAGACGACAAGTTATTAAATGTTGCTGGCTGCGGCTTTGACAATGGTCCCAGGCTCTGAACGTTCTCCAAGCAGAAAACTGACAACATGTTTCTAAGTCCCACTTCTTGCAGTTTTGGGGGCATTAGGAGCACACTAATACCAGTCAAGTGTCCAGAGCCTGGACAGCACCTCTTGATGGGGGGTTAGGACTCCCTCCAACAGAGGCCAGCAGCAAGGTCCAGGGCAGTTCCTGTTGAAATTGGTCAGCTGGGCAGTTGCAGAGAGAGAGGCCTCTGGAAGCTTGTTGTGTCCCTGCAGCTCAAACCAGAAGTCACGAACTGACCCTTGGAGACACTTCTGGAGTCCTGGGTTCAAGGCAAGTAGGTCCAGTCTTCATTCACGATTTAGACAGCAGGGCAGTCTTCTTCTGATTCTTCACATGTCCCGGAGTGTTCTGAGGAGATAACTGTGGAACGTTTATGCCCATTGTACGCCTGTGGGAGGAAAGCATGTCTTTGTCCACCTCATAAAACAGTTTTGGTCAGTTCCTTTACCTCCACTGAGCTTGATGCCACCCTGACTAGAGAGAGACAAAGGAAAAGAAGGTGAGGTGTGATATTCATCTGCCAGTTTCAAGGTAGGCCTCATTTGATGCTCAGAAAGGGGCTGGGCTCAGCCCCTCCCACCCCTGGGCCATCCTATTAAGGAAGGAGTCCCCCACACTCAGAGCCTGTTGTCTACTGTCTGGGAGCAATACACATCTCGCCGTAGGGGAGCATTTAGAGATCACATGATATCTGGACACTAAAGGAAAGCCTTTTTTCGTTTAGGATTTTAAATTACCATTCAATGAATCATTTGAACCATTTTCTAGCTATCCTCAATCTGGTTTTAGCACTTATTAAATGTAATAGTGTAAGTCAGTGGTAACCTATGGGAGAGCCAGCCTTGTTTCAGTGAAAAATCGCTACAGAGGTTTTTCACTGCCAGGCCATGTAAAATATTAAATAGACATCCACTTACCATGCCATAAGGCCTACTCTAGGGGTGACTTATAAGTATTTAAAAAATATGGTGGTTTAGGCTTGACAAAAGGTTTATTTTGCTAGGTTAAAATGGCAGTTTAAACCAGCACACCACGGCTGCAATGGCAGGCTTGAAGACATGTTTTATTGTGCTACTTTAGTAGGTGGCACAATGAGTGCTACAGCCCACTAGCAGCATTTAATTTACCCACCCTGGGTATAAGTAGTTCCATATACTAGTGACAAAGTAAATTAAAAGATTTCAGTTAGGTGTATACCAATTGTAACATGTTTGAAAGGGAGGGCACAAGTGGTGTGAAATGTGTCTGAAATCAGAAGCAGGGTGTATTGTCCCTGAAGAGGTCTTGATCTAAAAGAGAGACACACCCACTGCAACAATCATTGACCATATCACACCCCTCTACCAATCCCATATTCAGACACTGGTCTCCATGGGGTGAAAATCCACTCTCCTGTCAACCTATGCCCACCTACTGCCTTCAAGGAGCTCTGGACACTACTGTCACAGTCCCTCATCTCTCTTCTAAACCCCACTCTGCAAACCTCCACTAAATTTAAACTGGTTGTATAATGCCTTTACTTAAAAAAAAAAAACAATTTGCACTTAAAGACATAAGAGCTATGGAACCATCTCAAATATTCCTTTGCCTACATACCCGTTTAAATAACTATCAAGCAAATGCAAGGATTAATCAAAATCTATAACAAACACAAGTGAGTTTCAACACCTCCTAAGGAAACAGATCCACCTCAGTTTCATATGAGATGACCTCAATAAGCAGGGATACAAAGATGGTGCAGGGACAACCATTCTCCTTGATGTCTCAGCAGATTTTGAAAGGTCATACTAATAGGCCACTTACACATCATGGGAGCCTGAAATCTGATCTACAATGTATATCCTCTGTTCTTTCAGGCAGACCCCAAATTAGTCACTGCAACAATATGCACCTGCATTGTTGCAAATTCTTGTAAACTCAATGACACATTAAACAGCCTCTAAATCAGCGCAAATCAATTCATTGAGGTGCCTTGGTGAAACAGAACACTGAATAATTCACAACCTGTTCACCCTTGTCTGTCTCACCGAAGACTGCCATCTCTAGTTACACAAAGCTTCACTAACATAACATTTCTCATTCATCCCTCACCTAAGGTCATTTTTCAAAATAACAGTCAATCTGCTGTTTGTAGCTTGGTGATAATGTACACAACAGCTGAATATGTGTGTGACAATCCGTGACATGAAGTAATGAACAATTCCGAAAGACCGTTCATTCATGAAGCTACACTGTTGCAGACATACACTATTTAAATAATAAAACACAGCATGCCCGTCCTTAAGACATTAGCATATCTCTGTTGGGTAGTTATCATACGTCCCTGTAAGGCCATAGGCTGTCTTTTCACATGTGGTTGTAATGATTTGTTAGAGCATTTGAAGCTATTGCCAAAAGACAAGGATCCTGTATTAAGCTTCCTCTATTAGTCCAATTTAAGAATCAGGTATTCCCAACCAGCCCCTCGTCTACCACAGTAAACCCTGGCTGACTTATCTAAACAGAATTATCTCACATGCTCTCCACTTGGTTTTCTTCCACCACACTGACTGAACTGATTACCACTAAAGAGAAGGCCACTCCAGTAATAAAGTAAAATAGCATTAAACTTAAATGCATTAGTCTAATCATTATTATTAAAGGATAAAGGAAAACTATTATTAATTACTAAAAAGATAATGGTTGCTTTTTTTGTTCCATTTTTAGCATAACATGTTTTATAGTTATGTCAAATTCATTGGATTTAAATATTCAAAAGTAATTCAGTTTTTATTGAATAACAGTTCAGGGTTAAGCTTAGATCCATCAAGTTAATATTAAAATATAAATTAGACTTTCAATTACATTTAGAATTAGAGCTCGTTTTAGGATAATTCTTTAACATAACATTATTTAAAATAATGGTTAGGGATAGGTTAATGTGGTGTATTAATGTAATTAGATTAATTAAACCTAACTAAGGGTTTGTGTATGAAAAATCACTATATTCCAATGATCGTCCCCGTTTTTTCATTACTGGTGTTGCTGATTTTTTACCTCTGCATACTAGAACACTGCCTTCTAGTCTCCAGCGTGTGTGCTCTGATCCCTAAACATGGTAAAATTGGCTAATCCACATCTGGAATATTTAGGTTTCCAGTAATGCTGTGGTACATGGTGCAGGATAAATAAACCAATGGCATGGGAAGTTAAATGCCACCTGTGGACTGCGGCACATGTGCCGTCCACTAGGCTGACAAACAAAACTTTCCTTTAGGTCTACCTGTGTAGCCTGACTGCTGTTGCTTTTACTCCTGCAGATGAGCCTGTAAAAAAACACCTTTTTGACAGGAAAGCATTTCAAAATGGTACATGCAAGAATTTAGCGGTGCATGTATCTATGGTCACCTGCCCCCAAAATCTATTTTCACAGGAAAAAAGGCTAGCTGTCCTATGAGAAAAATCTGAAGTTCAGAAGAAAATACCATTCCAATATACTCGGGTTTGAGATAAGGAACCAGAACGATTAAACCACTATTTCTAATATTTATTAAAAGTTAAATTCACTGGTGAAATGAGATGTTTGATAAATATTTAGGAAAAGCAACATTTAAAAAGTGAAACCTTTATCTGCCTAAACCTCTTCAGTAGACTAATTAGCATTAGCCTTCTAGCAGCTGGCCCTTTTCAATACTCCCCCTTAAAGAACTGTGCAAACAGCTCCCACAGCAGAAATAATGGCTTGGGTCTTTTGGCAACAAGACCTGAGTTTGAAGCATGTGACTCCTCTCAGCTGAGGAAGAGCATCCGGGGTGGGCCCATCAACTTTCTTAACTTGAAAGGAGCAAGGCTGAGGCCTGCCGATTGATAGGTAAGTGTAAAGGGGGTATCGGGGAAGAGAGGACTTTGCTCACTGGGCCAACTGCAGCCAGTTTGACAGTAGCCCAGCAAGAGGGGGAGCTAATCCCAGAATCAGTTTGGAGCGGTTGAGGAGGAGGGGGCTGCTTATTTTGCATAAACATGCCGTGACTAGGAAAGCAGAAGACTAAGGGCAGGAAGGGAATGCCCTGATTACTTTTACTCAAAGTAGTGTACTGTGGAATTGTTTTCAGTAAAGAAAACAGGATATAGTGCAAAAGTGGGAAGGGTTGCCCCTGGGAACATTTTCCTCATTGGTTAGAGAGTGTCCAGGAGTCACCTTCACTACTGGCTAGTAAATCCTACAAAAAAGGCACCTTGCAGAGAGCTCATCGGAAAACACTTTCCAAAACTGAAGAAGAACAGAAGAGGACTGGACCTGCTGTATTTGACCTGTGTGGTGACCGAAGGGGCTCTACCAGATCCTTCTTATAGCCAGGACTGAGAAGTGCACTCTAAGGGTCAGAGGGCTGATCACCTGTGTAGCTACAGTAACACAACAAACTGCAAGAGGCCTTTTTCATGGTGTGCCCAGCTGACCAGCTGCTACTGGTCCTGGATTGGATGCTACTGGTAGCCTCTGATGGAGTGAGTGCTTGCTCCCTACTGCTGTCCTTGAGGTCCTGGGAGCATAAAAAAAAACCCCAAGAGGAGCTACTCAAGAAAGTCTGAAAAAGTGGGAACATTTTTGGACTCCCAAGACATCTGGAGCTTAAGTGGGGTCAGGTGTGGCAAACTGGTCTGATTTCAAAAGGACTTCATTAGCTACAGCTTCAGGCTTGCCCGCTAGAGGATTCTGAGCTGCAAAAATGGACAAAGGACCTGATTTAAGTTTGATGGACAGAGTACCATCCATAGGGACGGCAGTGGACATTACATCCTCCAACCAGACTGTACTTCGTCTGTCAAATTTAGAGATGACCGCTGGCCCAGAAGTCAGCCTTGTACCTCGAAAGTAGCCACCATCATGGCAGTTCCCGTCAAGGTATGAAAAATTTGGTGGATGGCCCTGTTTGTTTTGACAGTCATTCACCAAATTATTATATTCCTTTTTTTTTTGTTTAACCAAATTCTTGAAGCTGGACCTTCTGGTGAAACAAAAGATAAATGACCCTCACGCTCTGGAAGCTCTCTCCTAGAGTGTGGGGTCATTTACTGTTTTTTCTGTTTCTCACCAGCAGATTTTACCTGGCAGTTGTGGTAGATGTCATGTATTACATCATATTAGATTATAGAATGTGAGGGAATTCTATTCCTGAGGCTGGAGTAGGAGAGAGCTGCTGACTGGTTGCAAGTGGATGGGATAGTTCAGATAAAGAACCTACACATCTTCGGTCTAATTTGGAGCATTTATTACACTGGCGAGGAGCTGTGGCAAGGAAGATTTTGGAGTGTCCTAATACCATACAGTTACGCAATTTTGGCTTTCTTTGAGATTTCTCCAAATTTGACAAGGATCGTGATTAGTACTATTTGAAAAACCCAGGAGTTGGATCTTCGTTATATTGTGGAACCCGGTGAGCCAATTTTATTCTTGTTATTTCAATTTATTGACTTATTACTCAATTTTTCAAACGGCGAGCGTTGAGTATTTGAAAATCAACATACCGTTCTGCTCTCGTGGCTGTTTCTCGAGGAGTCTTGACGTGTGCAAGTGTTCCGACATCAAGCAGCATTGCGCATGTTCTGCTGGTGTTTTTCAACCTGTATGCACTACACACCCACATGCAGTTATCAAGAGGAAAGGAGATTGCGCACGTGCAGCCGTCAGAAAGAAAGGATCTCCGATCTTTATCGAAGCTGTGCGCATTCTCACACGCACGCACAGTTATCTTTAAGAAAGGAGATTTCCTTTAGAAATCAAACTTTTCGAGGTGAACTATCTCGGCGACAGAGTCGGGGAGAACTACAGCGATACGCACGGTATCCGGGAGGCTGCGTATTGGGGAAGTTAAAAAGAGACTTCCTTTAGAAAACATCCTTTTAGTTTTCTACTCATCTCGAAGACCTGGACAGAAACGTCTTCAGCGATTCACACGCCATTCTTAAGCCTGTGTATTAAAAAAAAAAAAAAAAGAGGCTATTTCTTCAGTAAATAAGCATTTTTCAGCATTTTTATTTTTTCAAAATACTCTATAACAAAAAAAGAGGAACATTTTAGTGACTTATTTGTTTATTATTTATTATTACTATGCAAAATATTCCACCTCCACCTTTCTTTTTGACTATGCCAGGAGAACCGCACATAATTTGGTCTAAATGGAAAAAATCATTTCTTCATTATTCCAGAGTTTGTGGTACCAATTTGTCTAATGAAAGAAAAACATCTCATGCACTGTTTGGGCAGTGAAAGACAGGAAGTTTTTTTTAACTTTACCTGACCCAGGAGATGAAGGTACTGATCTAAATGAATTTGAGATATGCTTAAAAAAGTTAGACCTACATTACTTACCTACGATTAGCACCATTTTGGAGAGTTATCACATTGGTATGAGAGCAAAAATCTAGTGAAAGTATTGAAGAGTATGTAACTGCTCTAAGAAAGTTAGCATCAACATGCAAGTTTGGAGCTACTATTGATGAGCGTATTGGAGATCAGTTTATGTTGAGGTGTTCCAGTGACAAAATAAAACAAGAACTGTGGGGCAAAGACGATCCGTCTCTACATGAAGTAATAATTTTGGCTAAGAGTGTGGAACATACCCTAGCTTGTGTTGAGGAGTTAGAAAGAAGTAAAAAATATTGCGATAAATAAGATTACTCCAAAAAAGGAACAAAATATGTGCAAAGAGGCAGATGGAGATAAAGAAGATGGAAAAATCAATCAAGGGCAGTGGGCTAGGTTCAACGACACTAAGGCGGTCATTACAACATTGGTGGTAAAAGCCGTTTACCGCCGTGCAGAAGCCCGCCAACACACCGCCGCGGCAGCGGAAAACCACCACAGCTATTATGACCCACAGCACGGAATCCACCAAAATTCAGACACCCACAGAAGTCCGCCACACCAAAGGTCAGTGATAAACTGGCGAAAACAAAACCTCCACCATCACGCCAACAGAAATAAGCCCACACTATCACGACACACGAATCCATGCGGCGGTCTATCAACGGCGGTATTCCATTGGCGGTACACACCGCCGCGCTCAAAATACACACACATATACAAAACACTACTACAGTTGACAATTCAAAATACACACACCTGATACACATACACACACCTCTCCCACACACCCAATACAATATGAAACACACACCCACAAACCCCTACGACCAAAAATCATGAACGAAGGCCAGAGAGAGACACCACCATCAACAATACTAGCATCCACAGGCACACAATACCATCACCCACATAACTTCCACGCACCTCACACTACACACCACTACATATCAGCACACTTATCACCCCACACACCACCCCACACATCACCTACACCACCCCATGGCACGGCAAAGACACCCCAGGTTCTCGGAGGAGGAGCTCAGGGTCATGGTGGAGGAAATCGTCCGGGTAGAGCCACAGCTATTCGGATCACAGGTGCAGCACACCTCAATTGCAAGGAAGATGGAGCTATGGCGAATAATAGTGGACAGGGTCAACACAGTGGGACAGCACCCAAGAAATCGGGGGGGGGGGCATCAGGAAGAGGTGGAACGACCTACGGGGGAAGGTGCGTTCCGTGGTCTCAAGACACCACCTTGCGGTTCAGTGGACTGGCGGCGGACCCCCACAACTAACAACATGGGAGGAGCAGGTCTTGGCGATTCTGCATCCTGAGGGCCTCGCAGGAGTAGGTGGAGGAATGGACTCTGGTAAGTCAAATCTTAACTATTACATCCTCCGCCCTACCTGAATGCCAGCACATACCCCCACCCTCACCCCCATCACTCTAACTCCTCACAAATGTCCCAATATCACAAACCACACATCCTAACCCCAAGCCCTGCATGCAACAACAAAGCATAGACACCCATCACTAAAGCATGGCCACTGCACATACCTATACACCCCTCTAAACCATCATCACACAAGGTCCCACACAGGAATGCAAGCACTGGGGTACACGGTCACCCACCTATTGCACACCATGGCACACACAGATGTAATAAACATCCTTTTACACCCCTTCAGGACCCCTACCCAACGTCACCGGACAGGAGGGTCCACACATGTCCACACCACCAACAGAAGAGGCCCACAGTGATGACAGCACCTCTGTCCAACTGGATCTAGCTGATCAGCCCGGCCCATTGGGGACCTCGGGACAGTCAATTCCCCTCACCCAGTCACAGGCCACCACAGAGCTTCCCCCCTCTGGAAACATCAGCACAGCACCCACCCAGCGGGCCCATACCTCCGTCCCCAGGACATGTCAATCAGCAGTGTGTCCAACACTACAGGGAAACAAGGTTAACCCACCTCCCCAACAACAGGGACCTGGGGGCAGTGCTTGTGGGCACACAGTCCCGGGGACGGAGGCCCAGGAACACAGGGGAACAGGTAGGGCTGCTGTGCAACAGGGGGCGGACAGGCCCAGGGAACCCACTCTCCACGAGGCCCTCTCCAACATCATGGGAGCATACCACCACTCCCAGGAGACGATGGCAACGGTACTGGCCAAGTTTCAGGAGACCCAGCACCTGCAGGAGGAACAGTATTTGGGCTTCAGGGAGGAACTCAGATCCATCAATTCCACCCTGGGCACCATCGTAGGGGTGCTGAAGGAAGTACTCAACACCAGGAGGGACACTGTGGCACTACAAGGGACCCCTGACACTAGCATGGACGATGAACTGCCCACCACCTCCGCCAGCGCTAGTGGACAGGAGGCACCGCCACAGGACCACCACACCAGCACCCCACCCACTGCAGAGGGAGAACCACCCCGCAAGCGGTCCCTGTGATCCAGGACAAAGACAGAGAACGATGCCAAGACCCCCGCCAAGAAATGAGACCACCCTGATTGTCATCCTACTGTCCCACTTTGTCACCCTGTCCATCCTTAAACTGCCCCTGCTCCACTTCCAATGCCCATTTGGGCAATGCACCTTTGAGACTAATAGACTGGATTCTGCCATGGACATTTCTCCGCCATCACCCCTCCAATTTTGAGCACTAAAATAAACACCCTTAAAGCACAAAACAATCTGGAGTCAGTCTGTGATTTTGGAATAGTGTTTTAGCAATTACTGTGGCAAAAAGCTCTTTCATTTGTAATGTCAACATACCTATGTCACACAGCTCTAGTCCATGAGGAATCAAAGCAGATGTCACACAGTGGGACCCACATATGTGAAATCGTAAGGGAAAGTGACAACTCAGTGACCATACACTGGGTGAAAACGACAGACAGTAGAGAGGTAGTAGTGTTTAAGTACATGTAGTAGGCCAGTTAGTATTCTTACCTATGTTTCACTGGAAACATTGCTGGATCACTGAGTCCCTTTTGTCCATGTCTTCTTCTTCTGCTTCCTCGTCTTCACTGTCCACAGGCTCCACAGCAGCAACAACACTGCCATCTGGACCATCCTCCTGCAGAAAAGACCACGATGATCTGGCACACCTTCTTTGGTGAGTAGAATAGGGATCCACCTGTCATATGGAGGCACCTGAACCTGGCCTTCAGGAGGCCGAAGGTCGGCTCGATCACCCTCCTAGTTCGCCCATGGGCCTCATTGTAGCGTTCCTCTGCCCTTGTCCTGGGATTCCTCACTGGGGTCAGTAACCATGACAGGTTGGGGTAACCAGAATCACCTGCAAATGGCGAGGGACAACTGTTAGACACACACTAACCTGGAGGGATATCCCCAGACCCAGACAACCATTCCCACTGACTAGCTTCCAGGGCCTCACCTAATAGCCACACACGGTACCTCTGGAGTTGACCCATCACATAAGGGATGCTGCTATTCTGCAGGATGTAGGCGTCATGCACTGAGCCAGGGAACTTGGCATTCACATGGGAGATGTACTGGTCGGCCAAACATACCATCTGTACATTCATCGAATGATAACTCTTCCGGTTTCTGTACACCTTTTCACTCCTGTGGTGGGGGGAACAAAGCCACATGTGTCCCATCAATGGCACCTATGATGTTGGGGATATGTCCCAGGGCATAGAAATCACTTTTCACTGTAGGCAAATCCTCCACCTGAGGGAAAACGATGTAGCTGCGCATGTGTTTTATCAGGGCAGACAACACTCTGGACAACACGTTGGAAAACATAGGCTGAGACATCCCTCATGCTATGGCCACTGTTGTTTGAAATGACCCACTTGCAATGAAATGGAGCACTGACAGCACCTGCACTTGAGGGGGGATTCCTGTGGGATGGCGGATAGCTGACATCAGGTCTGGCTCCAACTGGGTACACAGTTCCTCGATTGTGGCACGGTCAAGCCTGTATGTGATGATCACGTCTTTCCTCCATTGTCGACAGGTCCACCAATGGTCAGTACACCAGAGGATGCCGCCATCTCCTCACATGTCCCAGCGGACGGTGCCTATGAAGGATAACAGCGAGCACAGAGGTAAACTATTCAGAGGTACGTAACCCCAGCTTACACAGAACACAAATCATAATCTAAAAAGTGGCCTCTATGTGTGTTGAGTCTAGCCCTAGGTATGTGTGACGCAGTTGAAAATGAAGCCATGTGAGCCCCTGAAATGGCGGCTGCCTGACCGGTAAAGTGGGACAATGGGATGTGATGTAACTGCGCTGGCGCTGTACACCGTCGCGGTAGGCAGTTGAAGACCGCGGCGCAATGCTGCATTGGTTAACATTGAACCCTATGGGTCCCAGGAGCCAATGATGATGTACGCCGGCGGTGACGGTAGGCACCGCCGCGGACGTGACTGCCATTTTCTATCACTTCAATCACTCGATACCTGATCTTCGACAGGAGAGGACCTGCACTGCAAGTGCTGCTGTGACCTCGGTCTGGAAGAGACAATGACTCGAGTGTCTGGGGAAAGGGCCCCTGCCTTCACATCGGAGGAGTTTGAGAAACTCGTGGATGGGATCCTCCCCCAGTACACGCTACTCTACTGTCCTCCAGACAAACAGGTAAGTACACTGGGAGCATGCTGTATGGGCTATGCCTGTGTGGAGAGGGGTGGATGTAAGAAGGAAGGGGGGGAAAGAGTGCGGCGTGCATGAAACGACGGTGAGTGCATGTGCCACATGCCAAGGGTAGGGATGGGGGCCAACGACTGCGACGGTGCAGTTGGTAATAAGTTTCTCTTCCCCCTGTACAAATCATGTAGGTCAGCGCCCACCAGAAAAAATATATTTGGCGTGCCATCGCCAAGGACGTCCGGACCCTGGGGGTCGACCACAGACGGAGCACCCACTGCCGAAAAAGATGGGAGGACATTCGCCGCTGGAGCAAGAAGACGGCGGAGGCTCAGCTGGGGATGGCCTCCCAACATGGGAGGGGTGCCCGTTGCACCATGACTCCCCTGATGTTCAGGATCCTGTCGGTGGCGTACCCGGAGATGGATGGGCGCTTGAGGGCATCACAGCAGCCATAAGGGGGTGAGTACACTCTAATTCTGCAGATTTTGCGCGCAGGGGAGGGGTCTGGGTGGGGGAGGTGGGCTGTGGATTTCCCTAGGACAGGGCAAGTTCCGTAGGCAAGGTCCCTCGTAAGGCAGGCCATGTGGCACCCCACCGCACCTCTGTAGAGTGCCAACTACTCCTAGTCATGCCCCTGTGTCATCCATGTGTGCAGATGTTGTCCATAGCCTAGTAGGCCATTTCCCAGGAATTGAACAGTGGAGCCCAAGAGCGCAGTGTAGTGCAGGGGGCTTCTGTGTCTGTCGTGTCCGCCAACAATAGCGGTAATGCATGCACTCAACATGTCTTTCTTTTGCCCCCCCCTCCCTTTTTGTGGTCTCCCTGTTCTTGTGTGCATTAGCATCATCAGGCGGAGGAGCAGTGGCACCGGAGCACGAGGGGGCTGCATCCCACATGGCCATGGAGGGCCACACTAGGGAATCTGACTTCACCAGTGGGACAGGAGCTGAGACCAGTGACACGGACTCGTCCTCTGATGGGAGCTCCCTTGGGTGGCGGCAACATCTGTGCCCCCCCATCTACAGGTACAGCTGCCACCGCCCCTTCCAGCACCACCCTCCCAGCAGCCCCTGAGCCTTTGGCCCGTGCCCGCTCACCCGGGAGGGTGGGCATCACCTTCGCCCCAGGTACCTCAGGCCGTGCCCCAGTCACCCCTGCTGCCCTCAGTGAGGAGGCCCTTGACCTCCTCAGGTCCCTCACTGTTGGGCAGTCTACCATTTTGAATGCCATCCAGGGTGTAGAAAGGCAGTTGCAACAAACAAATGCATTCCTAGAGGGCATTCATTCTGGGCAGGCGGCCTTTCAGCGAGCTTTTCAGACTCTGGCCTCAGCACTGATGACAGCCATTGTCCCTGTCTCTAGCCTCCCCCTCCAACTTCCTCCACCCAGACCCAATCCCCTGTACCCCAGCCTATCCCAAGCACACCTCTAGACCAGCATGCACACATGTCAACACACAAGGGAAGCTCAGGCAAACATAACCACCACACATCCCACAGGCACTCAGGCAAGCATCACACACATGCAGACACACCAACATCCACTGCGTCCCCCTCCTCATCGTCTACCTCCTCCCTACCAGTCTCGTCTACACTCACACATGCATGCACTACCTCTACAGCCACTACTACCATCACTAGCACACCCACCACCACACCCCGCTCACGTGCAGTCACCACCCCCACTACCATTCACACGTCCCCTGTGTCCTCTTCCAGTGTGTCTGTGACACCCCCTCCCAAGATACACAAACGCAGGCACACACACACCCAACCGCCATCCACCTCACGACAGCCTCCAGCGCATGCACCTTCACCCAAAGTCAGCAAACGAACACCTCCTACAACCACAACCTCTTCCTCCACTCTCAAACCCCCTCCAGCTACCCGTCCCAGTGTCTCCAAGAACCTTTTCCTGTCCAACCTTGACCTCTTTCCCACACCTCCCCCACCCCGTCCATCTCTTAAGTCCCGAACTAGCACCTCAGCCACAACATCTCCGGGACCAGTGGTGCCTGTAGTCACCGGAATCTGGAGTGCACCAGCCACCAGGGAAGCCAGTGTGGCACGGAGCCACAGCACAGACGGTCCCCCACCTGTCAAGCATCAAAAGTTGGCCAGTGCCTGGCAGGAGAGGGGGAAGACTCCAGCCACCAAAGCCGCTCCCAGGGGTACAGGTGGGAGTGTGGAGTTAGCTGCGACACCTTCCAAGGTGGGGGAAGGGGCACAAGAAAGTCAGCAAGTCTGGGAGGAGAAGCACGGCGGAGAAGACCGTCATCATCCCCGCTGCCCAGGAGGCCACCGCCAGCACCAGCCCAGCTGCCCAGGAGGCCACCGCCATCATCCCCGCTGCCCAGGAGGCCACCGCCACCAGCCCTGCTGCCCAGGAGGCCACCACCAGCACCAGCCCTGCTGCCCAGTAGGCCACCGCCAGCACAAGCCCTGCTGCCCAGGAGGCCAGCACCAGCACAAGCCCTGCTGCCCAGGAGGCCAGCACCAGCACAAGCCCTGCTGCCCAGGAGGCCACCACCAGCACATGCCCTGCTGCCCAGGAGG
Organism: Pleurodeles waltl; assembly: GCF_031143425.1. NCBI lineage: Eukaryota > Metazoa > Chordata > Amphibia > Caudata > Salamandridae > Pleurodeles > Pleurodeles waltl. The sequence continues at coordinate 398,763,538 of NC_090447.1, read as the reverse complement.
CCACCACCAGCACATGCCCTGCTGCCCAGGAGGCCACCGCCACCAGCCCTGCTGTACAGGAGGCCACAGCCGTCATCCCCGTGGGACAGAGAGGACCTCCAGCACAAGCCCTGCTGGACTAGAGGACCGACAGGACAAGCCCCGCTGGGCTAGAGGACCGCCAGCACAAGCCCCGCTGGGCTAGAGAGGACCGCCAGCACAAGCCCCGCTGGGCTAGAGGACTGCCAGCACAAGCCCCGCTGGGCTAGAGAGAACCACCAGCACAAGCCCCGCTGGGCCATGAAGGACCGCCAGCACAAGCCCCGCTGGGCCATGAAGGACCGCCAGCACAAGCCCCGCTGGGCTAGGGAGGACCCACCAGCACAAGCCCTGCTGGGCTAGAGAGGACCGCCAGCACAAGCCCCGTTGGGCCATGAAGAACCGCCAGCACAAGCCCCGCTGGGCTAGCTGGGCTAGCTGGGCTAGAGAGGACCGCCAGCACAAGCCCCGCTGGGCCATGAAGGACCACCAGCACAAGCCCCGCTGGGCCATGAAGGACCGACAGCAGCTGAGTCACTGCAAAGGAGCTCGCCGCTCCAAGCACCGTTGAACAGGGCACTGCCGTCTCAAGCACCGTTGAACAGGGCACCCCTGTCTCAAACAACACTGAACAGGGCACCGCCGTCTCAAGCAACGCTGAACAGGGCACCGCCGTCTCAAGCAACGCTGAACAGGGCACCACCGTCTCAAGCAACGCTGAACAGGGCACCGCCGTCTCAAGCAACGCTGAACAGGGCACCGCCGTCTCAAGCAACGCTGGCCCATGAGCGCCAAGGGCACTTACGCTACTGAGTCCGTCACGGGCAGAATGAAGCACTCTGGGCACCATGCCTCCTCCAGAACCAGTGGAGACTTTTATCCACTACCTCTGTCCTTAGCAGGATGAAGCACTCTGGGCACCATGCCCCCTCCAGAACCAGTGGAGAGATCCCTCCACTACCTCTGTCCTTAGCAGGATGAAGCACTCTGGGCACCATGCCCCCTCCAGAACCAGTGGAGACTGTCATCCACTACCTCTGTCCTTAGCAGGATGAAGCACTCTGGGCTCCATGCCCCTCCAGAACCAGTGGAGACTGTGGCTTTGCTCTCCCCAGGATGGAACAGTGGGCAACCTACCCACTGTAGAGACTTGAGAGACTGTGGCTTTGCACTCCCCAGGATTGAACAGTGGGCAACCCACCCACTGTATAGACTTGAGAGACTGTGGCTTTGCACTCCCCAGGATAGAACAGTGGGCAACCCACCCACTGTATAGACTTGAGAGACTGTGGCTTTGCACTCCCCAGGATTGAACATTGGCCATGTGGCCCCCTTGTGGATTTGGCATTGTGCACTCAACCGGCTGAGGTGCCCCCCCCCCATTTCCCTCCCCCTGATGTGCCTGTTTTCTTGCTATCTGATGCCCCTGCAGTGTTCTCTCCATCATGGTCGGGGATCTTGTGTGGGCCTTGCCCATACCGTGTGGGCCCAGTGTTCCACTGACTTAATTGGAGCACTACCTGGACTACTATGCTTGGTGTATATTTTGTTAATGGTGTATGTATATATTTTTGTCTACTTGATTTTAATAGATTACAATGGTTACACTCATTTTCTTTTGTCTTTGCATTCTTCCGGAGGGGTTGGGGGGTGTAACTGTGATGTATCAATATAAATTAGAGTGTGTGTTGTGGTGGGTGAGGGTGGGGGTGTTGCGTGTGTGTGTCCCTGTTTTTCCCTCCCCCCTCCCCTGTGTCGTAGGTCCAGTACTCACCGTGGTCTTCGCCACTGGCGTTCGTGCTCCTGGTAGAGGAGCAGGAAGACTATCGCAGGGAGAATTTGGAGTTCCGGCTCCATGGTGTCCTAGTTCCTCGTGGGGTGTGTTGCGGTGAGCATTTTCCCTTCGGAATCCTGTTTCCGCTGTGTTTTTATCTGCGGTGAATCCGCCCCGGAAAAGCTGGGCGATTGGCCTGTTGTGATACTGTGGGCGGTACTTTTTCCTCCGCCTGTCTGTTGGCGGTGCCCTCTGCACTGTTTGTTTGTACCGCCGTGGCGGTCGGAGTGTTAAAGTGGCTATCTATGTTGGCGGTTTCCGCCACGGTCGTAATTGCAAAATTTTTACCGCCGGCCTGTTGGCGGTCTTACCGCCGCTTTAACACCGACCGCTAGGGTTGCATTGACCACCTAAGTGTTTCGTTGTGGAAACATTGCCCATTATACTTCTTACAAGAAGTGTCCAGCTCTCAACATGACTTGCAAAATATATAACAAAAAGGGACATTTTGCCAAGTGTTGTAAGTCCAGCAAAAGTCTAACACCTGTGAACGTTGTAGAAGATTGTATTCTATCTGTTAGTACGCAAGCTGATAATAAAAAACACCCTAAAGATTTTGTTACTATTTTGGGGGTTGAGAGCAAAGTTTTATTTGACTCACGTGCATGGTTGACTTTAATCTCTAATGACTATTCGACAAACCTTTAAGTCACAGAGTCAACTTGAAAGATCCCAGTGTGATTCCTGGTGCTTATGATGGGCAGGTTATAGAACGGAGAGGTTATTTTGAATCTGATATTTCTTTAAAAACTAACACAACTTTTGGAAAAGTTTATGTTCCTGTTAAAGGTGACAGTGTTTTGAGTTGGCCACACCAGAGGGAGCTAAATGTTATTTTAGACCCTAATTCACCTACGCCTGTTATGATTAAGGGCGAGTTTGTTGAAATGTTGTGTGAGGTGCGTGAGCTTTCGGTGCAAAATTAAAATGTTGTATCTGTACCTGACTTTGTTAATGAATACAAGGAAGTATTTTGTGACAAACTGGGATGTTTGAAGAAGTATGTTCATCGAATAAGGATTAAGAAAGGGTCTGTTCCTGTGGTAGCCAAAGTGCGGCCAAATCCAACATAACTGAGATAGTCTCATTGTTACATGCGTCAAAATACTTCAGCACGCTAGATTTGACTTCTGCGTATCATCAAGTTATGTTGCATGCTGACTCGAAAGATTATACCACATTTATCACACCATTTGGAACTTTTAAGTTTATAAGGATGCCATTTGGTTTGCTGTCAGCTGCTGCTGTATTCCAGTGCAAGATGTATAGTTTATTCGGCTCAGAACCTGGGGTTAAATATTTCCAAAATGACATATTAATTCATGGACAGACAGAAAAAGAGCATGAAATTAGAGTGAGAAAGGGTTTAACCATACGGAGAGATCATGGTTTGACACTCAAGCTAAAGAAGTGTTCTTTGAGTAATACAGAAATTGAATATCTAGGTCATAAAATTGCATAATCCTGAAAAGAAAGAGGAGCTATTGTCTTTTCTTGGTATGGTAGAGCTTCATGCTAAGTTTTTACCTAATCCGGCCTCCAAGACAGAACATATGCAGAAACTGCTAAAGAAAGGGATTGAATTGATGTGGGATGAAGAGTGTAAAATGGAATTTGAAAGTATAAAAAAGGAACTGTGGACAATTGGGAGTTTGAATTCGTTTGATCCTGAAAAGCAATGTGTAATCATGACAGATGCTAGTATGAAAGGTCTAGGAGCAGTTTTGCTACAGGATACGGGTAATGGTGAACTCAGGCCAGTGGTGTACAGTTCTAGGACTTTGCGTGGGGCGGAGATGAATTATTCTACTATTGAGAGGGAAGCGCTGAGTGTGGTTTGGGCAGTCAACAAATTCAAGAATGTTTTGTGGGGAAGAGAATTTCATGTTTTCACTGAACATAAGCCACTTGTGGAAGTTTTTATGAAGAAAGGACTAGATATGATTTCTAGTAGGATTAGCAGATGGATTGTTAATCTTCAAGATTTTTGTTTTAGTATGATCTGCGTTCCAGGACCAAATAACAGGATTGCTGATTGTTTGTCAAGACTTAGCTCTGAAGCGGAGGAGTGCTTAGAGAAAAGTCATGAGGGTGCGATTGTAACAGAAGGAATTGTAGAACAAGATGAATGGTTGAGAGCTGTAGCTCAGGATTCGGTGTTACAGCGTGTGTGTGAGTCACTTAAGTATGGGTGGAATTTGATTGTAAGACAGCATGAAGTTTTGGGAGGATTTTGGAGAGTGAGAGATGAGTTGTCTATAGAGGATGGTCTCCTTTTGCGTGGTTTAAGATTAGTCGTTCAATTTGAATTGACTAACAAAATTATCGATTTGGGACATGCGGGACATCAAGGGATGAGTAGGACGAAAGCTAGAATTCGTCTTAACTATTGGTGGCCAGGCATGGACCTGATGATTGAAAGGATGGTCAGAGAATGTCCAGATTGTTGTAACAGTGACAAGGTATACAAAACTAGAGTACCACTGATGTGTGCTAGAGATATTCCTAGCAAGCCATGGGATGTGGTGGCAGTCGAATTTGTTGGACCAATTAATGGAAAAGGCAGAGCCAACTATATCTTAGTTTTGGTGGATCAGTTTTCTAGGCGGGCTGAAATAGGGATTATCAGTAGTATTGAGACCAGGAGCGTTATCGAGTTTTTTAATGAAATTTTCAGCCGTGAAGGTTTGCCGAATTCTATTGGAACTGATAATGGCCCGCAGTTTGTTTCTTTTGAAATGAAAGAATTTCTAAAGTGCAGGGGCACTGAACATAGAATGTGTTCTTTGTATCATCCTGAGGGAAACGGCACAGTGGAGAGATTTAATAAATGTGTAAAGGAATGTATACAATTGGAAGTTGCAGCAGGTAGGAATTGGAAAGAAGGTCTAATAATTTCCTGCATGGTTAAAGGTTCACACCACACTTTACTACTGGTGAAGTTCCTTTTGAACTATTCAGAGGTCGGAAAGGAAACACTCAATTGGCAACTGGGTGGGTGTCGTGGGGTAAAAATGACAATGTCTCTTGGTCCAGCATTAGAGGGGGAAAACGAGTGTGAGAAGAAAAGTTTAAAAAGAAGGAAATAATATTTTGACAAAGAGAAGAGTACACGGTGTAAAGGTTGGTGATGAAATTTTAGTCAGAAAACCTACTCTGTGTAAAAGTGGAAGTAAGTTCATGGGTCCATTTGAAGTCATCAAACTTTTCAGGAATGCTGTCAAAATTAAGGATGGGAGGATATGGAATCTCAATCACGTTGTGATTTCAAAAATGGTTTCATGAATCGTAAACTTAATTGCTGTGTGTTCCTCATTCTTAAGTTTTTGTTGTTGTTGTGTTGTATAATATATGATTTTATTTTCTGTGTACTTTGTATCATATGTTTAGGCTGTAAGGTGTGTGGTAGATTTCATATATTACATCATATTAGATTGTAGAATGTGAGGGAATTCTATTCCTGAGGCTGGAATAGGAGAGAGCTGCTGTCTGGTCGTGAGTGGATGGGATACTTCAAATAAAGAACCTACACATCTTCTGTCTAATTTGGAGCATTTATTACAGCAGTGACAGGGAGAATAAAGCACATTACACTTTCCTCCCTAAATAGGGTGAGTGGTGTAATGTCCTACCTCATTTGCAGAGCCAATGGGAATCCATTGATGGTCCACTCATCTCTAAATGAGACGTGAGCAAAAGTCTGGCAGACAGGGTACTCCTTTTGTAATGGAAAACCCAGTGTGCCAAACTCTTAATCAGACCCTAAGTCCCAAGGTAGAACTCTTGACTGGGAGAAGGGGTGTGCCTGGTGAGTGAATGTCACAAAGATGAACACAAACAGGGATGATTATAATTCTTAAATTAATCAATGACACTGGTAATTGGCGCTGCATCCCAGTCCATACTTTTTAGCCCACCATACCACCTCAGACCCAGTCATATGAGTTGGAACTATTCAGCACAAATTGTCAATAGATACCTGGAGTTGATCCCAGGTTTGTTACTGACCTTGTGTGTTGGAACTAAAAAGATGTTATACCTATTACGTAGAAAGAACTGACATTCTCTCCCACTAATAACCAATTTTCTAACAATTAGTACCAGTATTAGATTAAGGATAACTATTTAATTTCCATTTAATTAGATTCATGTAGAGTGAAGACTAGCATTTTGATTAGGTTAAGGAAAATCCTTAATTACATTGCAATTAATAAGGGATATGGTTTGTATTAAGGTAAGCTAAAGGATAATTCATTTATTTTAATGTATCAAATGTAAAATATCTGGTATGCACCCGTTATGTGCTCCTCAGATGACACTGCTATTCACAAAAATACATATTTTTTTTCACCTTCTGCCATCGAAATAGCCTTTGTTTTACACAGCCACTGTGTAATTTCTTTGACATACTACGTTCCTTACAGTAGGAGGAAGAGGTAATTGATCTAGCACTTTAAATTTAACAACACAGTCTCTCCTCTTCATCTGGGAACATACACATCTCACCAGGAAACATTACTTGTCTTTTCAGACACCAAGCAGGATCTGTGTCTGGCTAAGTTTCCTTCCCTTAATGCTTTGATTTTTCACTATCTTTTGGTATGCCTAGATGTTATTTGGAAATGTTATACATCAGCAGGCCTCTCATGTGTATATCAAGAAGCCAGGTTAATTTATTTCTTGTTTGACAGTGTGTGCCTAACCAACCAAGTGGATATCCTCAAGGGCCAGCACTCATCATTTTAGCTGAATAGCACATCTTAACCTGAGGTTCAACTAGCTTTACTGAAACCAACTAGAGTTGTTTACTAATATCAGGTCACACTTTGTCAGGGGCAGTTAGGATTCTGTCAAACAGAGTCCTCTTCCTCTCTCTACCACAATTCAACAGAATTTAAACCCTCCAATATTCTGCCTTGCAATTTGCAGGGAGGTGAAGCCTAGTCCACTTTGTAGTCTAGAAAGATTTTGTGTGGTTGCTGGGAATCAAGACTCTCCAAGTCTACTCCTCCCTTTTACCGAATACACCTTTGAGGGCTGAAGGAGCTGAATGTGTTTTCTGGGAGCAGAGACTTTGCTATACTCATTCATTCCTCTACACTCCTAACTGACAGTGTGTCAACAAGGAGTGACAAGCTGATGCTTTCCTCAGTGCCCGTCTGCAATCTTTATCACATGGATTCCTACTCTTTATCATCAAAGCCCTGTATGTGGTCCCTCCTCACATGCATTCTGTGTGCTTTCCCTGTGTGATACTGCTGTGGAATAAGAAACTGTCCTTTTTGCACCTTACTTAGTTTCCTTTTTTTGGGAGTTTGGTGAGGAAGACTAGCATGTAGGGTTTTGATTACCGGTTTGCTACTTAATCCAAGTATTTCACGTAATGTATTCAGGTTTTAAGGTCCACCTATTATTTAAGACTGGGGGGATTCCACACAGGCACAGACTTAATTTACCTTCTCCTAGGATCTACGCTGCACTCAGTCTTGTCCTGGGCTTTGCTTTTGTAATTAGATAATTTAAGCCATTGGGTTTACCTAGAGTGACGCCAGACTTCCACAATATATTAGGCTGTTAAAGGAAGGCATAGCCAATTCTTGAACCCAATGGCCATGGTAACATGGATTAATCTGGTAACACTTCCCAAATTAAATGTGGTCATTCCTGTGTCAACAAACTAAACACCCGACATGCACCCAGGAGGCAGGAGAGTCCAGTGATGCCTTGATTATTTACTGGTTATGCTCAATATGTTTCCTACTACTATTATGAAAAACAGTTCTTCCCACGGAGGTGGAAACTAACGCGGAGACTCAAAACTCTAGAACATAAAATGCATATGTAGCCCTGACTGCCCTTGTGGGTGCCAAAAAGGGTCAAGTATTCCCAGCATCCTCATGAACTTAACAATCTAACATTGAAAGATAGCTACACTGCACTACAGGGTGAGTGGGTGGTTTTATTGGTCTGGCTTAACATCGCAGCTTCTGCCATTTATGTGAGCATTACTTGAAAGGGGCTTTGGCTCCACCCACATGTTGGGAACCGGGAGTACATGTTTTGATTGGGCAAACATGTGTCCTTCCACAAAAATGTGCTTGCCCTCCACACAGCTTTGATCATTTTGTTTATTTATCCAACTGCCTGAGCTTGAACTTGCAGGTGTGCACACATGACATTGTAATGCTGTTAAAGTGTTTTTGATAACTAGATATTTTATGGTGTTTTCTCTGGCAGCAGCACAGATGGGAGTAGGGCAGTCTTTAACCTACATGGATGTTGAGCTCTGGCGTGACAGTGCAAATGTACCCTGACCTTTTAACCTACACTAATGTTATTCTATAGGTTCTTTAGCTCCACACAAATGCATATCCATTCCCATGCTATTTCCTTGTAACATTTCACATTACAATACAACATGCCTTTAAAGCCAGACCTATTTGGCATTGCCAATGCTTGTTAAGAAATATGATGCATTAAAGCAGGCTTAAGAATGACACAATTCAACAGCAAGTAGACTCTGTTTTTAAACCTTTCCAAACATTACAATTGAGGCATACCAAAGGAGAAAGATACCTTACCAGAATACTCACAAACCAGTCCACAGCAAGTGGCACTTTATTGAGCAATAGCTGTGACTAATGTGCACTCTTTCCCATGCAGTAACATTACTTTCCCCTTTTTTGAAGACCTGATACATTGTCCAAGCACCCACTATCAACTGCCTTTTGCAAGAAATTTCCCTGAGGCGCACATCCGCGTCCCCCACGTTCTTCCAGGCTGTTCTGTGGCCCACAACCAATTTGGACTGTTGTCTTTCTCTGGTCCACATGATTACATCTGAAGGTCATAGCCAGTCCTGACCTGTTTTTCTGGCAAGACTGCTCCCTTCTGGGCTTAAGCCATTATCTCAATGTCGTCATATAGGAGGCCCAAAACATACATTTTTTAAGTCCCCAAAAGTTTGTAACACTGTTTCAGAAAGCATCTCACTTCTCCTTAACCAACTTGACTTTGGGATATTTTAATTGTGAACTACTGTTTAATAGCTATCTGTATTTAAAGAATTGGGCTACTAAATGTGGGGTTTTGTAACAGACGTGCAAAACGTCTACTCAGAGTCCTGCAGAGTACTCCCACCGTTGCTGCATTATGGCCCTTATTATGGTGGATGTTTGTGTGGTATAAAAGTGAGCCTTCATTGAACCAGCTGATTATTAGAGACTGTCTCACCCTAAACAGCTTAAAAGCAATCCCTTGGCCCGGGTATATAAAGATGAAACTCACTAGCTTAGGCAGCCCGGACATATTCACTAATCTGGATAAAATTTCCAAACATTACTATGCTTGGGTTAAATGTACTTTTACTCCCCATGCTGAGGCCTTTAAGGAGAATGATGACCTGTCGAAAACTGCTGTTCGTGTCCACTGTAAAATATAAACAGTACCTTTCACAGAGTGCTGGGGGGGGTATGGCTGGACACCGATATAGCAAGACACGACTCCATGAGCTCCCACTCAAGATTCCCCCATCAGCTGCCATCTTGTATCCTGACTGGTCTCGGGGGCCTTGAAACCACTGCCAGATGATCATGCCCTAACACCCAGGGCTCTACTTACAGAGTAGAAAGGAGCCTCCAGCAGCCTCAACAAGGCACCTGCCTGGGTCTAAACTAACTGCCAGGCCTTTGGAGGTGGCATGTGGCCTGACAGCCAACCGCAAGAGCTGAGGTTTGGGATCCCGGGGCATGGTGGTGAATCCCCCGGGGTCCCAAAGTGGTTGAATCTGACAGGCGGGCCTGTTGTGGCAGCCATGGAACAAAAAAAGAGCAGAGCGGCATTTGGGGCTTGAGCCACTGGGCGCTGCTGCACCAGTGCCCTGGTGAACGTGAATTGAGGCCTCAAAAGGAGATCTGGCGCTATCCGACTGCGGACGAGCTTTGGTGTCCCTGACTGCTGCAAAGGGCCTGACCAGCGACCTACTGAGGCCCAGGGGGGTGCTTGGGTTGGGCGCGGCCTCCACTTTGAGGTGACTGGTGGACCGAAGAGCCTAGAAAGGACCTGGAGGCCTAGAGAGTCTGATGCAGTGTCTGCCCTGGACTGCAGGTAGGCCACGTCTGACGGGCTGTTGCGGTACGTGGGCCACATTCCCTACATAGGCATCTGGGGGTGCCCAGAGGTACTGGGCCCCATCAACACTACTGGCGAGGCCCTCAATGCCTATAATTGGGTGGAAGCGGACCCCAGCAGTACACCAACTACAAGGAGTGGTAGGAGCTCCAGGACCTCAAGAGACACAGGAGTCATGTGCTAGCTCCATCTGCATTGTGATACAACCAATGGGACCGACTGGGGATCGAGGACTCGGTGGAGGAGGGGTATGCGCACCAGGCCTTGGCCTGGATGGAAGGTCTTTGGATATTGGGGCTGAAGCGAGGAGAGTGCAGTAGCAGCAAGGGGAGGGTGCTTCAGCTCTTCCTCTACCTCTTCATGAGGGCCCTGTCCCCAGGTGGCGCTCTCTGCTTTTTCTCGCCTCTGCAAGATACTTACCCACCCAGCCTGTCATCTAAACTGCAGGGCAAGTCGCCTGGATATTCCTAGGTGATGCATTTGACAGCTTGTTGGTTCTGATACATATCAGGTTGCACTGAATGTCCGGATTAGAAGCGAGACCTAGGGCGATACTGGAAGCTCCTGTGTGTGTACGTGGAGAGGTGCATTGCAGCAGCTCCTTATTTGTGTACTGATTGACTTGGAGGGGGGGCTGGGAGGGATTCCCCTACATCACATACAGCCAGTTGGTCACAACTGACACAAGAGGGCTTTACTACTCCCTATTGAGCCAAGACAGCAAAATCAGGAACTATACAATGAGGAAGGCCAAGAAGAGGGACCAAAATACTGGGTCCACGACTGCAGTGGCGTTAGCTGATGAGGAGGGAAGAACGCACCAGGAGGGCCCAATGCCCCAGAAGGTAACAGGTCCCACACTGCAGGGCGTTCTTTAGGCCATCACGGCCTCACGGGAAGCACTAGAAACTTGAATAGATGCCCTTGGAGCTGACCTCAGTCTCCTGAAGAATGACAACAGAAGGCTAGCAGAGAGAATCATGACAATGGAGTCTCTGGTTGCTGACATCCCCCCTGGACCTGTCAAGGATGCAGGAATGACTCGCCACCCTAGAAGCCAAGATCCAAACCCTAGAGACTGTAGAGAAGGAGACATCAAGATAGCTAACAGCAAAATTATGATCTTCCCTGACTTTACAAAAGAAGTCCAAAAGCAATGCTCATTATTCATGGAAGTCAAGCTTTGAGCCCATGGCCTACAATATACGATGTTGTTCCGGGCTAAGCTACGAGTGGTCACGCCTCAGGGACTGCAACATTTTCAGACCCCTCGAGAAGTGTGGGACTGGTTGGAGGCCCATCCACAAGCCTGGCCTGAGTGTCCGCAACACTAGAAGAACACCACAACATCACACATGAAGAACATTGGACAAGCAGTCACAACAAGGATCCCCGTGTGATGCAGAAGTACAAAGGGATAAGAGGGGAGCACTGGAGACGGTGGCAGCAATGAGCAGAGACAATAACAGTCAAACACCCTCTCTGGATCCAAAATGTATTGAGGACTCGACAGCCACATCTGACTCTGGGTCAGAGACTTCAAGTGAGCCCTTGCCTGTAGTAACATGACAAGAAGCGGATGAACTCATTTAGTGACTTGGGCAGCTTACCATTATTCGACATGCAGGGAGCTCAGGTTCACAGCGGCTCATGTTAGACCAAAGTTGGGCACATTAGCCAGTTGAGCGTTCCCAGGGCACCATCATCTTTACACTGCTGGTACATTGGCTGCATGGGGGAGGCCACAGAAGTGGTGTCAGGAGGTGACCATACCATCCCCTCTCTCCCACAGGTTGTGTGAGCATCTGGGGATATAAGAACAAATGTTTGTTGTTTCATTGAATGTTTAGATAAGTGGTGTTGTGCTGCTTGTCTGTAGTGAAATATGTGTTTTTGACCACTGACCTTGTGTTGCACAACTTTGCTCCTGGACTAGCTGCCTAGTTTTCACCAGTTGTAGATCATATTTTGTATTCAGTTTAGCTGCCCATTGACTTTATCGTAGCGTTAGACACTGCCATGTTAAAGGCTGACTGTATTAATTTTCACATTGTAAACTGTGCTTGTTTTCGTATTCTTTCTCACAGAAGAGCTAGGACATATTATCACCGAACCGCTAATATGAAGGGGGTATGGAGGTAGGCAGTCAACACGATAAGAATGTACCAGACTGATGTTATTTACTGCAAGTAGGGAACGGTTTGGCCTTGAGAGAGATAATTTGGGAAACTGGCTAGTTCCAACCTGTTTCCTTCAACTCTGACCTACATTAGCCAGCATGTTTGAATATTTCTTTTGTTTTTAATGGGAGGGTTTTTTTCCAGAAAGCCCTTCTCTGGTTCTTTAAGCTATAAAAAGGTAGCCCTGCTCAGTAGAGGTGAAATTCCCAAGACCTCGGTCAGGATTAGACGTCAAATGCCTGACATTTGTCCCGTGAGGGTGGATATCTCTTTCTTGCAGTTGAACGTGGTCATCTTCTTGCTGGCATGAGAAAGATGAAGAGTTTGGCAGGCCCTACGGTGGTTAATTTTTACTTTATTATTTGCTTTGCAATTATGATATAATATAACCACATATATTTTCTGTGTGCATTGCAGTTGAGAATCATTTTGGTATATTTTCCTTCCATTGCTGTGACTATTTTTCAACGTGCGCTTTCAATCTACTAAACTCCTTTTTTAGGAACCTCGTGGTAAAATAATAATAAACATCAGAGATTTTTGTCACCTCAGTCATTAGTGAAAGCAAAACATTGTCCTGGGAAGGGGGAGTTTGGAAATTTATGTTAAAGTGGGGATTCCCATACGAAGCGCCTTACCAATGGAATTGGTGCCTGTAAAGTGGGGGTGTGGGGCTACTGTGGTGGAGATTATCCCTGCTGCAACAACCTAACAACTACTTAACGTATTCCATATGGCTACCCCCTTGAGCTATGAAGTAATAACATGGAATATTAGGGGGATGAATTCTATGGCCAAGCATCATGAAGTATTCTCCCACCTCACTAGGTGGGGGGTCCAGCAAGTCCTACTTCATGGAACCTATCTAGATACTAGGGAAGGATTAGCATTAAAACGTAGGCAAAGGCGCCAGGTCTATTATACAACATACTCTGCCTGCGCTAGAGTGGCCTTCATATGGATAAAACTGGGGATCCCATTTCATCACACAGGATCCCTCATAGACCTTAGGGGACGCTATGTGGTAATCACCAAGAGATTAGACTGACAAGATGCCACAGTGGGGAGTATTTATGGCCCTAACATTGATCAACCAGCTTTTCTGGCCACCCTCTACAAACACTTGGGTGCGTACTTAGTGTGGTCGGTCATATTAGGAGGAGACTTAACTGCATTGAAGACCCAGCCTCAGACAGGTCACATCCCCCCATGAGATTCACCAGTATACCGAACAGCTAGGGCCTTCTCCGCTGGCAATCAGAATGGGGACTTATTGACTCCTGGAGGGCCCAGCACCTAAGGGAACAAGATTACTCATTCTTCACCCACCCTTTAGGACCTACACACATATGCTTAGACACATTTTTGTCTTCAGGAGATCTGCATGAGCTAGTGCCGGTATCGGAGTATTTAACTAGAACTATATTGGACCACAACCCCCTACTGGTGGGTCTTCACTGGGGTCTACCTCCCCTCCCATTCTTACATGGAGGCTTAGACCAGAATTATTGGAAGACCAAGTTTTCCATGACACAATTGGTACCTTCGTCTTTGTGGTCAATAAAGGGTCAACTGCCTTGTTAATAACAGAATGGGAGGCTATCAAGGCAGTGATTGTGGGAGATGTATTTCAGCAGCTACTGGAGTAAGGCGGATGTTGCTGCTGGATATAACTGTAGGAAGCTGGCCTGGTCTGTGGTGAGTGCCTATGGTATTGTCACCTTATACCATGTCTCTCCTTATTAGTGAAGCGTAGGCAGTGTCTAGAAGCCAGGCTCTCTAGAGGTAGCTGTGAATGAGCAGCCAAGGCTTATCTAGGAGACATGCAAAGCTCATGCTGTACCACTGTAGTCACACAGCACTTACACACATGAAAGAACCACACAATGTTACAAAAATAAAGGTACTTTATTTTAGTGACACAAGTACTAAAATACTAGACAGGCAATACTCCATTAGGAGGTAAGCAAACACACTATATATGTACACTAGTAATCAGAAAGAGGTATAAATAGCAATAGAAAACAGTGCAATAGCAATAGCCAATAGTGACCCTAGAGGGTGCCCAAACCATATACTAAAAAATTGGAATGTGAATGCAAGACCCTGACACCAGGTAAGTGGAATGTGTAGAGGGGAGCTGGAGAAACTAGAAACTCCAAAAGGTAAGTACCATAGTGCCCCCCCCAGTGACCAAGAAGAAGGGAGAAAGTTACAGTTTTTTCCCCAAACCACCAAAAGGACTGAAAAGGAGACTAATGCACCACCCAGACAAGACTGCAAAAAAACAGTGATGGATCCTGAAGAAGGAAGACCTGAAAAAGAAGGGGACCAAGTCAAGAACTCGTAGAAGTGTCTGGTGGTGGCAGGAGCAACTACCCACCCGTCTGTGGTTGCAGGATGATGAAGACGGTCAGCAATGCAGCCTTGGAGTCGGTGAAGAGTTCCTGGAGGATGCAGTTGACCTCCCACGCCAGATGGAAGATTGCAGTCTAGCTGTAGCATGGAAAAGCCACCAACAAGCCTTGGCAAAGGCATAAAGTGGGGTAGGCGAAAAGTGGAGCTGCCAGGGACCAACAAGGTCCAGGGGGCTCAATCCACAGAGGGGTGTCCCAGGGGACCATCAGCAATGCAGAAAGTCCACAGAAGAAGAGGCAGTCCGCCTAGGAGATCCCCTGGATGAGGACCCAGGAGTTGCAGAGGAGCCAAAGCAGCAGACCCGAAGAAGGGTCCCATGCCGCAGATGAAGCACACAGAGGGCTGTGCGTCGTAGGGAAGAGTGCTGTGGCTAAATGGAGCCTGAAGATCCCTTGGAGGAGATGCCAACAAGCCTTGGTAGCTGCAAGAGACATGGAGCATGGCGGTACTGTCCTGCATGGGAAGGCAAGGGTTTAACTTTACCAAAGTTGTAAAGCTGGCAGAGTGGACCAAGGGGACTACTCCAGACCACCCTCATGATGCAGGGACCACGCAGCCCAGGATGAGAGGAGATCCCGCAGCCGGTCGTCATTGTAGTTGGTGCCTGCAGATGCAGGGGAGTGACTCCTTCACTCCAAGGGAGATTCCTTCTTCCTTCTCATGCAGACTGAAGACTTGCCGCCCTCAGAGGATGCACAGCCGGGGAAATGCTGCAGAAGCTGGAAGGAGCCGGAGAAACAATGTTGCAGGGCAAACTCATTGCTGGAGCTGCAGCTTGTAGGTTCCTGTGAAGTCCAGTTGTGGTTTCAGCGGCCAGAAGTTGAAGTAGATGTTGCAGAGGAGTCCTGCTGGAATCTTGCAAGGCAAATCTGAGGACCAACCCCAGAGGGAGACCCTAAATAGCCCTTGAAGGGGGTTTGTTCACCTAGCCAGGTGACCACCTATCAGGAGGATGCTCTGACGTCGCCTGCCCGACCTGGCCACTCAGATACTCCCAGAGGCCTCTGCCCATCTTGGATTCAAGATGGCAGAATCAAGGGGTCCTCTGGAGGAGCTCTGGGCACCACCCCTGGGGTGGTGATGTACAAGGGAGTAGTCAGTCCCCTTTCCATTGTCCAGTTTCGTGCCAGAGCAGGGACTGGGGGGCCCTGAACTGATGCAGCCTGGTCTAGACAAGGAGGGCACCAAATGTGCCCTTCAAAGCATACCAGTGGCTTGTGGAAGCTACCCCTCTCAAGCCATGTAACACCTATTTCCAAAGGGAGAGGGTGTTGCCTCCATTTCGCAAAGGAAATCCTTTGTTCTGCCTTCCTGGGCTTGAGATGTTCAAGCAGCAGGAGCGCAGAAACCTATCTGAGGGGCGGAAGCGCTTGGGCTGCCCAGAAAACCCCAGAAGCAATGCTGGGGGTCTTTTAAGGAGCCCAGAGAAAGCATGGAATCATACTTCCAATACTGGCAACAGTATTGGGGTATGATTCCGACATGTTCAGAGTTACCATTATGTAGCTGAACATAAGTAGTGACCTGTAACCAGTACACACGTAAAATGGTGTCCCCACACTCATGAAGTCCAGAAAAATGGAGCTGGACTTTGTGGGGGCAGCTCTGCTCATGCAGGGGTTCCCTCACACACAGGTACCTGCACCCTACCCTCTGGGCTAGAAGGGCCTACCACAGGGATGACTTACTGTGACCTGGTGCAGTGAACTGTAGTGAAAAGGGTGCATGCACCCTTTCATGCAGGCTGCAATGACAGGTCTGCAGATACACTTTGCATGGTCTCCCCATGGGTGGCATAATACATGCTGCAGCCCATGGGGGACCCCTGGTGCCCCAATGCCCTGGGCACCTTGGTACCATATACTAGGGACTTATATGGGGGCACCAGTATGCCAAATGTGGGGTGTGTGTGGTCCACGCAACCAAATTAAAAGGGAGAGAACACAGCCACTGGGGTCCTAGTTAGCAGGATCCCAGTGAATACAGTCAAAACTCACTGACATCAAGCAAAAAGTGGGGGTAACCATGCTAAAAAGAGGCTACTTTCCTACAATAAAAATGGTGAAAATGGCGTTGAGAATGCTAGAGTGCTGCAGACCAGATGACCCAAGCCTCCAGGCTGAAATATTTGACGCCAAGGAGAAAGTGGTGGAGGGGATGGAAAACAGCTTACAGTGTTATGACTACAAAAACTATATTGTCAGAACCAACGAAGAGGGAGAAGGTGCAGATTGTCTCCTGCCGTGGCTTGTGAACCCAGCTAAAAGGGGTTCAATAATTGTGGAGCTGGAATGTGCCCAAAACCGCAAAATCTACCAACAAGCTAACATTAATCAGGAATATTACCACTATTATTCAAACTTATACCTCAGTACAGTCACACCTATGAATGCGGACATCGAGAAGCCAAGTGCGGCCAGGGTACTGTGTAGGGAGTGAGGGCCTGAGATACCTGGTGCATGCCCTGGAGAACACATACCCCATCCTCCAGGTGCTGGGCCTCCTACCCGGTAGCTATGATACAAGTGAATTTACACAGGTGAGAGTAGAGGGCTCTCCACATCATGTAACACCCAGCTGTGTGACGGCTGAAGGACAAGATGTCCATTAATGATCCACTGGGTTTACTGCTTCCACTACCAGGCTGACAGCAGAATGATTGATAGATACAAGGCGCCGGAACAGGGGGTTAGAGGAAGAGAGGTGGGTTTGTTGGGAGATACACTCTTTTCGAACTATGGTGGTCAATGGAGAATGTTAAACATTGTTATTCTATGAACAGCTGGGCTACTTATTACCATAGCTAAGTATTGTTATAATATATATATATATATATATATACATACATATATACACACACACACCATAAGTCTATGTTTTTATACAATACACTTTCTAACATGTTGATAGGATGGATATTGCCATAAATGTGTAGTGTGACTCTCACCTTGTTGACTTGGGCAGGTACTAAAACTCTAATAAAATGTGTTAAAAAAAAAATAACTTTCACAGAGTGTCAACTGACATGGGTGGCCACTCAGATTCAGATTTAATCTCTTTGTGCATTTGGTCAGTTTCCCTAAGGGCTGGTCTGGCCTGGGCACTTAGGGGCCTTGTACATGCGATAGTTTGTTAGCACAATCAATTGTGCATTTTGTCCTGTTTTGTTCTAATTTTTCTTTACCAAGAAAACTTTTTGATCCCTCCTCTTAAAGAACTAAGATTCACAACTGTAAGATCTGCTATGTTACATATCTTGATGCTTGGAGATACCTACACTTGTGTGTGTGTCTCCAACTTTGTAAATTGAGGAATCAAGTTGCAAGAGGTTTGACATTAATTTTGGCTGCTGTCCTATCAGGGTTGTTTACTGCTGTACCCGAATGGGTTATGTGCGAGGTACAATTACTCGCTGGCCATTGGTCTTCTTTTTTTCGAGGTCCAGTCTATGTGCAATGAATTTAAATGAGGTGCTTTGGACGACAGATGATTTACTGTTTGTTTTAATGATGTTTTATATATTTATATGGTCTGACGAAGTGCTTTATACATTTTTCAAACGTGTATCTTTATGGTTATATTTTAACCAAATAAAGATGTACTTCTATTGCTACAGACGTACCTTGAGGGCACAATGGGTGTATGTGCCTGAAATTTACCTGTGAATGCTTCCACCACCTCACAATCAGCTAGGCCCTGCCTGCAGTGACCGACGGGCAGTGGTCTGAAACCACCAATCTCTCTCACTGCAGCACTATCACCAATGCAGGCAAGCTCATATCAGCACTGGGGACAGCATCATCTGGCCCAATGTCATGGACTGTGCCTGGCATACCTCATGAGAGAACTCTGCAACACAGACCAGGACTGTGTGCATAATATATATGTCCTCTGTTTGGTTTGCTAGCCCATTACCCCTTTTTCTCTCCATGTTCCTCTTTCCTGTGATAGCCTATTCTGATCAGAAAGCAGGTATTGGGTCAGGGCTGTATCCTGATATAGACAGGAGGTCAAGTTATGGAGGTAGAAAAGGAGGACAAACTGTTCAAAAGGATGTGAACAGAGTACAAGCACTTCAAATATAAACTTTTGGTCAACTGGGAGCCAGTGCAGTGCTTTCAGAGCTGGGGAGATCATAGGTTTGAGGAGAGTCTTGTCATTAAGTTATGAATTGTCTTGAGTTTCTGAATCAATCAATACTTAATTTCGGCCATAGGCCATAAAAGCAATAAACCATAAAACATCAATATATTAACAATTTAAACCAATGATCTGTATAGCTCATTGCACATAAAACCTTCCAATTCCAGGGCCCTATGTACATTACAGGTGTTGGAGTTCTCTCTGTATTATACTCCTATAAAGTAGCGAAATTCACATGATCCCATACACTTTTAATGCACATCAGTATTTTTCACACAATTTGTGCAATAGTCTTAATAGCTATGCTCATAGATCTTTCTCACAAAGCGTTCTAGTACTGTGGCCCTTTATTCTTTACAGTTATGTAGGCTCGCTCTCTCTCTACTATACGCGTAGGCTCGAGTGACAATAAGTCTTAACCCCTTAGCTGCCAGGCCTTTTCCCTTCTTGTGCCGAGCCTTTTTTAGGCAGTTTGTGCTTAGGCCCTCATACCTTTCTCTCCACATAAGCTACCCATGCCAAATTTGCATCCTTTTTTTCTAACATCCTAGGGCTTCTAGAGGTACCCAGACTTTGAGGCAGACTTGAATTAGAAAACCTAATTTTTTTACCCAATTTTGACGTTTTACTGGGACATTCCCCATTTTTACTATTTCTTCTGCTTTCAGCCTCCTTCCGATTAGTGACCGAAATGGGTGAGAAACCAATGCTGGATCCCAGAAAGCTAAACATTTCTGAGAAGTAGACAGAATTCTGAATTCAGCAAGGGGTTATTTGTGCAGATCCTACAAGTGTTTCCTACAGAAAATAACAGCTGAAATAAAAGAATATTGAAATTGAGGTGAAAAAAAACAAAAAATGTTCTCCATGTTTTACTCTAACTTTTTCCTGCTATGTCAGATTTTTTAAAGTAATATACCGTTACATCTGCTGGACTCTTCTGGTTGCGGGGATATATAGGGCTTGTAGGTCCATCAAGAACCCTAGGTACCCAGAGCCAATAAATGAGCTGCACCTTGCAATGGGTTTTCATTCTATATCGGTTATACAGCAATTAATTTGCTGAAATATAAAAAGTGAAAAATAGGTATGACGAAAACCTTGTATTTACAAAATGGTCACAAGATAAGGTGTTGAGAAGCAGTGGTTATTTACACATCTCTGAATTCCGGTGTGCCCATACTAGCATGTGAATTACAGGGCATTTCTCAAATAGAAGTCTTTTTTACACACTGTCTTACATTTGGAAGGAAAAAATGTAGAGAAAGACAAGGGGCAATAACACTTGTTTTGCTATTCTGTGTTCCCCCGAGTCTCCGGATAAAAATGGTACCTAGCTTGCGTGATTAGGCCTAGCGCCCGCGAAAGGAAATGCCCAAAAACACAACGTGGACACATCACATTTTCACAAAGAAAACTGAGCTGTTTTTTTACAAAGTGCCTAGCTGTGGATTTTGGCCTCTAGTTCAGCTGGCACATAGGGAATCCTAGCAAACCTGTGCAGTTTTGAAAACTAGATACCTATGGGAATCCAAGATGGGGTGACTTGTGGGGCTCTGACCAGATTCTGTTACCCAGAATCCTTTGCAAACCTCAAAATGTGGCCAAAAAAACACTTTTTCCTCTCATTTTGGTGACAGAAAGTTCTGGAATCTGAGAGGAGGCACAAATTTCCTTCCACCCAGCGTTCCCCCAAGACTCCTGATAAAAATGGTACCTCACTATTGTGGGTAGGCCTACTGCCCGTAAAAGGAAATGCCCCCAAACACTATCTGGACACTTCAAAATTATCAAATACAAAACTACCTGTTTTTGCTGGGGGCACCTGTGTTTTTGGTCCTGGGCTCAGCAGCCATCTAGGGAAACCTACCAAACCCAGACATTTCTGAAAACTAGACACCCGAGGGAGTCCAGGGAGGTGTGACTTGCGTGCATCCCCCAATGTTTTCTTACCCAGAGTCCTCAGCAAACCTCACATTTAGCTAAAAAAAAAATCACATTTTTCCCACATTTCTGTGTGGGATCACCGCTCTTGGACAAATGTCATACCACCTAACGTTCCCCTCAGTCTCCCGGTAAAAATTATACCTCATTTGTGTAGGTGGGCCAAGTGCTTGTGACAGGGAAGAGCCAAAAACATGTCGAAATCGAGGGGGAACCAAAGCAGGTCCAAAAGGGGAGTTTGAAAAAAATCATTTTTAGGCTGACAAGTGCAGCAGAATTTTATAGATGACACAATGCTGAGTGGTAGGAATTTTGTGGATTCCTGCAGATTCCGGAAGGTTCCCTCACAAAACATGTAGGAAAAATGTGTGATTTCCAGCAAAGTTGGAGGTTTGCAGGGCATTGTGGGTAAGAAAATGGTGCGGGTGCATGTGAGACATGGGAGCGTTCCAAAGTCCATAAAGTGCAGCCCTCACCATTCCAAGTGGGACGATTTTGAGAGTTAGCCAAGCTCTCATGGCCCAAATGTAAAACCAAAACCCCAAATAATCAAATGTCTTCTTGCTTGCTGTGGGATAAGATGTTTTAGTGTGCGGGTGAGAGCTGAAAGATTGTTACCCCCTTCAGTTGGGGTGGTGGCATAACCAGGCCCATACTGGTTGGTAGCCACCACCTCACCTTTCTTTTTTTTTTTATTCCCTGGCATCTAGTAGATTTTCTGCCCCCCTGGCGTGTGGATCAGTGGTAATTGCCCCATCTGCCCACTGGTGGGCAGAACAACTTTGGCCCCATGTATTTGGGGTGGGAGTATGGCCATACTCCCACCCTCTTATTTTGGAGAAAAAAAAACTTCCCTGGTCTCTGGTGGGCTTTCTGCCCCCCCTTGGGGGCAGATGGGCCTTCCAAAAATAGGCCAATCTGCCCCCAAGGGGGTCAGATATGGCTAACAGTAATGTGCCCCCATGGGGAGTGACCCTTACCCAAGGGGCTGTCCCCCTAAACAAAACACACACATATACACACACACCAATCCCTGGTGCCTAAGTGGTTTCTGCCCCCCGGGGGCATTTCGGCCTGATAGAAATACGGCGATCTGCCTCCAAGGGGAGCAGAAATGGCCAAAAATACATTTGTCCCCCCAGGTGAGCGACCCTTGCCTAAGGGGTTGTCGCCCTTGTGTGAAATTGGCCCAAGAAAAAAAAAATCCCCAGTGCCTAGTGGTTTCTGCTCCCCTGGGGGCAGATCGGCCTAATAACAATAACAATAGGCCGGGGGGGGGGCAGGAAAGGCCTTGAAAAAAAATTGCCCCATTGAGGAGCGACCCTTGCCCAAGGGATCGCTCCCCTTATGCCAATTTCCATTTTTACTATAAATCCCTGGTGTCTAGTGGGCATTTCAGAAGCTGGATCGCTTCACGATCCGGCTTCTGAAATGCTCTGAGAGACTTCAAAGGGAAGGAAATTTTTTTCCTTCCCTTTAAAGCCTCTCAGGCCCCCATCACATGATGGGAAGAGAAATACTGAGCATTTCTCTTCCAATCGCGCTGGAAGCTTCGCTTCCAGCGTGATGGAGAAGTGGCCTCTGATGAGGTCAGCGCGTGAATGTGCACTGACGTCATCAGACGTCACTGGGAGGGTCGGGGGTGGAAGGGAAAGCGCTTCCCCTTCCATCCTTGCCTTGGGGGGGTGGGAGGGAAGCCCACAGAGGGAGCGCTAGTGCTCCCTCTGAGCTCCAGGCCGAGGATGTAATGGTTACGTCCTCAGCACAGGAGCACTGTGCCGGAGGACGTAACCTTATGTCCCAGGCACAGAAGGGGTTAAAAGTGCTGTATGAGAAAATTCATATAGTTCCATACATTTTTAAAACACATCAATAGATTTCACGGATAAAAATGATCATAGTTTTCATAGATGGGTAATTATCTAAATAGTTATGCTTTTAAGGCATTCCCGTAAGGCCTTCTAGTTCCAAGCCCTCTATTTGCATGTATTTGTGTTTCACTCTTTGCTAATCTCCTGGGCTCAAGGGGCAATACATCTTAAAGTGATATATTTTAATACAGTGCATATGATCCCTTACATTTTAGAATGCATCAATAGGTTTCAAAGTTAAAAAATGATCTAAATAACTATAATCTAAAAACATTCTCATAAAAACTTCCAGTTCCACTGCCCTTCATACCTTACAGGTATATGAGTTCACACTCTTCTAAATGCCTAGGCTAAAAAATTATTAGGTCTTAAAGCGCTATAGTATAATTAAGTTCATTTGAGCCCACGTATTTTAATACATATTGATAGGTTACGAAGTGTGTACAATCATCTAGATAGCTATGCCACTGGGCCTTGCAGGGTTCACTTCTGCAGGGAGAAGGAGGAGGTGTCCATTTTTAAGCTAAGTTTCCATGCCCAATCCATGAACCTGGAAACCGCAAACGTAATTACTTCTCGGGCTTCAGTTTTCATGACCCTCATAATCTCCGAGTAATGTCCTGCACCCATAGCTCTACATAAGGGCAGTATCCATTTTTTTGGGGGGGGGGTCGCTCATACAGTGGACAAAAGAAGAAAAAGTGCGCTTCAGTCTCACTTTTGTAAGAACAATAGGAGCACTGGGCAGATATGCTTGTGGCCTTATTCCTCTTTACAGTAAAGGATCTCAGTGGCAGCACCCCACATCTGAATAGGACATAGAGCCGCTTTGACAAGACAGGAAATATTCTGTCCAGGTAAGGTTTAAAGTGTGGTATGCATTTGTGCAGTAAGAAAAGAGCTAATGTACTCGCTTACTTTTTATTACTCGAGGGCCTTAAAGTTATGTGCTGCCAGTATTCTTATTTCAGTTTCTGGCTAACACTTCTAATTGAGCCAGGGTCTTCCCACAATTCACCCATATTGAGTAGTTTACTAAGATTTCTAATATGATTTAACCAAGGATTCCGCGTTTGAGGATCAAGAGCTACTAGTTCTGCAAGGGAAGTCCTATATGGGGAAATATCCCCTGATGACCAAACCCTGAGCCAGTATAGAAGGGGTTTCAAGGAGATTATTTGTTGAATGCTAATGAGGCCTAATTCATACCTCAAAGGAAGAAGGGATGCACTTTGTGGGATTTTAAAAAGGACCCTAAAAAAGTGTTCTCCATTTGCTGTAGTACGTTGGTATTAGAATATCCCCATATTTCCACCCCATAGATAGAGGCGGTTGCAGCTGCGGCTTTGTATACTTTTAGTGCTGGCGATACCGTACCCCCATCTAATGTCTTCTGACTATGGCCATCGATCTGCAATAGAGTATGGTCTTACATTTCTCCAGTTGGGGCTTCTATCTCATTTTTTCCAGAGAGCCTAACTCCTAGGTAGTCAAAGTTTTCAACTTGTTCCAACCTGTTCTTGCCTAATTTCATATTTCCTTTAAAGGATCAGTGTGGGTTTAAAGCCATAAACTTTGACGGATTGAGCTCTGGGCCTCTTTCCATGCAGAAATCAGAAAAGGAGTCCAGCTCTTCCTGAAGGCCCATTGGTGTTCTTGATATAAGGAGAGTATCATCTGCGAACATGAGAATTGGGACGGGTACTCCCACAAGTTTAAGTGCATCATGCCTGCATTTTGATAGCCACTTCACTGCTCCATTTATATAGAGACTAAACAAGGTTGGAGCAAGGACACAACCTTGTCTAACTCCCCTATTAATGGAGATTTTAGGCGTGAGGTCACCCCCCCATTCCATCTAACCCTCGCATAAGTATCCTTATGTTATGTTCTCAGTAACCATATGAGGTCCTTAGGTGTCCCATATGATTCTAGTACCTCCCACAGTTAATTCTTGGAACCATGACAAAAGCAGCTCGAAGATCTAAAACGGCTATATTTAGATGATCACGCTTCAATGTAATGTATTTCCAACAGAATATCAAAGCAGAAGATCTGGTCCACTGTACTGACACTTGTCCTGAAGCCCGCCTGGGCGTCTTCGAGGATTACACTATCATGGAGCCAGGACTGCTGCCTCATCAACAACTGCCTACAGAATATTTTCTGGCTTGTGTCTATGAGGCTTATGGGTCTGTAGTTAGATGGTTTGTCTCTAATTCCCTTTTTGTAAATGGGGATTATGCCTGCTCCTTGCCAAGATGGCGAAATCCCCTCCCCTTTCAATATTGCGTTGCTCAGTGCATTGAGGTACGGAGCCCAGACCTCAAGTTGGGAAATATAAAGGTCACCTGGGACACCATCTAACCCAGGAGCCTTTTCCCTTTTGACCTGTCTCATAGCATTATGTGTTTCAGCTAGAGTAAAGCATGCTACCTCTCGTCCCATACCCTCCAATATACTATTACCTAGAGCTATTTAATTTCTACTGTCAGCCAAGCTTTTACCATATGTCACAGCAGCTTCCATTGTTCCTTTCTCCTTAGTTGCATATAGACTCTCAAAATGGGCAACCCATTTCTCAGGTGGGACAGTCAATTCCATGTGATTGTCAATAGTGCGAGTTCCCAGTGAAACTAACTTCCAAAAGGCTTTCTCATCCCTTCTGTATTGAGCATCTGCTATTTCTGCCTACTTCTCGATTGCCCAAGCTTTTCTGGCCTTTAGCAGAACAGTTTAGTAGTTCTTTCTAGCATTTCTTATTTGCTCCTGGTCTTCCTCCTTAAGAGTACTCAGTAAGGTGACTTTGGCAAGTCTGCATTCTTTAGTGTACCAGGCAGGTAGCTGCTTTTCCTTGCTGTCGACTCTTAACTTCTTTTACAAAGAACCTGCTCAATTGATCCATCAGATGTGTATGGAGATCAGGGAAAATTCCCACCCTCGCTCCCTCAGTGATTGCCTTGGTTGATATATTCTCAAAGACGTTATAAATATGTTTTAAAGCCATTTTATAATTCATTATCGCTGGCCATTTTATGTTTCTCAAGTTATTGGAGGTCTGAAGCATATTGACTTTTGTTACTGGATTCAAGTCTGGGTTCTTAAATGGGGTCATGCTCGTCCTAAAACTTAAAGCATGGTGGTCACTGTCCATTCTTAACATAATTTCCATATCAATTAGGAAAGGCCAGAGGAGCTGATCTAAAAAGAAGTAATCAATATTGCTTGTACTTAGACCCCTTTGGAAGGTTGGGCTTTGGGGGAAGTCAGATTTGATATTACTGTTTACAGTACTCAAGCCATGAGTCATAATCAGATCAGCCATTTGTAGGGCAATGTATGATGGCTTTTTCCCCTTAACCTTAAGGGGGCTAGATCTTTCCATTTCAATCTCCTTTGTTATTGTGGTATTGCAATCCCCTGCTATTATTTTTAGGGAATTCCCCTGGAATTCATCTAACAAATTCGAAAGTTGATCCACCACGGGGGAAAAGTTGGTGGTCGGTATAGATCTTAGGTATATATTTACAATAGCTTTAAGTTTTTGTTTCACAATAGATGGAATTTCTGATTTGAAGGCCTAATAAATCTCTGCTCTCGGATGGAATCACTTTAACGGCAGGCAACAGGTCCAGGCGGAGCCAGGCCAATAAGCCTCCAGAGACCCTCCCCGATGAACAGGGAGTGGCTTCTACACTATATGTTATGAACCCAGATCTATGTACTGGTTCAGTTGCCTAAGTCTCCTGCAGGAGTATTATGTAGTGCTGGTCTATGAAGCATCCCCATTCTGGGTCTGAGAGTTTAGCTCTTATTCCGGCTATATTCCAGGACAGTAGTTTTATTTGATCCCCCCATGGGAAGTCTTTCTCTGGTCTTAGCACTAAATCCTCAGTGGTCTGCTCATCCCTAATTATGCCCACCCCATACACAGTTGGGGTTTCCACATGATGTTCTCGGGAGTGTCAGCTAACCCTATCAGAGTTATCCCTTATGTGCGGTCCTGTTCCTTGTCTATACTCGCACAGTTTATGGCGTTAGACGGTGGGCCGTTCTCATTTGGGTCATGTAGTTTAAGGGTTATTTGGGAGGGCATGGTGGGTCGGAATCTTTGATCAAGAGCTATTAAGCCTTCCACTAGATGTTTTGACCTTAACCCCAGTCTTATTGTGTCACAATTGTTATTATTGAGGCGAATAGCAAGAACAATGTCTTCTCTAATAACCGATCTACAGCCTTTCGTGTGTCTTATCCAATGTATTGCTTTGTTAATAAGCATTTCTTGCGTTTCCCTTTTATCAGTTGTTCGTTTGGAGACATTAACCATAAAGATGACATGTATCGTCCCATGTATAGCATTTGGACTTCTTCCTCCATTTGTGGTAACCTGGCTAATAAGATATCCTGCTCTATATGTTTTCAAGGTACCTGAGTGTGCCTCAGGCACTAAATTTAAACAATGATCTTGATGTCGGCTGTCCTTATAAGGCATAGAGCTAGGGGGGAGCGTTCCTGCTCTTTTCTGACTAGGTTTGTTAGTGCCATTGATTGTAGTTGCATGGGAGGATGGTCTTGGGGCAATATGCTGTTGCACCCCACCTGGGTCTGATCTTTTATGTAATTCTTCTAGTGTATCATTTATTACCCCTGCCAGTGCATTGAGCTTATCCGATTTAGTGTATAAGTCTTTTGCTAGTCGCCCTGTACACTCTTGGAGGCTTACTATTTCACCCTTAAGGGAATGTAGTTGTTCGTCTATGGTGTTACTACCTAAGGTAGATGGAGCATTAGATGTATCTGGAGTCCCTGGACAGTGGGTCCTGTCGCCGGGGTGCCCAGTATCTCATATCTATTTGAACAATCTATACTTGGTATAGATGAAGTTATTAATATTTCTTTGACCTCAATGGGAATATTTTGAGCTATTTCAGGTTGTTCCATTGGTGTTATTTTAAGTGCAAAGGGGGCTGGGTAGTAGTTTCGCTACATTTGATCTTAGAGGGTGTAGCACTTTCATTATTAAATTGTTTAAGGAACAGCCTAATGCACTTATAGGTGTGTTCTTTTACCATCTTTTTCTGTGCCAGCCCTTTGGTTGCCTTATCTGGGCGTTTATCTGCATATACAAGCAAACCTTTGACCTCCTCGATTAGCTCATCAATTTCTGCTAATGTACAGTTCTCTGCTGAATGTCTCAGAATCTTCTTTTTGGCGCCCCCTGTTCTCTGAGGGCTGTCTTTTGCTTTCCGCTTCACCAGGATGTCAGCCCTCAATCAGTCCTGGGATCGTCAGTGATTACTAAACCTAGTGGACGGGCCTGCTCTTGCCCGGGCACAGCCCGCGTGCGTCCCGCGCTGTGGTGGTCTCCCTAGCGCTTTATAGCGCTCGTTGGTGTGATGAATGGGAGCAGCTGTTGCGGAAAATGGCCGCCTCCTTGGGCCAAAGAGCAGTCTGAGACATGTAGTCCCCCTCAATGTGTCTTGCGCGTCCCGTGCTGCAGTGGTCTCTGTAGCGCTTTATAGAGCTCATTGGCGGGATGAGTGGCAGCAGCTGTTGTGGAAAATGTCCGCCTCCTGGGGCCAAAGTGCAGTCTGGAACACGTAGTCCCCCTCAATGTGTCTAGCAAGTTTCTGAATCACCTTCTATGGATACTTCTGAGGTGTGTTAAGCTTGGGCTCTTGAGAACTTAATTATTTTTTTATTGAGTTGATGCAAAAGGAGTATGGGTCTGAGCCTCATAGGCTGGACAATAACCAAGGTAAAATGTTTTTTGTTTCCATACCAAACACCCTGACTTTTAGCTTGGTATAATAGTAAGTGGGCCATACCCAGCTCATGAGGCCAGTTGAATGACATGCATAGTATTAATTTCTGTATCAAAATTCTATCATTCACAAAAGTCATGCAAAGACTCCAGACAATCCATAACGCAGCTACCAGACTGATTCTCAACCCACCCAAAATCACCCAGCACCTGAAGGACTTTGACTGCTGAGCCAGAAAAGATGGCACTTCAGGTTCCTGACAAATGCCTACAGAGCCCTCCATAACCAAGGACCCGCCTACCTGAACCACCACCTTTTCCTCAACCAACTGACCGGGATACTCCGCTTGGCACACATCGCCCTTGCAAAGATATCATGCATGCGCCTCTGCTGCGCCAGAGGACGCTCTTTTTCCCACCTAGCTGCCAAAGCCTGGAATACTCTCCCCCTCCACACCTCACCCTTGCAGACCTACTTCAGAAAGGGAGTGAAAACCTGGCTTTTCAAATAAACATCTGTACATAGTACAAGGGAGAAGTATATGTAGTGCTTGGATCTAACATTAATGCAATGAAGAGAAAAGGCTATGGCACGTGTACAATATCCATCAGTATCATGAGTCAATAATCATGGTTGAGGGTAAAGACTTGAAAGGGAATTGGAACAAGCATATAGCCTCAGCCTATAATCTGAGACATAATAACGCAAGGTTATGGCCTGGATAGGTTCCAGTACATGTAACCAGGGTTACAAAAATCAAAATTTGCAATTGGTTTTGGCATTGGGTCTATTTTCTAAGATAGGAGCCCTAGACACCATCAGAAATGTCTACCTGGTCATTAACTTTCTATATGATCTGTTCACTATGCGCAACTCATGTAAGATTCATTAGCCATTTATCAACTGTCGATACAGATTGCGGTCTTCAGTGGCACATATACACAGGAACAGACAAGTGTGTTTTCAGGGAAATTTTCCTTCTGTTAATGTGTGACAGCTTACCCCATACCAGTGCCCATTACATATACAGTGTTGTCCACCCCCATAAAATATAAGCAGATCGCCGCCCTCTTGAGAAAAACTCCAGTAATAATTTGTGGGGTCAAGAAAACCCACTCTGGAAAATTTCTAAGGAGACCTGTACCAGTCATGTCTAATGTTATAATACATGAAATTAAGCCGGCCCTCCCCAACATACCTGCCATAATGTAACAGTAACGAGAACTATGACTATGGACTTTTACTGTTGTAATATATCATATAGGCCTGGCACCACTCAACTGTGGTGAACTGAAACCTTGAGGGACTGTAGGATGAAAAGTGTCAATAAAGCTCCAACGGATGGGCCCCAGCAGGTTTGCATACAATGTCATAGCTGGTGATATTGCATCATTCCTACCGAAGCTAAGATGTAGGTAATCTATGATGAGCAGAAATCTCTAAGCATTTCATTAATGAAAATCTGATCTAAGAGTGACATTTCTTTTGTAACCAAGTATTCCAGCATAACGTGTTTCAGTCTATAAATAGCCTTCAATTATGCCTGCCAGGTCCCAACATACACAGCTGGGGGAATCCTAAACTCGAGCTGTACAGTCTTCCAGATGTGAAAGTTGATTTTGATAATAAGGTTGCTTACAGGAGAATTTGTTGTGTATGTGCATAAACCAGAAGGATACATTATGAGTATTGTAGGATTTCACGTTCAATATGTACCCATGAAAGAACATACTTTGCAATCAGTAACAATAAGGACAGCATTGATATGTGTGCACTAAGTAGTAGGATTCCATATGAGGCATTCACAGTCCCAAACAATCTCATTTCTGCACAGAGATTTAGGAATTTCAGCTTAGGTTGATTTATTCCCATATATAAAAGTTTGGATATCCATGTAAATTGGAAATAATAGTTTTTGTGTATCTGAAGCAGTAGCATACCTAATACATAACTGTATCTGAGGGCAATTTCCATTTCCACTGATCGAATGCTGACCCACATGTACAATTGGAAATGGGAGCACCAATCTGCTCCTGGTGTTGGTAATTAATGGGGATAAATTGTCTTCCGCTATCTTATCCAGACCATGATCAAAGAAAATACTAAGATATTTGAAACTCCTTAGTATCCACTTCAAGTCATACCAACATAAACTATATTTGAAGGTGGCACAGGACATTATCAGGGTGTCACATTTTCCTCAGTTTATCTTATATCCCAGGAACCTTGAAAAGTAATGTTTCTGAGCTGATACATATGACCTTGCTTGCTTAGTGAAAGTAGCAAGTTATTGGCATCAACAAATAGTTGTATTAGCCCAGTAGGGTGTTGATCCATATATACGCTATGAGTGACAGATAATGGTTCAAATGTTTGGAGGACAAGTAGGGGAGACAGTGGGTGCCCTGTACGTGTTCCATAACCAATCTCTGTTGCATGGACAGAAGGTCTTTGCAGTTGATATAAGAAGCAGAAGAGCCGTCCGAACAAATGGACTTTCAGTGGATTTTCCTTCTTTAAATGCATTAAACGTTTTGCCCCTTTAGCAAAATTCTACTGGGAAACCATCAACCCTGGGGATCTTTATGATATTACTTCCTCTAGTTCCACAAACATTATTTCACCATCTAGAAAGAGTCTGCCATTAACATTGATGGAAGGAGGCCGTAGAGATCACCTGATGCCATCGTCTAGATCAGAAGTATTTTCATATTTTGAGGCTTAAAGATTTTCATAGTAAGCGGAAAAGATTCAGTTATGAAAACAAAGATTCTACAGTCTTT
The DNA here is from genome assembly GCF_031143425.1 of Pleurodeles waltl. Taxonomy (NCBI): domain Eukaryota; kingdom Metazoa; phylum Chordata; class Amphibia; order Caudata; family Salamandridae; genus Pleurodeles; species Pleurodeles waltl. The sequence continues at coordinate 398,732,452 of NC_090447.1, read as the reverse complement.
TAGTAGGATGGCATGACTGTTTTCTATGGCGGCAATTGTTTTTTTAATTTCTATCTGGCATAGCTGGTCTCTCAGTTGGTGCCCTGCTTTCTCTATGTGTTTATAAAGCCTCTATTTTAATTTGTTAGCAGTTGCTATATCACAACTGTGAAGAAGATGTTACAGGAAATCTTTGCAGATTCAAGTTTGCAGCTGCCGTTAGGGATAGGATCCAGGTTAGAGCATGCAGACAGGTCTCTACTCACTATTTCATGGTTAGTTTTTGTTTGATTTTACATTTGGGAAAGGGCGAATCAAGAATTAGGAGCCCCTCCACATGGCACTGCCACCTGCACCCAGTGTTTGCGCTGAAAGAAGAGAATCCCTCTTCACTGTAGTTTTGGATATGGGACCTGAGGTTAGATTTGCCATCTGATGTCATTACAAGCCAATGCTAACAGGCTTGGTAGAGTGAGGGCAATGTAGTCTAGTCTAAGCCCAGATGCACAGACAAGTGGTCCATCATCCACCTTCTAGTAGTTCACAATGTGATACTTCCAATAAAAGAGGGCCTTGGGTGAGAAAATAGACAAAGCATAGTACAGTGTTGTGAGGGAATGAGAGAAAGGTGTAATCTGCAGCTGTGGGATGCAGGAGATGCCACATATCAACCAGGTTACGATCTTCTAAGAGATCATGGAGTATTGCCATGTCGTTGTTTCTGTCTAGTGGACCTGATCTGTTTAGTACAGGACCTTGGGCCTGGTTCTAGTCACCACCCAGCAATATTTAGGATTTTTTGAACTTCGCAAAAACTATGCACAACTTTGTGAAAAATTATTGTTTGGTTTGGTTGGTGCATAATACACTCCTACCCAGTTCCTTTTTAGTTTTGTGATTCCAACTATGATAGCTGTGCATCTTGTATTAGACATCTGTTCCCCTAGTATTAGGGTAGAGAAGAATCATTTTATGTAATGGAACATGTCACTACCGTCAAAGGTTTTGAGGTGGGCAGCACTGAAATCATGGTATCACAAAGAGTGTAATGATATGAAGATTTCAGGGCTATATTACAGCAGCAGATTTATAACACTGACCCAGTAGGCGGACTGGAGGGTGATATGTTCTGTTATGTGTGTGGCCTGAAATACCCATTGTAAAGATGCAGATACCAATAGTAAGTATACGCTAATGTGGTGAAACCCAATATGAGCCACTCACAAATATATGTTACGTATAGTAAGTGAAAATGATAACTACTTGAGGGTAAATAAATGAAGAAGAGAAAACAGGCAAGTGGCATAAGCGTCAAGACCCATTTACCTGTTACTCTGGGTCAGGAGCTAATCTCCGTTAGTGTGATGCAGTGTCGGATGGGCATGATTTAAAAGATAGGTAATAGTATAAAGTAATGAGGTGTCATGGCATCTAAGGAGAGTCTATAAGATATAAATATATGTATCCGAAATCTTTAGGATGGGTGGATGTCTGGTGGGTCTGCATATCGCAGTTACATTAGGGTAATGAATACATAGATGAGTTGTGATTGATAAGACACTTCAACAGAGTGATGTGTTCCTTTAGGAGGACAATTAAATGGTGCAATCCCTCCTCCTAGAAAGATACCGACTGGGATCCATAGACCTTAAGAGATTCAGCATAGGTGACGCTGGCAGCTGAGGCCAATCTGCCCCCAAGGGGGGTAGAAACCACTAGACACCAGGGAGTTTTTTCTTTGCGTGAATTTCACGCAAAGGGAGTGACCCCTTAGGCAAGGGTCGCTCCCTGGGGGGGAGGGCAATTTATTTTAGGCCATTTCTGCCCCCCCTGGGGGCAGTTCGGCCTATTATTAGGCCGAACTGCCCCCGGGGGGGCAGAACCCTCTAGGCGCCAGGGCTCCCCTGGGGGACAAATTGTATTTAGACCATTTCTGCCCCCCTGGGGGCAGATTGGCCGATTTTAGGTCCATCTGCCCCCAAGGGGGCAGAAACCACTAGGCACCGGGGATTTGTTTTTTGGCGCCAATGTCACGCAGGGGGAGCGACCCCGTAGGCAAGGGTCGCTCCCGGGGGCGGGGTGGGGGCTGGGGGGGGCAAATTTATTTTAGGCCATTTCTGCCCCCCCTGGGGGCAGTTCGGCCTATTATTAGGCCGAACTGCCCCCAGGGGGGGGGGGGGGCAGAACCCTCAGGGCACCAGGGCAAATTTTTTTTTGGTGTTTTTTTTTTTTTGTTTGTTTGTTTTTTTCAAGATGGGGAGCGACCCATCAGGCAAGGGTCGCTCCCCTGGGGGGCAAATTGTATTTAGGCCATTTCTGCCCCCCTTGGGGCAGATTGGCCGATTTTAGGTCAATCTGCCCCCAAGGGGGCAGAAACCACTAGACACCTGGGATTTGTTTTTTGGCGCCAATGTCACGCAGGGGGAGCGACCCCGTAGGCAAGGGTCGCTCCCGGGGGCGGGGGCTGGGGGGGGGCAAATTTATTTTAGGCCATTTCTGCCCCCCCCGGGGACAGTTCGGCCTATTATTAGGCTGAACTGCCCCCAGGGGGGGGGGGGGGGGGGCAGAACCCTCAGGGCACCAGGGCAATTTTTTTTTTTGGTTTGTTTTTTTCGAGATGGGGAGCGACCCATCAGGCAAGGGTCGCTCCCCTGGGGGGCAAATTGTATTTAGGCCATTTCTGCCCCCCTTGGGGGCAGATTGGCCGATTTTAGGTCAATCTGCCCCCAAGGGGGCAGAAACCACTAGGCACCTGGGATTTGTTTTTTGGCGCCAATGTCATGCAGGGGGAGCGACCCCGTAGGCAGGGGTTGTTCCCGGGCAGGGGCAGGGGGGGCTTGGGGGGTCAAATTTATTTTAGGGCATTTCTGCCTCCCCCCTCCCGGGGCCGGCTGAGCTAGAGGCCAAACTCAACAGGTAGGCACTTTGCAAAAAACACCTCTGTTTTCTGTGAAAAAATATGTTCTGTCCACGTTGTGTTTTGGGCCATTTCCTTTCGTGGGCGCTAGGCCTACCCACAGAAGTGAGGTACCATTTTTATCGAGAGACTTAGGGGAATGCTGGGTGGAAGGAAATTCGTGGCTCCTCTCAGATTCCAGAACTTTCTGCCACAGAAATGTGAGGAACATGTGTTTTTTTAGCCAAATTTTGAGGTTTGAAAAGGATTCTGGGTAACAGAACCTGGTCCGAGCCCCGCAAGTCACCCCTCCTTGGATTCCCCTAGGTCTCTAGTTTTCAGAAATGCACAGGTTTGGTAGGTTTCCCTAGGTGCCGGCTGAGCTAGAGGCCAAAATCTACAGGTAGGCACTTCGCAAAAAACACCTCTGTTTTCTTCCAAAACTTTTGATGTGTCCACGTTGCGCTTTGGGGTGTTTCCTGTCGCGGGCGCTAGGCCTACCCACGCAAGTGAGGTATCATTTTTATCGGGAGACTTGGGGGAACGCTGGGTGGAAGGAAATTTGTGGCTCCTCTCAGATTCCAGAACTTTCTGCCACAGAAATGTGAGGAACATGTGTTTTTTTAGCCAACTTTTGAGGTTTGCAAAGGATTCTGGGTAACAGAACCTGGTCCGAGCCCCGCAAGTCACCCCTCCTTGGATTCCCCTAGGTCTCTAGTTTTCAGAAATGCACAGGTTTGGTAGGTTTCCCTAGGTGCCGGCTGAGCTAGAGGCCAAAATCTACAGGTAGGCACTTCGCAAAAAACACCTCTGTTTTCTTCCAAAATTTTTGATGTGTCCAAGTTGCGCTTTGGGGTGTTTCCTGTCGCGGGCGCTAGGCCTACCCACACAAGTGAGGTATCATTTTTATCGGGAGACTTGGGGGAACGCTGGGTGGAAGGAAATTTGTGGCTCCTCCCAGATTCTAGAACTTTCTGCCACAGAAATGTGAGGAACATGTGTTTTTTTAGCCACATTTTGAGGTTTGCAAAGGATTCTGGGTAACAGAACCTGGTCCGAGCCCCGCAAGTCACCCCTCCTTGGATTCCCCTAGGTCTCTAGTTTTCAGAAATGCACAGGTTTGGTAGGTTTCCCTAAGTGCCGGCTGAGCTAGAGGCCAAAATCTACAGGTAGGCACTTCGCAAAAAACACCTCTGTTTTCTTCCAAAGTTTTTGATGTGTCCACGTTGCGCTTTGGGGTGTTTCCTGTCGCGGGCGCTAGGCCTACCCACACAAGTGAGGTATCATTTTTATCGGGAGACTTGGGGGAACGCTGGGTGGAAGGAAATTTGTGGCTCCTCTCAGATTCCAGAACTTTCTGCCACAGAAATGTGAGGAACATGTGTTTTTTTAGCCAAATTTTGAGGTTTGCAAAGGATTCTGGGTAACAGAACCTGGTCTGAGCCCCGCAAGTCACCCCTCCTTGGATTCCCCTAGGTCTCTAGTTTTCAGAAATGCACAGGTTTGGTAGGTTTCCCTAGGTGCCGGCTGAGCTAGAGGCCAAAATCTACAGGTAGGCACTTCGCAAAAAACACCTCTGTTTTCTTCCAAAAATTTTGATGTGTGCACGTTGCGCTTTGGGGTGTTTCCTGTCGCGGGCGCTAGGCCTACCCACACAAGTGAGGTATCATTTTTATCGGGAGACTTGGGGGAACGCTGCGTGGAAGGAAATTTGTGGCTCCTCTCAGATTCCAGAACTTTCTGTCACAGAAATGTGAGGAACATGTGTTTTTTTAGCCAAATTTTGAGGTTTGAAAAGGATTCTGGGTAACAGAACCTGGTCCGAGCCCCGCAAGTCACCCCTCCTTGGATTCCCCTAGGTCTCTAGTTTTCAGAAATGCACAGGTTTGGTAGGTTTCCATAGGTGCCGGCTGAGCTAGAGGCCAAAATCTACAGGTAGGCACTTCGCAAAAAACACCTCTGTTTTCTTCCAAAATTTTTGATGTGTCCACGTTGCGCTTTGGGGTGTTTCCCGTCGCGGGCGCTAGGCCTACCCACACAAGTGAGGTATTATTTTTATCGGGAGACTTGGGGGAACGCTGGGTGGAAGGAAATTTGTGGCTCCTCTCAGATTCCAGAACTTTCTGCCACAGAAATGTGAGGAACATGTGTTTTTTTAGCCACATTTTGAGGTTTGCAAAGGATTCTGGGTAACAGAACCTGGTCCGAGCCCCGCAAGTCACCCCTCCTTGGATTCCCCTAGGTCTCTAGTTTTCAGAAATGCACAGGTTTGGTAGGTTTCCCTAGGTGCCGGCTGAGCTAGAGGCCAAAATCTACAGGTAGGCACTTCGCAAAAAACACCTCTGTTTTCTTCCAAAGTTTTTGATGTGTCCACGTTGCGCTTTGGGGTGCTTCCTGTCGCGGGCGCTAGGCCTACCCACACAAGTGAGGTATCATTTTTATCGGGAGACTTGGGGGAACGCTGGGTGGAAGGAAATTTGTGGCTCCTCTCAGATTCCAGAACTTTCTGCCACAGAAATGTGAGGAACATGTGTTTTTTTAGCCAAATTTTGAGGTTTGCAAAGGATTCTGGGTAACAGAACCTGGTCTGAGCCCCGCAAGTCACCCCTCCTTGGATTCCCCTAGGTCTCTAGTTTTCAGAAATGCACAGGTTTGGTAGGTTTCCCTAGGTGCCGGCTGAGCTAGAGGCCAAAATCTACAGGTAGGCACTTCGCAAAAAACACCTCTGTTTTCTTCCAAAAATTTTGATGTGTGTACGTTGCGCTTTGGGGTGTTTCCTGTCGCGGGCGCTAGGCCTACCCACACAAGTGATGTATCATTTTTATCGGGAGACTTGGGGGAACGCTGCGTGGAAGGAAATTTGTGGCTCCTCTCAGATTCCAGAACTTTCTGTCACAGAAATGTGAGGAACATGTGTTTTTTTAGCCAAATTTTGAGGTTTGAAAAGGATTCTGGGTAACAGAACCTGGTCCGAGCCCCGCAAGTCACCCCTCCATGGATTCCCCTAGGTCTCTAGTTTTCCGAAATGCACAGGTTTGGTAGGTTTCCATAGGTGCCGGCTGAGCTAGAGGCTAAAATCTACAGGTAGGCACTTCGCAAAAAACACCTCTGTTTTCTTCCAAAATTTTTGATGTGTCCACGTTGCGCTTTGGGGTGTTTCCTGTCGCGGGCGCTAGGCCTACCCACACAAGTGAGGTATTATTTTTATCGGGAGACTTGGGGGAACGCTGGGTGGAAGGAAATTTGTGGCTCCTCTCAGATTCCAGAACTTTCTGCCACAGAAATGTGAGGAACATGTGCTTTTTTAGCCAAATTTTGAGGTTTGCAAAGGATTCTGGGTAACAGAACCTGGTCCGAGCCCCGCAAGTCACCCATCCTTGGATTCCCCTAGGTCTCTAGTTTTCAGAAATGCACAGGTTTGGTAGGTTTCCCTAGGTGCCGGCTGAGCTAGAGGCCAAAATCTACAGGTAGGCACTTCGCAAAAAACACCTCTGTTTTCTTCCAAAATTTTTGATGTGTCCACGTTGCGCTTTGGGGTGTTTCCTGTCACGGGCGCTAGGCCTACCCACACAAGTGAGGTATCATTTTTATCGGGAGACTTGGGGGAACGCTGGGTGGAAGGAAATTTGTGGCTCCTCTCAGATTCCAGAACTTTCTGCCACAGAAATGTGAGGAACATGTGTTTTTTTAGCCAAATTTTGAGGTTTGCAAAGCATTCTGGGTAACAGAACCTGGTCCGAGCCCCGCAAGTCACCCCTCCTTGGATTCCCCTAGGTCTCTAGTTTTCAGAAATGCACAGGTTTGGTAGGTTTCCCTAGGTGCCGGCTGAGCTAGAGGCCAAAATCTACAGGTAGGCACTTCGCAAAAAACACCTCTGTTTTCTTCCAAAATTTTTGATGTGTCCACGTTGCGCTTTGGGGTGTTTCCTGTCGCGGGCGCTAGGCCTACCCACACAAGTGAGGTATCATTTTTATCGGGAGACTTGGGGGAACGCTGGGTGGAAGGAAATTTGTGGCTCCTCTCAGATTCCAGAACTTTCTGCCACAGAAATGTGAGGAACATGTGTTTTTTTAGCCAAATTTTGAGGTTTGCAAAGGATTCTGGGTAACAGAACCTGGTCCGAGCCCCGCAAGTCACCCCTCCTTGGATTCCCCTAGGTCTCTAGTTTTCAGAAATGCACAGGTTTGGAAGATTTCCCTAGGTGCCGGCTGAGCTAGAGGCCAAAATCTACAGGTAGACACTTCGCAAAAAACACCTCTGCTTTCTTTCAAAAAAATGGGATGTGTCCACGTTGCGTTTTGGGGCGTTTCCTGTCGCGGGCGCTAGGCCAACCCACACAAGTGAGGTATCATTTTTATCGGGAGACTTGGGGGAACATAGATTAGCAAAACAAGTGCTATTGCCCCTTGTCTTTCTCTACATTTTTTCCTTCCAAATATAGGAGAGTGTGTAAAAAAGACATCTATTTGAGAAATTCCCTATAATTCACATGCTAGTATGGTCACCCCGGAATTCAGAGATGTGCAAATAACCACTGCTCCTCAGCACCTTATCTTGTGCCCTTTTTGGAAATGCAAAGGTTTTCTTGATAGCAATTTTTTACTCTTTATATTTCAGCAAATGAATTGCTGTATACCCGGTATAGAATGAAAACGCACTGCAGGGTGCAGCTCATTTATTGGCTCTGGGTTCCTCGGGTTCTTGATGAACCTACAAGCCTTATATATCCCCGCAACCAGAGGAGTCCAGCAGACGTAACAGTATATTGCTTTCCATAATCTGACATTGCAGGGAAAAGTTACAGAGTAAAACGTAGAGAAAAATTGATGTTTTTTTCACCTCAATTTCAATATTTTTCTTTTTCAGCTGTTATTTTCTGTAGGAAACCCTTGTAGGATCTACACAAATGACCCCTTGCTGAATTCAGAATTTTGTCTACTTTTCAGAAATGGTTAGGTTTCTGGGATCCAGCATTGGTTTCATGCCCATTCCTGTCACTGACTGGAAGGAGGCTGAAAGCACAAAAAATTGCAAAAATGGGGTATGCCCCAGTAAAATGCCAAAATTGTGTTGAAAAATTGGGTTTTCTGATTCAAGTCTGCCTGTTCCTGAAAGCTAGGAAGCTGCTGAGTTTAGCACTGCAAACCCTTTGTTGATGCCATTCTCAGGGGGAAATCCACAAGCCTTCTTCTGCAGCCACTTTTTCCAATTTTTTTGAAAAAAACTTAATTTTCACTGTATTTTGGCCAATTTCTTGGCCTCCTTCAAGGGAACCCACAAAGTCTGGGTACCTCTAGAATCCCTAGGATGTTGGAAAAAAAGGACGCAAATTTGGCTTGGTTAGCTTATGTGGACAAAAAGTTATGAGGGCCTAAGCGCGAACTGCCCTAAATAGGCAAAAAAAGGCCTGGCACAGGAGGGGGAAAAGGCCTGGCAGCGAAGGGGTTGAACAAGCAAGGAAGGAGATTTCTGGAAAAACCGCTCCCACTCCGCAAGAAGTATTAAAAAATGCTGGCTATTTTAGGTCAGGGTTGAAAGAAACAGGTTGGAACTGGCCAATTTCCCAAGGTAGCTCTCCCAAGCCTAAGCTGTTCCCTGCTTTACCATAAATAACATTCTACTACATCCTTATTGTGCTGACTGACTGACTCCACCACATTATGTCCTAGCCCTTTGGTGGGAAAAGAACAAGCAGACAAGTAGAAATGAAAACACGTTGCACAACATGTTTTGTATGGAAAGGTACTCACACTTTTAACATGGCGGTGAAGCTAAGGCTAAGCTGAATATAAAATGGAGTCTGTAACTTGTTACTGCTAATGTGACGGTAGACAGCTAAACCAAGTGCAAAGTGGTGCGACACGGAGTCAGTGGTCAAAATACAAATATCTCAACAACGGTATTCCAGGTCAGTGATTTACCTTTGTGATTGACATCAGTCTTCGACCCAATCCGGATATATATCCGGACTGTCCTTCATGTTCTCCAACCCCTTCTCAGTCAGCGCCATAGGTGCCTAATCTAGGGGTGCAGAAGATGCTGCAGCACCCCCCAAAATAACCATGCTGGAGTTCAGAAGGTGAATGAGCAATGAAGAGGACTTTAAATGTTGTTTTAATCATGCCACATTTGTTGCACGTTGCAAGGCAGGGGTCTAATGTCAAGCTATGTCTTCCAACATATTCCTGCTTATTGTTTTAACATGGAGATTGGTATTTACTTTTTCTTTCTCTGAAGTTAGAAGCTTTTGTAAAGTGAACTATCCGATAATCTTGCTGGGGTACAGGGAGTGCGAAAGGAAAGAAAGACTTTAGGATGTCAGTTTTTTTTCTAACAAAACACAACATTTAAAAACCTTTAAATAAACTGATTTTAACATGATCACAACAAATCAAAACACTTTACTTGGTGATGTGCAAATGATAAATATTTGCTGAAACCTGATTTCCACATATTCTTGTTTGTGGGCTATATACTTTTATCAGCAAAACTGCATGCCAGTGCAAATTTTGTTGCCATTTCAAATGACAGTGTGCTACTACTATACCATGCCTTAGAAATATATTTGAAACAGTGTGATCCAAATACACAACTAGCTACATACAACACTGTTATGACTCTCGTTCTGAATGGGTGTGGCTCATTTTCTATACTTGTTTTTTTGTGGGACAACTCCCTATAACTTCAGTGATGTAAAATTGACGGCAGCATCCCCCTTCTGACAACTGTTCCGGCCCTACTGGTCAGATCCAATTGCTTATTAGGGCTTGTCCTGTCTGATCGTATTGACTTGATCTCTGATGACATTTGACTTCTTGTAGGCGATCGCTGCACCAACTGCCATAAAATCATTCTTGATAGAGACAAATGTAGTTTCAGGCATTTCTAAGTGCCCTACTTAGGAGTGTGTTGTGCTCCTAATAAGTCTTCCAAAGAGCAGCAGATTCCTTGTTGACTTCAACAACCACTTGAGAGATCAGCAAAGGTGATGAAGAGTGAGAACGTGTCCGGGGCTCAGAGTTCAGAAATAGTGATTGAGACACATCCACTGAACCAGTGCCCCTTCAGCTGAATTCACTCAGTGAGTTGCCAGTACTAACTCTCTTGCAGCAGTGCTCTACCTGTTTCATGACACTGCTCACTTTTAGGTAACTAGAATTTTCTTGATTAGGAACGCCATTGAGTGCTTTCCAGCTCTCTCCCCTGTGTGCTCCCAATAAATACCTCGCTCGCTCCGAGTTCCTCTCTTTTGTGCTCCATGTTGTTCTCTCCCTCATGGGCTTCTCTCCCGGCTCCTGTGTTGATGTCACCATTGTATGCTGTTCCGGGCCAGCCTTATCACTGATGGCGCCCTGTGCGACAATGTTTGTTGGTGCCACCAACTACCACTTCCACCATGGATTCCCTCACTACCATCCTTTAGCAGTGTTCCTCAAGTCTCCATAACCACTCTCTTTCAGATACAATTAATTAGTTTTATAGCACCACTCAAACCAGTGAAGGGTGTCAAAGCACTTTACACTGCACACACATTACACAGAGAAAATCAATCATAGGTGTGTAAATCAGTGTAAAAGAAATGTAACATAAGACAGAGGACTACAAGGTGTAGGAGTCCAAAACTCACAGGCTCTTTAGTTTAAGAGTGCTTGGTCTGGAAAAGCACAAACTCAGAATTTAAAATGTGACGCCATGGTTGGGGGTTCTATTTAAAAATACAAATGCATTTCTACCCAAATTAACCCTTCTTGGTGCATGTTCTTTGCACCTCTGTTGGAGGCATGGAATGCCACTGCAGGTTCCTTTAACATAATACACCTGCAAGCACCGCGCCCCCACCTGATCAGTACTTGGTGCGGTGGCACCAGCCGCACCGCCAAAGAGCCGGCCCTGATGCTTCTTGCTTGTCCTCCGCACTCCAGGGTCTGATTCACAGAAGCAAACTTATACTTTTGTGTATGTTTATGACTGTTTGCTATTCACAAAGGTATTTTACTAGTAGTATATTTACGCTATGGAGTCTTCATACATAAAAGATAGAACTGTCCTGTCTTTTTTATGAGCAGAGACTCCACAGGAGTAAAGATACAACTAGTAAAATATCACGGTGAACAGCAAACAATCTTAAACTTAACACAAAAGTGTAAGTTTATCTCTACGAATAAGGCCCTCTGGGTTCTTCCCCTGAGTTCTCCCCAAATCGCTCATCATAGTGTGATCTCCACCCACTTGCTGTTCTCTCCCACAGCTATTTCTTCCTCCTCTGCTCCTCCCACTCCGATGGGCCTTTTTAGGTCGAGTGTAGCGTTCGGCGTGTTGTATACTTTTGAGTATGCTTATATTGTGGGTTCCAGCGAATTCAAGCGATTTCATTTGCTGGTTCCAGCATCCTTAAAAAATCCTTGCTTGCTAGTGGTCAGTTCTGCTTCTTTGTCCTGCATTCTTTTCTTTGGGAGCAGCACCAACTACTGTATAGTTACGCTATGTCCTGTTTATCTCTTCTGTAGGGGACCTTTTCCTCTCTGGGAGCAGCACCACTTAGTATTTGCCTTTTGGTCTTTCACTGTGCATGCGTGTTCAGTCCCTCCTTCCCACCAGCTCCCTCTAATAACAAAACCAGCAGCAGAGAGGGGCTTTTCCAGTCCCCCTCCTTTATCTTAGCTCCCATGTGTGGCTTGGAATGGAGAGCTTTAATTTCCTTGTTGCCTCTGACATAGCCCTAAAGAGCTGATTCAAGGGCGTGCCCTGCTGATTAGTGACTGTAAGCGTGATGTTTGTATGAGTATGATCCCACAAGCCTGCATTTAAATACAGCAACAATGCAACTTACAATTTATTTACACAAACTAAATACACTGTAAAAAAATAAATGAGAAACAGGCACAAAAACGTACAAAAAACACTGAGAGGGCAGCTGTGGGCCCCACAAAGCTATAACTGGCATTGCCTCTTTAAGGGGTCCCTTGAAACCGCCCTCGCTCTCATTTTGTCCTTCCTGTCCTCCCTTACACAGTCGAATGCTTTGCATTGACCCTGTTACATGGATAATAACCGAGAGGTCTGTGTGCATATGTTTGCTACTTGTTTTTGTTAAGCGGTTCACAAAAATAAATGAATAAACAAAGGAGGAAGGTGTGCTGGTGTGTGTGGAACTTGTTTTTTTTGTGACCAGCAGGCTTTGAATACGTTCACCTCATTGTCTTTCTTATTCTGACGTCAGTACTTTTTTTGTGACTTGTGTTGCCACTAAACTTAAATGCACACAGAAAAAACAAAAAGAATACATGGCCGGGCGCGGGACAGTGCTGCTCTTCATGCATTATTGTGTGTGTGTCATCTGCAGTGTTATAAGCTGTAGGTACAGCAACTCCTGACGATGATTTATGAAGCCCAGTCGGACACCGCCAGCCCTTTGTTTGCCTTGCTGGAGGATGAAAGCACTGCTGTCATCCTGGGCAGGGCAGCCACTCTCTCCCTCTGTGGTCTGTACTCTCCCTCTCTCTCACGATTTCACACCAAGAAGCTTAAACAATCTTTTGCAAAGAAACCGACGGTCGAACTTGCTTCTTGGGGAAAAATGAAGCTGAAATGTGTGACTTTGCTTTCATTACCCAATTTTCTGCACTGTGTAAAAACACAGGGAAAAGACAAGTGGTGAAGAAACCTTGGGATTAGAGCAGGCCTCTGCAAAACGAGCGATGGCAGTGTTATTTCAACATTCCTGTGCCGTCCGCAGCCAGCTGCTCGATCTCGCGGATTAGTAAAAAATACTGCCTTCCAATGGCGTGAGTTTGATCCAAGGTGCTCTGTGTACCATATGCCATTAATATGCCCCAAATGCAACTTTCCCACAAATCCTAAATTGGGTGCCAGCGAGAATTTCTGGCTGGGCATTTTGCTGAAAAACCGGCACTACTTTTACTTTTCCTTAGCTCTAGTATGGGTCCCAATGCATGATTGGAATATAGGCTGTCAGCTTTGTATTTGTGATACTTAATTCCAAGTAACTACATTGTTGTTTGGCACAATCAACCTTCCTCACTGACACTTTTCTGCGGTCCTTGCAACATTTTCATTTTTGGATGCAGATAGAAGAAGGTAAATGGAAGTGCATAAATTATATGCTGGGCCACTGGAATTACGTAGCAGGAAAAAGCAAATTATGAGGCAGGGTAGACCAATTTATGTGGCAAGAAACATCCAGTTATGAATTTACAGTGCCAGTAGCTCTAACTCAGCAAATGCGAGACCTATACACTGCAAATGCTTGTTTATGTACGCTTTCACACAAATCACTCTTTATTTTTCTTTTTTTAATTTACTGATCCATGTTGCTTTTGTCATTTTAGATCGGTAAATAAAAACAAAGTAAATGGCTTCTGCACCACACCGCTGGTGCACACATACATTATGCTCACGTAAGTGTTAGTGGAATGAGTTGCACCATTGTACCTTTTATGTTATTTTCAACCAATGTTGCACACTATCCGGAAAAAAAGCATTTTGCCCACCCCCCAACGCACACACACACGGAAGTCCTGCATCACGAAAAGCCATTGGCAAAACCGAAAGGTCCTAGATGCAAGACCTATTAGCTTTACTAATGCATTTTTTGCATTCTCATACTTGTACTTTTAAGTTTTCATGTTCTATTATTAACAAAACAAGTACCGTACTGATTGCTCTGAAAGTTAATAATTCGGAAAGTTTGAAGAGTAACAAAAAATAGCAGATCGAAGTTGTGAGGAAGCTAGGCTCCATGTCTCCCAGACACCACTTTTCAATTTCTAAATTTTGCTTTCGCGTGTGCATTCTGGAAGTTGTAGTCTTGGTTCATTTCAATTGAGCCAATTTGATTAACAGGCATAATAACAATGATATGTCATACCAAAAGTCCAGGAATTCAAAAGTTGTGTCCCGGTGACACGGAGCCATCTGGTGAATGTAAACAAAGCAGAATATCGCTTTGATGCCTCTCAGCTCCTAGAACAAACACAACTATGAGATGTCTCACATATGAAGTCATAAGGTAGAATTGAAAGGAGTTATGTTTCAACTTGAAGGAGAAAAGTCCTGAAGTATTTGTAAAGCATGAGGCGCAGATTATTCTATGGCGTTATGAAGACCGTACTCCATCCCAGCTTTTTTTCTTTCGTAGGCAGTTGTAATCTAGACTAAAACTAAATTAGTTGAATTCAGGTTTTACCAAAACTAGAAAGTATTGAGCCGTTAATTGAATGAAAGCCTCGAACCGTAAATCGAGTCACTAGGTAACCAAAAACACAGGGAACAATTTAGTTAGTAGTAGCAAAAATTAAAATAAAGTATAACAAGTAAAAGAACTGGTACAATTCTGGCTCACTTTCTGACAATTAAATTAAACATGAAGAGAAGAGTATGTGAGGTAAACGAGGAGCTGACCGTGCTTTTTCTCGTCCTTAGTTCCGGGTAAGCTGTCTGTACTGTGTGAGAGTGAGTAAAGACACGACAGTCTTCCACGGCTGAGCCGAACAACGTGCTCTGAGTTCTTTGTCCTTAGTTTGTGGCAGGTCGCTCTCTGTACGCCGATTAAATAAACGTAATTAATATTCAACTCGAGTCTTTACTCAGAGCACCAGATCCTCCTTAAAAGCAAAGTTCACCACACGCGCCACTCCAACAATGTTTAATTAGTGTTTACTTCTGTCTGAGTGGCAGGTATGCGGGAGCAGCTGACTTTCGTTTTCCAATTCGAGTTATAGTCTTAAAGGGGAAAACCTGCTCTTTTTTAGGCTCTGTTGATATTCTTTTAAAATATGGATTCTGTTTGCCCATAAGTACCTGCACAAGGCGAAGAATATTGTGCGTGCTTTGTTTTCACAAAAACATCCTGCAGGGTCGTAGCCAGGAGTATATTTTTTAGAGGAGCACGTCCCCGAGGAGTGACAAGGCAGTGTTCGAGGGGACGAGGTGCTGGTCAGGTGTGGAAGCTTTTGGACAATACTGTAATTATCGTGATATTTTAAAACACATAGGGCCTGATTTCTGAAAAGTTAGCGCCGACTTTATGTCATTTTTTGACCAAAAGTGGTGCAAATGTACAAAATATAGTATATAAAGCGGCCAAAAAGCGGCGCAAACGTACGAAATATAAAGTATTACATTTTGTAGGTTTGCTCTGCTTTTGGGTCAAAAATTGACTAACGTTTCATAAATCAGGCCCATGGGTCATATTTACAAGCCCCTTGCGCTACATTGCGTCACCCTAGAGTAATTTTTTCTTACGCTAAGGTGGCCTTTTCTCCGTGCCAAATTTACAAAGTGGCACAATGTTTGCATTGCGCCACTTTGTAAACCCTTGCGCACCATTTTTCCGTATTTTTAATGCCTGCTCAGAGCTGGCTTTAAAATAAGGCACTCATAGTAACCTATGTACCTCCTTGTGCTTTGCTGCACTAGCATCAACATTTTTGACGCTAGTGCAGCAAAGTGCGCAGTAGCATCAAACATTTTAATGCTATTGTGCTAACGACCGCTGTGGTGCCCGTATTATAAATATGATGCAACCATAGTGTCATTAGGTGGCGGTAAGAGGACATAAGAAAAGTGGCGCATTGGGACGGATGTGCCACTTTCTTGTAAATCTGCCCCATACTTTTTGGTGAAAATCGGTGACAAAGGGTTTATTTTAAAGAATGATGATCTAAAATGAACATAGTTTAAAGGCATTTACAAAGAGGGATCTCAGGCCCCCCAGATAACAGGAGGGAACACTAATGTCCTGTGTTGTGAACATGAAATACATTTGGACAGTACAACTGGTCGGAATTCAGAAGATTTAAACATGTTGGATGCTATGTTTTTAAAGCTGTTTTTGAAAAATAATGTTAATTGCCTATGGTTTAATATCAGTTCTACAGAGGATCTGAGATTTATAGACACACATGATTTGGAATTGTTGCACATTAGTGCCAGCTCACATCTATGAGCTGTATTGTATGTAATAGTACCCAATCAGTACCTCCCAATAAAAATGTCTGTAAAATCTCCACACTGACTAATCACTGACATTCCTTAGATAGTTGCACAAATCTGTAGCAATATTAGTCAGCAACTACTGTTAGTATTCTGAACAAAGGTGCCACTATTAAATAATTATTACAACTGTTTTTAAAAATATATATTTAGAAATATAAGAATTTCACCCCAACCATCTGCTTTGGCGTTTATCAAAATGCACACATTTTACTACTAAATGCAAACTTTTTATTTTTCAAAATAAACTCAGTTTCTCAAAATAAAAGCTTATCAATATATATTAGAAAAATACTATTCTTCCCTAAATATCAATTTTTTCATTTTCAGCCATTGAATGTTTGGTACCAAATATCAATGTAAGTCATTAATCAAGCATGTTCATGTAATAATATGACACATGGGCAGATTTTATCTTGCACGGCCATTTATCACTATCTCATGCAAACGATGTCCATATTATAGTAGGGCCAGTATTGTACCAAAGGTAGGGACTGTCATGCCATGTGTGCCCATAATATGGCAAAAATAATCTTTGCTCTGTCAGAGTCAGCACTATAGTCCGTGTGGGTGCTATCATGAAATAGATGCCCACAGTAAGCAGGAATTGGCACTTTTATATCAGGATCACCAAGTTAAAATGGATAAGAACCATCATGTCAAAGATGCCCACAACATGGCAAGAATTACCACCATTATGTTAGGGTCAACATTATAATACAGGTGAACAGCAACAGGCTATAGAGAGGTGGCCACATCACAAGATCTCCCTTAAGCATGTATCCGAGCAAACACACTTATGCACTTACAAGCACACACACCAACAGCATTCAATGTTTTTTATATACTCAGTCACCAAGCCCCATTCTGCCAGCCAACTGCTTCATACCCTTCCACTTACTTCCTACTGTTTGGCAGGCCTTTTGTCACTGTTACACTGTGACTGACAGGCCAGTGCCTGAAATACAGTCTATCACTGTAGGAAGCTGGCCCTCTATGTACTGTGCAAAGCTAGGCACACTGTGCTGGGGGTCCATGCAACCAAACATTGGTTTACAGGGGTAAAAACTAGACCACCTAATGCTCTAATTTTTATGGTAGCTTGTTTGAGCAGTTAGGCCAACCTTGGAGAAGTGCAAAGCATTTGTTGTACTCACAGCATCAATCTTGCAACTCACACGCTCTATGGAAATGCTGGAGACTAATTTATAAAAATACTTCAGATTTGAATGAAAAATTTTAAGACCAAAATCATCAAAATTGGTTAAGTACTTTTAGAGATATGAATTCTTGCAGCTAAATAAAAATAGTCTTTTGTGCGTAATTACACACCGTAGGAATCAATAGAGGATAACATTTAAAAATACATATAAAATCACACAGTAGGTTTACCAAGTTCTTCTTTTGCAGGTTGGTCGAGGTTGTTGGTGGGCACACCGTGCCAGCTGGAGAGGTTTGGGTGCCTCCCTGTTCCAGCAGGAGCAGCGGGAGAAGGTCTTTGGAGCTTGTGCAAGGCCATTGAGAGGGACCACTTGGAAAAAGACTGCACAAGTAAGTTTAAATGTGAATCTTGGGGGTCCCCCTGGAGTGTCGCAGTTGAGGGCGCAAGAGGTGTGGGACCCTTAGAGCACAGTTGGTTCTTCGGTGCAGGCCACAGGTCGGCCAGGTGCAGAGCAAATCAGTGAGCCAGGAGCTGGGAGCAAGGATGCCACCAGAAGCAGGAAATAGGTTGGTTCATGGGTCGATTGCAGGACAAGAGGGGCACTCTGCCAGAAAGTCTGGGTTCTGAAGTCCCTCAACTTGGGCTTCCTCCTGATCCTTTTTCAGTCCCGGGAGGATTGTTTTTCCTGGTGTCCGAAGTCAGGTGACCAATACCGAGGGTATTGGTAGGATTCAGCTGCTAGAGGGCGCAATGCCACCAAACCTGGCAAACAGGCAGAGTTTGTCCTTGCGGTCAATGGTTTGAAGCTTACTTTGGCTGCGGCATCCGGTTCTGGAGTTAGCCTCTGGTCAGAAGAGTGGACTTCACTGGCTTGATGGTTCCTTGTGGTTTCAGAGTGGTACCTCCACTCTAGAGGGATTTATCTGGCAATTTGTGAAGCCTGGAGGGCCTCTGGGGTTCTTTAGAGTTTTTTCAGCTGTCCAGCAGCTCTTCAGTGGTAATTGTCAGGTCCTGGGTGCAGCAGGCAGGGTTTGGCACTTTTTCTTTGTGCAGCAGGTCCACAGTTCTTGTGCCTTTGGATATTCTTGTTGCTGGTCCTCTGTCCATCGAATCTGATTTCTTGGTCTAGGAATGCCCACTAAATACTGTATTTAGTGGACGTTTTAGGGGGAACCAGGTAGTGACCAATGGGTCATCTACCTTTGGGTGGCCACACCCACTAAGTGATCACTTCCCTACACCTGATTGGCTTTTTTCCTTCCATCCAAAATCAAATAGAGAATCCACCTCGCATGCAACACCTTAGGGGTGGTGCATGTCAGGTAGGGCCACTCCTCCTGTCCTTTGTTTGAGTTCCCCGCCGTTGCTCCCACCAAAAGCGGGGGTTCGCAATGGGGCGGCAATCTGCTGCTAGCAGCAGGCCTGGAGGTCGTGTTTTAAAGGTGGTAAGCCCTTTGAAGCTTGACAACATGGGAGTGCCCATTCCTGAGGGAGGGGGTGTTAGCACTTCAACCCAGGAAGGGCTTTGTTTTACACCCCAGAGGGCAGAGTCCCTCACCCAGGGATGCAGATTTGTGTCTGGACTTGGCATGCTGGATGTGAACAGCCAGCAACCGTGCCAGAGTGGTTAACTTTTGCAAGGGGTACCTCTAAGGTGACCCCTGGGTACATTTAAATAGTAAATTCAACAATGATACCAGTTTAGATTCTTCATTCTGAGTTGTTTGTTACCAAACAACCCAGGGTTCAGAAAGGCCACCATGTAGCTGTGAAACTTGTCTTGGCCAATGTTCAGCACATGTATTAAATAGGCTGCTCTGTTCACTTACCATGTCCCAGGTGTATCAAGGACAAAGTGGAGGCATATTGCTCATGCAACAATGCCCTCACAATCAGTATAGTGAACCCTGCCTTAGATCTGAAGGGCTGCAAGAGGGTGACTTACCTATATTGCATGCAGTGTGTAGTGGACAGGGCACACATGCAGTGTGCCACGTTGAGTTTGCAGTTTAGGGTTGTACCAGGACACTCAGCTTGCAATGGCAGTGCTCAGTGCACCAGTATGCATGGCCCTAGAGGGTGGCACAATCAGTGGTGCTGCCCTCAGGGGCCTACCCTTAGTCCCTTCTGCCCTGGGTAGCTAAGTACCACTTACTAGGTACTTATGTCTCCAATTGTGCCAATGCATCACAGCAGTTTTGGGAAAAAGCTCTGGTCCAGGGAACCTGGTTAGCAGGGGCCCTGGGCATTAACAACTTTTAGGCTACATCACAAACCAGGCAAAAAGTGGGGGTTAACCATGTCAAAAAGAGGCATTTTCTCACAATCAACATTTGGCTTCAACAGCAAAATTACTGCTTGTTACACTCTCTGACCTGTCGGACACCCTGCAAGTATGCCAAAAGTCATGTCACTGGTTTTAAGGTGCCATGGAGAGCTGTGCAAAATGTTTTTGGGCCGCTTTCTTTTACAGAGCACCAGTGCATCAGCACTCCAAACATCACAAACCCTGAATGTGTGATAATCTGGACTGAGACTGCCACCCCTTCAGATACCGTTTTTTCCCTTGTCTCTCCAATGGTGTGGACCTGCACAGCGTAGAAGCTCAGATATCTTAATATGACAATCAGGGAAATCACGATGAGGCATATAGAATTATTTAGTAGAGTAACGTTCATTTTTGTAAAGTGCCTGATTACTGCTGAAGTAGTATGTTGGAAAATATGTATGCAAAATATAAATTGTTACCCATCTAAGTGGGAAGGGTAAATGGCTGAGTGAACCTGGGGATTTAAAACTGCAAACAGATTGTTAAACACAAGTTCCTGTAGTGGAAATGCGCGGGTACTCAGTTACCAGGCCACCAGGTCAGCAGGCCCCTTTACGGGTGGATAATTATAAAAGATTTAGCAAGCACAGTGAATCTATCCCTAATTTCTATGACACTAACCAGTAGGGGTGGCACGTCTGTTAGGGCATTGGGACTCCCCCCCCCTCTCCCCTCCCCACAATCTGCCATCTCTTAAATATACATTTGCCATCAGTCATTTTTTTTATTGTAGGGAGCGTCATTCCTTGGCCTGAATCTTGCTGTAGGAGGTCAGGCAGCCAGTCACTTTCTGGCATTGCAAATGCAAGTATGCACGTATGTCATTCTATGAATGACATTATGCTACAGGAGTTACCTTTGAACAATCCCATAATACAAACGAGGCACACCAAAGAAAGTGCCAGTAAAATACAGTCCGATTTCTTCATTGTGCAGCCCAGTCCAAAAAGAGGAAGCTTGTGAGACTTAGGTCCCGCCCTATCCGATTAAACATAGAGCAGGCACACGCACGTGATGTGACCCTTCTAATAGGGCCACCAACGTTTTGAGGATAGTGCTTATCTCGCTTCCTGGGCTCTCTCACTGCACTCT
Organism: Pleurodeles waltl; assembly: GCF_031143425.1. Classification (NCBI taxonomy): domain Eukaryota; kingdom Metazoa; phylum Chordata; class Amphibia; order Caudata; family Salamandridae; genus Pleurodeles; species Pleurodeles waltl. The sequence goes on along the minus strand of NC_090447.1, from coordinate 398,711,980 downwards.
CAGTTGAGGTAGTGCTAAAATGCCAGGGAATAAACAGCTCAGGAAAAATCTCTCCAAACCAATGTACACAGTGCATCTGTAGCTGTAGCAGCAATCAGTGTTTCAAAACAAAAGCTATGCTGCTCGTCACAAAAAAAGTCAATCATTTGGAATTTTGTAAACGTCTGAAAGGGAAAATGTCTAGCCTCTTTCCCACTTTGCTTTATTTCCAGAGCACACGATTGTACAGATGCATTGCGAAAGAAAGGAGGTGGATCTACAGTCTGCGCTAGAAGAGGAATAGAGTTAAACTTTTTCCCATCTATCTAATACTATAGTTTTATAGTTCTGTGACTTGTTATTTTTTTTTAATGATATATTTATGAAGTCAGCATTTTTCTGACTGTATAAAAGACTGCTTGCAAGCAGTCATTTGAGATTAGCTTTTCAGCTCTACGGAGGTGAATGGTGTCTTGGCCATTGTGATTAATCCTACTTTTGCCTTGCTAGGAAATCCTGTTTCTCTTTTTTCCAATTTTCCCAGATGTTCCAGATCCAGAGTGCTTCTCAGCTATTTGACACATTTTTTTCCTCTCTTGTTTGACTCACACTCTGTCACTGCACCTCTTACTAATCAATTGTAAAATTGCAAAAGTAACCCCCAAACCACCACAAACATGAAGTAATGCCTCACAGACAGCAGGTGTGTATTAGTGACTGCCTGCTTCAGGATTAAAAAAAGAAGAAATAAGGTTGTGGAGGCTAAAACAAGGCAAAACACAGAGGAAATCATTCTGGTGAGGACAAATGATGGTAAATACAATGGCACTCACACTCAGAAGCTTTGTCACATTTGAAGAGTTTTGTTGACAGATGTAAGTGAACCCAGGTCCTCAGAGAGGTTGATGTTTATTCAGGGTACCACCATGCAAACCTTTCAATAAAGTGCCATTACTGCTCCACAGCAGCATTTGGCAGTAGGTAAGCTGGATGAATGACCATGCTACATGGCCATGCTAGTGAGAGGCTATGTGCCACTAACATTACGTGTCAATCAGGGAAAATGTACAGTCAGGCACATTAAGTGCAATGGGCATCTCGTTGAGTATCAGCCACTGAAATTCAGTAAAAAAATCATAAAACATGAACATTATTGCTTTATTGTAAAAAAAAGTGCCCAGTGGCTGTAAGAGGGTAGAGTTGGTAGGGAGTTTCTTTTTTCATTAATCATTGATCTGTTTTTGCAGAACACAGATGAGAGAGCGTAGCTTATATAATCTATATTAACATGAAATGTTTATGAACTAATGTATAACAATGCCATATAGAAATTGTATTAATATGTTTTGCTGAAAACGTGCGTTGAAATGTGACCATGGGGAGTGGCCGCCAATGTATACGGGGATTAATGAAAATGACTAATGTTTATAAAATATTGCATTTGAATAGTTTTGTACTAACTATTTACGATTATGTTATTAAAGTTTTGCTAATAAATCTTGTAGGCCTTGGTTAGCATGAGTCGAGGCCTAGCTGCCTGGCTCTCATATTAAATGTGTTTTTCGAAACATGCCGTGTGCTGACTCACAAAAGGACATGACCTCTTGTTTTCTTCAACTAGAAGTTGAATGTAACTATAGTAGATCCGTTCTCATGAAATTCATATTGCTTGTAGAAATGTAATAACTAAAATGCAACTGTGTAGATTAGTATAATGTACAAGGTAGTTCAAACCGGTACAGACAATGGAGCTACTGACCAAAAGATGTGCAAAGAATTACAGAAGGATGAAATCATACCGGACGTGCTACCTCTGAAGACGTCAGTCAAATGGACCAATAAACTGTCCGTGAACTAATGTGGGGTGAAAGATTTAGATGGTCATTACAACCCTGCCGGACGGTGTTAAAGGTGCGGTAATACCGCAAACAGGCCGGCGGACAAAAAAAGGGAATTATGACCCTGGCGGAAACCGCCAACAAAGACAGCCACTTTAACACACCGCCCGCCATGGCGGTACAGACAAACCGCACGGCGGTCACCGTCAACAGACAGGCGGAAGACAATGTGCCGCCCACAGTATCACAACCCGCCAATCCGCCACATTTTCCGGGGCGGTTTCACCGTGGATAAAAACACGGCGGAAACAGTTTCTGCAATGGGAAAACGCTCACCTGAACACATCCCACGAGGAAGGAGGACTCCATGGAGCCGGAATTACAAATCCTACCGGCCCTTGTATTCCTACTCATCTACGAAGACCAACGCCGGCGCCGGCGAAGAGAACGGTGTGTACTGCACCTACGACATAGGGGAGGGGGAGGCAAAAGTTAGCGGGACACACACGCAACACCCCCGCCCTCACCCCCACCCACGCATAGTACAACACACACACCAATGCATTCACAAAAATCTCCGGAACAACACACAACCCTCCCGGAAGAATGCAAAGACCAAACGAAATCAGTTCAAACATTGTAATGTATCAATATAAATGTCTAAAAAATATACAGATACATCATTAAATCAGTCAAAAGTATATACATTACGAGAAGTAGTGCAGATATGCACATATCAATGTCCGTGCATCACTAGTCCAAAAAAGCATGGGCGAGGCCCACAAAATATACCTGTCCACAGACAGAGAGAACACTGCTGGGGCATCAGATAGAAATACGACAGGCACCTCAGGGGGAAGGGAAGGGGGGGCACCTCAGCCGGATGACTGCAAAGCCAGATCCACGACGGGGCTCCATGTCCATTGATGTATCCTGGGGAGTGCAAAGCCACAGTCTCTCAAGTCTCTATAGTGGGTGGCTTGCCCACTGGACCATCCTGGGGAGTGCAAAGCCACAGTCTCTCAACTCTCCACAGTGGGTGGCTTGCCCACTGGACCATCCTGGGGAGTGCAAAGCCACAGTCTCTCAAGTCTCTACAGTGGGTGGCTTGCCCACTGGACCATCCTGGGGAGTGCAAAGCCACAGTCTCTCAAGTCTCTACAGTGGGTGGCTTGCCCACTGGACCATCCTGGGAAGTGCAAATCCACAGTCTCTCAAGTCTCTACAGTGGGTGGCTTGCCCACTGGACCATCCTGGGGAGTGTAAAGCCACAGTTATCGCAAGTAGATAACAGCCTCCACTGGTTCTGTAGGGGGACTGGTGCCCAGACTGGATTAGTCTCCCTGTGACAGTTCCTGTCCCGTCACTGTCCCAGCTGCACATGGGATAATGATGCGTGATGTGGCGGCCTTGTCATTCTTCCCCGGTGCATGCCCTGTTCAGCAGTGCTTTGCCATGGCGGTCTCTGGACTGTTCAGCGGTGCTTTGCCATGGCGGTCTCTGGACTGTTCAGCGGTGCTTTGCCATGGCGGTTTCTGGACTGTTCAGCGGTGCTTTGCCATGGCGGTTCTTGACTGTTCAGTGGTGCTTTGTCATGGCGGTTCTGGACTGTTCAGCGGTGCATTGCCATTGCGGTCTCTGGACTGTTCAGCGGTGCTTTGTCATGGCGGTTCTCGACTGTTCAGCGGTGCTTTGCCATGGCGGTCTCTGGACTGTTCAGTGGTGCTTTGCCATGGCGGTCTCTGGACTGTTCAGCGGTGCTTTGCCATGGCGGTTCTGGACTGTTCAATGGTGCTTTGCCACAACGGTCTCTGGACTGTTCAGCGGTGCTTTGCCATGGCGGTTCTCGACTGTTCAGCGGTGCTTTGCCATGGCGGTCTCGGGACTGGCCATTGGTGTGTGGCATGACGTTCCCTGGATTGGGCATTGGTGTGTGGCAGACGGGGCCCTCCTGGTCACTGACTCCGGCGGTTGCGGTGGTCTCCTGACCAGTGACGATACTTGGGCCCTCCTGGGCACTGACTCCGGCTGTGGTCTCCTGACCAGTGACGATACCTGGGCACTCCTGGGCACTGACTCTGGCGGTGGTCTCCTTACAAGTGATGATACTTGGGCCCTCCTGTGCACTGACTCTGGCGGTGGTCTCCTGACCAGTGACGATACTTGGGTCCTCCTGGGCTATGACTCTGGCGGTGGTCTCCTGACCAGTGATGATACTTGGGCCCTCCTGGGCACTGACTCTGGCGGTGGCAGTGGTCTCCTGACCAGTGACGATACTTGGGCCCTCCTGGGCTATGACTCTGGCGGTGGTCTCCTGACCAGTGACGATACTTGGGCCCTCCTGGGCTATGACTCTGGCGGTGGTCTCCTGACCAGTGACGATACTTGGGCCCTCCTGGGCTATGACTCTTGCGGTGGTCTCCTGACCAGTGACGATACTTGGGCCCTCCTGGGCACTGACTCCGGCGGTGGCGGTGGTCTCCTGACCAGTGACGATACCTGGGCCCTCCTGGGCTATGACTCCGGCGGTGGTGGTGGTCTCCTGACCAGTGACGATACTTGGGCCCTCCTGGGCACTGACTCCGGCGGTGGCCTCCTGACCAGTGATGATACTTGGGCCCTCCTGGGCACTGACTCCGGCGGTGGTCTCCTGACCAGTGACGATACTTGGGCCCTCCTGGGCTATGACTCTGGCGGTGGCCTCCTGACCAGTGACAATACTTGGGCCCTCCTGGGCTATGAGTCTGGCGGTGGTCTCCGGACCAGTAACGACAGTTCTGGCGGTGGCGTCCTGACCGCCGGGAAGGATGCCGCCCTTCTCCGCCGTGATGCTCACACCAGGCTGTGCAGACTTCCTCTGGCCCTTCCCCACCTTTGGAGGAGTCACAGCTGACTCTGCAATCCCCCTGGAACCCCTGTGAGTTGTTTTGCCTCCAGGAGTCTTTACACGGTCCCGTCGGCCACCTTCCAATTTCAGAGCCTTTACAGGGGGTGGGCTGCCAGTGCCTTGGCTCCGGGTCACACTGCCTGCCCTAGTGGCCGGTGCACTCCACACACCTTGAACAGGCACCACTGGTACAGGAGGCTTTTTGGCTGAGGCGCTACGACAGGACTGATGAATTGGAGGGGGGGTGGGGGCAAAAAGGTCAATTTTACAGAGGGACAGTTTCTGACGAACACTGGGATGGGTAGTTGGAGGGGGTCTGGGAGTGGAGGAAGAGGAGGTGGTTGTAGGAGGTGTCACTTTAGGTGTTTTGGGTGCAGGTACTGGAGGCTGTCGTGAGGTGGATGGATGTTGGGTGTGTGGTTGCCGGCGTTTGTGTACTTTGGGTGGGGGCGTCACAGACACACTGGGAGAGGACACAGGGGACGTGTAAATGTGAGTGGAGCTGGTGAGTGCAGGTGAGTGGCTTGTGGTGCTGGATGTCCTGGTGCGATTCCTGGTGCCTGTAGATGTAGTGCATGCAGGTGAGAGTGTAGACGAGACTGGGAGGGAGGAGGCAGACGACGAGGAGGGGGACACAGTGGAGGCAGTGGCTGTTGGTGTGTCTGCATGTGTGTGATGCTTGTTTGAGTGCCTGTGGGTTGTGTGGTGCCTATGTTTTTCAGAGCTTGCCTTGGGTGTTGACGAGTGTGCATGCTGGTCTGTAGGTGTGCTTGGGATGGGCTGGGGTACAGGGGATTGGGTCTGGGTGGAGGAGGTTGGAGGGGGAAGCTAGACACAGGAACAATGGCTGCCATCAGTGCTGAGGCCAGAGATTGCAGGGTTCGCTGAAGGACAGCCTGTCCAGAATGAATGCCCTCCAGGAATGCATTACCGTGTTGCAACTCTCTTTCTACAGCCTGGATGGCATTCACAATGGTAGACTGCCCAACAGTGAGTGACCTGAGGAGGTCAATGGCCTCCTCACTGAGGGCAGCAGGGGTGACTGGGGCAGGGCCTGAGGTGCCTGGGGCAAAGGTGATGCCCACCCTCCTGGGTGAGCGGGCACGGGGCGAACACTGAGGGGCTGCTGGGAGGGCGGTGCTGGTAGGGGAGGTGGCGGCTGTACCTGTAAAAGTGGGGCGCACAGATGGTGCCGCCACCACAAGGGAGCTCCCATCGGTGGACAAGTCCATGTCGCTGGTTGGTGATCCGGTGGCCGACGTGAAGCTCCCCTCGCCCTCCGTCCCACTGATGCATTCTGAGTCCGTGGTGTGGCCCTCCATAGCCATGTGGGATGCAGCTCCCTCGTGCTCCGGTCCCATTGTACCTCCGCCTGATGATGCTGATGCACAAAAGAACAGGGAAAGCACAAAAAGGGGGGGGGGGGGGGGGGAGACAGAAGAAGAACAGGTTGAGTGCATGGCATACCGCTACCGTTGGCAGACAATACAGACACAGCTGCCCCCTGCACTACACCGTGCTCCTGGCCTCTGCAGATGCAATTCCTGGGATCTGGCCTACATGGCTGTGGTGGACATCTGCACACATGGATGTCACAGGGGCATCTTTACCTGTACTTGGCACTATACTGCGGTGGGGTAGAGTGGCACATGGCCTGCATTACCGAGGGGCCTAGTCTACGTATTTTTGCCTGGCCTAGCTACACCCACAGGCCTCCTCCCCCACCCAGACCCCTCCACTGCGCGCTAAGTCCACAGAATGAGGCTGTACTCACCCCCTTGTGGCTGCTGTGATGCCGTCAAGCGCCCATCCAACTCAGGGTATGCCACCGCCAGGATCCGGAACATCAGGGGGGTCATGGTGCGACGGGCACCCCTCCCACGTTGGGAGGCCATCCCCAGCTGAGCTTCCGCCGTCTTCTTGCTGCAGCGGCAAATGTCCTCCCATCTGTTCCGGCAGTGGGTGCCCCATCTCTGGTGGGCCCCCAGGGTCCGGACGTCCTTGGCGATGGCACGCCAAATGTCCTTCTTCTGGTGGGCGCTGACCTACATGACATGCACAAGAGAAGCAGAGAAGCCATTACCAACTGCCCCGTTGATGTAAGTGTCCCCCCTCCCTACCCTTGCCATTTGGCACTTGCATTCATGTTCCCTGAACTCTGCCCCCTTCCCTCTTACAACCAGCCCTCTCCACCCAGGCCTAGCCCATACAACGTGCTCCCTGTGTACTTACCTGTTGTTCTGGAGGACAGTAGAGTAGCGTGTACTGGGGGAGGACCCCATCCACAAGTTTCTCCAACTCCTGAGCAGTGAAGGCAGGGGCCCTTTCCCCAGACGCAGCAGCCATCATCGCTTCCAGACAGAGGTCACAGCAGCACCTGCAGTGTAGGTCCTCTCCTGTCGAAGATCAGGTATCTAGTGATTGAACAGATAGAAAATGGCAGTGACGTCCGCGGCGGTGACGTCCGCGGTGGTGTGTATCATCACCGCCGGCGCACTTGTTCATTGGCTCCTGGGACCCATAGGGTCCGATGTTAACCAATGCAGCATTGCGCCGCGGTCTACGACCGCCTACCGTGACGGTGTGCAATGGCAACGCAGTTACCCCACAATCCCATTGTCCCAGTGTAGAGGTCAGGCAGCCGCCATTTCAGGGGTCCACATGGCTTCATTTACTTCTGCGTCACACATAGCTAGGCCTACACTCAACACACATACAGGAAGGGTTTTGAGTTTGGTGTAGTCTTCTGTGTAACTGTGGGTACATACCTTGATTAAAATTGACTCTGTGGTCGCTGTTGTCCTTCCTAGGCGCCATCAGCTGGGACATTTGAGAAGATGGCGGAATCCTCTGGTGTACCGACCGCTGGTGGACCTGTTGACAATGGAGGAGCGACATGAAATCGTCACCTACCGGTTTGACCATGCCACGATCCAGGAACTATGTACCCAGTTGGAGCCAGACCTGATGTCACCAATCCGCCATCCCACTGGAATCCCCCCTGATGTGCAGGTGCTGTCAGTGCTCCATTTCCTTGCTAGTGGGTCTTTTCAGACAACAGTGGCCATGGCATCAGGGATGTCCCAGCCTATGTTTTCCAACGTCCTGTCCAGAGTTTTGTCTGCTCTGCTGAAACACTTAAGGAGATACATAATTTTCCCTGATTTGGCTACAGTGAAAGGTGACTTCTATGCCCTTGGACATATCCCCAACATCATAGGTGCTATTGATGGGACCCATGTAGCTCTGGTCCCCCCCCACAGGAGTGAACAGGTGTACAGGAACAGAAAGAGTTATCATTCTATGAATGTACAGATGGTCTGTTTGGCAGACCAGTACATCTCCCAGGTTAATGCTATGTTCCCTGGCTCAGTGCATGACGCCTACATCCTGCGGAATAGCAGCATCCCTGATATGATGGGTCAACTCCAGAGGCACCGTGTGTGGCTATTAGGGGACTCTGGTTACCCCAACCTGTCCTGGCTATTGACCCCAGTGAGGAATCCCAGGACCAGGGCAGAGGAACGGTACAATGAGGCACATGGGCGGACTAGGAGGGTGATCGAACGCACCTTCGGCCTCCTGAAGGCCAGGTTCAGGTGCCTCCACATGACAGGTGGTTCCCTAATCTACTCACCGAAAAAGGTGAGCCAGATCATCATCGCCTGCTCGATGCTTCACAATCTTGCATTGCGACGCCAGGTGCCTTTTCTGCAGGAGGATGGTCCAGATGATGGTGTTGTGGCAGCTGAGGAGCCTGTGGAGCCTGTGGACAGTGATGAGGAGGAAGCTGAGGAAGAAGACAACGACAACAGGGAGTCAGTCATACAGCAATATTTCCAGTGACACACAGGTGAGAACATTTTCATTGTAACAATTACATTCATTGTCACACGTCTTCCTCTATCCTGTGTGTAATTTCATAGCATTATTTGGTAATTGAGTTGTTCCTTTCCATTACGGTTTCACAGGTGTTGTTACCAACGTGTGTCATCTGCATTCATCCTTCAAGGACTTGTGATGTGTGACATAGGTATGTTGCCTTTACAAATAGAAACGCATTTTGACACTGTCATTGATAACACATATTACCAAATCATAGACTGACTCCAGATTGTTTTGTGGTTCAAGGGTGTTTATTGAAGTGGTCAAAAATGGAGGGGGGTTGTCAAATGATGAGTGGTGATGGTGGAGGAATGTCCATGGCAGAGTCCAGTCTATTAGTCTCACAGGTGCACTGCCCAAATGGGCATAGGAAGTGGAGCAGGGGCAGTTTAAGTATGGACAGGGTCACATAGTGGGACAGTGGGAGGGCAATCAGGGTGGTCTCATTTCCTGGTGGGGGTCTTGCCATCTTGCTCTGTCCTGTTCCTGGATCTCAGGGCCCGCTTGCGTGGTGGTTGTCCGTCTGCAGGGGGTGGGGTGCTGGTGTGGTGGTCCTGTGGCGGGGTGTCCTATCCACTAGCGCCGGCGGAGATGGTGGGCAATTCATCGTCCTGGCTAGTGTCAGGGGCCCCTTGGAGTGCCACAGTGTCCCTCAAGGTCTGCTGTATGTCCTTCAGCACCCCAACGATGGTGCCCAAGGCGGAGCTTATGGTCCTGAGCTCCTCCCTGAACCCCAAATACTGGTCCTCCTGCAGGCGCTGGGAAACTTGTCCAGGACCGTCGCCATCGTCTCCTGGGAGTGGTGGTATGCTCCCATGATGGAGGAGAGGGCCTTGTGGAGAGTGGGTTCCCTAGGCCTGTCCGCACCCTGTCGCACAGCAGCCCTCCCAGTTCCCCTGTGTTCCTGGGCCTCCGTCCCCTGGACCGTGTGCCCACTACCACTGCCCCCAGGTCCCTGTTGTTGTTGGGGTGGTGGGTTACCCTGGGTTCCGTGTAGTGGTGGACACACCGTTGATTGACCTGTCCTGGGTACGGAGGTTTGGTCCAGCTGGGTGGGTGTTACCAGAGGGTGGAAGGTCAGTGTTGGGCTGTGCCTGTGCAAGAGGAGCCGACTCTCCCGAGGCCCACGATAGTCCGGGCTGGTCATCAGGATCCAGTAGGGCAGAGCTGCTATCGTCACTGTGGGCCTCTTCTGTGGGTGGAGTGAAGTTGCCTGGACCCTCCGGGGTGGTGACGGTCCTTCGTGATCCTGCTGGGGCATAAGGACATGATTATTGCATGTGTGTGTGTCATGGTGTGCAATTGGTGGGTGACCGTCTACCCCAGTGAAAGCATTCCTGTGTGGGGGCTTGTGTGATGATGGTTGGGGGGGGGTGTTGTGGGTCTGTGCAGTGAGCATGCTTTAGTGATGGGTGTCCATGCTTAGTTGTGTCATGCAGGGCTTGGTGTTGGGATGTGTGGTTTGTGTTATGAGTACATTAGTGAGGAGTTGGAGTGATAGGGGATGGGGTGAGGGTGGGGGTGTGTGATAGCATGCAGGTAGGGTGGGGGATATGAAAGTTATGAATTGACTTACCAGTGTCCATTCCTCCACCGACTACTCCGAGGCCCTCTGGATGCATGATGGTCAAGACTTGCTCCTCCCATGTTGTTAGTTGTGGGGGAGGAGGTGGGGGTCCGCCGCCAGTCCGCTGAACCGCGATGTTGTGCCTGGAGACCGCTGAACGCACCTTCCCCCGTAGGTCGTTCCACCTCTTCCTGCTGTCCTCCCTATTTCTTGGGTGCTGTCCCACAGCGTTGACCCTGTCGACTATTCTGCGCCATAGCTCCATCTTCCTGGCTATGGATGTGTGCTGCACCTGTGAGCCAAATAGCTGTGGCTCTACCCGTAGGATTTCCTCCACCATGACCCTGAGCTCCTCCTCGGAAAAGCGGGGGTGTCTTTGGCGTGACATGGGGTGGTGTGGGCGATGTGTGGGGTGGTGTATGTGTTGATGAGTGTGGTGATGTGTAGTGGTGTGTGGTGTTTTGTGCGTGGATGTTGTATTGGTGATGGTGTTGTGTGCCTCTGTGTGGTGGGATTGTCTAATCTGTGCTGTCTCTCTGGCCTTCGTGAATAATTTTTGGTCGTAGGGGTTTGTGGGTGATGTGGGTGTTTGTTTTATATTGTATTGTGTGTGTGGGAGTGGTGTTTGTATGTGTATCAGGTGTGTGTATTTTGAATTGCCCAATGTGGCGGTGTTTTGGAGATGTGTGTGTATTTTGAGCGCGGCGGTGTGTACCGCCAATGGAATACGCGGTTGAAAGACCGCCGCGTGGATTTGTGGGTCGTAATAGCATGTGCGGGTTTCTGGTGGCGTGGAGATGGAGGTTTTGTTTTCGCCAGTTTAACACTGACCTTTGGTGTGCCGGTCTTGTGTGGGTGTCTGAATTTCGGCGGATTCTGAGATGTGTGTCATAATAGCTGTGGCGGAATTCCGTGGCCGCGGCGGTGTTTTGGCGGTCCTCTGCGCGGCGGTAAGCGCCTTTTATCGCCAATGTTGTAATGACCCCCTTAATGACATAATCTGTTTTCAATTGGCTAAAGATAGTGGTGTGCAACAACTATCCAATCAAGTTTCAGGGGAATGTACAACGAAAAGGGGATAAAAACCCTTGTCACCAAGAAGTGAATCAGAATTAGAATTAGGAAGCAGGAGACCAAGAGATTGGGTAGGGAGATGCTATCGATTTGATCCAGAAACTTTGTCACTCTGTTTGGTGACTTATTGGTTTTACTTGAACCATTCTCTTCCTTAGTTTTTCCATTTTACACTTTATCTCCTTATGAGGGAAGTGCCCCTTTTCCCCGTGAGCTGAGTCCTTGACTGATGGCGAATCGACTGATGCCCTGAAGACGAAGACTGAACCTGGGTGCTGACCCAAACCTTGGAGGGTAACTATGACAATGAACTTGTGATTTGTCTGTTTGCTTTTCCTTTCTAGGTACCAACTGCTTACTTTTGACAGAGACCATAGCTAGACGTTTCCAAATTGGTGTTCTAAATTGTTTTGCATGAAGCCCAACATGCTAATGCTAATCAGTGGTTAGTACAGGGGTTCACTATACCGACGCAAATAGACAAAATTACTGAATCTATGCTTTGTTGAACTGACGCGTTATTGACACTCTGCTGAAGTTGATCTATGTTGACTCTGTGTTATGTTCTAATAATTGCGTTCCTTGCTTTGTTTAAGTCTTATTCGAGTTACCAAATCATGAAAATGTTATTGAGTGTTTTGCTTTTGAAATTAACACACTTGCTCTTAGAATTGTAATCAATAGGGAATAAAACTCATAAAATTCTACTAAACTGGTGTGGTTATTCATGACTGCAAGATCATGGTGGTGTCTTGAGTTGATTAATGTCTTTGACTAAAGTAAAATGTATTGTGGTAATAAATATTGACGACATTATTGATGGATTGATTGACATATTAATTAGCTATCTCGTCCTAGGGTGTCTCTCAACTGGGTCAAAAGATTCATTGGCCTAAAACGAGTCCTAATGTGTAATAAATTATCATAGAGGGACGCGTTAACACAGATTACCAGCAGTTCAGAGGGAAAGACCTACGCTTTTCTCCCATGACACCACAGGTCAGTGTTAAAACTCAAAACGGTTTAGTTATAAGCAGAGTGTCTGTACAAAATAAGACTGGATACATATTTTGTGGAAGGGTTTTAAAATCACTTAGCATTCCATTACCAGAAGTATTTATTCTGTTAAAAAATAAAGGCAGGGACATAAAGATTTTCTTAGGAAACGGATGGCGGTGCTGCCAAATGTCACGGTTGCCATATACTAAACCTTCATTCTCTTGATTTCACCTCATGCCTCTTTCTTCCACCACCATACATTTTGTCTCTTTATCTCACTCTTGCAAGTTTTTTTCATGCCTGTTTCCCCTCTTCCTCCTGTCTTCTTATCTTTGCCTTCCTGCCTTGTATTCTCTTTTCTGATTTTCTCTTTCTTGCACTAGATTCATTTCTGATGATGAAAACAAGTCCAAACCCCCAACAATGTGTACATGTCCCTGTGTGACACATACAAACAGCATAATAGTGAAAATTGGCTAGTTTGCCTTGCTTGCCATCAGGTTAAAACAAAGGGAGTTTCAAGAGAGGCAGTATGTAGAGGATAAAACAGGTCATAGCTAAAACACAAACGGGCCCAGAGGAAGAAACCAGTAAGGCATTACTTCATGCTCCGCTACCCTCTGTCTCCCTTGGGCTGGCTGGGGGAAGCAGTTACTGTGTAATTTTAATCTCTTTATGGTAGTCTCTGATATGGTCGTGACATATTGGTTAGAGAAGTCAATCGAGCTACAGTCTCAGATGGAAACGGCAAGCAGGTATGCCAAGCTTTTGGAAACACCTGCCTCTTCTGGGGAAGGTGGTGATCAAGATCCATGACCAGTCTGACTGCAGGCCCTTGTATATCTCCTGCCATGCTGCTAATTGAAATGGTTAACAGGCAGGTCAAGAAGGTGTGTGACTGCAACTGGTGGACTGGACTTACTTTACTAATGGAAGAGAGGGCAGAGACTCAGGATGAGGGAAGTCATCAGCATTAGGTACCACAGGCGGGTGACACTGGCGGTCTGTTGATGGAAGACTCTGACACAGCCAAGCTTCACGATTGGGTCTGGAGGCACTAGCAAGTGATGATGCATGCTGAAACTGTGCAGCTGGTAGCTTTATACATTAGCTAAATTATGCTCATGGAGGCAGAACAGAAGCTGAGCATATGTAAGAGAGGCACATGTGGAGCCAAAAGCAGCAGTAAATTACATGCACAGATATCATGTTGCCAGGGCAAGCAGAAGTGGCCTCTTTGGTGGTGAGTGTTAATAGTCGGCATAGGCAGAGTCAACAAGGAGCTTATCAGATGCACCCATTATCCTTGGCACTCAGCCTCCGCCTAACTCTCTTGTCAATATTTTTCTGTGTAAATGGTACCCTTTTTATAGCTGCACTACTGACTGATGTGATACATATGAAATAATGTCATGGTCTGATCATACTGCAGCCTCCAGCAGAAGTAGGCATTGTTGGACAAAGCTAAAAGCAGCTCTGACAAAAACTGCAATACCAGTCCTCAAATGCACGGAGAGAGTGAACTAAGCGAGTGGCCTCAGTGCATTCTATTATATTTGCAAGTTCCCTTCCAAGAGGTGGGGACATAAATATCAGCCCTGAATTAGACCGAGCTAGTGAGCAAAACGAAAAAGCCTGATTAACAGTACATGGTATGAGGATATTTTCCCCAAGACAATTTGGAAAACATAAGCCTCATGGGGGTTTTGTTCAACTCTATTCTCACATAAAGTTGTAAGACATAGGTTCAGGAAGGTAGGCATGGTTACTCAGTTTATAGGTACTCAACTTACTGACCTTATAAAGATGGAAGTATGAGTTGGTATACAATATTGCAACTTTTGACCTGGGTGGTTTAAAAATATGTCAGGGCATTTATATTAACAATTCCACATTAAAATGTTTATCTGATGCATGTCAAGACTGCAACACAGGTTGCTATCACTGGAATTTTTCAAAACTCTACCATCCTTGAGTTTTAATGCAGTAATAGTATAGGTGATACTTTTTCAGAAAAACGTCCCTGCACAAAACAAATTATGTTTTTTAACCCCTTCACTCCCAGGCCTTTTCCCGCTCAGGTGCCAGGCCTTTTTTGGCTATTTGGGGCAGTTCGCGCTTAGGCCCTCATAACGTTTTGTCCACATAAGCTACCCACGCACAATTTGCATCCTTTTTTTCCAACATACTAGGGATTCTAGAGGTACCTAGAGTTTGTGGGTTCCCCTGAAGGAGACCAAGAAATTAGCCAAAATACAGCAAAAAGTTAATTTTTTAAAAAATAAAATGGGAAAAAAGGCTGCAGAAGAAGGCTTGTGTTTTTTTCCCTGAAAATGGCATCAACAAAGGGTTTGTGGTGCTAAAATCACCAGCTAACCAGCTTTCAGGAACAGGCAGACTTGAATCAGAAAACCACATTTTTCAACACAATTTTGGCATTTTACTGGGGCATACCCAATTTTTACTATTTTTCGTGCTTTTAGCCTCCTTCCAGTTAGTGACAGAAACATTTCTGCAAAGTAGACAGAATTCTGAATTCAGCATGGGGTCATTTGTGTAGATCCTACAAGGTTTTTATATGGAAAATAGCAGCTGAAATAAAAATATACTGAAATTGAGATGAAAAAACAGCAATTTTTCTTCACGTTTTACTCTGTAACTTTTTTACTGCAATGTCAGATTTTTTAAAGCAATATACTGTTACATCTGCTGGAATTCTCTGGTTGTGGCGATATATAGGGCTTGTATGTTCATCAAGAACCCTAGGTACCCATAGCCAATAAATGAGCTGCACATTGCGATGGGTTTTCATTCTATACCTGGTTTACAGCAACTTTGGCCCAATTTATTTGGGGTGGGGGTATGGCCATACCCTCACCCTCTTATTTTGAAAAAAAACCAAAAGCTTCCCTGGTCTCAGGTGGGCTTTCTGCCCCCCTTGTGGGCAGATGGGCCTTCCAAAATAGGCTGATCTGCCCCCAAGAGGGGCAGTTATGGCCAGCAGTAATGTGCCCTCATGGGAAGCGACCCTTTCCCAATGGGCTGCCCCTCCAAACAAAACACACACATACACACACATGAATCCCTGGTGCCTAAGTTGTTTCTGCCCCCGGGGGCAGATAGGCCTAATAGAAATAGGCCAATCTGCCCCCAAGGGGAACAGAAATGGCTTCAAATAAATTTGCCTCCTCATGGGAGCAACCCTTGCCTAAGGGGTCGCTAGCCTTGCGTGAAATTGGCGCAAAAAAATAACATATACCCATGGCCTAGTGGTTTCTACCCCCCCCCCTGGGGGCAGATCGGCCTAATAACAATAGGCAGATGGGGGCAGAAATGGCTTTAAATAAATTTCCCTCACCAGGGAACGGCCCTTGCCAAAGGGGTCACTCCCATTGTGTGATAGTGACGCAAACAAATAAAAATCCCTGGTGCCCAGTGGTTTCTGCCCCCCTTGGGGGCATATTGGCCTAATATAAATGGACTGATCTGCCCCCAAGGGGCGTAGAACTGGCCTAAAGAAAATTTGCCCCCCAGGGGAGCGACCCTTGTCTAAGGGGTCTCTACCCACATGTGAAAAAATAAAAGAAACAAAAAGTTTATCCCTGGTGTCTAGCGGTTTCTGCCCTCCCGGGGGCAGAAATGGCCTAAAAATAAATTGCCTGCCTGGGGAGCGGCCCTTGCCCAAGGGGCCGCTCCCCTTATTCAATAATAAAAAACTAAAACAAATTCCCTGGTGTCTTGTGGTATTTCTGCTGGCCGATCGCATTGCGATCGGGCAGCAGCAATGCAGAGAGAGACATCAAAGGAAAGGCAAAGCCTTTCCTTTCCTTTGATGCCTCTCTCGGCCCCTCCACGTGATCGGAGGAGAAAGGCTTTTGCATTTCTCCTCCGATCTGTGCTGGAAGCTGAGCTTCCAGCGCAGAGGGGTAAGCCTCTGATGAGGTCAGTGCGTGATCGCGCGTTGATGTCATCAGACACCCCAGGGATCAGGGTTGGTGTGGGGGTGGAAGGGGAAGCGATTCCCCTTTCATCCCTGCCCAGGGTAGGGGGGTGCGAGGCTTCCGGGGGGAGCGCTAGCACTTCCCCCGGGGGTCCCTACTTGGATGTAACGGTTACGTCCTAGGCACCCGAGCGGTGCTGCGCAGGACGTAACTGTTACGTCCAGGGCAATCGAGGGGTTAAGGCAAATTTAGCTACACATTTCTATCAGGAAACCTGAGTAGAAACTTTCTGAAAGAAATCAGTGACAAAAAAACTGTATTACTTTAATTAAAGGGCTATGTCCCTGGTAATTCCAGTCCTGTTTAATAAATTAAGAGCCTGACAGTTTGAGGGGGGGGGAGGGCAGAGAGAAATAAAGAGGGGCTCGGCCTCTGTGCCCCCCGTGGCTATGACCCTGTGCCCTGGTAATATTTCCCACTGCTGTGGGTCATGCAAAGTAACCAAGAGTGTTTCAGCTTCACAAGTCTGTCCACATAAGCTCTGATGAGTAGGATTGTTACCTTAATCACATTCACTGAGTTTGGTGCCTCTCTGTATGATGTCATTTTTAATAGCTAATCTCTTTTCATGAATATTTTAAGGGAAAGTCATCAAGTGTACCCTCGAAACATTGCCCCTTACTGCATTCACCAAGCTTTGCACTTTTATTTCCAAATCAGAGATTAAAGTAATCACATTGTCTTCGAATCCTTCTACCATCTGCGACTCCTACTCCAGGTCATGTGTTCTGTCTCCATCATGTAAGCTTGTTTGCCCAAAAATACCTCCTTTAATAAGGTTTCCCCTTAGGTTGGATCCTGAATCTGTACAGTGTCCCTCTGAGCTGTTGCCACAGTGAAAGATCTTAGGTGAAAATTTCACTATCTCATTTAACTACCTCTAGTTTACTTTTGTTCAGAGTCATATTTATCTAGTCGGTGTGTAGGTGGTGTCTGGAGAACAGCAATCCCTCCAGCCAGTGGAGTTATGAGCGTAATGAAACTTGAGGGACCCCCCTGCAAACTAACTGGAGGGGGCCTCTTCCCCCTGGACCCAGTCAGGGTGTCTGCTGCCCGTGCATAGTGTACTGTGCTGAGGGGGTCCGCTGGAGCTAGGGCCCCCCGCTCCGCAGGGGCTGCAGGGGCCGCAGGGGTCTTTGTTATTCCACTGCCTCCAGCATTAATATCTCCACTACCACTATACTGTTACCCAGACAATAGAACAAATGTCTCAATTTATGTTGCGGCAAGGGCACTCCTTTCTAATTTGATCTTGCCCTATTGATCCATCCACTCTCCAATGTCACCATAGCGTTGCTTCATCAATGAGCCTTTACCTACTCTGGTTCTATTAGTGGGCCTGGTTTCGCCTCAGGATTCCTCTTCCAGCAGATTATTACCACATCCAGAGTTACCAGTCGGTACCTCCTGTGATTAGTGATATCCTTCTGCCATGTTAATATCCTCAAGAGAAGGAGGGGCTCAGTTCCTTGGCGATTCCTCAGTATGACTAGGGTCCCCGCAGGCCAGGACCAGTGTCTGGTTGTACTGCTGCTTCCGTCAAACAAGAATGCATTTTTCTCTGGTCACCTAAATTCTCTGGCGTAGCAACACCACCTGTAAGAAGAGCGACACCAGAGTACCCAAACATGGAGGAATGTATGTTGCATGACAATCCATGACCATTTAACACACAGCTATTTGCAATTCAGGAGATCTTCAAAACAGACTTTTTTCAACCGAGTGTTAAAATAGTATGCATAATAGACTATACATATTTATTGTATGGCAGTGTAATTGTATTTGCAATCTTCACTTTATTTAAAAAATACTTTCTCTCTGGATCTGCATCTGCAATTTGAAATCGCTTGCAAGACACCAGTCTGCTGCCCTGGACAATAGAGCCAGCAGTGATTAGTGAGAAAAAGAAGATAAAGGAAGGTAGCAGAGAAGATTGTCTGTGCAATACCAGGGTTTGTTGAATTATCAGCCCAGTAGTACCAGTGCCAGTGCCATAACCATCTTCACATCTGCTGTGTGTGTACTACCAGCCCCAACCCATCACTGTCAGGGCAGTCACAAAAAGGCAAAAGCTTCAGAAACACTTATAGACCCCTCCGAAACTTACAATAAATTTTAAACAGCGAAATGTGAAAATAGATGCTAAAAATGTATGTAACTTAGGCCTTCATTACAACCCTGGCGGTCGGTGATAAAGCAGCGGTAATACCGCCAACAGGCCGCAGTAACAAAAATGGAATTATGACCATGGCCGAAAGAGCTCACACAGACAGCCACTTAAACATACTGCCTGCCACAGCAGGATCAACAAGCACCACGGCGGTAACCACCAACAGCCAGGCGGAAGACAATGTACCACCCATACTATTATGACAGGCCTATCCGCCACCTTTTCCGGGGCGGTAGCAACAACATCAAAAGCATGGTGGAAACACTGCACAGAAGGGAAACAACTCACCTCTGGAGACTCAGGGAACAACCACGAAGGCATGGAGTCCAAGCTGCACATAGTTCCGATGAACATGAATAAGTGCACCAAAATACAAATGTATATACATATTTACAAATGCAGGGACACTGCCCAGTTCTCAATGTCTGTAGGCCACAGGGCCACAACACATAGGCCAAGGCCCCTCCTCACTCCTGCAACAACACGGAGAGAACACTGCAGGGGCATCAGGTTGAAAATAGACAGGCACCTCAGGGGGATGGGGATCGGGGGGCACCTCAGCCGGAAGATGGTACAACACCACTGGTCCCGGAGGGGGCTACATGCCCTGTGCGATGTCCTGGGGAGTGCAAGGCTACAGTCTCTCAAGTGGATGGCTTGCCCACGCTTGGTCCTGGGGAGTGCAAGGCCACAGTCTCTCTAGTGGGTGGGCTGCCCACTGCTTGGTCCTGGGGAGTGCAAGGCCACAGTCTCTCTAGTGGGTGGGTTGCCCACTGCTTGGTCCTGGAGAGTGCAAGGCCACAGTCTCTCAAGTGGGTAGGTTGCTGTAGGAGGCTGGACTGGCTTGTAGTGAGTACCTAGGGGTACTTGCACCAGGCCCAGTTATCCCTTATTAGTGTATAGGGTGTCTAGCAGCTTAGGCTGATAGATAATGGTAGCTTAGCAGAGCAGCTTAGGCTGAACTAGGAGACGAGTGAAGCTCCTACAGTACCACTAGTGTCATATGCACAATATCATAAGAAAACACAATACACAGATATACTAAAAATAAAGGTACTTTATTTTTATGACAATATGCCAAAAGTATCTCAGTGAGTACCCTCAGTATGAGGATAGCAAATATACACAAGATATATGTACACAATACCAAAATATGCAGTAATAGTATTAGAAAACAGTGCAAACAATGTATAGTTACAATAGGATGCAATGGGGACACATAGGGATAGGGGCAACACAAACCATATACTCCAAAAGTGGAATGCGAACCACAAATGGACCCCAAACCTATGTGACCTTGTAGAGGGTCGCTGGGACTATTAGAAAATAGTAAGGGTTAGAAAAATAGCCCACCAGAAGACCCTGAAAAGTGAGTGCAAAGTGCACTAAAGTTCCCCAAAGGACACAGAAGTCGTGATAGGGGAATTCTGCAGGAAAGACACAAACCAGCAATGCAACAACGATGGATTTCCAGTCGAGGGTACCTGTGGAACAAGGGGACCAAGTCCAAAAGTCACAAGCAAGTCGGAGATGGGCAGATGCCCAGGAAATGCCAGCTGTGGGTGCAAAGGAGCTGCTACTGGACAGTAGAAGCTGAAGGTTCTGCAGGAACGACAAGGGCTAGAGACTTTCCCTTTGGAGGATGGATCCCCCAAGCCATGGAGTCGTGCAGAAGTGTTTTCCTGAAGAAAGTCTGCCAACAAGCCTTGCTAGCTGCAAATTGTGCGGTTAGGGTTTTTGGATATTGAAGTGGCCCAGGAGGGACCAGAATGTCGACAAGTGTGTCTGGGGACAGAGGGGGCTTCGCGCAAGACAAGGAGCCCTCTCAGAAGCAGGCAGCACCCGCAGAAGTGCCGGAACAGGCACTACGAATTGGAGTGAAATGGTGCTCACCTGAAGTCGCACAAAGGAGTCCCACGTCGCCGGAGGACAACTTAAGAGGTCGTGCAATGCAGGTTAGAGTGCCGTGGACCCAGGCTGGACTGTGCACAAAGGATTTCCGCCGGAAGTGCACGGAGGCTGGAGCAGCTGCAAAAGTCGCGGTTCCCAGCAATGCAGTCTGGCGTGGGGAGGCAAGGACTTACCTCCACCAAACTTGGACTGAAGAGTCACTGGACTGTGGGAGTCACTTGGACAGAGTTGCTGGATTCAAGGGACCTCGCTCGTCGTGTTGAGAGGAGACCCAGGGTACCGGTGATGCAGTTCTTTGGTGCCTGCGGTTGCAGGGGGACGATTCCGTCGACCCACGGGAGATTTCTTTGGAGCTTCTAGTGCAGAGAGGAGGCAGACTACCCCCACAGCATGCACCACCAGGAAAGCAGTTGAGAAGGCGGCTGGATCAGAGTTACAGAGTTGCAGTAGTCGTCTTTGCTACTTTGTTGCAGTTTTGCAGGCTTCCAGCGTGGTCAGCAGTCGATTCCTTGGCAGAAGGTGAAGAGAGAGATGCAGAGGAACTCGAATGAGCTTGTGCATTCGTTATCTAAGGAAATCCCCAAAGCAGAGACCCTAAATAGCCAGAAAAGAGGGTTTGGCTACTTAGGAGAAGATAGGCTAGCAACACCTGAAGGAGCCTATCAGAAGGAGTCTCTGACGTCACCTGCTGGCCCTGGCCACTCAGAGCAGTCCAGTGTGCCAGCAGCACCTCTGTTTCCAAGATGGCAGAGGTCTGGAGCACACTGGAGGAGCTCTGGGCACCTCCCAAGGGAGGTGCAGGTCAGGGGAGTGGTCACTCCCCTTCCCTTTGTCCAGTTTCGCGCCAGAGCAGGGCTGAGGGGTCCCTGAACCAGTGTAGACTGGCTTATGCAGAAATGGGCACCATGTGTGCCCATGAAAGCATTTCCAGAGGCTGGGGGAGGCTACTCCTCCCCTGCCTTCACACCATTTCCCAAAGGGAGAGGGTGTAACACCCTCTCTCAGAGGAAGTCCTTTGTTCTGCCATCCTGGGCCAGGCCTGGCTGGACCCCAGGAGGGCAGAAACCTGTCTGAGGGGTTGGCAGCAGCTGCAGTGAAACCCCGGGAAAGACAGTTTGGCAGTGCCAGGGTCTGTGCTAGAGACCCGTGGGATCATGGGATTGCACCAACAATGCCAGGATGGCATAGAGGGGGCAATTCCATGATCTTAGACATGTTACATGGCCATATTCGGAGTTACCATTGTGAAGCTACACATAGGTAGTGACCTATATGTAGTGCACGCGTGTAATGGTGTCCCCGCACTCACAAAGTCCGGGGAATTGGCCCTGAACCATGTGGGGGCACCTTGGCTAGTGCCAGGGTGCCCACACACTAAGTAACTTAGCACCCAACCTTTACCAGGTAAAGGTTAGACATATAGTTGACTTATAAGTTACTTAAGTGCAGTGTAAAATGGCTGTGAAATAACGTGGACGTTATTTCACTCAGGCTGCAGTGGCAGGCCTGTGTAAGAATTGTTAGAGCTCCCTATGGGTGGCAAAAGAAATGCTGCAGCCCATAGGGATCTCCTGGAACCCCAATACCCTGGGTACCTTAGTACCATATACTAGGGAATTATAAGGGTGTTCCAGTATGCCAATGTGAATTGGTGAAATTGGTCACTAGCCTGTTAGTGACAATTTGGAAAGAAATGAGAGAGCATAACCACTGAGGTTCTGGATAGCAGAGCCTCAGTGAGACAGTTAGGCACCACACAGGGAACACATACATATAGGCCACACTTATGAGCACTGGGGTCCTGACTAGCAGGGTCCCAGTGACACATAACAAACATACTGAAAACATAGGGTTTTCACTATGAACACTGGGCCCTGGCTAGCAGGATCCCAGTGAGACAGTGAAAACACCCGGACATACACTCACAAACAGGCCAAAAGTGGGGGTAACAAGGCTAGAAAGTGGCTACTTTCTCACACAACCCCCCCAAACGAAGGACAATAAGGCTAACCTTGGCCAGTTGAGACTTTATTGTCTAAGTGGTGATAAGTAGAGAGTAGCTCTGCAATAGACTCGTTACTCCCTTTATCATCCACTATATGGTTACTTCCCTGTGGGGATGTAAACCACCCTGTTTGAAGTTTTTTAGCTAAGCAACAATGTGAATATGTATTTTCAGAGTTTCTATCAGTAAGTTTTAGTTTAGAGCAGTGGGAATTGTCCACTGAACCTATTTGTAGTGATGGAAATGCCAGACAGGGATGCTGTCTCAATAAAGCCATAGCTGGGCAAAAACTTTGTCCATATGGCTGGAAGAGAGAACAGGGATGCTGTTTCTCTTGAGTTGGAGCAGGGCAGGGATGTTGTCCTATGAGCTCCACACTAGGGCAGGGATGCTGTCCTAAGTGTTGTGAGGTAGTGCAGGGTTTCTGCACTAACGTTTCTCTGGGAGGGTTGGAGGGATGCTCCATGTTAACTAAAATGGTGCTCTTTTTCTCACCAATGTTAGTTATCCCACAGAGAGGTACTTCTACCTCAGGGAGTACAGTTTTGCCAACTGATGATTCCCTTGGAACAGGTGCCACCCTAGGAGAGGTTTCTCCCACCACAGGAATGGTATCCTGAATGGTAGGGTGGTTAGGGGATACTGTGATACCCTTTTTACCTGTTGTTGGAGAGTGATCCTGAGTTTTTAGGCCTTCTCTCCTTTGCTTTTTCATTTCAGTAGAAATGAGAGGGAACAATTCCTCTGGGATGCCCAGCATGGCTGCATGGGCATACAACTCTACATCAGCCCAACCTGAGGCCTCTAGGTCATTACCTAAGAGACAGTCTACAGGTAAGCTAGGTGATACTATCACCTGCTTAGGGCCAGTAACACCGCCCCAACTAAACTGAATTATAGCTAAGGGAAGAAACTTAGTGGAGTTATGGACATCAATAATCTTATACTGTTGCCCAATGATGTGTTGTTCAGGATGCACTAGGTTTTCAGTCACCAAAGTGATACTGGCACCTGTGTCCCTGTAGGCCAAGGCCTCAACACCATTTATTGAAACTGTCTGCCTGTACTTATCCATTGTAAGGGGACAAGCAGCCAGTGTGGCAAGGCCAATGCCACTAGGTGTGACAGAAACTGTCTTGGGACTGACTACCCCAGTTTCTACTATGGACCCATAAGTGAACCCAACTACACCCTTAACTTGACTGTTGCCAGCAGTCCCACCACTAGTACCACTACTGCTAGGGGCACTAGAGCTTGATGTATTAGTGGTGGTAGGCTCAGGGGGTTTACCTGGACAGGACTTATCCCCTGGCCTATGGCCTCTGTTTTTACACACAAAGCACCAAGGCTTTTTAAATTGTGTAGGTTGAGAAGAAGAGGAAGAAATTGTTTTATCCCCACCCCCTGAAGAGTGTTTAAGATTTGAAGTGGGATCTTTGGTTTTACCCTTATCCCCATGCTTATCTTGAGATTTTTCACCATCTTTCTTCTTATTGCCATCTTTGTCACCCCCTGTATGAACTTTTCTGTTCACCCTTGTTCTGACCCATTTGTCTGCCTTCTTTCCCAATTCTTGGGGAGAGGTCAGATCAGAGTCCAACAGGTACTGGTGCAACAAATCAGACACACAATTATTAAGAATATGCTCTCTCAGGATCAAGTTATACAGGCTTTCATAATCAGTAACTTTACTGCCATGTAACCACCCCTCCAAGGCCTTCACTGAATGGTCAACAAAATCAACCCAGTCTTGTGAAGACTCCTTTTTGGTCTCTCTGAACTTCATCCTGTACTGTTCAGTGGTTAAGCCATAACCATCCAGGAGTGCATTCTTAAGAACTGTAAAATTATTGGCATCACTTTCTTTCACAGTAAGGAGCCTATCCCTACCCTTTCCGCTAAATGATAGCCATAGGATAGCAGCCCACTGCCTTTGAGGGACATCCTGTACAACACAGGCCCTCTCAAGTGCAGCAAACCACTTGTTAAGTTCATCCCCCTCCTTATAAGGGGGAACTATCTTATGCAGATTCCTAGAATCATGCTCTTTTGCAGGATGACTATGGGGAATACTGCTGCTGCCACCATGGGTTTCTAAATCCAATTTCTGTCTTTCTCTCTCCACTTCTAAGCACTGTCTATCCAAATCCAGATGTTGCTTCTTGAGCTTCAGTCTGGTTTGTTCCACTCTCAATCTATTGAGCTCCCTTTCTAACAATCGGTCATCAGGGTGGGTGGGAGGGACATGCCTTGAAACAGAGGTATGGTGAGAATGAACAGAAGGAGACCCATCCCTTACAGGAGGCATCCTAACAGCTTGGTTAACAGAAACATCACTTCTACTGTGGTGAGAAGGAATACTCTAGCTATGATGTGAAACAACACTATCAGTATGGTGTGAATCTACATCAGTACCAACTATGCTAGGCTGTCTAGTAATGGCCAGGATAGGAAGTTTCATTCCTGAATCTTTTTCTAGGGGAGTCCCTGGATCAGATTGGGAACCATTAGCTACTTTTTCAACAAATGGGGCACCTCTGGCCTTATCTTGTTCTATAAGCATGTTAACCAACAGTTCTCTGGGGGGATTCTTCCCTACACTCAAACCTCTCTCTATGCAGAGACTCCTTGCTCCTTTCCAGCTAAGGTGATCATATGCAAGTTTGGACAGATCAACAGTTTGGCCTGTGCCAGACATTTTAGACAGTGTTTAAGTGACAGAAAAAGTGAGAAAAAGTTTTTCAGAACTTTTGGAAAGACAGGAAAAAAAACTTTTAAAACTTTTTAAGAACTTTTAGAAAGTTTAGAGGTACTTTTCAGCACTTAGAAAAGAGTGAAAAGAGGAAATGCAAAACTTTTTGGTTAGGTGTACATACACTGAACTTGTTTTGTATATTTTTCTCTTATGAAAAGTACAATGACAAAAGTGGTAAGTAGTTACAAAGCACTGATCCTGTCGCTGCACAACCAATGTAGGAGGCTGGACTGGCTTGTAGTGAGTACCTAGGGGTACTTGCACCTTGCACCAGGCCCAGTTATCCCTCATTAGTGTATAGGGTGTCTAGCAGCTTAGGCTGATAGATAATGGTAGCTTAGCAGAGCAGCTTAGGCTGAACTAGGAGACGAGTGAAGCTCCTACAGTACCACTAGTGTCATATGCACAATATCATAAGAAAACACAATACACAGATATACTAAAAATAAAGGTACTTTATTTTTATGACAATATGCCAAAAGTATCTCAGTGAGTACCCTCAGTATGAGGATAGCAAATATACACAAGATATATGTACACAATACCAAAATATGCAGTAATAGTATTAGAAAACAGTGCAAACAATGTATAGTTACAATAGGATGCAATGGGGACACATAGGGATAGGGGCAACACAAACCATATACTCCAAAAGTGGAATGCGAACCACGAATGGACCCCAAACCTATGTGACCTTGTAGAGGGTCGCTGGGACTATTAGAAAATAGTAAGGGTTAGAAACCCTGAAAAGTGAGTGCAAAGTGCACTAAAGTTCCCCAAAGGACATAGAAGTCGTGATAGGGGAATTCTGCAGGAAAGACACAAACCAGCAATGCAACAACGATGGATTTCCAGTCGAGGGTACCTGTGGAACAAGGGGACCAAGGGGGTTATTCCAACTTTGGAGGAGGTGGTAATCTGTCCCAAATGTGACGGATTTACCACCAGCCGTATTACGAGTTCCATAGGATATAATGGACTCGTAATACGGCTGGTGGTATATCCGTCACTTTACCGTCACTTTTGGGACGGATTACCACTTCCTCCAAAGTTGGAATAACCCCCCAAGTCCAAAAGTCACAAGCAAGTCGGAGATGGGCAGATGCCCAGGAAATGCCAGGTGTGGGTGCAAAGGAGCTGCTACTGGACAGTAGAAGCTGAAGGTTCTGCAGGAACGACAAAGGCTAGAGACTTTCCCTTTGGAGGATGGATCCCCCACGCCATGGAGAGTCGTGCAGAAGTGTTTTCCTGAAGAAAGACTGTCAACAAGCCTTGCTAGCTGTAAATTGTGCGGTTAGGGTTTTTGGATGCTGTGTGGCCCAGGAGGGACCAGGATGTCGCCAAGTGCGTCTGGGGACAGAGGGGGCGTCGAGCAAGACAAGGAGCCCCCTCAGAAGCAGGCAGTACCCGCAGAAGTGCCGGAACAGGCACTATGAATTGGAGTGAAACGGTGCTCACCCGAAGTCGCACAAAGGAGTCCCACGTTATGTGGTAATCACCAAGAGATTAGACTGACAAGATGCCACAGTGGGGAGTATTTATGGCCCTAACATTGATCAACCAGCTTTTCTGGCCACCCTCTACAAACACTTGGGTGCGTACTTAGTGTGGTCGGTCATATTAGGAGGAGACTTAACTGCATTGAAGACCCAGCCTCAGACAGGTCACATCCCCCCATGAGATTCACCAGTATACCGAACAGCTAGGGCCTTCTCCGCTGGCAATCAGAATGGGGACTTATTGACTCCTGGAGGGCCCAGCACCTAAGGGAACAAGATTACTCATTCTTCACCCACCCTTTAGGACCTACACATATGCTTAGACACATTTTTGTCTTCAGGAGATCTGCATGAGCTAGTGCCGGTATTGGAGTATTTAACTAGAACTATATTGGACCACAACCCCCTACTGGTGGGTCTTCACTGGGGTCTACCTCCCCTCCCATTCTTACATGGAGGCTTAGACCAGAATTATTGGAAGACCAAGTTTTCCATGACACAATTGGTACCTTCGTCTTTGTGGTCAATAAAGGGTCAACTGCCTTGTTAATAACAGAATGGGAGGCTATCAAGGCAGTGATTGTGGGAGATGTATTTCAGCAGCTACTGGAGTAAGGCGGATGTTGCTGCTGGATATAACTGTAGGAAGCTGGCCTGGTCTGTGGTGAGTGCCTATGGTATTGTCACCTTATACCATGGCTCTCCTTATTAGTGAAGCGTAGGCAGTGTCTAGAAGCCAGGCTCTCTAGAGGTAGCTGTGAATGAGCAGCCAAGGCTTATCTAGGAGACATGCAAAGCTCATGCTGTACCACTGTAGTCACACAGCACTTACACACATGAAAGAACCACACAATGTTACAAAAATAAAGGTACTTTATTTTAGTGACACAAGTACTAAAATACTAGACAGGCAATACTCCATTAGGAGGTAAGCAAACACACTATATATGTACACTAGTAATCAGAAAGAGGTATAAATAGCAATAGAAAACAGTGCAATAGCAATAGCCAATAGTGACCCTAGAGGGTGCCCAAACCATATACTAAAAAATTGGAATGTGAATGCAAGACCCTGACACCAGGTAAGTGGAATGTGTAGAGGGGAGCTGGAGAAACTAGAAACTCCAAAAGGTAAGTACCATAGTGCCCCCCCCAGTGACCAAGAAGAAGGGAGAAAGTTACCGTTTTTTCCCCAAACCACCAAAAGGACTGAAAAGGAGACTAATGCACCACCCAGACAAGACTGCAAAAAAACAGTGATGGATCCTGAAGAAGGAAGACCTGAAAAAGAAGGGGACCAAGTCAAGAACTCGTAGAAGTGTCTGGTGGTGGCAGGAGCAACTACCCACCCGTCTGTGGTTGCAGGATGATGAAGACGGTCAGCAATGCAGCCTTGGAGTCGGTGAAGAGTTCCTGGAGGATGCAGTTGACCTCCCACGCCAGATGGAAGATTGCAGTCTAGCTGTAGCATGGAAAAGCCACCAACAAGCCTTGGCAAAGGCATAAAGTGGGGTAGGCGAAAAGTGGAGCTGCCAGGGACCAACAAGGTCCAGGGGGCTCAACCCACAGAGGGGTGTCCCAGAGGACCATCAGCAATGCAGAAAGTCCACAGAAGAAGAGGCAGTCCGCCTAGGAGATCCCCTGGATGAGGACCCAGGAGTTGCAGAGGAGCCAAAGCAGCAGACCCGAAGAAGGGTCCCATGCCGCAGATGAAGCACACAGAGGGCTGTGCGTCGTAGGGAAGAGTGCTGTGGCTAAATGGAGCCTGAAGATCCCTTGGAGGAGATGCCAACAAGCCTTGGTAGCTGCAAGAGACATGGAGCATGGCAGTACTGTCCTGCATGGGAAGGCAAGGGTTTAACTTTACCAAAGTAGTAAAGCTGGCAGAGTGGACCAAGGGGACTACTCCAGACCACCCTCATGATGCAGGGGCCACGCAGCCCAGGATGAGAGGAGATCCCGCAGCCGGTCGTCATTGTAGTTGGTGCCTGCAGATGCAGGGGAGTGACTCCTTCACTCCAAGGGAGATTCCTTCTTCCTGCTCATGCAGACTGAAGACTTGCCGCCCTCAGAGGATGCACAGCCGGGGAAATGCTGCAGAAGCTGGAAGGAGCCGGAGAAACAATGTTGCAGGGCAAACTCATTGCTGGAGCTGCAGCTTGTAGGTTCCTGTGAAGTCCAGTTGTGGTTTCAGCGGCCAGAAGTTGAAGTAGATGTTGCAGAGGAGTCCTGCTGGAATCTTGCAAGGCAAATCTGAGGACCAACCCCAGAGGGAGACCCTAAATAGCCCTTGAAGGGGGTTTGTTCACCTAGCCAGGTGACCACCTATCAGGAGGGTGCTCTGACGTCGCCTGCCCGACCTGGCCACTCAGATACTCCCAGAGGCCTCTGCCCATCTTGGATTCAAGATGGCAGAATCAAGGGGTCCTCTGGAGGAGCTCTGGGCACCACCCCTGGGGTGGTGATGTACAAGGGAGTAGTCACTCCCATTTCCATTGTCCAGTTTCGTGCCAGAGCAAGGACTGGGGGTCCCTGAACTGATGCAGCCTGGTCTAGACAAGGAGGGCACCAAATGTGCCCTTCAAAGCATACCAGTGGCTTGTGGAAGCTACCCCTCTCAAGCCATGTAACACCTATTTCCAAAGGGAGAGGGTGTTGCCTCCATTTCGCAAAGGAAATCCTTTGTTCTGCCTTCCTGGGCTTGAGATGTTCAAGCAGCAGGAGCGCAGAAACCTATCTGAGGGGCGGAAGCGCTTGGGCTGCCCAGAAAACCCCAGAAGCAATGCTGGGGGTCTTTTAAGGAGCCCAGAGAAAGCATGGAATCATACTTCCAATACTGGCAACAGTATTGGGGTATGATTCCGACATGTTCAGAGTTACCATTATGTAGCTGAACATAAGTAGTGACATGTAACCAGTACACACGTAAAATGGTGTCCCCACACTCATGAAGTCCAGAAAAATGGAGCTGGAGTTTGTGGGGGCAGCTCTGCTCATGCAGGGGTTCCCTCACACACAGGTACCTGCACCCTACCCTCTGGGCTAGAAGGGCCTACCACAGGGGTGACTTACTGTGACCTGGTGCAGTGAACTGTAGTGAAAAGGGTGCATGCACCCTTTCATGCAGGCTGCAATGACAGGTCTGCAGATACACTTTGCATGGTCTCCCCATGGGTGGCATAATACATGCTGCAGCCCATGGGGGACCCCTGGTGCCCCAATGCCCTGGGCACCTTGGTACCATATACTAGGGACTTATATGGGGGCACCAGTATGCCAAATGTGGGGTGTGTGTGGTCCACGCAACCAAATTAAAAGGGAGAGAACACAGCCACTGGGGTCCTAGTTAGCAGGATCCCAGTGAATACAGTCAAAACTCACTGACATCAAGCAAAAAGTGGGGGTAACCATGCTAAAAAGAGGCTACTTTCCTACAATAAAAATGGTGAAAATGGCGTTGAGAATGCTAGAGTGCTGCAGACCAGATGACCCAAGCCTCGAGGCTGAAATATTTGACGCCAAGGAGAAAGTGGTGGAGGGGGTGGAAAACAGCTTACAGTGTTATGACTACAAACACTATATTGTCAGAACCAACGAAGAGGGAGAAGGTGCAGATTGTCTCCTGCCGTGGCTTGTGAACCCAGCTAAAAGGGGTTCAATAATTGTGGAGCTGGAATGTGCCCAAAACCGCAAAATCTACCAACAAGCTAACATTAATCAGGAATATTACCACTATTATTCAAACTTATACCTCAGTACAGTCACACCTATGACTGCGGACATCGAGAAACCAAGTGCGGCCAGGGTACTGTGTAGGGAGTGAGGGCCTGAGATACCTGGTGCATGCCCTGGAGAACACATACCCCATCCTCCAGGTGCTGGGCCTCCTACCCGGTAGCTATGATACAAGTGAATTTACACAGGTGAGAGTAGAGGGCTCTCCACATCATGTAACACCCAGCTGTGTGACGGCTGAAGGACAAGATGTCCATTAATGATCCACTGGGTTTACTGCTTCCACTACCAGGCTGACAGCAGAATGATTGATAGATACAAGGCGCCGGAACAGGGGGTTAGAGGAAGAGAGGTGGGTTTGTTGGGAGATACACTCTTTTCGAACTATGGTGGTCAATGGAGAATGTTAAACATTGTTATTCTATGAACAGCTGGGCTACTTATTACCATAGCTAAGTATTGTTATAATATATATATATATATATATATATATATATATATATATATATATATATATATATATATATACACACACACACACACCATAAGTCTATGTTTTTATACAATACACTTTCTAACATGTTGATAGGATGGATATTGCCATAAATGTGTAGTGCGACTCTCACCTTGTTGACTTGGGCAGGTACTAAAACTCTAATAAAATGTGTTTAAAAAAAAAAAACTTTCACAGAGTGTCAACTGACATGGGTGGCCACTCAGATTCAGATTTAATCTCTTTGTGCATTTGGTCAGTTTCCCTAAGGGCTGGTCTGGCCTGGGCACTTAGGGGCCTTGTACATGCGATAGTTTGTTAGCACAATCAATTGGGCATTTTGTCCTGTTTTGTTCTAATTTTTCTTTACCAAGAAAACGTTTTTGATCCCTCCTCTTAAAGAACTAAGATTCACAACTGTAAGATCTGCTATGTTACATATCTTGATGCTTGGAGATACCTACACTTGTGTGTGTGTCTCCAACTTTGTAAATTGAGGAATCAAGTTGCAAGAGGTTTGACATTAATTTTGGCTGCTGTCCTATCATGGTTGTTTACTGCTGTACCCGAATGGGTTATGTGCGAGGTACAATTACTCGCTGGCCATTGGTCTTCTTTTTTTCGAGGTCCAGTCTATGTGCAATGAATTTAAATGAGGTGCTTTGGACGACAGATGATTTACTGTTTGTTTTAATGATGTTTTATATATTTATATGGTCTGACGAAGTGCTTTATACATTTTTCAAACGTGTATCTTTATGGTTATATTTTAACCAAATAAAGATGTACTTCTATTGCTACAGACGTACCTTGAGGGCACAATGGGTGTATGTGCCTGAAATTTACCTGTGAATGCTTCCACCACCTCACAATCAGCTAGGCCCTGCCTGCAGTGACCGACGGGCAGTGGTCTGAAACCACCAATCTCTCTCACTGCAGCACTATCACCAATGCAGGCAAGCTCATATCAGCACTGGGGACAGCATCATCTGGCCCAATGTCATGGACTGTGCCTGGCATACCTCATGAGAGAACTCTGCAACACAGACCAGGACTGTGTGCATAATATATATGTCCTCTGTTTGGTTTGCTAGCCCATTACCCCTTTTTCTCTCCATGTTCCTCTTTCCTGTG
The DNA here is from genome assembly GCF_031143425.1 of Pleurodeles waltl. NCBI lineage: Eukaryota > Metazoa > Chordata > Amphibia > Caudata > Salamandridae > Pleurodeles > Pleurodeles waltl. The sequence goes on along the minus strand of NC_090447.1, from coordinate 398,680,048 downwards.
ATAGCCTATTCTGATCAGAAAGCAGGTATTGGGTCAGGGCTGTATCCTGATATAGACAGGAGGTCAAGTTATGGAGGTAGAAAAGGAGGACAAACTGTTCAAAAGGATGTGAACAGAGTACAAGCACTTCAAATATAAACTTTTGGTCAACTGGGAGCCAGTGCAGTGCTTTCAGAGCTGGGGAGATCATAGGTTTGAGGGGAGTCTTGTCATTAAGTTATGAATTGTCTTGAGTTTCTGAATCAATCAATACTTAATTTCGGCCATAGGCCATAAAAGCAATAAACCATAAAACATCAATATATTAACAATTTAAACCAATGATCTGTATAGCTCATTGCACATAAAACCTTCCAATTCCAGGGCCCTATGTATATTACAGGTGTTGGAGTTCTCTCTGTACTATACTCCTATAAAGTAGCGAAATTCATATGATCCCATACACTTTTAATGCACATCAGTATTTTTCACACAATTTGTGCAATAGTCTTAATAGCTATGCTCATAGATCTTTCTCACAAAGCGTTCTAGTACTGTGGCCCTTTATTCTTTACAGTTATGTAGGCTCGCTCTCTCTCTACTATACGCGTAGGCTCGAGTGACAATAAGTCTTAACCCCTTAGCTGCCAGGCCTTTTCCCTTCTTGTGCCGAGCCTTTTTTAGGCAGTTTGTGCTTAGGCCCTCATACCTTTCTCTCCACATAAGCTACCCATGCCAAATTTGCATCCTTTTTTTCTAACATCCTAGGGCTTCTAGAGGTACCCAGACTTTGAGGCAGACTTGAATTAGAAAACCTAATTTTTTTACCCAATTTTGACATTTTACTGGGACATTCCCCATTTTTACTATTTCTTCTGCTTTCAGCCTCCTTCCGATTAGTGACCGAAATGGGTGAGAAACCAATGCTGGATCCCAGAAAGCTAAACTTTTCTGAGAAGTAGACAGAATTCTGAATTCAGCAAGGGGTTATTTGTGTAGATCCTACAAGTGTTTCCTACAGAAAATAACAGCTGAAATAAAAGAATATTGAAATTGAGGTGAAAAAAAACAAAAAATGTTCTCCATGTTTTACTCTAACTTTTTCCTGCTATGTCAGATTTTTTAAAGTAATATACCGTTACATCTGCTGGACTCTTCTGGTTGCGGGGATATGTAGGGCTTGTAGGTCCATCAAGAACCCTAGGTACCCAGAGCCAATAAATGAGCTGCACCTTGCAATGGGTTTTCATTCTATATCGGTTATACAGCAATTAATTTGCTGAAATATAAAAAGTGAAAAATAGGTATGACGAAAACCTTGTATTTACAAAATGGTCACAAGATAAGGTGTTGAGAAGCAGTGGTTATTTACACATCTCTGAATTCCGGGGTGCCCATACTAGCATGTGAATTACATGGCATTTCTCAAATAGAAGTCTTTTTTACACACTGTCTTACATTTGGAAGGAAAAAATGTAGAGAAAGACAAGGGGCAATAACACTTGTTTTGCTATTCTGTGTTCCCCCGAGTCTCCTGATAAAAATGGTACCTAGCTTGCGTGATTAGGCCTAGCGCCCGCAAAAGGAAATGCCCAAAAACACAACGTGGACACATCACATTTTCACAAAGAAAACAGAGCTGTTTTTTTACAAAGTGCCTAGCTGTGGATTTTGGCCTCTAGTTCAGCTGGCACATAGGGAATCCTAGCAAACCTGTGCAGTTTTGAAAACTAGATACCTAGGGGAATCCAAGATGGGGTGACTTGTGGGGCTCTGACCAGATTCTGTTACCCAGAATCCTTTGCAAACCTCAAAATGTGGCCAAAAAAACACTTTTTCCTCTCATTTTGGTGACAGAAAGTTCTGGAATCTGAGAGGAGGCACAAATTTCCTTCCACCCAGCGTTCCCCCAAGACTCCTGATAAAAATGGTACCTCACTATTGTGGGTAGGCCTACTGCCCGTAAAAGGAAATGCCCCCAAACACGATCTGGACACTTCAAAATTATCAAATACAAAACTACCTGTTTTTGCTGGGGGCACCTGTGTTTTTGGTCCTGGGCTCAGCAGCCATCTAGGGAAACCTACCAAACCCAGACATTTCTGAAAACTAGACACCCGAGGGAGTCCAGGGAGGTGTGACTTGCGTGCATCCCCCAATGTTTTCTTACCCAGAGTCCTCAGCAAACCTCACATTTAGCTAAAAAAAAAATCAAATTGTTCCCACATTTCTGTGTGGGATCACCGCTCTTGGACAAATGTCATACCACCTAACGTTCCCCTCAGTCTCCCAGTAAAAATTATACCTCATTTGTGTAGGTGGGCCAAGTGCTTGTGACAGGGAAGAGCCAAAAACATGTCGAAATCGAGGGGGAACCAAAGCAGGTCCAAAAGGGGAGTTTGAAAAAAAACATTTTTAGGCTGACAAGTGCAGCAGAATTTTATAGATGACACAATGCTGAGTGGTAGGAATTTTGTGGATTCCTGCAGATTCCGGAAGGTTCCCTCACAAAACATGTAGGAAAAATGTGTGATTTCCAGCAAAGTTGGAGGTTTGCAGGGCATTGTGGGTAAGAAAATGGTGCGGGTGCATGTGAGACATGGGAGCGTTCCAAAGTCCATAAAGTGCAGCCCTCACCATTCCAAGTGGGACGATTTTGAGAGTTAGCCAAGCTCTCATGGCCCAAATGTAAAACCAAAACCCCAAATAATCAAATGTCTTCTTGCTTGCTGTGGGATAAGATGTTTTAGTGTGTGGGTGAGAGCTGAAAGATTGTTACCCCCTTCAGTTGGGGTGGTGGCATAACCAGGCCCATACTGGTTGGTAGCCACCACCTCACCTTTCTTTTTTTTTTTATTCCTTGGCATCTAGTAGATTTTCTGCCCCCCTGGCGTGTGGATCAGTGGTAATTGCCCCATCTGCCCACTGGTGGGCAGAACAACTTTGGCCCCATGTATTTGGGGTGGGAGTATGGCCATACTCCCACCCTCTTATTTTGGAGAAAAAAAAACTTCCCTGGTCTCTGGTGGGCTTTCTGCCCCCCCTTGGGGGCAGATGGGCCTTCCAAAAATAGGCCAATCTGCCCCCAAGGGGGTCAGATATGGCTAACAGTAATGTGCCCCCATGGGGAGCGACCCTTACCCAAGGGGCTGTCCCCCTAAACAAAACACACACATATACACACACACCAATCCCTGGTGCCTAAGTGGTTTCTGCCCCCGGGGGCATTTCGGCCTGATAGAAATACGCCGATCTGCCTCCAAGGGGAGCAGAAATGGCCAAAAATACATTTGTCCCCCCAGGTGAGCGACCCTTGCCTAAGGGGTTGTCGCCCTTGTGTGAAATTGGCCCAAGAAAAAAAAAATCCCCAGTGCCTAGTGGTTTCTGCTCCCCTGGGGGCAGATCGGCCTAATAACAATAACAATAGGCCGGGGGGGGGGGGGCAGGAAAGGCCTTGAAAAAAAATTGCCCCATTGAGGAGCGACCCTTGCCCAAGGGATCACTCCCCTTATGCCAATTTCCATTTTTACTATAAATCCCTGGTGTCTAGTGGGCATTTCAGAAGCCGGATCGCTTCACGATCCGGCTTCTGAAATGCTCTGAGAGACTTCAAAGGGAAGGACATTTTTTTCTTCCCTTTGAAGCCTCTCAGGCCCCCATCACATGATGGGAAGAGAAATACTGAGCATTTCTCTTCCAATCGCGCTGGAAGCTTCGCTTCCAGCGTGATGGAGAAGTGGCCTCTGATGAGGTCAGCGCGTGAATGTGCACTGACGTCATCAGACGTCACTGGGAGGGTCGGGGGTGGAAGGGAAAGCGCTTCCCCTTCCATCCTTGCCTTGGGGGGGTGGGAGGGAAGCCCACAGAGGGAGCGCTAGTGCTCCCTCTGAGCTCCAGGCCGAGGATGTAATGGTTACGTCCTCAGCACAGGAGCACTGTGCCGGAGGACGTAACCTTATGTCCCAGGCACAGAAGGGGTTAAAAGTGCTGTATGAGAAAATTCATATAGTTCCATACATTTTTAAAACACATCAATAGATTTCACGGATAAAAATGATCATAGTTTTCATAGATGGGTAATTATCTAAATAGTTATGCTTTTAAGGCATTCCCGTAAGGCCTTCTAGTTCCAAGCCCTCTGTTTGCATGTATTTGTGTTTCACTCTTTGCTAATCTCCTGGGCTCAAGGGGCAATACATCTTAAAGTGATATATTTTAATACAGTGCATATGATCCCTTACATTTTAGAATGCATCAATAGGTTTCAAAGTTAAAAAATGATCTAAATAACTATAATCTAAAAACATTCTCATAAAAACTTCCAGTTCCACTGCCCTTCATACCTTACAGGTATATGAGTTCACACTCTTCTAAATGCCTAGGCTAAAAAATTATTAGGTCTTAAAGCGCTATAGTATAATTAAGTTCATTTGAGCCCACGTATTTTAATACATATTGATAGGTTACGAAGTGTGTACAATCATCTAGATAGCTATGCCACCGGGCCTTGCAGGGTTCACTTCTGTAGGGAGAAGGAGGAGGTGTCCATTTTTAAGCTAAGTTTCCATGCCCAATCCATGAACCTGGAAACCGCAAACGTAATTACTTCTCGGGCTTCAGTTTTCATGACCCTCATAATCTCCGAGTAATGTCCTGCACCCATAGCTCTACATAAGGGCAGTATCCATTTTTTTGGGGGGGTCGCTCATACAGTGGACAAAAGAAGAAAAAGTGCGCTTCAGTCTCACTTTTGTAAGAACAATAGGAGCACTGGGCAGATATGCTTGTGGCCTTATTCCTCTTTACAGTAAAGGATCTCAGTGGCAGCACCCCACATCTGAATAGGACATAGAGCCGCTTTGACAAGACAGGAAATATTCTGTCCAGGTAAGGTTTAAAGTGTGGTATGCATTTGTGCAGTAAGAAAAGAGCTGATGTACTCGCTTACTTTTTATTACTCGAGGGCCTTAAAGTTATGTGCTGCCAGTATTCTTATTTCAGTTTCTGGCTAACACTTCTTCTAATTGAGCCAGGGTCTTCCCACAATTCACCCATATTGAGTAGTTTACTAAGATTTCTAATATGATTTAACCAAGGATTCCGCGTTTGAGGATCAAGAGCTACTAGTTCTGCAAGGGAAGTCCTATATGGGGAAATATCCCCTGATGACCAAACCCTGAGCCAGTATAGAAGGGGTTTCAAGGAGATTATTTGTTGAATGCTAATGAGGCCTAATTCATACCTCAAAGGAAGAAGGGATGCACTTTGTGGGATTTTAAAAAGGACCCTAAAAAAGTGTTCTCTATTTGCTGTAGTACGTTGGTATTAGAATATCCCCATATTTCCACCCCATAGATAGAGGCGGTTGCAGCTGCGGCTTTGTATACTTTTAGTGCTGGCGATACCGTACCCCCATCTAATGTCTTCTGACTATGGCCATCGATCTGCAATAGAGTATGGTCTTACATTTCTCCAGTTGGGGCTTCTATCTCATTTTTTCCAGAGAGCCTAACTCCTAGGTAGTCAAAGTTTTCAACTTGTTCCAACCTGTTCTTGCCTAATTTCATATTTCCTTTAAAGGATCAGTGTGGGTTTAAAGCCATGAACTTTGACGGATTGAGCTCTGGGCCTCTTTCCATGCAGAAATCAGTAAAGGAGTCCAGCTCTTCCTGAAGGCCCATTGGTGTTCTTGATATAAGGAGAGTATCATCTGTGAACATGAGAATTGGGACGGGTACTCCCACAAGTTTAAGTGCATCATGCCTGCATTTTGATAGCCACTTCACTGCTCCATTTATATAGAGACTAAACAAGGTTGGAGCAAGGACACAACCTTGTCTAACTCCCCTATTAATGGAGATTTTAGGCGTGAGGTCACCCCCCCATTCCATCTAACCCTGGCATAAGTATCCTTATGTTATGTTCTCAGTAACCATATGAGGTCCTTAGGTGTCCCATATGATTCTAGTACCTCCCACAGTTAATTCTTGGAACCATGACAAAAGCAGCTCGAAGATCTAAAAAGGCTATATTTAGATGATCACGCTTCAATGTAATGTATTTCCAACAGAATATCAAAGCAGAAGATCTGGTCCACTGTACTGACACTTGTCCTGAAGCCCGCCTGGGCGTCTTCGAGGATTACACTATCATGGAGCCAGGACTGCTGCCTCATCAACAACTGCCTACAGAATATTTTCTGGCTTGTGTCTATGAGGCTTATGGGTCTGTAGTTAGATGGTTTGTCTCTAATTCCCTTTTTGTAAATGGGGATTATGCCTGCTCCTTGCCAAGATGGCGAAATCCCCTCCCCTTTCAATATTGCGTTGCTCAGTGCATTGAGGTACGGAGCCCAGACCTCAAGTTGGGAAATATAAAGGTCACCTGGGACACCATCTAACCCAGGAGCCTTTTCCCTTTTGACCTGTCTCATAGCATTATGTGTTTCAGCTAGAGTAAAGCATGCTACCTCTCGTCCCATACCCTCCAATATACTATTACCTAGAGCTATTTAATTTCTACTGTCAGGCAAGCTTTTACCATATGTCACAGCAGCTTCCATTGTTCCTTTCTCCTTAGTTGCATATAGACTCTCAAAATGGGCAACCCATTTCTCAGGTGGGACAGTCAATTCCATGTGATTGTCAATAGTGCGAGTTCCCAGTGAAACTAACTTCCAAAAGGCTTTCTCATCCCTTCTGTATTGAGCATCTGCTATTTCTGCCTACTTCTCGATTGCCCAAGCTTTTCTGGCCTTTAGCAGAACAGTTTAGTAGTTCTTTCTAGCATTTCTTATTTGCTCCTGGTCTTCCTCCTTAAGAGTACTCAGTAAGGTGACTTTGGCAAGTCTGCATTCTTTAGTGTACCAGGCAGGTAGTTGCTTTTCCTTGCTGTCGACTCTTAACTTCTTTTACAAAGAACCTGCTCAATTGATCCATCAGATGTGTATGGAGATCAGGGAAAATTCCCACCCTCGCTCCCTCAGTGATTGCCTTGGTTGATATATTCTCAAAGACGTTATAAATATGTTTTAAAGCCATTTTATCATTCATTATCGCTGGCCATTTTATGTTTCTCAAGTTATTGGAGGTCTGAAGCATATTGACTTTTGTTACTGGATTCAAGTCTGGGTTCTTAAATGGGGTCATGCTCGTCCTAAAACTTAAAGCATGGTGGTCACTGTCCATTCTTAACATAATTTCCATATCAATTAGGAAAGGCCAGAGGAGCTGATCTAAAAAGAAGTAATCAATATTGCTTGTACTTAGACCCCTTTGGAAGGTTGGGCTTTGGGGGAAGTCAGATTTGATATTACTGTTTACAGTACTCAAGCCATGAGTCATAATCAGATCAGCCATTTGTAGGGCAATGTATGATGGCTTTTTCCCCGTAACCTTAAGGGGGCTAGATCTTTCCATTTCAATCTCCTTTGTTATTGTGGTATTGCAATCCCCTGCTATTATTTTTAGGGAATTCCCCTGGAATTCATCTAACAAATTCGAAAGTTGATCCACCACGGGGGAAAAGTTGGTGGTCGGTATAGATCTTAGGTATATATTTACAATAGCTTTAAGTTTTTGTTTCACAATAGATGGAATTTCTGATTTGAAGGCCTAATAAATCTCTGCTCTCGGATGGAATCACTTTAACAGCAGGGAACAGGTCCAGGCGGAGCCAGGCCAATAAGCCTCCAGAGACCCTCCCCGATGAACAGGGAGTGGCTTCTACACTATATGTTATGAACCCAGATCTATGTACTGGTTGAGTTGCCTAAGTCTCCTGCAGGAGTATTATGTAGTGCTGGTCTATGAAGCATCCCCATTCTGGGTCTGAGAGTTTAGCTCTTATTCCGGCTATATTCCAGGACAGTAGTTTTATTTCATCCCCCCATGGGAAGTCTTTCTCTGGTCTTAGCACTAAATCCTCAGTGGTCTGCTCATCCCTAATTATGCCCACCCCATACACAGTTGGGGTTTCCACATGATGTTCTCGGGAGTGTCAGCTAACCCTATCAGAGTTATCCCTTATGTGCGGTCCTGTTCCTTGTCTATACTCGCACAGTTTATGGCGTTAGACGGTGGGCCGTTCTCATTTGGGTCATGTAGTTTAAGGGTTATTTGGGAGGGCATGGTGGGTCGGAATCTTTGATCAAGAGCTATTAAGCCTTCCACTAGATGTTTTGACCTTAACCCCAGTCTTATTGTGTCACAATTGTTATTATTGAGGCGAATAGCAAGAACAATGTCTTCTCTAATAACCGATCTACAGCCTTTCGTGTGTCTTATCCAATGTATTGCTTTGTTAATAAGCATTTCTTGCGTTTCCCTTTTATCAGTTGTTCGTTTGGAGACATTAACCATAAAGATGACATGTATCGTCCCATGTATAGCATTTGGACTTCTTCCTCCATTTGTGGTAACCTGGCTAATAAGATATCCTGCTCTATACGTTTTCAAGGTACCTGAGTGTGCCTCAGGCACTAAATTTAAACAATGATCTTGATGTCGGCTGTCCTTATAAGGCATAGAGCTAGGGGGGAGCGTTCCTGCTCTTTTCTGACTAGGTTTGTTAGTGCCATTGATTGTAGTTGCAGGGGAGGATGGTCTTGGGGCAATATGCTGTTGCACCCCACCTGGGTCTGATCTTTTATGTAATTCTTCTAGTGTATCATTTATTACCCCTGCCAGTGCATTGAGCTTATCCGATTTAGTGTATAAGTCTTTTGCTAGTCGCCCTGTACACTCTTGGAGGCTTACTATTTCACCCTTAAAGGAATGTAGTTGTTCGTCTATGGTGTTACTACCTAAGGTAGATGGAGCATTAGATGTATCTGGAGTCCCTGGACAGTGGGTCCTGTCGCCGGGGTGCCCAGTATCTCATATCTATTTGAACAATCTATACTTGGTATAGATGAAGTTATTAATATTTCTTTGACCTCAATGGGAATATTTTGAGCTATTTCAGGTTGTTCCATTGGTGTTATTTTAAGTGCAAAGGGGGGCTGGGTAGTAGTTTCGCTACATTTGATCTTAGAGGGTGTAGCACTTTCATTATTAAATTGTTTAAGGAACAGCCTAATGCACTTATAGGTGTGTTCTTTTACCATCTTTTTCTGTGCCAGCCCTTTGGTTGCCTTATCTGGGCGTTTATCTGCATATACAAGCAAACCTTTGACCTCCTCGATTAGCTCATCAATTTCTGCTAATGTACAGTTCTCTGCTGAATGTCTCAGAATCTTCTTTTTGGCACCCCCGGTTCTCTGAGGGCTGTCTTTTGCCTTCCGCTTCACCATGATGTCAGCCCTCAATCAGTCCTGGGATCCTCAGTGATTACTAAACCTAGTGGACGGGCCTGCTCTTGCCCGGGCACAGCCCGCGTGCGTCCCGCGCTGTGGTGGTCTCCCTAGCGCTTTATAGCGCTCGTTGGTGTGATGAATGGGAGCAGCTGTTGCGGAAAATGGCCGCCTCCTTGGGCCAAAGAGCAGTCTGAGACATGTAGTCCCCCTCAATGTGTCTTGCGCGTCCCGTGCTGCAGTGGTCTCTGTAGCGCTTTATAGAGCTCATTGGCGGGATGAGTGGCAGCAGCTGTTGTGGAAAATGTCCGCCTCCTGGGGCCAAAGTGCAGTCTGGAACACGTAGTCCCCCTCAATGTGTCTAGCAAGTTTCTGAATCACCTTCTATGGATACTTCTGAGGTGTGTTAAGCTTGGGCTCTTGAGAACTTAATTATTTTTTTATTGAGTTGATGCAAAAGGAGTATGGGTCTGAGCCTCATAGGCTGGACAATAACCAAGGTAAAATGTTTTTTGTTTCCATACCAAACACCCTGACTTTTAGCTTGGTATAATAGTAAGTGGGCCATACCCAGCTCATGAGGCCAGTTGAATGACATGCATAGTATTAATTTCTGTATCAAAATTCTATCATTCACAAAAGTCATGCAAAGACTCCAGACGATCCATAACGCAGCTACCAGACTGATTCTCAACCCACCCAAGATCACCCAGCACCTGAAGGACTTTGACTGCTGAGCCAGAAAAGATGGCACTTCAGGTTCCTGACAAATGCCTACAGAGCCCTCCATAACCAAGGACCCGCCTACCTGAACCACCACCTTTTCCTCAACCAACTGACCGGGATACTCCGCTTGGCACACATCGCCCTTGCAAAGATATCATGCATGCGCCTCTGCTGCGCCAGAGGACGCTCTTTTTCCCACCTAGCTGCCAAAGCCTGGAATACTCTCCCCCTCCACACCTCACCCTTGCAGACCTACTTCAGAAAGGGAGTGAAAACCTGGCTTTTCAAATAAACATCTGTACATAGTACAAGGGAGAAGTCTATGTAGTGCTTGGATCTAACATTAATGCAATGAAGAGAAAAGGCTATGGCACGTGTACAATATCCATCAGTATCATGAGTCAATAATCATGGTTGAGGGTAAAGACTTGAAAGGGAATTGGAACAAGCATATAGCCTCAGCCTATAATCTGAGACATAATAACGCAAGGTTATGGCCTGGATAGGTTCCAGTACATGTAACCAGGGTTACAAAAATCAAAATTTGCAATTGGTTTTGGCATTGGGTCTATTTTCTAAGATAGGAGCCCTAGACACCATCAGAAATGTCTACCTGGTCATTAACTTTCTATATGATCTGTTCACTATGCGCAACTCATGTAAGATTCATTAGCCATTTATCAACTGTCGATACAGATTGCGGTCTTCAGTGGCACATATACACAGGAACAGACAAGTGTGTTTTCAGGGAAATTTTCCTTCTGTTAATGTGTGACAGCTTACCCCATACCAGTGCCCATTACATATACAGTGTTGTCCACCCCCATAAAATATAAGCAGATCGCAGCCCTCTTGAGAAAAACTCCAGTAATAATTTGTGGGGTCAAGAAAACCCACTCTGGAAAATTTCTAAGGAGACCTGTACCAGTCATGTCTAATGTTATAATACATGAAATTAAGCCGGCCCTCCCCAACATACCTGCCATAATGTAACAGTAACGAGAACTAGGACTATGGACTATTACTGTTGTAATATATCATATAGGCCTGGCACCACTCCACTGTGGTGAACTGAAACCTTGAGGGACTGTAGGATGAAAAGTGTCAATAAAGCTCCAACGGATGGGCCCCAGCAGGTTTGCATACAATGTCATAGCTGGTGATATTGCATCATTCCTACCGAAGCTAAGATGTAGGTAGTCTATGATGAGCAGAAATCTCTAAGCATTTCATTAATGAAAATCTGATCTAAGAGTGACATTTCTTTTGTAACCAAGTATTCCAGCATAACGTGTTTCAGTCTATAAATAGCCTTCAATTATGCCTGCCAGGTCCCAACATACACAGCTGGGGGAATCCTAAACTCGAGCTGTACAGTCTTCCAGATGTGAAAGTTGATTTTGATAATAAGGTTGCTTACAGGAGAATTTGTTGTGTATGTGCATAAACCAGAAGGATACATTATGAGTATTGTAGGATTTCACGTTCAATATGTACCCATAAAAGAACATACTTTGCAATCAGTAACAATAAGGACAGCTTTGATATGTGTGCACTAAGTAGTAGGATTCCATATGAGGCATTCACAGTCCCAAACAATCTAATTTCTGCACAGAGATTTAGGAATTTCAGCTTAGGTTGATTTCTTCCCATATATAAAAGTTTGGATATCCATGTAAATTGGAAATAATAGTTTTTGTGTATCTGAAGCAGTAGCATACCTAATACATAACTGTATCTGAGGGCAATTTCCATTTCCACTGATTGGTGCTCCCATTTCCAATTGTACATGTGGGTCAGCATTCAATCTGCTCCTGGTGTTGGTAATTAATGGGGATAAATTGTCTTCCGCTATCTTATCCAGACCATGATCAAAGAAAATACTAAGATATTTGAAACTCCTTACTATCCACTTCAAGTCATACCAACATAAACTATATTTGAAGGTGGCACAGGACATTATCAGGGTGTCACATTTTCCTCAGTTTATCTTATATCCCAGGAACCTTGAAAAGTAATGTTTCTGAGCTGATACATATGACCTTGCTTGCTTAGTGAAAGTAGCAAGTTATTGGCATCAACAAATAGTTGTATTAGCCCAGTAGGGTGTTGATCCATATATACGCTATGAGTGTCAGACAGTGACAGATAATGGTTCAAATGTTAGGAGGACAAGTAGGGGAGACAGTGGGTGCCCTGTACGTGTTCCATAACCAATCTCTGTTGCATGGACAGAAGGTCTTTGCAGTTGATATAAGAAGCAGAAGAGCCGTCCGAACAAATGGACTTTCAGTGGATTTTCCTTCCTTAAATGCATTAAACGTTTTGCCCCTTTAGCAAAATTCTACTGGGAAACCATCAACCCTGGGGATCTTTATGATATTACTTCCTCTAGTTCCACAAACATTATTTCACCATCTAGAAAGAGTCTGCCATTAACATTGATGGAAGGAGGCCGTAGAGATCACCTGATGCCATCGTCTAGATCAGAAGTATTTTCATATTTTGAGGCTTAAAGATTTTCATAGTAAGCGGAAAAGATTCAGTTATGAAAACAAAGATTCTACAGTCTTTTAGTAGGATGGCATGACTGTTTTCTATGGCGGCAATTGTTTTTTTAATTTCTATCTGGCATAGCTGGTCTCTCAGTTGGTGCCCTGCTTTCTCTATGTGTTTATAAAGCCTCTATTTTAATTTGTTAGCAGTTGCTATATCACAACTGTGAAGAAGATGTTACAGGAAATCTTTGCAGATTCAAGTTTGCAGCTGCCGTTAGGGATAGGATCCAGGTTAGAGCATGCAGACAGGTCTCTACTCACTATTTCAGTTAGTTTTTGTTTGATTTTACATTTGGGAAAGGGCGAATCAAGAATTAGGAGCCCCTCCACATGGCACTGCCAGCTGCACCCAGTGTTTGCGCTGAAAGAAGAGAATCCCTCTTCACTGTAGTTTTGGATATGGGACCTGAGGTTAGATTTGCCATCTGATGTCATTACAAGCCAATGCTAACAGGCTTGGTAGAGTGAGGGCAATGTAGTCTAGTCTAAGCCTAGATGCACAGACAAGTGGTCCATCATCCACCTTCTAGTAGTTCACAATGTGATACTTCCAATAAAAGAGGGCCTTGGGTGAGAAAATAGACAAAGCATAGTACAGTGTTGTGAGGGAATGAGAGAAAGGTGTAATCTACAGCTGTGGGATGCAGGAGATGCCACATATCAACCAGGTTACGATCCTCTAAGAGATCATGGAGTATTGCCATGTCGTCGTTTCCGTCTAGTGGACCTGATCTGTTTAGTACAGGACCTTGGGCCTGGTTCTAGTCACCACCCAGCAATATTTAGGATTTTTTGAACTTCGCAAAAACTATGCACAACTTTGTGAAAAATTATTGTTTGGTTTGGTTGGTGCATAATACACTCCTACCCAGTTCCTTTTTAGTTTTGTGATTCCAACTATGATAGCTGTGCATCTTGTATTAGACATCTGTTCCCCTAGTATTAGGGTAGAGAAGAATCATTTTATGTAATGGAACATGTCACTACCGTCAAAGGTTTTGAGGTGGGCAGCACTGAAATCATGGTATCACAAAGAGTGTAATGATATGAAGATTTCAGGGCTATATTACAGCAGCAGATTTATAACACTGACCCAGTAGGCGGACTGGAGGGTGATATGTTCTGTTATGTGTGTGGCCTGAAATACCCATTGTAAAGATGCAGATACCAATAGTAAGTATACGCTAATGTGGTGAAAACCAATATGAGCCACTCACAAATATATGTTACGTATAGTAAGTGAAAATGATAACTACTTGAGGGTAAATAAATGAAGAAGAGAAAACAGGCAAGTGGCATAAGCGTCAAGACCCATTTACCTGTTACTCTGGGTCAGGAGCTAATCTCCGTTAGTGTGATGCAGTGTCGGATGGGCATGATTTAAAAGATAGGTAATAGTAAAAAGTAATGAGGTGTCATGGCATCTAAGGAGAGTCTATAAGATATAAATATATGTATCCGAAATCTTTAGGATGGGTGGATGTCTGGTGGGTCTGCATATCGCAGTTACATTAGGGTAATGAATACATAGATGAGTTGTGATTGATAAGACACTGCAACAGAGTGATGTGTTAGTTTAGGAGGACAATTAAATGGTGCAATCCCTCCTCCTAGAAAGATACCGACTGGGATCCATAGACCTTAAGAGATTCAGCATAGGTGACGCTGGCAGCTGAGGGATCAGTTCAAACAGATTTCCCATTAGATTATCTTTCTCTTCTGTTACGGTTGTTTTGCTTTACTGCTGACCGAGCCAAAATACACACACTGAGAGAAGTCAAAAAGATTCTCTGGAATGCACTTCTTAGTCTGAAGAAGACATTTATTATATATTTTTCCGCAAGGTTCGTAAAGGAAGGTCATTATAACCGAAAGTGCACTTTTAAAATGTGCAACAATGAAGTAAGAACATGTACAAAGAATCTTCAATCTATAAACAGCAAATATATACATGCAAAGATACAAACACCTATATTGATATATATATATATATATATATATATATATATATATATATATTTCATACACAATGCAAAGCAAATAATAAAAATGCATCACCGTCGGGCATATCTGGTGCTTCATCCTTCTCCTTCCAGCAAGTCGTTGACCCTGGTTCGACTGCAACCAGAAAGAGAGATCTACCCTCACGGGAGGTATATCAGGCATTCAACGTCTCAATCCTGATTGAAGTCTCTGAATCTCCCACTGTCGACCTGGGTTTCCTATATACCTTAAACAAGCAAGGAAGGAGATTTCTGGAAAAACCGCTCCCGCTCCGCAAGAAGTATTAAGAAATGCTGGCTATTTTAGGTCAGGGTTGAAAGAAACAGGTTGGAACTGGCCAATTTCCCAAGGTAGCTCTCCCAAGCCTAAGCTGTTCCCTGCTTTACCATAAATAACATTCTACTACATCCTTATTGTGCTGACTGACTCACTCCTCCACATTATGTCCTAGCCCTTTGGTGAGAAAAGAACAAGCAGACAAGTAGAATAGAAAACACGTTGCACAACATGTTTTGTATGGAAAGATACTCACACTTTTAACATGGCGGTGAAGCTAAGGCTAAGCTGAATATAAAATGGAGTCTGTAACTTGTTACTGCTAATGTGACGGTAGACAGCTAAACCAAGTGCAAAGTGGTACGACACGGAGTCAGTGGTCAAAATACAAATATCACAACAACGGTATTCCAGGTCAGTGATTTACCTTTGTGATTGACATCAGTCTTCGACCCAATCCGGATATATATCCGGACTGTCCTTCATGTTCTCCAACCCCTTCTCAGTCAGCGCCATAGGTGCCTAATCTAGGGGTGCAGAAGATGCTGCAGCACCCCCCAAAATAACCATGCTGGAGTTCAGAAGGTGAATGAGCAATGAAGAGGACTTTAAATGTTGTTTTAATCATGCCACATTTGTTGCACGTTGCAAGGCAGGGGTCTAATGTCAAGCTATGTCTTCCAACATATTCCTGTTTATTGTTTTAACATGGAGATTGGTATTTACTTTTTCTTTCTCTGAAGTTAGAAGCTTTTGTAAAGTGAACTATCCGATAATCTTGCTGGGGTACAGGGAGTGCGAAAGGAAAGAAAGACTTTAGGATGTCAGTTTTTTTTCTAACAAAACACAACATTTTAAAACCTTTAAATAAACAGATTTTAACATGATCACAACAAATCAAAACACTTTACTTGGTGATGTGCAAATGATAAATATTTGCTGAAACCTAATTTCCACATATTCTTGTTTGTGTGCTATATACTTTTATCAGCAAAACTGCATGCCAGTGCAAATTTTGTTGCCATTTCAAATGACAGTGTGCTACTACTATACCATGCCTTAGAAATATATTTGAAACAGTGTGATCCAAATACACAACTAGCTACATACAACACTGTTATGACTCTCGTTCTGAATGGGTGTGGCTCATTTGCTATACTTGTTTTTTTGTGGGACAACTCCCTATAACTTCAGTGATGTAAAATTGACGGCAGCATCCCCCTTCTGACAACTGTTCCGGCCCTACTGGTCAGATCCAATTGCTTATTAGGGCTTGTCCTGTCTGATCGTATTGACTTGATCTCTGATGACATTTGACTTCTTGTAGGCGATCGCTGCACCAACTGCCATAAAATCATTCTTGATAGAGACAAATGTAGTTTCAGGCATTTCTAAGTGCCCTACTTAGGAGTGTGTTGTGCTCCTAATAAGTCTTCCAAAGAGCAGCAGATTCCTTGTTGCCTTCAACAACCACTTGAGAGATCAGCAAAGGTGATGAAGAGTGAGAACGTGTCCGGGGCTCAGAGTTCAGAAATAGTGATTGAGACACATCCACTGAACCAGTGCCCCTTCAGCTGAATTCACTCAGTGAGTGGCCAGTAGTAACTCTCTTGCAGCAGTGCTCTACCTGTTTCATGACACTGCTCACTTTTAGGTAACTATAATTTTCTTGATTAGGAACGCCATTGAGTGCTTTCCAGCTCTCTCCCCTGTGTGCTCCCAATAAATACCTCGCTCGCTCCGAGTTCCTCTCTTTTGTGCTCCATGTTGTTCTCTCCCTCATGGGCTTCTCTCCCGGCTCCTGTGTTGATGTCACCATTGTATGCTGTCCCGGGCCAGCCTTATCACTGATGGCGCCCTGTGCGACAATGTTTGTTGGTGCCCCCAACTACCACCTCCACCATGGATTCCCTCACTACCATCCTTTAGCAGTGTTCCTCAAGTCTCTATAACAACTCTCTTTCAGATACAATTAATTAGTTTTATAGCACCACTCAAACCAGTGAAGGGTGTCAAAGCACTTTACACTGCACACACATTACACAGAGAAAATCAATCATAGGTGTGTAAATCAGTGTAAAAGAAATGTAACATAAGACAGAGGACTACAAGGTGTAGGAGTCCAAAACTCACAGGCTCTTTAGTTTAAGAGTGCTTGGTCTGGAAAAGCACAAACTCAGAATTTAAAATGTGACGCCATGGTTGGGGGTTCTATTTAAAAATACAAATGCATTTCTACCCAAATTAACCCTTCTTGGTGCATGTTCTTTGCACCTCTGTTGGAGGCATGGAATGCCACTGCAGGTTCCTTTAACATAATACACCTGCAAGCACCGCGCCCCCACCTGATCAGTACTTGGTGCGGTGGCACCAGCCGGCCCTGATGCTTCTTGCTTGTCCTCCGCACTCCAGGGTCTGATTCACAGAAGCAAACTTATACTTTTGTGTATGTTTATGACTGTTTGCTATTCACAAAGGTATTTTACTAGTAGTATATTTACGCTATGGAGTCTTCATACATAAAAGATAGAACTGTCCTGTCTTTTTTATGAGCAGAGACTCCACAGGAGTAAAGATACAACTAGTAAAATATCACGGTGAACAGCAAACAATCTTAAACTTAACACAAAAGTGTAAGTTTATCTCTACGAATAAGGCCCTCTGGGCTCTTCCCCTGAGTTCTCCCCAAATCGCTCATCATTGTGTGATCTCCACCCACTTGCTGTTCTCTCCCACAGCTATTTCTTCCTCCTCTGCTCCTCCCACTCCGATGGGCCTTTTTAGGTCGAGTGTAGCGTTCGGCGTGTTGTATACTTTTGAGTATGCTTATATTGTGGGTTCCAGCGAATTCAAGCGATTTCATTTGCTGGTTCCAGCATCCTTAAAAAATCCTTGCTTGCTAGTGGTCAGTTCTGCTTCTTTGTCCTGCATTCTTTTCTTTGGGAGCAGCACCAACTACTGTATAGTTACGCTATGTCCTGTTTATCTCTTCTGTAGGGGACCTTTTCCTCTCTGGGAGCAGCACCACTTAGTATTTGCCTTTTGGTCTTTCACTGTGCATGCGTGTTCAGTCCCTCCTTCCCACCAGCTCCCTCTAATAACAAAACCAGCAGCAGAGAGGGGCTTTTCCAGTCCCCCTCCTTTATCTTAGCTCCCATGTGTGGCTTGGAATGGAGAGCTTTAATTTCCTTGTTGCCTCTGACATAGCCCTAAAAGAACAGCTGCTGCGCTCAGATCAGAGCTGATTCAAGGGTGTGCCCTGCTGATTTTTGACTGTAAGCGTGATGTTTGTATGAGTATGATCCCACAAGCCTGCATTTAAATACAGCAACAATGCAACTTACAATTTATTTACACAAACTAAATACACTGTAAAAAAATAAATGAGAAACAGGCACAAAAACTACAAAAAACACTGAGAGGGCAGCTGTGGGCCCCACAAAGCTATAACTGGCATTGCCTCTTTAAGGGGTCCCTTGAAACCGCCCTCGCTCTCATTTTGTCCTTCCTGTCCTCCCTTACGCAGTCGAATGCTTTGCATTGACCCTGTTACATGGATAATAACCGAGAGGTCTGTGTGCATATGTTTGCTACTTGTTTTTGTTAAGCGGTTCACAAAAATAAATGAATAAACAAAGGAGGAAGGTGTGCTGGTGTGTGTGGAACTTGTTTTTTTTGTGACCAGCAGGCTTTGAATACGTTCACCTCATTGTCTTTCTTATTCTGACGTCAGTACTTTTTTTGTGACTTGTGTTGCCACTAAACTTAAATGCACACAGAAAAAACAAAAAGAATACATGGCCGGGCGCGGGACAGTGCTGCTCTTCATGCATTATTGTGTGTGTGTCATCTGCAGTGTTATAAGCTGTAGGTACAGCAACTCCTGACGATGATTTATGAAGCCCAGTCGGACACCGCCAGCCCTTTGTTTGCCTTGCTGGAGGATGAAAGCACTGCTGTCATCCTGGGCAGGGCAGCCACTCTCTCCCTCTGTGGTCTGTACTCTCCCTCTCTCTCACGATTTCACACCAAGAAGCTTAAACAATCTTTTGCAAAGAAACCGACGGTCGAACTTGCTTCTTGGGGAAAAATGAAGCTGAAATGTGTGACTTTGCTTTCATTACCCAATTTTCTGCACTGTGTAAAAACACAGGGAAAAGACAAGTGGTGAAGAAACCTTGGGATTAGAGCAGGCCTCTGCAAAACGAGCGATGGCAGTGTTATTTCAACATTCCTGTGCCGTCCGCAGCCAGCTGCTCGATCTCGCGGATTAGTAAAAAATACTGCCTTCCAATGGCGTGAGTTTGATCCAAGGTGCTCTGTGTACCATATGCCATTAATATGCCCCAAATGCAACTTTCCCACAAATCCTAAATTGGGTGCCAGCGAGAATTTCTGGCTGGGCATTTTGCTGAAAAACCGGCACTACTTTTACTTTTCCTTAGCTCTAGTATGGGTCCCAATGCATGATTGGAATATAGGCTGTCAGCTTTGTATTTGTGATACTTAATTCCAAGTAACTACATTGTTGTTTGGCACAATCAACCTTCCTCACTGACACTTTTCTGCGGTCCTTGCAACATTTTCATTTTTGGATGCAGATAGAAGAAGGTAAATGGAAGTGCATAAATTATATGCTGGGCCACTGGAATTACGTAGCAGGAAAAAGCAAATTATGAGGCAGGGTAGACCAATTTATGTGGCAAGAAACATCCAGTTATGAATTTACAGTGCCAGTAGCTCTAACTCAGCAAATGCGAGACCTATACACTGCAAATGCTTGTTTATGTACGCTTTCACACAAATCACTCTTTATTTTTCTTTTTTTAATTTACTGATCCATGTTGCTTTTGTCATTTTAGATCGGTAAATAAAAACAAAGTAAATGGCTTCTGCACCACACCGCTGGTGCACACATACATTATGCTCACGTAAGTGTTAGTGGAATGAGTTGCACCATTGTACCTTTTATGTTATTTTCAACCAATGTTGCACACTATCCGGAAAAAAGCATTTTGCCCACCCCCCAACGCACACACACACGGAAGTCCTGCATCACGAAAAGCCATTGGCAAAACCGAAAGGTCCTAGATGCAAGACCTATTAGCTTTACTAATGCATTTTTTGCGTTCTCATACTTGTACTTTTAAGTTTTCATGTTCTATTATTAACAAAACAAGTACCGTACTGATTGCTCTGAAAGTTAATAATTCGGAAAGTTTGAAGAGTAACAAAAAACAGCAGATCGAAGTTGTGAGGAAGCTAGGCTCCATGTCTCCCAGACACCACTTTTCAATTTCTAAATTTTGCTTTCGCGTGTGCATTCTGGAAGTTGTAGTCTTGGTTCATTTCAATTGAGCCAATTTGATTAACAGGCATAATAACAATGATATGTCGTACCAAAAGTCCAGGAATTCAAAAGTGGTGTCCCGGTGACACGGAGCCATCTGGTGAATGTAAACAAAGCAGAATATCGCTTTGATGCCTCTCAGCTCCTAGAACAAACACAACTATGAGATGTCTCACATATGAAGTCATAAGGTAGAATTGAAAGGAGTTATGTTTCAACTTGAAGGAGAAAAGTCCTGAAGTATTTGTAAAGCAAGAGGCGCAGATTATTCTATGGCGTTATGAAGACCGTACTCCATCCCAGTTTTTTTTCTTTCGTAGGCAGTTGTAATCTAGACTAAAACTAAATTAGTTGAATTCAGGTTTGCCAAAACTAGAAAGTATTGAGCCGTTAATTGAATGAAAGCCTCGAACCGTAAATCGAGTCACTAGGTAACCAAAAACACAGGGAACAATTTAGTTAGTAGTAGCAAAAATTAAAATAAAGTATAACAAGTAAAAGAACTGGTACAATTCTGGCTCACTTTCTGACAATTAAATTAAACATGAAGAGAAGAGTATGTGAGGTAAACGAGGAGCTGACCGTGCTTTTTCTCGTCCTTAGTTCCGGGTAAGCTGTCTGTACTGTGTGAGAGTGAGTAAAGACACGACAGTCTTCCACGGCTGAGCCGAACAACGTGCTCTGAGTTCTTTGTCCTTAGTTTGTGGCAGGTCGCTCTCTGTACGCCGATTAAATAAACGTAATTAATATTCAACTCGAGTCTTTACTCAGAGCACCAGATCCTCCTTAAAAGCAAAGTTCACCACACGCGCCACTCCAACAATGTTTAATTAGTGTTTACTTCTGTCTGAGTGGCAGGTATGCGGGAGCAGCTGACTTTCGTTTTCCAATTCGAGTTATAGTCTTAAAGGGGAAAACCTGCTCTTTTTTAGGCTCTGTTGATATTCTTTTAAAATATGGATTCTGTTTGCCCATAAGTACCTGCACAAGGCGAAGAATATTGTGCGTGCTTTGTTTTCACAAAAACATCCTGCAGGGTCGTAGCCAGGAGTATATTTTTTAGAGGAGCACGTCCCCGAGGAGTGACAAGGCAGTGTTCGAGGGGACGAGGTGCTGGTCAGGTGTGGAAGCTTTTGGACAATACTGTAATTATCGTGATATTTTAAAACACATAGGGCCTGATTTCTGAAAAGTTAGCGCCGACTTTATGTCATTTTTTGACCAAAAGTGGTGCAAATGTACAAAATATAGTATATAAAGCGGCCAAAAAGCGGCGCAAACGTATGAAATATAAAGTATTACATTTTGTAGGTTTGCTCTGCTTTTGGGTCAAAAATTGACTAACGTTTCATAAATCAGGCCCATGGGTCATATTTACAAGCCCCTAGCGCTACATTGCGTCACCCTAGAGTAATTTTTTGTTACGCTAAGGTGGCCTTTTCTCCGTACCAAATTTTCAAAGTGGCACAATGTTTGCATTGCGCCACTTTGTAAACCCTTGCGCACCATTTTTTCCGTATTTTTAATGCCTGCTCAGAGCTGGCTTTAAAATAAGGCACTCATAGTAACCTATGGGCCTCCTTGTGCTTTGCTGCACTAGCGTCAACATTTTTGACGCTAGTGCAGCAAAGTACGCAGTAGCATCAAACATTTTAATGCTATTGTGCTAACGACCGCTGTGGTGCCCGTATTATAAATATGATGCAACCATAGTGTCATTAGGTGGCGGTAAGAGGACATAAGAAAAGTGGCGCATTGGGACGGATGTGCCACTTTCTTGTAAATCTGCCCCATACTTTTTGGTGAAAATCGGTGACAAAGGGTTTATTTTAAAGAATGATGATCTAAAATGAACATAGTTTAAAGGCATTTACAAAGGCCCCCCAGATAACAGGAGGGAACACTAATGTCCTGTGTTGTGAACATGAAATACATTTGGACAGTACAACTGGTCGGAATTCAGAAGATTTGAACATGTTGGATGCTATGTTTTTAAAGCAGTTTTTGAAACATAATGTTAATTGCCTATGGTTTAATATCAGTTCTACAGAGGATCTGAGATTTATAGACACACATGATTTGGAATTGTTGCACATTAGTGCCAGCTCACATCTATGAGCTGAATTGTATGTAATAGTACCCAATCAGTACCTCCCAATAAAAATGTCTGTAAAATCTCTACACTGACTAATCACTGACATTCCTTAGATAGTTGCACAAATATGTAGCAATATTAGTCAGCAACTACTGTTAGTATTCTGAACAAAGGTGCCACTATTAAATAATTATTACAACTGTTTTTAAAAATATATATTTGGAAATATAAGAATTTCACCCCAACCATCTGCTTTGGCGTTTATCAAAATGCACACATTTTACTACTAAATGCAAACTTTTTATTTTTGAAAATAAACTCAGTTTCCCAAAATAAAAGCTTATCAATATATATTAGAAAAATACTATTCTTCCCTAAATATCAATTTTTTCATTTTCAGCCATTGAATATTTGGTACCAAATATCAATGTAAGTCATTAATCAAGCATGTTCATGTAATAATATGACACATGGGCAGATTTTATCTTGCAGGGCCATTTATCACTATCTCATGCAAACAATGTCCATATTATAGTAGGGCCAGTATCGTACCAAAGGTAGGGACTGTCATGCCATGTGTGCCCATAATATGGCAAAAATAATCTTTGCTCTGTCAGAGTCAGCACTATAGTCCGTGTGGGTGCTATCATGAAATAGATGCCTACAGTAAGCAGGAATTGGCACTTTTATATCAGGACCACCAAGTTAAAATGGATAAGAACCATCATGTCAAAGATGCCCACAACATGGCAAGAATTACCACCATTATGTTAGGGTCAACATTATAATACAGGTGAACAGCAACAGGCTATAGAGAGGTGGGCACATCACAAGATCTCCCTCAAGCATGTATCCGAGCAAACAAACTTATGCACTTACAAGCACACACACCAACAGCATTCAATGTTTTTTATATACTCAGTCACCAAGCCCCATTCTGCCAGCCAACTGCTTCATACCCTTCCACTTACTTCCTACTGTTTGGCAGGCCTTTTGTCACTGTTACACTGTGACTGACAGGCCAGTGCCTGAAATACAGTCTATCACTGTAGGAAGCTGGCCCTCTATGTACTGTGCAAAGCTAGGCACACTGTGCTGGGGGTCCATGCAACCAAACATTGGTTTACAGGGGTAAAAACTAGACCACCTAATGCTCTAATTTTTATGGTAGCTTGTTTGAGCAGTTAGGCCAACCTTGGAGAAGTGCAAAGCATTTGTTGTACTCACAGCATCAATCTTGCAACTCACACGCTCTATGGAAATGCTGGAGACTAATTTATAAAAATACTTCAGATTTGAATGAAAAATTTTAAGACCAAAATCATCAAAATTGGTTAAGTACTTTTAGAGATATGAATTCTTGCAGCTAAATAAAAATAGTCTTTTGTGCGTAATTACACACCGTAGGAATCAATAGAGGATAACATTTAAAAATACATATAAAATCACACAGTAGGTTTACCAAGTTCTTCTTTTGCAGGTTGGTCGAGGTTGTTGGTGGGCACACCGTGCCAGCTGGAGAGGTTTGGGTGCCTCCCTGTTCCAGCAGGAGCAGCGGGAGAAGGTCTTTGGAGCTTGTGCAAGGCCATTGAGAGGGACCACTTGGAAAAAGACTGCACAAGTAAGTTTAAATGTGAATCTTGGGGGTCCCCCTGGAGTGTCGCAGTTGAGGGCGCGAGAGGTGTGGGACCCTTAGAGCACAGTTGGTTCTTTGGTGCAGGCCACAGGTCGGCCAGGTGCAGAGCAAATCAGTGAGCCAGGAGCTGGGAGCAAGGATGCCACCAGAAGCAGGAAATAGGTTGGTTCATGGGTCGATTGCAGGACAAGAGGGGCACTCTGCCAGAAAGTCTGGGTTCTGAAGTCCCTCAACTTGGGCTTCCTCCTGATCCTTTTTCAGTCCCGGGAGGATTGTTTTTCCTGGTGTCCGAAGTCAGGTGACCAATACCCAGGGTATTGGTAGGATTCAGCTGCTAGAGGGCGCAATGCCACCAAACCTGGCAAACAGGCAGAGTTTGTCCTTGCGGTCAATGGTTTGAAGCTTACTTTGGCTGCGGCATCCGGTTCTGGAGTTAGCCTCTGGTCAGAAGAGTGGACTTCACTGGCTTGATGGTTCCTTGTGGTTTCAGAGTGGTACCTCCACTCTAGAGGGAGTTATCTGGCAATTTGTGAAGCCTGGAGGGCGTCTGGGGTTCTTTAGAGTTTTTTCAGCTGTCCAGCAGCTCTTCAGTGGTAATTGTCAGGTCCTGGGTGCAGCAGGCAGGGTTTGGCACTTTTTCTTTGTGCAGCAGGTCCACAGTTCTTGTGCCTTTGGATATTCTTGTTGCTGGTCCTCTGTCCATCGAATCTGATTTCTTGGTCTAGGAATGCCGACTAAATACTGTATTTAGTGGACGTTTTAGGGGGAACCAGGTAGTGACCAATGGGTCATCTACCTTTGGGTGGCCACACCCACTAAGTGATCACTTCCCTACACCTGATTGGCTTTTTTCCTTCCATCCAAAATCAAATAGAGAATCCACCTTGCATGCAACACCTTAGGGGTGGTGCATGTCAGGTAGGGCCACTCCTCCTGTCCTTTGTTTGAGTTCCCCGCCGTTGCTCCCACCAAAAGCGGGGGTTCGCAATGGGGCGGCAATCTGCTGCTAGCAGCAGGCCTGGAGGTCGTGTTTTAAAGGTGGTAAGCCCTTTGAAGCTTGACAACATGGGAGTGCACATTCCTGAAGGAGGGGGTGTTAGCACTTCAACCAAGGAAGGGCTTTGTTTTACACCCCAGAGGGCAGAGTCCCTCACCCCAGGGATGCAGATTTGTGTCTGGAGGTGGCATGCTGGATGTGAACAGCCAGCAACCGTGCCAGAGTGGTTAACTTTTGCAAGGGGTACCTCTAAGGTGACCCCTGGGTACATTTAAATAGTAAATTCAACAATGATACCAGTTTAGATTCTTCATTCTGAGTTGTTTGTTACCAAACAACCCAGGGTTCAGAAAGGCCACCATGTAGCTGTGAAACTTGTCTTGGCCAGTGTTCAGCACATGTATTAAATAGGCTGCTCTGTTCACTTACCATGTCCCAGGTGTATCAAGGACAAAGTGGAGGCATATTGCTCATGCAACAATGCCCTCACAATCAGTATAGTGAACCCTGCCTTAGGTCTGAAGGGCTGCAAGAGGGTGACTTACCTATATTGCATGCAGTGTGTAGTGGACAGGGCACACATGCAGTGTGCCATGTTGAGTTTGCAGTTTAGGGTTGTACCAGGACATTCAGCTTGCAATGGCAGTGCTCAGTGCACCAGTATGCATGGCCCTAGAGGGTGGCACAATCAGTGGTGCTGCCCTCAGGGGCCTACCCTTAGTCCCTTCTGCCCTGGGTAGCTAAGTACCACTTACTAGGTACTTATGTCTCCAATTGTGCCAATGCATCACAGCAGTTTTGGGAAAAAGCTCTGGTCCAGGGAACCTGGTTAGCAGGGGCCCTGGGCATTAACAACTTTTAGGTTACATCACAAACCAGGCAAAAAGTGGGGGTTAACCATGTCAAAAAGAGGCATTTTCTCACAATCAACATTTGGCTTCAACAGCAAAATTACTGCTTGTTACACTCTCTGACCTGTCGGACACCCTGCAAGTATGCCAAAAGTCATGTCACTGGTTTTAAGGTGCCATGGAGAGCTGTGCAAAATGTTTTTGGGCCGCTTTCTTTTACAGAGCACCAGTGCGTCAGCACTCCAAACATCACAAACCCTGAATGTGTGATAATCTGGACTGAGACTGCCACCCCTTCAGATACCGTTTTTTCCCTTGTCTCTCCAATGGTGTGGACCTGCACAGCGTAGAAGCTCAGATATCTTAATATGACAATCTGGGAAATCACGATGAGGCATATAGAATTATTTAGTAGAGTAACGTTCATTTTTGTAAAGTGCCTGATTACTGCTGAAGTAGTATGTTGGAAAATATGTATGCAAAATATAAATTGTTACCCATCTAAGTGGGAAGGGTAAATGGCTGAGTGAACCTGGGGATTTAAAACTGCAAACAGATTGGTAAACACAAGTTCCTGTAGTGGAAATGCGCGGGTACTCAGTTACCAGGCCACCAGGTCAGCAGGCCCCTTTACGGGTGGATAATTATAAAAGATTTAGCAAGCACAGTGAATCGATCCCTAATTTCTATGACACTAACCAGTAGGGGTGGCACGTCTGTCAGGGCATTGGGACTCCCCCCCTCTCCCCTCCCCACAATCTGCCATCTCTTAAATATACATTTGCCATCAGTCATTTTTTTTATTGTAGGGAGAGTCATTCCTTGGCCTGAATCTTGCTGTAGGAGGTCAGGCAGCCAGTCACTTTCTGGCATTGCAAATGCAAGTATGCACGTATGTCATTCTATGAATGACATTATGCTACAGGAGTTACCTTTGAACAATCCCATAATACAAACGAGGCACACCAAAGAAAGTGCCAGTAAAATACAGTCCGATTTCTTCATTGTGCAGCCCAGTCCAAAAAGAGGAAGCTTGTGAGACTTAGGTCCCGCCCTATCCGATTAAACATAGAGCAGGCACACGCACGTGATGTGACCCTTCTACCCGGGCCACCAACGTTTTGAGGATAGTGCTTATCTCGCTTCCTGGGCTCTCTCACTGCACTCTCAGTTGAGGTAGTGCTAAAATGCCAGGGAATAAACAGCTCAGGAAAAATCTCTCCAAACCAATGTACACAGTGCATCTGTAGCTGTAGCAGCAATCAGTGTTTCAAAACAAAAGCTATGCTGCTCGTCACAAAAAAAGTCAATCATTTGGAATTTTGTAAACGTCTGAAAGGGAAAATGTCTAGCCTCTTTCCCACTTTGCTTTATTTCCAGAGCACACGATTGTACAGACGCATTGCGAAAGAAAGGAGGTGGATCTACAGTCTGCGCTAGAAGAGGAATAGAGTTAAACTTTTTCCCATCTATCTAATACTATAGTTTTATAGTTCTGTGACTTGTTATTTTTTTTTAATGATATATTTATGAAGTCAGCATTTTTCTGACTGTATAAAAGACTGCTTGCAAGCAGTCATTTGAGATTAGCTTTTCAGCTCTACGGAGGTGAATGGTGTCTTGGCCATTGTGATTAATCCTACTTTTGCCTTGCTAGGAAATCCTGTTTCTCTTTTTTCCAATTTTCCCAGATGTTCCAGATCCAGAGTGCTTCTCAGCTATTTGACACATTTTTTTCCTCTCTTGTTTGACTCACACTCTGTCACTGCACCTCTTACTAATCAATTGTAAAAATGCAAAAGTAACCCCCAAACCAACACAAACATGAAGTAATGCCTCACAGACAGCAGGTGTGTATTAGTGACTGCCTGCTTCAGGATTAAAAAAAGAAGAAATAAGGTTGTGGAGGCTAAAACAAGGCAAAACACAGAGGAAATCATTCTGGTGAGGACAAATGATGGTAAATACAATGGCACTCACACTCAGAAGCTTTGTCACATTTGAAGAGTTTTGTTGACAGATGTAAGTGAACCCAGGTCCTCAGAGAGGTTGATGTTTATTCAGGGTACCACCATGCAAAAATTTCAATAAAGTGCCAGTACTGCTCCACTGCAGCATTTGGCAGTAGGTAAGCTGGATGAATGACCATGCTACATGGCCATGCTAGTGAGAGGCTATGTGCCACTAACATTACGTGTCAATCAGGGAAAATGTACAGTCAGGCACATTAAGTGCAATGGGCATCTCGTTGAGTATCAGCCACTGAAATTCAGTAAAAAATCATAAAACATGAACATTATTGCTTTATTGTAAAAAAAAGTGCCCAGTGGCTGTAAGAGGGTAGAGTTGGTAGGGAGTTTCTTTTTTCATTAATCATTGATCTGTTTTTGCAGAACACAGATGAGAGAGCGTAGCTTATATAATCTATATTAACATGAAATGTTTATGAACTAATGTATAACAATGCCATATAGAAATTGTATTAATATGTTTTGCTGAAAACGTGCGTTGAAATGTGACCATGGGGAGTGGCCACCAATGTATACGGGGATTAATGAAAATAACTCATGTTTATAAAATATTGCATTTGAATAGTTTTGTACTAACTATTTACGATTATGTTATTAAAGTTTTGCTAATAAATCTTGTAGGCCTTGGTTAGCATGAGTCGAGGCCTAGCTGCCTGGCTCTCATATTAAATGTGTTTTTCTAAACATGCCATGTGCTGACTCCCAAAAGGACATGACCTCTTGTTTTCTTCAACTAGAAGCTGAATGTAACTATAGTAGATCCGTTCTCATGAAATTCATATTGCTTGTAGAAATGTAATAACTAAAATGCAACTGTGTAGATTAGTATAATGTACAAGGTTGTTCAAACCGGTACAGACAATGGAGCTACTGACCAAAAGATGTGCAAAGAATTACAGAAGGATGAAATCATACCGGACGTGCTACCTCTGAAGACGTCAGTCATATGGACCAATAAACTGTCCGTGAACTAATGTGGGGTGAAAGATTTAGATGGTCATTACAACCCTGCCGGACGGTGTTAAAGGTGCGGTAATACCGCAAACAGGCTGGCGGACAAAAAAAGGGAATTATAACCCTGGCGGAAACCGCCAACAAAGACAGCCACTTTAACACACCGCCCGCCACGGCGGTACAGACAAACCGCACAGCGGTCACCGTCAACAGACAGGCAGAAGACAATGTGCCGCCCACAGTATCACAACCCGCCAATCCACCACATTTTCCGGGGCGGTTTCACCGTGGATAAAAACACGGCGGAAACAGTTTCTGCAATGGGAAAACGCTCACCTGAACACATCCCACGAGGAAGGAGGACTCCATGGAGCCGGAATTACAAATCCTACCGGCCCTTGTATTCCTACTCATCTACGAAGACCGGCGCCGGCGAAGAGAACGGTGTGTACTGCACCTACGACATAGGGGAGGGGGAGGCAAAAGTTAGCGGGACACACACGCAACACCCCCACCCTCACCCCCACCCACGCATAGTACAACACACACACCAATGCATTCACAAAAATCTCCGGAACAACACACAACCCTCCCAGAAGAATGCAAAGACCAAACGAAATCAGTTCAAACATTGTAATGTATCAATATAAATGTCTAAAAAATATACAGATACATCATTAAATCAGTCAAAAGTATATACATTACGAGAAGTAGTGCAGATATGCACATATCAATGTCCGTGCATCACTAGTCCAAAAAAGCATGGGCGAGGCCCACAAAAGATACCTGTCCACAGACAGAGAGAACACTGCTGGGGCATCAGATAGAAATACGACAGGCACCTCAGGGGGAAGGGAAGGGGGGGCACCTCAGCCGGATGACTGCAAAGCCAGATCCACGACGGGGCTCCATGTCCATTGATGTATCCTGGGGAGTGCAAAGCCACAGTCTCTCAAGTCTCTACAGTGGGTGGCTTGCCCACTGGACCATCCTGGGGAGTGCAAAGCCACAGTCTCTCAAGTCTCTACAGTGGGTGGCTTGCCCACTGGACCATCCTGGGGAGTGCAAAGCCACAGTCTCTCAAGTCTCCACAGTGGGTGGCTTGCCCACTGGACCATCCTGGGGAGTGCAAAGCCACAGTCTCTCAAGTCTCCACAGTGGGTGGCTTGCCCACTGGACCATCCTGGGGAGTGCAAAGCCACAGTCTCTCAAGTCTCTACAGTGGGTGGCTTGCCCACTGGACCATCCTGGGGAGTGCAAATCCACAGTCTCTCAAGTCTCTATCGCAAGTAGATAACAGCCTCCACTGGTTCTGTAGGGGGACTGGTGCCCAGACTGGATTAGTCTCCCTGTGACAGTTCCTGTCCCATCACTGTCCCAGCTGCACATGGGATAATGATGCGTGATGTGGCGGCCTTGTCATTCTTCCCCGGTGCATGCCCTGTTCAGCAGTGCTTTGCCATGGCGGTCTCTGGACTGTTCAGCGGTGCTTTGCCATGGCGGTTTCTGGACTGTTCAGCGGTGCTTTGCCATGGCGGTTCTCGACTGTTCAGTGGTGCTTTGTCATGGCGGTTCTGGACTGTTCAGCGGTGCTTTGCCATTGCGGTCTCTGGACTGTTCAGCGGTGCTTTGCCATGGCGGTTCTTGACTGTTCAGCGGTGCTTTGCCATGGCAGTTCTGGACTGTTCAGCGGTGCTTTGCCATGGCGGTCTCTGGACTGTTCAGCGGTGCTTTGCCATGGCGGCTCTGGACTGTTCAATGGTGCTTTGCCACGACGGTCTCTGGACTGTTCAGCGGTGCTTTTCCATGGCGGTTCTCGACTGTTCAGCGGTGCTTTGCCATGGCGGTCTGGTGTGTGGCATGACGTTCCCTGGATTGGGCATTGGTGTGTGGCATGACGTTCCCTGTATTGGGCATTGGTGTGTGGCATGACGTTCCCTCATTGCCCAGCTGGGCTGTGGCAGACGGGGCCCTCCTGGGCACTGACTCCGGCGGTTGCAGTGGTCTCCTGACCAGTGACGATACTTGGGTCCTCCTGGGCTATGACTCTGGCGGTGGTCTCCTGACCAGTGATGATACCTGGGCCCTCCTGGGCACTGACTCTGGCGGTGGCAGTGGTCTCCTGACCAGTGATGATACTTGGGCCCTCCTGGGCTATGACTCTGGCGGTGGTCTCCTGACCAGTGACGATACTTGGGCCCTCCTGGGCTATGACTCTGGCGGTGGTCTCCTGACCAGTGACGATACTTGGGCCCTCCTGGGCTATGACTCTTGCGGTGGTCTCCTGACCAGTGACGATACTTGGGCCCTCCTGGGCACTGACTCCGGCGGTGGTCTCCTGACCAGTGACGATACCTGGGCCCTCCTGGGCTATGACTCCGGGGGTGGTGGTGGTCTCCTGACCAGTGACAATACTTGGGCCCTCCTGGGCACTGACTCCGGCGGTGGCGGTGGTCTCCTGACCAGTGACGATACTTGGGCCCTCCTGGGCACTGACTCCGGCGGTGGCCTCCTGACCAGTGATGATACTTGGGCCCTCCTGGGCACTGACTCCGGCGGTGGCGGTGGTCTCCTGACCAGTGACAATACTTGGGCCCTCCTGGGCACTGACTCCGGCGGTGGTCTCCTGACCAGTGACGATACTTGGGCCCTCCTGGGAACTGACTCCGGCGGTGGCCTCCTGACCAGTGATGATACTTGGGCCCTCCTGGGCACTGACTCCGGCGGTGGCGGTGGTCTCCTGACCAGTGACGATACTTGGGCCCTCCTGGGCTATGACTCTGGCGGTGGCCTCCTGACCAGTGACGATACTTGGGCCCTCCTGGGCTATGACTCTGGCGGTGGTCTCCGGACCAGTAACAACGGTTCTGGCGGTGGCGTCCTGACCGCCGGGAAGGATGCCGCCCTTCTCCGCCGTGATGCTCACACCAGGCTGTGCAGACTTCCTCTGGCCCTTCCCCACCTTTGGAGGAGTCACAGCTGACTCTGCAATCCCCCTGGGACCCCTGTGAGTTGTTTTGCCTCCAGGAGTCTTTACACGGTCCCGTCGGCCACCTTCCAATTTCAGAGCCTTTACAGGGGGTGGGCTGCCAGTGCCTTGGCTCCGGGTCACACTGCCTGCCCTAGTGGCCGGTGCACTCCACACACCTTGAACAGGCACCACTGGTACAGGAGGCTTTTTGGCTGAGGCGCTACGACAGGACTGATGAATTGGAGGGGGGGGGGCAAAAAGGTCAATTTTACAGAGGGACAGTTTCTGACGAACACTGGGATGGGTAGTTGGAGGGGGTCTGGGAGTGGAGGAAGAGGAGGTGGTTGTAGGAGGTGTCACTTTAGGTGTTTTGGGTGCAGGTGCAGGTACTGGAGGCTGTCGTGAGGTGGATGGATGTTGGGTGTGTGGCTGCCGGCGTTTGTGTACTTTGGGTGTGGGCGTCACAGACACACTGGGAGATGACACAGGGGACGTGTAAATGTGAGTGGAGCTGGTGAGTGCAGGTGAGCGGCTTGTGGTGCTGGATGTCCTGGTGCGATTCCTGGTGCCTGTAGATGTAGTGCATGCAGGTGAGAGTGTAGACGAGACTGGGAGGGAGGAGGCAGACGACGAGGAGGGGGACACAGTGGAGGCAGTGGCTGTTGGTGTGTCTGCATGTGTGTGATGCTTGTTTGAGTGCCTGTGGGTTGTGTGGTGCCTATGTTTGCCAGAGCTTGCCTTGGGTCTTGACGAGTGTGCATGCTGGTCTGTAGGTGTGCTTGGGATGGGCTGGGGTACAGGGGATTGGGTCTGGGTGGAGGAGGTTGGGGGGGGGAAGCTAGACACAGGAACAATGGCTGCCATCAGTGCTGAGGCCAGAGATTGCAGGGTTCGCTGAAGGACAGCCTGTCCAGAATGAATGCCCTCCAGGAATGCATTACCGTGTTGCAACTCTCTTTCTACAGCCTGGATGGCATTCACAATGGTAGACTGCCCAACAGTGAGTGACCTGAGGAGGTCAATGGCCTCCTCACTGAGGGCAGCAGGGGTGACTGGGGCTGGGCCTGAGGTGCCTGGGGCGAAGGTGATGCCCACCCTCCTGGGTGAGCGGGCACGGGGCGAACACTGAGGGGCTGCTGGGAGGGCGGTGCTGGTAGGGGAGGTGGCGGCTGTACCTGTAAAAGTGGGGTGCACAGATGGTGCCGCCACCACAAGGGAGCTCCCATCGGCGGACAAATCCATGTCGCTGGTTGGTGATCCGGTGGCCGACGTGAAGCTCCCCTCGCCCTCCGTCCCACTGATGCATTCTGAGTCCGTGGTGTGGCCCTCCATAGCCATGTGGGATGCAGCTCCCTCGTGCTCCGGTCCCATTGTACCTCTGCCTGATGATGCTGATGCACAAAAGAACAGGGAAAGCACAAAAAGGGGGGGGGGAGACAGAAGAAGAACAGGTTGAGTGCATGGCATACCGCTACCGTTGGCAGACAATA
This sequence comes from Pleurodeles waltl, assembly GCF_031143425.1. NCBI lineage: Eukaryota > Metazoa > Chordata > Amphibia > Caudata > Salamandridae > Pleurodeles > Pleurodeles waltl. The sequence continues at coordinate 398,646,839 of NC_090447.1, read as the reverse complement.
CAGACACAGCTGCCCCCTGCACTACACCGTGCTCCTGGCCTCTGCAGATGCAATTCCTGGGATCTGGCCTACATGGCTGTGGTGGACATCTGCACACATGGATGTCACAGGGGCATCTTTACCTGTACTTGGCACTATACTGCGGTGGGGTAGAGTGGCACATGGCCTGCATTACCAAGGGGCCTAGTCTACGTATTTTTGTCTGGCCTAGCTACACCCACAGGCCTCCTCCCCCACCCAGACCCCTCCACTGGGCGCTAAGTCCACAGAATGAGGCTGTACTCACCCCCTTGTGGCTGCTGTGATGCCGTCAAGCGCCCATCCAACTCAGGGTATGCCACGGCCAGGATCCGGAACATCAGGGGGGTCATGGTGCGACGGGCACCCCTCCCACGTTGGGAGGCCATCCCCAGCTGAGCTTCCGCCGTCTTCTTGCTGCAGCGGCGAATGTCCTCCCATCTGTTCCGGCAGTGGGTGCCCCATCTCTGGTGGGCCCCCAGGGTCCGGACGTCCTTGGCGATGGCACGCCAAATGTCCTTCTTCTGGTGGGCGCTGACCTACATGACATGCACAAGAGAAGAAGAGAAGCCATTACCAACTGCCCCGTCGATGTAAGTGTCCCCCCTCCCTACCCTTGCCATTTGGCACTTGCATTCATGTTCCCTGAACTCTGCCCCCTTCCCTCTTACAACCAGCCCTCTCCACCCAGGCCTAGCCCATACAACGTGCTCCCTGTGTACTTACCTGTTGTTCTGGAGGACAGTAGAGTAGCGTGTACTGGGGGAGGACCCCATCCACAAGTTTCTCCAACTCCTGAGCAGTGAAGGCAGGGGCCCTTTCCCCAGACGCAGCAGCCATCGTCGCTTCCAGACAGAGGTCACAGCAGCACCTGCAGTGTAGGTCCTCTCCTGTCGAAGATCAGGTATCTAGTGATTGAACAGATAGAAAATGGCAGTGACGTCCGCGGCGGTGACGTCCGCGGTGGTGTGTATCATCACCGCCGGTGCACTTGTTCATTGGCTCCTGGGACCCATAGGGTCCGATGTTAACCAATGCAGCATTGCGCCGCGGTCTACGACCGCCTACCGTGACGGTGTGCACTGGCAACGCAGTTACCCCACAATCCCATTGTCCCAGTGTAGAGGTCAGGCAGCCGCCGTTTCAGGGGTCCACATGGCTTCATTTACTTCTGCGTCACACATAGCTAGGCCTACACTCAACACACATACAGGAAGGGTTTTGAGTTTGGTGTAGTCTTCTGTGTAACTGTGGGTACATACCTTGATTAAAATTGACTCTGTGGTCGCTGTTGTCCTTCCTAGGCGCCATCAGCTGGGACATTTGAGAAGATGGCGGAATCCTCCGGTGTACCGACCGCTGGTGGACCTGTTGACAATGGAGGAGCGACATGAAATCGTCACCTACCAGTTTGACCATGCCACAATCCAGGAACTATGTACCCAGTTGGAGCCAGACCTGATGTCACCAATCCGCCATCCCACTGGAATCCCCCCTGATGTGCAGGTGCTGTCAGTGCTCCATTTCCTTGCTAGTGGGTCTTTTCAGACAACAGTGGCCATGGCATCAGGGATGTCCCAGCCTATGTTTTACAACGTCCTGTCCAGAGTTTTGTCTGCTCTGCTGAAACACGTAAGGAGATACATAATTTTCCCTGATTTGGCTAGAGTGAAAGGTGACTTCTATGCCCTTGGACATATACCCAACATCATAGGTGCTATTGATGGGACCCATGTAGCTCTGGTCCCCCCCCACAGGAGTGAACAGGTGTACAGGAACAGGAAGAGTTATCATTCTATGAATGTACAGATGGTCTGTTTGGCAGACCAGTACATCTCCCAGGTTAATGCTATGTTCCCTGGCTCAGTGCATGACGCCTACATCCTGCGGAATAGCAGCATCCCTGATATGATGGGTCAACTCCAGAGGCACCGTGTGTGGCTATTAGGGGACTCTGGTTACCCCAACCTGTCCTGGCCATTGACCCCAGTGAGGAATCCCAGGACCAGGGCAGAGGAACGGTACAATGAGGCACATGGGCGGACTAGGAGGGTGATCGAACGCACCTTCGGCCTCCTGAAGGCCAGGTTCAGGTGCCCCCACATGACAGGTGGTTCCCTAATCTACTCACCGAAAAAGGTGGGCCAGATCATCATCGCCTGCTCGATGCTTCACAATCTTGCATTGCGACGCCAGGTGCCTTTTCTGCAGGAGGATGGTCCAGATGATGGTGTTGTGGCAGCTGAGGAGCCTGTGGAGCCTGTGGACAGTGATGAGGAGGAAGCTGAGGAAGAAGACAACGACAACAGGGAGTCAGTCATACAGCAATACAGTATTTCCAGTGACACACAGGTGAGAACATTTTCATTGTTACAATTACATTCATTGTCACACGTCTTCCTCTATCCTGTGTGTAATTTCATAGCATTATTTGGTAACTGAGTTGTTCCTTTCCATTACGGTTTCACAGGTGTTGTTACCAACGTGTGTCATCTGCATGCATCCTTCAAGGACTTGTGATGTGTGACATAGGTATGTTGCCTTTACAAATAGAAACGCATTTTGACACTGTCATTGATAACACATATTACCAAATCATAGACTGACTCCAGATTGTTTTGTGGTTCAAGGGTGTTTATTGAAGTGGTCAAAAATGGAGGGGGGTTGTCAAATGATGAGTGGTGATGGTGGAGGAATGTCCATGGCAGAGTCCAGTCTATTAGTCTCACAGGTGCACTGCCCAAATGGGCATAGGAAGTGGAGCAGGGGCAGTTTAAGTATGGACAGGGTCACATAGTGGGACAGTGGGAGGGCAATCAGGGTGGTCTCATTTCCTGGTGGGGGTCTTGCCATCTTGCTCTGTCCTGTTCCTGGATCTCAGGGCCCGCTTGCGTGGTGGTTGTCCGTCTGCAGGGGGTGGGGTGCTGGTGTGGTGGTCCTGTGGCGGGGTGTCCTGTCCACTAGCGCCGGCGGAGGTGGTGGGCAATTCATCGTCCTGGCTAGTGTCAGGGGCCCCTTGGAGTGCCACAGTGTCCCTCAAGGTCTGCTGTATGTCCTTCAGCACCCCAACGATGGTGCCCAAGGCAGAGCTTATGGTCCTGAGCTCCTCCCTGAACCCCAAATACTGGTCCTCCTGCAGGCGCTGGGAAACTTGTCCAGGACCGTCGCCATCGTCTCCTGGGAGTGGTGGTATGCTCCCATGATGGAGGAGAGGGCCTTGTGGAGAGTGGGTTCCCTAGGCCTGTCCGCCCCCTGTCGCACAGCAGCCCTCCCAGTTCCCCTGTGTTCCTGGGCCTCCGTCCCCTGGACCGTGTGCCCACTACCACTGCCCCCAGGTCCCTGTTATTGTTGGGGTGGTGGGTTACCCTGGGTTCCGTGTAGTGGTGGACACACCGCTGATTGACCTGTCCTGGGTACGGAGGTTTGGTCCACCTGGGTGGGTGTTACCAGAGGGTGGAAGGTCAGTGTTGGGCTGTGCCTGTGCAAGTGGAACCGACTGTCCCGAGGCCCACGATGGTCCGGGCTGGTCATCAGGATCCAGTAGGGCAGAGCTGCTATCGTCACTGTGGGCCTCTTCTGTGGGTGGAGTGAAGTTGCCTGGACCCTCCGGGGTGGTGACGGTCCTTCGTGATCCTGCTGGGGCATAAGGACATGATTATTGCATGTGTGTGTGTCATGGTGTGCAATTGGTGGGTGACCGTCTACCCCAGTGAAAGCATTCCTGTGTGGGGGCTTGTGTGATGATGGTTGGGGGGGTGTTGTGGGTCTGTGCAGTGAGCATGCTTTAGTGATGGGTGTCCATGCTTAGTTGTGTCATACAGGGCTTGGTGTTGGGATGTGTGGTTTGTGTTATGAGTACATTAGTGAGGAGTTGGAGTGATAGGGGATGGGGTGAGGGTGGGGGTGTGTGATAGCATGCAGGTAGGGTGGGGATATGAAAGTTATGAATTGACTTACCAGTGTCCATTCCTCCACCGACTCCTCCGAGGCCCTCTGGATGCATGATGGTCAAGACTTGCTCCTCCCATGTTGTTAGTTGTGGGGGAGGAGGTGGGGGTCCGCCGCCAGTCTGCTGAACCGCGATGTTGTGCCTGGAGACCGCTGAACGCACCTTCCCCCGTAGGTCGTTCCACCTCTTCCTGCTGTCCTCCCTATTTCTTGGGTGCTGTCCCACAGCGTTGACCCTGTCGACTATTCTGCGCCATAGCTCCATCTTCCTGGCTATGGATGTGTGCTGCACCTGTGAGCCAAATAGCTGTGGCTCTACCCGTAGGATTTCCTCCACCATGACCCTGAGCTCCCCCTCGGAAAAGCGGGGGTGTCTTTGGCGTGCCATGGGGTGGTGTGGGCGATGTGTGGGGTGGTGTATGTGTTGATGAGTGTGGTGATGTGTAGTGGTGTGTGGTGTTTTGTGCGTGGATGTTGTGTTGGTGATGGTGTTGTGTGCCTCTGTGTGGTGGGATTGTCTAATCTGTGCTGTCTCTCTGGCCTTCATGAATAATTTTTGGTCGTAGGGGTTTGTGGGTGATGTGGGTGTTTGTTTTATATTGTATTGTGTGTGTGGGAGTGGTGTTTGTATGTGCATTAGGTGTGTGTATTTTGAATTGCCCAATGTGGCGGTGTTTTGGAGATGTGTGTGTATTTTGAGCGCGGCGGTGTGTACCGCCAATGGAATATGCGGTTGAAAGACCGCCGCGTGGATTTGTGGGTCGTAATAGCATGTGCGGGTTTCTGGTGGCGTGGAGATGGAGGTTTTGTTTTCGCCAGTTTAACACTGACCTTTGGTGTGCCGGTCTTGTGTGGGTGTCTGAATTTCGGCGGATTCTGAGATGTGTGTCATAATAGCTGTGGCGGAATTCCGTGGCCGCGGCGGTGTTTTGGCGGTCCTCTGCGCGGCGTTAAGCGCCTTTTATCGCCAATGTTGTAATGACCCCCTTAATGACATAATCTGTTTTCAATTGGCTAAAGATAGTGGTGTGCAACAACTATCCAATCAAGTTTCAGGGGAATGTACAACGAAAAGGGGATAAAAAGCCTTGTCACCAAGAAGTGAATCAGAATTAGAATAAGGAAGCAGGAGACCAAGAGATTGGGTAGGGAGATGCTATCGATTTGATCCAGAAACTTTGTCACTCTGTTTGGTGACTTATTGGTTTTACTTGAATCATTCTCTTCCTTAGTTTTTCAATTTTACACTTTATCTCCTTATGAGGGAAGTGCCCCTTTTCCCCGTGAGCTGAGTCCTTGACTGATGGCGAATCGACTGATGCCCTGAAGACGAAGACTGAACCTGGGTGCTGACCCAAACCTTGGAGGGTAACTATGACAATGAACTTGTGATTTGTCTGTTTGCTTTTCCTTTCTAGGTACCAACTGCTTACTTTTGACAGAGACCATAGCTAGACGTTTCCAAATTGGTGTTCTAAATTGTTTTGCATGAAGCCCAACATGCTAATGCTAATCAGTGGTTAGTACAGGGGTTCACTATACCGACGCAAATAGACAAAATTACTGAATCTATGCTTTGTTGAACTGACGCGTTATTGACACTCTGCTGAAGTTGATCTATGTTGACTCTGTGTTATGTTCTAATAATTACGTTCCTTGCTTTGTTTAAGTCTTATTCGAGTTACCAAATCATGAAAATGTTATTGAGTGTTTTGCTTTTGAAATTAACACACTTGCTCTTAGAATTGTAATCAATAGGGAATAAAACTCATAAAATTCTACTAAACTGGTGTGGTTATTCATGACTGCAAGGTCATGGTGGTGTCTTGAGTTGATTAATGTCTTTGACTAAAGTAAAATGTATTGTGGTAATAAATATTGACGACATTATTGATGGATTGATTGACATATTAATTAGCTATCTCGTCCTAGGGTGTCTCTCAACTGGGTCAAAAGATTCATTGGCCTAAAACGAGTCCTAATGTGTAATAAATTATCATAGAGGGATGCGTTAACACAGATTACCAGCAGTTCAGAGGGAAAGACCTACGCTTTTCTCCCATGACACCACAGGTCAGTGTTAAAACTCAAAACGGTTTAGTTATAAGCAGAGTGTCTGTACAAAATAAGACTGGATACATATTTTGTGGAAGGGTTTTAAAATCACTTAGCATTCCATTACCAGAAGTATTTATTCTGTTAAAAAATAAAGGCAGGGACATAAAGATTTTCTTAGGAAACGGATGGCGGTGCTGCCAAATGTCACGGTTGCCATATACTAAACCTTCGTTCTCTTGATTTCACCTCATGCCTCTTTCTTCCACCACCATACATTTTGTCTCTTTATCTCACTCTTGCTAGTTTTTTTCATGCCTGTTTCCCCTCTTCCTCCTGTCTTCTTATCTTTGCCTTCCTGCCTTGTATTCTCTTTTCTGATTTTCTCTTTCTTGCACTAGATTCATTTCTGATGATGAAAACAAGTCCAAACCCCCAACAATGTGTACATGTCCCTGTGTGACACATACAAACAGCATAATAGTGAAAATTGGCTAGTTTGCCTTGCTTGCTATCAGGTTAAAACAAAGGGAGTTTCAAGAGAGGCAGTATGTAGAGGATAAAACAGGTCATAGCTAAAACACAAACGGGCCCAGAGGAAGAAACCAGTAAGGCATTACTTCATGCTCCGCTACCCTCTGTCTCCCTTGGGCTGGCTGGGGGAAGCAGTTACTGTGTAATTTTAATCTCTTTATGGTAGTCTCTGATATGGTCGTGACATATTGGTTAGAGAAGTCAATCGAGCTACAGTCTCAGATGGAAACGGCAAGCAGGTAGGCCAAGCTTTTGGAAACACCTGCCTCTTCTGGGGAAGGTGGTGATCAAGATCCATGACCAGTCTGACTGCAGGCCCTTGTATATCTCCTGCCATGCTGCTAATTGAAATGGTTAACAGGCAGGTCAAGAAGGTGTGTGACTGCAACTGGTGGACTGGACTTACTTTACTAATGGAAGAGAGGGCAGAGACTCAGGATGAGGGAAGTTGTCAGCATTAGGTACCACAGGCGGGTGACACTGGCGGTCTGTTGATGGAAGACTCTGACACAGCCAAGCTTCACGATTGGGTCTGGAGGCACTAGCAAGTGATGATGCATGCTGAAACTGTGCAGCTGGTAGCTTTATACATTAGCTAAATTATGCCCATGGAGGCAGAACAGAAGCTGAGCATATGTAAGAGAGGCACATATGGAGCCAAAAGCAGCAGTAAATTACATGCACAGATATCATGTTGCCAGGGCAAGCAGAAGTGGCCTCTTTGGTGGTGAGTGTTAATAGTCGGCATAGGCAGAGTCAACAAGGAGCTTATCAGATGTACCCATTATCCTTGGCACTCAGCCTCCGCCTAACTCTCTTGTCAATATTTTTCTGTGTAAATGGTACCCTTTTTATAGCTGCACTACTGACTGATGTGATACATATGAAATAATGTCATGGTCTAATCATACTGCAGCCTCCAGCAGAAGTAGGCATTGTTGAACAAAGCTAAAAGCAGCTCTGACAAAAACTGCAATACCAGTCCTCAAATGCACGGAGAGAGAGAACTAAGCGAGTGGCCTCAGTGCATTCTATAATATTTGCAAGTTCCCTTCCAAGAGGTGGGGACATAAATATCAGCCCTGAATTAGACCGAGCTAGTGAGCAAAACGAAAAAGCCTGATTAACAGTACATGGTATGAGGATATTTTCCCCAAGACAATTTGGAAAACATAAGCCTCATGGGGGTTTTGTTCAACTCTATTCTCACATAAAGTTGTAAGACATAGGTTCAGGAAGGTAGGCATGGTTACTCAGTTTATAGGTACTCAACTTACTGACCTTATAAAGATGGAAGTATGAGTTGGTATACAATATTGCAACTTTTGACCTGGGTGGTTTAAAAATATGTCAGGGCATTTATATTAACAATTCCACATTAAAATGTTTATCTGATGCATGTCAAGACTGCAACACAGGTTGCTATCAATGGAATTTTTCAAAACTCTACCATCCTTGAGTTTTAATGCAGTAATAGTATAGGTGATACTTTTTCAGAAAAACGTCCCTGCACAAAACAAATTATGGTTTTTAACCCCTTCACTCCCAGGCCTTTTCCCGCTCAGGTGCCAGGCCTTTTTTGGCTATTTGGGGCAGTTCGCGCTTAGGCCCACATAACGTTTTGTCCACATAAGCTACCCACGCACAATTTGAATCCTTTTTTTCCAACATACTAGGGATTCTAGAGGTACCTAGAGTTTGTGGGTTCCCCTGAAGGAGACCAAGAAATTAGCCAAAATACAGCAAAAAGTTAATTTTTTTAAAAACAAAATGGGAAACAGGGCTGCAGAAGAAGGCTTGTGTTTTTTTCCCTGAAAATGGCATCAACAAAGGGTTTGTGGTGCTACAATCACCAGCTAACCAGCTTTCAGGAACAGGCAGACTTGAATCAGAAAACCACATTTTTCAACACAATTTTGGCATTTTACTGGGGCATACCCAATTTTTACTATTTTTCGTGCTTTTAGCCTCCTTCCAGTTAGTGACAGAAACATTTCTGCAAAGTAGACAGAATTCTGAATTCAGCATGGGGTCATTTGTGTAGATCCTACAAGGTTTTTATATGGAAAATAGCAGCTGAAATAAAAATATACTGAAATTGAGATGAAAAAACAGCAATTTTTCTTCACGTTTTACTCTGTAACTTTTTTACTGCAATGTCAGATTTTTTAAAGCAATATACTGTTACATCTGCTGGAATTCTCTGGTTGTGGCGATATATAGGGCTTGTATGTTCATCAAGAACCCTAGGTACCCATAGACAATAAATGAGCTGCACATTGCGATGGGTTTTCATTCTATACCGGGTTTACAGCAACTTTGGCCCAATTTATTTGGGGTGGGGGTATGGCCATACCCTCACCCTCTTATTTTGAAAAAAAAACAAAAGCTTCCCTGGTCTCAGGTGGGCTTTCTGCCCCCCTTGTGGGCAGATGGGCCTTCCAAAATAGGCTGATCTGCCCCCAAGAGGGGCAGTTATGGCCAGCAGTAATGTGCCCTCATGGGAAGCGACCCTTGCCCAATGGGCTGCCCCTCCAAACAGAACACACACATGAATCCCTGGTGCCTAAGTTGTTTCTGCCCCCGGGGGCAGATAGGCCTTATAGAAATAGGCCAATCTGCCCCCAAGGGGAACAGAAATGGCTTCAAATAAATTTGCCTCCTCATGGGAGCGACCCTTGCCTAAGGGGTCGCTAGCCTTGCGTGAAATTGGCGCAAAAAAATAACATATACCCATGGCCTAGTGGTTTCTACCCCCCCTGGGGGCAGATCGGCCTAATAACAATAGGCAGATGGGGGCAGAAATGGCTTTAAATAAATTTCCCTCACCAGGGAACGGCCCTTGCCAAAGGGGTCGCTCCCATTGTGTGATAGTGACGCAAAAAAATAAAAATCCCTGGTGCCCAGTGGTTTCTGCCCCCCTTGGGGGCATATTGGCCTAATATAAATTGACTTATCTGCCCCCAAGGGGCGTAGAACTGGCCTAAAGAAAATTTGCCCCCCAGGGGAGCGACCCTTGTCTAAGGGGTCTCTCCCCACATGTGAAAAAATAAAAGAAACAAAAAGTTTATCCCTGGTGTCTAGCGGTTTCTGCCCTCCCGGGGGCAGAAATGGCCTAAAAATAAATTGCCTCCCTGGGGAGCGGCCCTTGCCCAAGGGGCCGCTCCCCTTATTCAATAATAAAAAACTAAAACAAATTCCCTGGTGTCTTGTGGTATTTCTGCTGGCCGATCGCATTGCGATCGGGCAGCAGCAATGCAGAGAGAGACATCAAAGGAAAGGAAAAGCCTTTCCTTTCCTTTGATGCCTCTCTCGGCCCCTCCACGTGATCGGAGGAGAAAGGCTTTTGCATTTCTCCTCCGATCTGTGCTGGAAGCTGAGCTTCCAGCGCAGAGGGGTAGGCCTCTGATGAGGTCAGTGCGTGATCGCGCGCTGATGTCATCAGACGCCCCGGGGATCAGGGTTGGGGTGGGGGTGGAAGGGGAAGCGATTCCCCTTCCATCCCTGCCCAGGGTAGGGGGGAGCGAGGCTTCCGGGGGAGCGCTAGCACTTCCCCCGGGGGTCCCTACTTGGATGTAACGGTTACGTCCTAGGCACCCGAGCGGTGCTGCGCAGGACGTAACTGTTACGTCCAGGGCAATCGAGGGGTTAAGGCAAATTTAGCTACACATTTCTATCAGGAAACCTGAGTAGCAACTTTCTGAAAGAAATCAGTGACAAAAAAACTGTATTACTTTAATTAAAGGGCTATGTCCCTGGTAATTCCAGTCCTGTTTAATAAATTAAGAGCCTGACAGTTTGAGGGGGGGAGGGCAGAGAGAAATAAAGAGGGGCTCGGCCTCTGTGTCCCCCGTGGCTATGACCCTGTGCCCTGGTAATATTTCCCACTGCTGTGGGTCATGCAAAGTAACCAAGAGTGTTTCAGCTTCACAAGTCTGTCCACATGAGCTCTGATGAGTAGGATTATTACCTTAATCACATTCACTGAGTTTGGTGACTCTCTGTATGATGTCATTTTTAATAGCTAATCTCTTTTCATGAATATTTTAAGGGAAAGTCATCAAGTGTACCCTCGAAACATTGCCCCTTACTGCATTCACCAAGCTTTGCACTTTTATTTCCAAATCAGAGATTAAAGTAATCACATTGTCTTCGAATCCTTCTACCATCTGCGACTCCTACTCCAGGTCATGTGTTCTGTCTCCATCATGTAAGCTTGTTTGCCCAAAAATACCTCCTTTAATAAGGTTTCCCCTTAGGTTGGATCCTGAATCTGTACAGTGTCCCTCTGAGCTGTTGCCACAGTGAAAGATCTTAGGTGAAAATTTCACCATCTCATTTAACTACCTCTAGTTTACTTTTGTTCAGAGTCATATTTATCTAGTCGGTGTGTAGGTGGTGTCTGGAGGACGGCAATCCCTCCAGCCAGTGGAGTTATGAGCGTAATGAAACTTGAGGGACCCCCCTGCAAACTAACTGGAGGGGGCCTCTTCCCCCTGGACCCAGTCAGGGTGTCTGCTGCCCGTGCATAGTGTACTGTGCTGAGGGGGTCCGCTGGAGCTAGGGCCCCCCGCTCCGCAGGGGCTGCTGGGGTCTTTGTTATTCCACTGTCTCCAGCATTAATATCTCCACTACCACTATACTGTTACCCAGACAATAGAACAAATGTCTCAATTTATGTTGCGGCAAGGGCCCTCCTTTCTAATTTGATCTTGCCCTATTGATCCATCCACTCTCCAATGTCACCATAGCGTTGCTTCATCAATGAGCCTTTACCTACTCTGGTTCTATTAGTGGGCCTGGTTTCTCCTCAGGATTCCTCTTCCAGCAGATTATTACCACATCCAGAGTTACCAGTCGGTACCTCCTGCGATTAGTGATATCCTTCTGCCATGTTAATATCCTCAAGAGAAGGAGGGGCTCAGTTCCTTGGTGATTCCTCAGTATGACTAGGGTCCCCGCAGGCCAGGACCAGTGTCTGGTTGTACTGCTGCTTCCGTCAAACAAGAATGCATTTTTCTCTGGTCACCTAAATTCTCTGGCGTAGCAACACCACCTGTAAGAAGAGCGACACCAGAGTACCCAAACATGGAGGAATGTATGTTGCATGACAATCCATGCCCATTTAACACACAGCTATTTGCAATTCAGGAGATCTTCAAAACAGACTTTTTTCATACGAGTGTTAAAATAGTATGCATAATAGACTATACATATTTATTGTATGGCAGTGTAATTGTATTTGCAATCTTCACTTTATTTAAAAAATACTTTCTCTCTGGATCTGCATCTGCAATTTGAAATCGCTTGCAAGACACCAGTCTGATGCCCTGGACAATAGAGCCAGCAGTGATTAGTGAGAAAAATAAGATAAAGGAAGGAAGCAGAGAAGATTGTCTGTGCAATACCAGGGTTTGTTGAATTATCAGCCCAGTAGTACCAGTGCCAGTGCCATAACCATCTTCACATCTGCTGTGTGTGTACTACCAGCCCCACCCCATCACTGTCAGGGCAGTCACAAAAAGGCAAAAGCTTCGGAAACACTTATAGACCCCTCCGAAACTTACAATAAATTTTAAACAGTGAAATGTGAAAATAGATGCTAAAAATGTATGTAACTTAGGCCTTCATTACAACCCTGGCGGTCGGTGATAAAGCAGCGGTAATACCGCCAACAGGCCGCAGTAACAAAAATGGAATTATGACCATGGCCGAAAGAGCTCACACAGACAGCCACTTAAACATACTGCCTGCCACAGCAGGATCAACAAGCACCACGGCGGTAACCACCAACAGCCAGGCGGAAGACAATGTACCACCCACACTATTATGACAGGCCTATCCGCCACCTTTTCCGGGGCGGTAGCAACAACATCAAAAGCATGGTGGAAACACTGCACAGAAGGGAAACAACTCACCTCTGGAGACTCAGGGAACAACCACGAAGGCATGGAGTCCAAGCTGCACATAGTTCCGATGAACATGAATAAGTGCACCAAAATACAAATGTATATACATATTTACAAATGCAGGGACACTGCCCAGTTCTCAATGTCTGTAGGCCACAGGGCCACAACACATAGGCCAAGGCCCCTCCTCACTCCTGCAACAACACGGAGAGAACACTGAAGGGGCATCAGGTTGAAAATAGACAGGCACCTCAGGGGGATGGGGATCGGGGGGCACCTCAGCCGGAAGATGGTACAACACCACTGGTCCCGGAGGGGGCTACATGCCCTGTGCGATGTCCTGGGGAGTGCAAGGCCACAGTCTCTCAAGTGGATGGCTTGCCCACGCTTGGTCCTGGGGAGTGCAAGGCCACAGTCTCTCTAGTAGGTGGGCTGCCCACTGCTTGGTCCTGGGGAGTGCAAGGCCACAGTCTCTCTAGTGGGTGGGTTGCCCACTGCTTGGTCCTGGAGAGTGCAAGGCCACAGTCTCTCAAGTGGGTAGGTTGCTGTAGGAGGCTGGACTGGCTTGTAGTGAGTACCTAGGGGTACTTGCACCTTGCACCAGGCCCAGTTATCCCTTATTAGTGTATAGGGTGTCTAGCAGCTTAGGCTGATAGATAATGGTAGCTTAGCAGAGCAGCTTAGGCTGAACTAGGAGACGAGTGAAGCTCCTACAGTACCACTAGTGTCATATGCACAATATCATAAGAAAACACAATACACAGATATACTAAAAATAAAGGTACTTTATTTTTATGACAATATGCCAAAAGTATCTCAGTGAGTACCCTCAGTATGAGGATAGCAAATATACACAAGATATATGTACACAATACCAAAATATGCAGTAATAGTATTAGAAAACAGTGCAAACAATGTATAGTTACAATAGGATGCAATGGGGACACATAGGGATAGGGGCAACACAAACCATATACTCCAAAAGTGGAATGCGAACCACAAATGGACCCCAAACCTATGTGACCTTGTAGAGGGTCGCTGGGACTATTAGAAAATAGTAAGGGTTAGAAAAATAGCCCACCAGAAGACCCTGAAAAGTGAGTGCAAAGTGCACTAAAGTTCCCCGAAGGACACAGAAGTCGTGATTGGGGAATTCTGCAGGAAAGACACAAACCAGCAATGCAACAACGATGGATTTCCAGTCGAGGGTACCTGTGGAACAAGGGGACCAAGTCCAAAAGTCACAAGCAAGTCGGAGATGGGCAGATGCCCAGGAAATGCCAGCTGTGGGTGCAAAGGAGCTGCTACTGGACAGTAGAAGCTGAAGGTTCTGCAGGAACGACAAGGGCTAGAGACTTTCCCTTTGGAGGATGGATCCCCCACGCCATAGAGAGTCGTGCAGAAGTGTTTTCCTGAAGAAAGTCTGCCAACAAGCTATGCTAGCTGCAAATTGTGCGGTTAGGGTTTTTGGATGTTGCTGTGGCCCAGGAGGGACCAGAATGTCGACAAGTGTGTCTGGGGACAGAGGGGGCTTCGAGCAAGACAAGGAGCCCTCTCAGAAGCAGTCAGCACCCACAGAAGTGCCGGAACAGGCACTACGAAGAGGAGTGAAATGGTGCTCACCCGAAGTCGCACAAAGGAGTCCCACGTCGCCGGAGGACAACTTAAGAGGTCGTGCAATGTAGGTTAGAGTGCCGTGGACCCAGGCTGGACTGTGCACAAAGGATTTCCGCCGGAAGTGAACGGAGGCTGGAGCAGCTGCAAAAGTCGCGGTTCCCAGCAATGCAGTCTGGCGTGGGGAGGCAAGGACTTACCTCCACCAAACTTGGACTGAAGAGTCACTGGACTGTGGGAGTCACTTGGACAGAGTTGCTGGATTCAAGGGACCTCGCTCGTCGTGTTGAGAGGAGACCCAGGGTACCGGTGATGCAGTTCTTTGGTGCCTGCGGTTGCAGGGGGACGATTCCGTCGACCCACGGGAGATTTCTTTGGAGCTTCTAGTGCAGAGAGGAGGCAGACTACCCCCACAGCATGCACCACCAGGAAAGCAGTTGAGAAGGCGGCTGGATCAGCGTTACAGAGTTGCAGTAGTCGTCTTTGCTACTTTGTTGCAGTTTTGCAGGCTTCCAGCGTGGTCAGCAGTCGATTCCTTGGCAGAAGGTGAAGAGAGAGATGCAGAGGAACTCGAATGAGCTTGTGCATTCGTTATCTAAGGAAATCCCCAAAGCAGAGACCCTAAATAGCCAGAAAAGAGGGTTTGGCTACTTAGGAGAAAATAGGCTAGCAACACCTGAAGGAGCCTATCAGAAGGAGTCTCTGACGTCACCTGCTGGCCCTGGCCACTCAGAGCAGTCCAGTGTGCCAGCAGCACCTCTGTTTCCAAGATGGCAGTGGTCTGGAGCACACTGAAGGAGCTCTGGGCACCTCCCAGGGGAGGTGCAGGTCAGGGGAGTGGTCACTCCCCTTCCCTTTGTCCAGTTTCACGCCAGAGCAGGGCTGAGGGGTCCCTGAACCGGTGTAGACTGGCTTATGCAGAAATGGGCACCATGTGTGCCCATGAAAGCATTTCCAGAGGCTGGGGGAGGCTACTCCTCCCCTGCCTTCACACCATTTTCCAAAGGGAGAGGGTGTAACACCCTCTCTCAGAGGAAGTCCTTTGTTCTGCCATCCTGGGCCAAGCCTGGCTGGACCCCAGGAGGGCAGAAACCTGTCTGGGGGTTGGCAGCAGCAGCAGCTGCAGTGAAACCCCGGGAAAGGCAGTTTGGCAGTGCCAGGGTCTGTGCTAGAGACCCGTGGGATCATGGGATTGCACCAACAATGCCAGGGTGGCATAGAGGGGGCAATTCCAAGATCTTAGACATGTTACATGGCCATATTCGGAGTTACCATTGTGAAGCTACACATAGGTTGTGACCTATATGTAGTGCACGCGTGTAATGGTGTCCCCGCACTCACAAAGTCCGGGGAATTGGCCGTGAACCATGTGGGGGCACCTTGGCTAGCGCCAGGGTGCCCACACACTAAGGGGGTCATTCTGACCTCGGCGGTAAAAGGCGCTTACCGCCGGTCAGAAGTCCGCCATTCTACCGCCGCGGGCGCGGTAAACCGCCACGGTCATTCTGACCTCCAACTGTGAAACCGCCAAAAACCCGACATCCACGGAAGGCCGCCTCATCAGCGGGCAGCGATAAACTGGAGATGACCAAACCTCACCGCCACGCCAACACAAACACGCCCATGCCATTCTGACCCACGAATCCACGTGGCGGTCTTTTAACCGCGGTATTCTATTGGCGGTACACACCGCCGCGGTCAAAATACACACACATATACAAAACACATCCACATTGGACAATTTGAAATACACACACCTGATACACATACACACAACACTCCCACACACCCAATTAACTATAAAACACACACCCACATCACCCACAAACCCCTACGACCACAAATATCTGAGCGAAGGCGCAATACACTGAGAGAGAGCACAGGGAACGCAAAGCACAACACACACAGGAACTCAACATCATCACCCACACCACATCTACGCACACATCACCACACATCACCACGCACATAACCACAAACACCACCCCACACCTCATCCACCCCACCCCATAGCACCCCAAAGACACCCCAGGTTCTCGGACCAAGAACTCAGGGTCATGGTGGAGGAAATAATTAGGGTAGAGCCCCAGCTCTTCGGCACACAGGTGCAACACACCACAATAGCCAGGAAGGCAGAGCTGTGGCAAAGGATCGTAGACAGGGTCAACGCTGTGGGACAGCATCCCAGAAATCGGGAAGACATCCAAAAGCGATGGAACGACCTACGGGGGAAGGTGCGCTCGATGGTGTCGCGACATAACATCGCTGTGCAGAAGACTGGCAGCGGACCCCCACCCACTCCACCCCAATTCACATCCTGGGAGCAAGAGGTAGTTCACATCATGCATCCTGATGGCCTCGCTGGAGTACCTGGAGGAATGGACTCTGGTAAGTCGATTCACAACTACTTCACCCCCCCCCCAGCATGCCAACCCACACCCCCACCCTCACCCCCAATCTCAACCCCCCAGCACACATCCTCCCTGCCAATGTCTCACCAGCACAACCCACCCTAAACAACACCAACCCCTGAATGCCAACACAAACCATAGACATCCATCACCAATGCATGACCACTGCACATACCCATCCACCCCCCCCCAACCACCCTCACAACACCTCCCACAAGGGAATGCCAGCACTGGGGGACAAGGGCACTCACAAAAATGCACGCCATGGCACACACAAAAGCAATAACCATACTCTTTTACCCCTGCAGGGCCCGAACGCCAACACACTGCCACGGAGGGTCCAGATTTGTCCATCCCACCCCCAGAACAGGCCCCCAGTGAGGACAGCAGCTCTGTCGACCTAGAACCTGACGACCAGCCCGGACCATCGGGGACCTCTGGACAGTCGGTTCCCCACACACAGACACAGGCCACAGCAGACCCAACCCCCTCTGGGAATAGCAGCACAGCTCCCACCCAGCGGGCCCATGCCTCTGTCTCCAGGACGCGTCAATCAGCGGTGTGTCCGCCACTACAGGGCACCCAGGCTGACCCAACACCCCAACAACAACAGGGACCTGGGGGCAGTGGTAGTGGGCACACCGTCCAGGGGACAGAGGCCCGGGGAAACAGGGCAACTGGGAGGGCTGCTGTGCGACAGGGGGGGGAGGACAGGCCCAGGGAACCGACTCTCCAAGAGGCCCTCACCACCATCATGGGAGCATACCATCACTCCCAGGAGACGATGGCGACGGTACTGGCCAGGTTCACGGAGATCCAGGCACAGCAGGAGGAACGCTACATGGGGTTCAGCAATGAACTCAGGAACATCGGTACCGCTATGGGGACCATAGTCCAGGCCCTCAACCGGATAGAAACCACATTGCGGGACCATGTGACACCACAAAGGGTCCCTGTCACTAGCCAGGACCAGGAACAGCCTACCACCTCCGCCGGCGCTAGTGGACAGGAGGCCCCACCACAACGACAGGCCACCAGAACCCCACCTCCTGCTGAAGAACAACCACCCGCAAGCGGAACCTGAGATCTCACAGGAAGACAGAGTAGGATGCCAAGACCCCCGCCAGCATAAGATACCCCCTGATGTCATCCCACTGTCCCACATTGTCACCCTGTCCAACCTTGAACTGCCCCTGCTCCATCCTTCCACAGGCATATGGACAATGCACCTGTGAAACTGAGAACTTGACTCTGCCATGGACATTACTCCACCATCACCCATCACCGTTTTAATATCATGAACCAATATCTAGCACTAAAAATAAATCACTCATTGCACTGAAATTATTCAGGAGTCAGCCTGTATTTTTTACAAATGTATTACACATTACTGTTCAATAATGTTCAGTCAATTTGTGATGACAACATACCGATGTCAATAAGCTTTAGTCCATGGGCTAACCAAGCAGAAGTCACGCAGTGGGTCATACAGCACTGAAAAGGGAAGGGAAAATCAAAAATCAGTTTAAAAGAACTGGGGGGAAATACACAAAGTAGAGATGCAGGAGGCTTTAAGTAAATGTTAAATGTCGTGGGTGATTCTTACCTGTGTGCTACTGAAAATACTGTTGTAAAACTCTGTCCCTGTTGTCTGTGTCATCCTCTTCGTCTTCCTCCTCTTCACTCTCCACAGGCTCCACAGCGGCCACAACACCACCATCTGGACCATCCTCCTGCAGGAAAGGCACCTGCCGTCGCAATGCTAGATTGTGCAGCATACAGCAGGCCACGATGATCTGGCACACCTTCTTTGGTGAGTACATCAGGGATCCACCTGTCATATGCAGGCACCTAAACCTGGCCTTCAGGAGGCCAAAGGTTCTTTCTATGATCCTCCTAGTTCGCCCATGGGCCTCATTGTACCGTTCCTCTGCCCTGGTCTGGTGATTCCTCACTGGGGTCAGTAGCCACAGCAGGTTGGGGTAACCAGAGTCACCTATTAGCCACACACGTTGTCTCTGTAGCTGTTCCATCACATAAGGGATGCTTCTATTACGCATAACATACGCGTCATGCACTGACCCAGGGAACTTTGCATTTACATGGGAGATGTACTGGTCAGCCAAACAGACCACCTGGACATTCATAGAATGATAACTTTTTCTGTTTCTGTGTACCTGCTCATCGTCTTTTGGGGGTACTAAAGCCACATGGGTCCCATCAATGGCACCAATGATGTTGGGGATATGTCCAAGGGCATAGAAATCACCCTTCACAGTGGCCAAATCATCCTCCTCAGGGAAAACAATGTAGCTCCGCATGTGTTTCATCAGGGCAGACAACACTCTGGACAAAATCTTTGAAAACATAGGCTGAGACATTCCAGATGACATGGCCACTGTTGTCTGGAATGAGCCACTTGCCAAAAAATGGAGGACTGACAGAACCTGCACTAGAGGGGGAATTCCTGTGGGTTGGCGGATGGGGGACATCAGGGCTGGCTCCAGCTGGGCACACAGTTCATGTATAGTGGCTCGGTCAAGTCGGTATCGTAGTATGATATGGCGTTCTTCCATTGTCGACAGGTCCACCAGCGGTCGGTACACGCGAGGATTCATCCTTCTCCTCACAAGTCCCAGCGGACGGTGCCTAGGAAGGACAACATGGAGCACAGAGTCAAGCAAATCACAGGTACGTTCACCACAGCTTGCATAGCACACGATTATCTATGTATTGAAAGGCGTGTATGTGTGGCAATGCAAGGCCTAGGCCTGTGTGACGCAGTACAAATTATGCCATGTGGGCCCTTGAAATGGCAGCTGCCTGACCTGTGAAGTGGGACAATGGGATGTGAGGTCAATGCGCTGGCGTGGCACACCGTGGCGGTAGGCGGTCGAAGACCGCTATACGAAGCCGCATTTGTTAACATTGAAGCCTATGGGTTTCAGGAGCCAATGACGAGGTGCGCCGGCGGTCGCAGTACGCACTGCCGCGGTACGCACCGCCGCGGGCGTGACCGCCATTTTCTATCTGCTTAATCACTCGAGACCTGATCATCCACAGGAGAGGACCTATACTGCAAGTGCTGCTGTGACCTCGGTCTGGAAGAGACAATGGCTGCTGCGACTGGGGAAAGGGCCCCTGCCTTCACGTCTGAAGAGTTGGAGAAACTTGTGGATGGGGTCCTCCCCCAGTATGCGTTACTCTACGGTCCTCCAGACCAACAGGTAAGTACACTGGGTGCACATTGAATGGGCTATGCCTGTGTTGAGTGGGGTGGATGTAAGATGGTGGGGTGGGGAGCGAATGAGGAGTGCAACGCACGACAGATGAGAGCATGTGCCACATGGCATAGTTGGGGAGGGGGGGGCAATCACATCTAACATGCAGATAAATGATGAATTTTCCTTTCCCACCCTGTACATGTCAAATAGGTCAGCGCCCATCAGAAAGTCGACATTTAGCGTGCCATCGCCAAGGAAGTCCGGGCCCTGGGGGTCCACATCAGACGGGGCACCCACTGCCGCAAGAGGTGGGAGGACATCCGCCGCGGGACCAGGAAGACCGCCGAGTCACTGCTGGGGATGGCCTCCCAACCTAGGAGGGGTGCCAGTCGTACCCTGACCCCCCTGATGTCCCGGATCCTGGCGGTGGCCTACCCTGATTTGGATGGGCGCTTGAGGACATCACAGCAGACACAAGGGGGTGAGTATCAGCACATTCTGCTATCTTTATGCGCAGTGGAGGCGTCTGGGTGGGGGAGGAGGGTTGTGGGTGACATTAGGCCAGGGTGTTTTCTGTAGTGTAGTCCTCTCCTTTAGGCATGGCCGTGTGCCCCCGCCCCCCACCTCTGTAGGGTGCCAAGTACAGCTATCCATGGTCCTGCATCATCCATGTGTGTATTTGTTGTGCGTAGACCTGTAGGCCTGGTCACAAGTACTGAGTAGTATACCCCGATTGCGCAGCGTAGTGCATGAGGCTCCTGTGTCTGTCCTCTCCGCCAACGGTGTTGACATTGCATGCACTCAACCTGTTTTATTATTTCTCCCCCCACCCTTTTTCTTAATCTTCTTGTGCATGTGTGCATTAGCATCATCAGGCGGAGGAGAATTGGCATCGGAGCACGAGGGAGCTGCAAGTCACAAGGCCCCGGTGGCCCGTGGTACAGACACCGAGGGCACCAGTGATACGGAGGGCGAGGGGAGCACCACAACGGGGACCGGTGGTGACACTAGCGACACCGACACGTCCTCGGATGGGAGCTCCCTAGCGGTGGC
This sequence comes from Pleurodeles waltl, assembly GCF_031143425.1. Classification (NCBI taxonomy): domain Eukaryota; kingdom Metazoa; phylum Chordata; class Amphibia; order Caudata; family Salamandridae; genus Pleurodeles; species Pleurodeles waltl. The sequence continues at coordinate 398,626,073 of NC_090447.1, read as the reverse complement.
GGCAACATCCGGGCCCCCGCCTCTACAGGTACAGCTGCCACCCAGCGCGCCAGCCCCGCCCTCCCACCAGCCCCTCAGCCTTCGCTCCGTGCCCGCTCGCCCAAGAAGGCGGGCATCTCCTTCGCCCCAGGCACCTCAGGCCCTGCCCCTGTTACCCCTGCTGCCCTCAGTGAGGAGGTCATTGACCTCCTTCAGACCATCATTGTTGGGCAGACTACCCTTTTGAATGCCATCCAGGGGGTAGAAAGGGAGGTGCATCGGAGCAATGCCTACCTGGAGGGCATTCATTCAGGTCAGGCTGCCCATCAACGATCGTTCAATGCTCTGGCCTCAGCACTGACGGCAGCCATTGTCCCTGTTTCCGGCCTCCCTCTTCTAACTGCCTCCACCCTGTCTCTGTCTCCTGTTCCTCAGCCTATCCCATCCACACCATCAGACCAGCCTGCACACACCTCAACACCCAAGGGCAGCTCATCCAGACACAAGCACCACAGATCCCACAAACACTCACCCAAGCAACACCCAGATGCAGACATGCCAACAGTCACTACCACCTCTGTGTCCCCCTCCTCCTCGTCTCCCTCCTCCCTCCCTGTGACATCTACACTCACACCTGCATGCACACCACCATCAGCCAGTGCTTCCATCACCACCACACCCTCCAGTACAGTCCGCACATGTGCAGTTACCACCCCCACTGCCATTTACACGTCCCCTATGTCCTCTCCCACTGTGTCTGTCACCCCCTCTTCCAAGACACACAAACGCAGGCAGCCACCCACCCAACAGCCATCCACCTCACGACAGCCTACGTCACAATCACCTGCACCCAAAGACAGCACACCTGACTCTCCTACAACCATATCCTCTTCCTCCACTCCCATCACCACTACTCCCACCCTTTACCTTGGTCCTAAAAAAGTTTAACACTCCAATCTTAACCTCTTTCCCTCCCCTGACCCACCCCCTCCATCTGCTAAGAGTCCCAAGAGCACCTCAGCCACCACCAGCCCAGCTTCAAGTGTCACTGTAGTGCATGGGTTCTGGAGTCCACCCTTTGGCAGCAGTGACACATCTATCAGCAGCAAGGGGACAGCCAGCCCCCCCCCCTGGAAAGAGGACCAGGAAACTCAAGGGCCGCCGTGAGAAGCCTGACACGGCTGCCCCCAAGGACCAAAGTTCGGCCACTTCACCTGCCACAACATCCAAGGGAGGCAAGGGCCAGAGAGCCCCATCTAAGGAGTGAAAGGGCAGCAGGGCGGAGAAGTCAGCCAGCAGGAGCGCGGAGCAGGAGGGCCCCACAAGCCCTATCCCGGGTGTAAGGGAGGACACCCAAGGGCCCAGGACTCCGTCACCGAAGGGACCTGCACGGTCGGAGGGTGACTGAGCAGGGAGTCCAGGCCAGGTCTGGCTCCCTTGAATTACTGGACAAGCACTGCTGAACAGGGCCCGCCGTGCAGAAGAGCACCGCTGAACAGGGCCCGCCGTGCAGAAGAGCACCGCTGAACAGGGCCCGCCGTCTCAAGCACCGCTGAACAGGGCACCGCCGTCTCAAGCACCGCTGAACAGGGCCCGCCGTGCAGAAGAGCACTGCTGAACAGGGTCCCGCTGTGCAGAAGAGCACCGCTGAACAGGGGCCCGCCGTGCAGAAGAGCACCGCTGAACAGGGCCCCGCCGTCTCAAGCACCGCTGAACAGGGCACCGCCGTCTCAAGCACCGCTGAACAGGGCACCGCCGTCTCAAGCACCGCTCCGCTGGGCCCTTCCTGTCAAGCACCGCTCCGCTGGGCCCCACCGTCTCAAGCACCGCTGAACAGGGCACCGCCGTCTCAAGCACCGCTCCGCTGGGCCCTTCCTGTCAAGCACCGCTCCGCTGGGCCCCGCCGTCTCAAGCACCGCTCCGCTGGGCCCCGCCGTCTCAAGCACCGCTCCGCTGGGACCCGCCGTCTCAAGCACCGCTCTGCTGGGCCCTTCCTGTCAAGCACCGCTCCGCTGGGCCCTGCCGTCTCAAGCACCGCTGAACAGGGCACCGCCGTCTCAAGCACCGCTCCACTGGGCCCTTCCTGTCAAGCACCGCTCCGCTGGGCCCCGCCGTTTCAAGCACCGCTCCGCTGGGCCCCGCCGTCTCAAGCACCGCTCCGCTGGGCCCCGCCGTCTCAAGCACCGCTCCGCTGGGCCCTTCCTGTCAAGCACCGCTCCGCTGGGCCCTTCCTGTCAAGCACCGCTCCGCTGGGCCCCGCCGTCTCAAGCACCGCTGAACAGGGCGCCGCCGTCTCAAGCACCGCTCCGCTGGGCCCTTCCTGTCAAGCACCGCTCCGCTGGGCCCCGCCGTCTCAAGCACCGCTGAACAGGGCGCCGCCGTCTCAAGCACCGCTCCGCTGGGCCCTTCCTGTCAAGCACCGCTCCGCTGGGCCCTTCCTGTCAAGCACCGCTCCGCTGGGCCCCGCTGTCTCAAGCACCGCTCCGCTGGGCCCTTCCTGTCAAGCACCACTCCGCTGGGCCCTTCCTGTCAAGCACCGCTCCGCTGGGCCCCGCCGCCTCAAGCCCCGCTCCGCTGGGCCCCGCTGTCTCAAGCACCGCTCCGCTGGGCCCCGCCGTCTCATGCACCGCTCCGCTGGGCCCTTCCTGTCAAGCACCGCTCCGCTGGGCCCCGCCGTCTCAAGCTCCGCTCCGCTGGGCACCGCCGTCTCAAGCACCGCTGGCACAATGACAGTGCTGGTTCTGTATCGAGCTACTGTTCACGGTTCACTGTGCCCACCATGCCTCCTCCATGACCAGTGGTCTCTGTAATCCACCTGATGGACTGTGGCTTTGCACTCCCCAGGATGTAACAGTGGGCAAGCCACCCACTGTAGAGACATTGAGAGACTGTGGCTTTGCACTCCCCAGGTTGGCACAGTGGGCAAGCCACCCACTGTAGAGACATTGAGAGACTGTGGCTTTGCACTCCCCAGGATGTAACAGTGGGCAAGCCACCCACTGTAGAGACATTGAGAGACTGTGGCTTTGCACTCCCCAGGATGGCACAGTGGGCATGGTGGCCCCTTCGTGGATCTGGCGTCGTGGACTCATGTGGCTGTGGTGCCCCCCCTTCCCTTCCCCCTGAGGTGCCTGTAGTTTTATCATCAGATGCCCCAGCAGTGTTCTCTCCAACGGACTCAGGTCTCCTGTGTGGGCTTTGCCCTTGTGTTGATACACTTTGGCCCACGGACACTTGGAATTTCGTTAAATGTGCAGGACTAATTGCCTCGGTTTATAGATTGCACAAAATATTTATTTGCTTTTTTATTATTTTTATTGCTATTTGACCATGACTTATCAGAGGCTATTTTTTACATAAATTTTGTTTCTCTATTTAATTATGTCTTTGCATTTTTCCGGGGGGTTTGGGTGGTGTCACTGTGACTTGTTGCTCTGCATTGGTGTGTACATAGTTTGGGGGGGGGTGGGGGTCGCATATGTGTGTGGCCGTAACACTTCCTCCTCCCCCCTCCCCTGTGTCGTAGGTGCGGTACTCACGTTGTCGTCTGCGCCGGCGTTCGTACTCGTGGTAGATGAGCAGGTAGACGAGAGCAGGTAGGATGTTTAATTCGGGTTCCATGTTGTCCTCCTTCCTCGTGGAGTGCGTAGAGGTGAGCGTTTTCCCGTTCGTAGTCTGTTTCCGCCGTGTTTTTATCGGCGGGGCTCCCGCCCTGGAAAAGGTGGCGGATTGGTGAGTTGTGATAGGGTGGGCGGTACATTGTTTCCCGCCTGTCTGTTGGCGGTGACCGCCAACCTGTTTGTGTGTCCCGCCGTGGCGGTCGGAGTGTTAAGGTGGCGGGCTGTGTTGGCGGTTCCCGCCAGGGTCAGAATTCAATTTTTTGGACCGCCGGCCTGTTGGCGGGTTGGCCGCCGCTTTATCACCGACCGCCAGGGTTAGAATCACCCCCTAAGTAACTTAGCACCCAACCTTTACCAGGTAAAGGTTAGACATATAGGTGACTTATAAGTTACTTAAGTGCAGTGTAAAATGGCTGTGAAATAACGTGGACGTTATTTCACTCAGGCTGCAGTGGCAGGCCTGTGTAAGAATTGTCAGAGCTCCCTATGGGTGGCAAAAGAAATGCTGCAGCCCATAGGGATCTCCTGGAACCCCAATACCCTGGGTACCTTAGTACCATATACTAGGGAATTATAAGGGTGTTCCAGTATGCCAATGTGAATTGGTGAAATTGGTCACTAGCCTGTTAGTGACAATTTGGAAAGAAATGAGAGAGCATAACCACTGAGGTTCTGGATAGCAGAGCCTCAGTGAGACAGTTAGGCACCACACAGGGAACACATACATATAGGCCACACTTATGAGCACTGGGGTCCTGACTAGCAGGGTCCCAGTGACACATAACAAACATACTGAAAACATAGGGTTTTCACTATGAACACTGGGCCCTGGCTAGCAGGATCCCAGTGAGACAGTGAAAACACCCTGACATACACTCACAAACAGGCCAAAAGTGGGGGTAACAAGGCTAGAAAGAGGCTACTTTCTCACAGTTGCCCACTACTTGGTCCTGGGGAGTGCAAGGCCAAAGTCTCTCTAGTGGGAGGTTTGCCCAATGCTTGGTCATGGGGAGTGCAAGGCCACAGTCTCTCTAGTGGATGGCTTCTTCCACTGGTTCTAGGGGGGCCTTGTGCCCAGTGTGCTTCATCCTGGGAAGGATGGGGTGAGTGGATGGCTTCTTCAACTGGTTCAGGAGGGGGCCTTGTGCCCAGTGTGCTTCATCCTAGGAAGGAAGGGGTGAGTGGATGGCTTCTCCACTGGTTCTGGAGGGGGCCTTGTGCCCAGTGTGCTTCATCCTGGTAAGCATGGGGTGAGTGGATGGCTTCTTTCACTGGTTCTGGAGGGGGCATTGTGCCCTGTGATGCAGATCTTGGCGAGTGCAAGGTCACACTCTCTCACCTGGGTGTCAGACCCACAGGATTTGCAGGGGCCAGGATGCACAACAGCCCATGGACGCAGGACTACACACTGTCCGCCGGCAGTGGCGGCTGCTCAGTGGTGGCAGTGGTGGGGCTGGTGTCGGTGCTGGCAGTGGTGGGGTGGGGCTCCAGCCCATCCCCTGCAGCCTCGGACGGCTGCCCCCTGGGGCTGCTGCTGCTGGCAGAAGTGCTGGTGGCTCCTGCCAGGCCCTCAGGATGCATAATTGCCAAGACTTGCTTCTCCCATGTTGTTAGTTGTGGAGGAGGAGGAGGGGGTCCACCACCAGTCCTCTGTACAGCTATTTGGTGTTTTGCTGCTGTGGAATGCTCCTTCCCCCGTAGGTCGTTCCACCTCTTTCTGATGTTGTCCTTTGTTCTGGGGTGCTGTCCCACAGCATTGACCCTGTCCACGATCCTCCACCATAGCTCCATCTTCCTAGCAATGGATGTCTGCTGCACCTGTGATCCAAATAGCTGTGGTATGAGTTCCCCCACCATGACCCTTAGCTTCTCCTCAGAGAACCTGGGGTGTCGTTGTGGTGCCATGGGTGTAGTGTGAGTGGTGTGGGTGAGGGTGTGTAGGGTGATGTGTTGGAGTGTGTGATGTAAGGTGGGTGGACGGTGTATAGGTGATGGTAATGTGTGTTTGTGGTCTTCTCTGTGGACTTGCTATCTCTCTGGTGGCACTTGTTTGTGTTGGTAAAGGGTTGTGGGTAATGTGTTTTTCTTTGTTTTATAGTGGTGTGGGTGTGATGTGTGTATGTGTGTCAGGTGTGTATAGTTTGAATGTCCAATGTGGTGTTGTTTTGTATGTGTGTGTGTGTACTTTGAGCGTGGCGGTATGTACAGCCAATAATTTAGCGCCATTGAATGTCCGCCACGGTGATCCTTGAGTCATAATGCTGTGGGCGTAGTTCTGTTGGCGTAACGGTGTGGGTTTTGCTATCGCCAGTTTATCACCGACCTTTGGGCTGGCGGACTTGTGTGTGTGGCTGTATAGTGAGAGATTGCTATGTGTGTGTCATAATATGGGTAGCGGTAATCCGCTGCGGCGGGGGTATGTTGGTGGCAGTCAGCATGGCGGTAAGCGGTACTTACCTCCAATGTCATAATGAGGGCCTTAGTATTGCAGCAATACTCACCATTCAGGTTAACTGATGCCTGTCAAAGACAAACAATGCATAAACTAACACTTAAGGGCATCGCCTAAAACCTATAGAACTAAAGCCATTTAACATAAAAGAACATAGGATGGAGACAATGTGAAAGAAGCCTGAGGCAGCAGAAGCCACTACAGAGCCGCAGCAACAAAGGCACATTTTAAATGTAAATATGACGTAGAGAACAAACCCAGTGGCTACAGACTCAAAGCCATGAGCGGCTTCTCAACATTTATATCCCCTCACAGAAGAGAAGGGTTTGGTCCATTAACTCCTTGCAGAATTTATTGTTGCTAATTATCTTGTAGTTTATGTGATGGGCTATCCGATGTGTGCCATCTGGTTTCATCAACCTTTTGATGCATCCTTTCACTTCTTGCTCTAAATTCTCAGTTTGGCAAAACAACAAAATTAAACGCAAGGGTCAATCCATTTTTTAGTATTATATTCTGTGCTATGGGGAACCTTACTTGCAGTCCTTCAAAAAAGGCACCATTTACTAGGGGTCGTGATGGTTACATTGTAAAAATGTGATGGGGATAGATCACCTCTAGTGCAATAACACCAAACCAAGTTTTCATTCACGAGCTTGTGAAATATTCTGAGACATGACAAGCAATGTCAAATTGCCAAGTTGATTACACATAAAGGCCCTCATTATGACCATGGTGGTCTACTGACCACCAGGGCCACAGTGGCAGTTTTACACTGAAGGGCTGGTGGTGAAGACATATTAGGTCATGCTATACACATCACAAATAGACTTAATAAAAAAGTTGCTTTACATGCAACAGGTTTATACAAGTTTCTTCCAGAAAAAATAGATTGATACTGTCGCTGCACAAACCTGTCTTTAAAGATCATGCCAAAAGCACGCCAAAAACTGGGACCAGGAGCGGTGTAGTCTCAGTATGGACTTTGGAGCTCCAGATTGGACCTGTCTCTGATACGTTGACGATCAAGTTCAATGGTCAGGACTGAAACTTTCTCATTAAGAGCTATAAACACAGGTTATAGTTTTAGAGGCTTATATAAGAAATTAATAGTGAAAATAAATGGAATGTGTCATCAATATGTTTATCAGCAAAGTGTATAATTCATAAGTAGAAAGAATTTAATGAAGTTCTATATGAAATCCGGCATAAATTTCCCTTCTAAGGCGAGACATGGGTCTTCTGAGGTACAAAGGAAAGCCCACCCTTTTATAAGACTTCAGGCAATGGTTTTCATACATTACTAGACAAATACATGATTCTCAGGGTTTGCACCAATGAGGAACAAGTAAGACAAAATATTTTACTGCAGAATACATTTAAGGGTTCTCACATAATAGTATTACATCGGATTTAGTCATTATTACAGTTTATTCAAGCATGCTAGTTGATACATCGTACAGGTAATAGCCCGGGACCGCTGGAATGTTCTTGATTAGGTACAGCTTAGTAGAAAGTCTCTGAGAATGCTTTCTGTTTATTCGCTTAAAGCTTGCAATTCTTTATTAAAAACAAGGAACAACAGTGATTGTCATACCATGGTGTATTACACCAGTGATTCATGATGAAAGAAAGTGTATACACAGCTTATGTTAGTATAAGCTTAGTTTCTGATTTATTGAAAGTGAGCAAAAAGGAAATCCAGCTCTCACAACTCCCCAATGATTTCTGAATCATCACTTTATATCTTCATTACAGTGCATCATTCATTAACGTTGGTCTCTTCTTAGATTCTCACAGGTACTTTAGGGTGTCATAGAGATCACTTTGCATCTCTTCAACCTATACGTCATGTCTCTTTTTTTCCTTCCTCTTGTTACTGACAGAATCTTAAACCCATATCATTGCTTGATGAATTTCTCTTGCAAAAGTCTAGGACTCCTCCACATAGCAAAACCTCTTCCAAAAGATCCAAATACAGAACCTATTCCATCCCATGCACCTGACTCCTCCAGCACAGTTAGTTTGTGCTCTATGTTTGTAGTAATGCAGCTGTCAAGCTGCTTATCTGTGTGTGGTATATATGCACAGCATTCCAGAGTATGAATTACTTTGCTTATAACTGTTAATGCTTCTGCGGTGTTAGTAGCAAGCTCTACTAAAGTGGATAGCCTTCTAATCTTACCATTCTTTAATGCAACTTCAAAGGTATGAGTGCTCAAAATATATCACTAAGGATCTGCTTCAAACTGTGCTTATTTCGCTTCGCATAGTGATCAAGAGCAAAATGTTGCTCATTAGTGTAATAGATCCAAGGGAAAACGAAAGCTGTGTAACAAATACCTATCCAGTTGTGTGGTAACTGGAAATAAGCAGACTTACCACATGCATAATAGATGCCTTTAACTCTTACCTCTAATTCAGTAAAGGTTTTGCCTCTAATTAAATAATTATGCTCACATTAGCTCCAACCCAATTTCTTGATATTCTTACTTCCCTTCTGCTTTTTTTAATCATACAAAAGGATCCCTTCTTCACAATGTCAATGTTCAATCGTGGTGGTGGTTCCTTTAAACTATCCTTGCCCTTTCCAAAAGTATTTTCTGCTTTAGTTGTTTTTCCCCTTTCTCTTCATCTCTTCTTATCCTCTTGTTCAGTTTCTCTACAAATACCCTTTGCTAGGGCCTATTGGGAACCTCAAACAATGTTATTCAATCTATTCATAAACTTGAAGTTCCCCCACCCCCTGGGCCCAAGAGAACCTTGGACACAAGTACGCAATTAATTAGGAACTGCAAACAATCTCTATTTCAATACAAATCATTTGCATTTCTTTCATTCTAAACTAATGTGAGTGTGAATATAGAATCAACTAGAATCTATAAAGAACTCTTGGTTCAAATGTGAAAGCATTATGCCTTTTCATAAGCAGAACTTCCCATAAGGAGAGTTTCAAGAAACTCAGTATGGTTTAAGTGCAGCATAGCATGAAAAATAAGGGATTTCTCAGTGTGAAACGGAGAGTGTCAGCAAAAGGTTCGGCCAAGAGTCTGGAAAATGTCTAAGCAGGATCTCAGAGTCTCCACACCCTACTGTAGGAACACACACTTGATGTAGCAGAAACTTTAGTACTGTCCCTTATGTGACAGTGATCATCTATACATGACAATCTTGCATTATGTTAACAAAAGTACTGATAGTTTGAATCTAGAATGATGCACTGAAGAGTTATGCTGGTGTGCATTTGTCTTAGATTACTTAGTGAAACGTAGGTGGTATTGGGATTAAATTACATGTTTGAAAAATTAAACTGTCTTTGTGGTATATTTTAGAGTCTAAACCAATAGTCTGTATTTAAACAATATTTGTTTTCTCATTATAAATGTTTTAGATATGTGTGCAAAAATATGGAAACACAGTTCTGCACCACACTAACTGAAATTTAATTTTGCTTAAAGTTAATGTAACATGAACTCTAATGAAGAGTTATGAATGCATAATTCATAGTTTGTATATTAAAATGTGTTTTATTTGAATATATAAATGTGCTGTTCACTTCACTTACATTACCCTAAGGGAGGCCTGCTAGGCCCTGTATTTTGTGACTGTGCAGAAAATGTCAAGTCATCTTACTAACGTGTACCTTTCTTTCAGACTTCGCTCCCTTGAGAAGACTAGTTTGGTGATAGATGTCTATTGTTTTACACATGAAGAGTTGTGAGAAATTTACCTTGGATGTAGATCGTGGACTGTGGACTAACAATTTAAACATTTGTTTCAATCTTGCATAGAAGTATACTGATGGACACTGTTCTCATGACAAACCTGGGAAAGTATGAAGATGTTTCAAGTTGGAATCGTGTGATCAATTTCTATTGGATGTTGTCCCTTCAACGTCAAATGATCTGTTGCTTCGACAAATCAGATTTCTGAATGAATCTTAATATGTCAGTACCCAGCAGGACTCAAATCAGTTCCCTTCAGACCCCTTGCAGATCTCTTCAGACCCCCTTCAGAACTGTGGCAGAATCCCTGAGCATAAGAAGCAGAACCATTTCCCTATTTTATTCGTAATGCTGAGCCCTTTGGAGAGGTATATTCCTTTCTTCCTTTGCCCCTTGCAATGCCTTGCTGAGACTTAGAGATTCTCTTCCTAGCCCAAAGAAGGAGGCTCCTGACCAAGCTTCTGATGTGCTGACACTTTCTCTTTTTACTTACTTTTTGCCTATCTTAGTTAGTAACCTGTTGCCTGAGATTATCTTTTTGCAAATTCTTTTTGTCCTTTTTTTTCTTTTTGACTTTTTCCCATATGTGTTTCACCCTACACGTTATTCCATCATTGGCTAAAAAGTAGGGTTTTCCCCTCGCCTAGCTAAATTGAACTTTGATGATTTGAACTGCCTTGATGCTTATTAAAACTGAGCAACATTATTTTATTAATGTTTCATATTGTCTCTGTTTAGTGCCCAGTTCTCTAAATGTTAGTCCCTCTGAATTTATTTCATCCACTTGGCCAGCCCTTGGTGATTCTGTATCTTTATAACTTTGTCTTGAGAATTGTCTACATGACTTTGAGTTTAGGATAGTAATAAACTCCTTAACTTTAATCCTGACTGGAGTTTTCCTTGAATGGCCACATTGGTCATACTGTGTAATTTCTATGGTTTATATTGAAATTGTGTTGTATAGTTCTACCACATCCTTTGCAAGGTCCAAAGATGAGCATAGATTCCTGCGAAGAATGAAAATGCTCTAGCACATTTTTATGGTTTCTCTTATCAATAAAATGTGGCAATTGTTGCAGCCGCTCACCTCTCATCCAATTGGACAGCAGACTCATCATGGGACCTCGAAAACTTCCATTGATTAAGCAAAATAAACAAAGAGAATCTTAGACATAAGATAGAAATGTACTACGAATTGTAAAATGAGTATCAATTCAGCTTAGTTTCCCAGCTCTTCTTTCAATAAGACAAAACAGGTCAGGGTGAGAGCAATACATTACTCAATCAAATCATTTCCTTCCCATTTGTTGTTATTGACAAAACATATTCATAAGGAAACATTTTACGGAAATTAAATAACTATGTTTATATTTTATTACATTCTACAAAAAAACATGACAGGGGAAAGATGATGTTTATCATTTGTTCTATTCATTCTTTTGTCTCAAAATAACATTTGTGTCATTCAAGGTTAATATGTTTGATTCTCAACCACACTTAGGAAAAAGAAGAGAGAGAAAAATGCATGAGTCAGTAACTTTAGCTAAATACATGTGATTATGGAAACTTTCTGTAAAATTCTGTGTTTGAGTGCTACTTCTCGTGTTAATGCCTTCATGTTTACTCTATGTTTAATCACAATCATTTTATTTTAATTAAAACATATTCAAAACTTCCCCCATCTGATGGTTTCTAAGCATCACAAAACTTAATTCACAGATGATTTCAAAGCTCACTCTCGTCTTCGTCTTTTCTATTTCTCTTTAAATTTTCCCTTTCAATTAGTTTCTGATACTTCTTATTGAGACAATCATTTAATTCTGTCTTTTTTCATTTGTTTATTCAGCTCTCTGCTTTCCTGCATTTGCAGTAATGCTTTATTAGCGTTATAGACTCCTGGTGTAGACAGAATACAAACCACTACAGTTAATACAGGTACTAATATAGCTTTTAGGATTCCTTCTCCTGCTGTTACAATCCAGTTACCCTTTGCAGAAACTCCTTTCGTGAATCTTTTTACTATACTACTGGTTTCTAAAGGCACTAGGTCAAGGTTTAGATCAGAACTATTCTTAGTATACTCTACTATCTTCTTTCTCCCAGCAGGAATGTAAGCACAACAATTTTCTATTTGTAACATCCTGCAGTTTCCGCCCTTATCTATGAAAAAAATTTCTAAAGCATATCTATTTTGCAAAACCATTGATCTAATTACCACTAGCTCTGTGCTTTCAACTAATAAAGCTCCAGATGTGCTTGTTGCTAGTTTGTCCACTTCTGCCGACAGCTTTCTTATTTTTTTCTTCATTTACTATCACACCTACTGCTGGTATGATACCTCCAAATATGTCTCCCACTACTTGTGTTCCTTCATTTACACTATGTGTGTATCTGTGTGCAGGTGCCATTATGAAAGCATCTAACCTCTGTACATGGTGCATCTTTGGAAAAAAGCAAACCTAAATTGCAAATGCCCTCCCAATCAATAGGTAATCTGAAGAATTCATTCTCACCACACACAAAATAAACTCCAGGTATGGTTGGATCATCTCCATGTAAAATTTGCCATGTTCCTCCGGATAATCAAATGTATGTTTATAACTACTTTTTGCTACAGGTCTCTTTCTGCCTTGAATTCTTCTTTTGAAAACACCACTTTCGTCTTGTGTATGTTATTTTCTGTCTAGATTAATCTTCTTCCTTGTTCCAAACATTCTTCAAAACATCTTCATACTTGTAAATACTATGTGCAAAAATGTGTTCTTCTTTCTTCTACCACCATGATAAAGGTTTTCTTTAATGGGTTCATTAAGCAGGTTTAGGTTATTCTTGTATTTCTTCAATGTCTCAAGATTCTTGTTTAGGATCTTCTTAAAAAGTGAAGGACTCTCAGTATACCCTTGTGGGAACAGTGTCTATAGGCAAGAAAGGTCTAAAATAATGCCAAGCTGTCTCCATTTCTTTTGCTTGTGGATGTAGATTCATGCTTTTTCTAAAGACGCTTTCAAAAGAATCATGTAAAAGTTAGAGTAATAATATTCAAAATGTCTCTGTCTATAAACTAAGCTAAGTAAAATACTGCATGATGTAGCATAAGAAAGAGGAATGTGATGGTATGCCATTTCCTCATCAGCGACGAAGGTAAGTGCGGACACAAATAGCAATCCTTTGCATTTATAACTCATATATACTTATGAACTACTTAAGAATAAACATTTGTTGAGTAATCTTTCATGTTATCTACAAATGAGGCTTTCAACTTGTCCTCATCTGTATCAGGAACAGATGTTGTGCTAGTGAATGAAAATACAGATTTCTCTGTCTCTGATGTAAAATGTATCAATAATAATATTGCTAGAGCTAATAAGACTACCAATAAGAATATAATACCTATACTAATCTTGCATCTAGCTCTAGTTAGCCCACACATGTTTGTCTAAAGTCAGATCTTGTAAAGCTATGAGTGTAAGAGCAAAAATAGAGACTTATATGTTTTTATTTCATTCTACTTAGCACAGTTCATTCAATGAGTTTTCTACAACTAAATTTTGCTTAACTGTTTTCAAGGAGGTTCGGGCAGTTCTTTATTCCAGTCCAACAGATCTGATATTGGGATGTTTAGCACTTGGCTCATGTAACAATCCATTCAGGTGCTGAATATCTTCGACAAGGTACTTACACTCTTTTATATCTTCTGTGTCTTTGTAGAACTCCTTTTGTGCCACTTATACCATTTGACTCTGTCTTTTCATCAGTAGTAGGTGGTAAGGAATCTACTAACATGCTCGACTTCAGGTTCTTCTTACTGTAAGCTATTGTCCATCTACCATTGTGGGCATCCTTTTGTTTTTGATTCAGTACTTGTACTTTATCCTGAATCTTCTTGTTGCTTTGAAGGTTTCTCAGCTGTCACTTTGGTCTGTGTTCTTGCATCTTCACCTCCTCTACCGAGAGCTTTAATGACACTCCATGAGATATCTGAGAATTGGATTTCTTCACCTGTCTGCAGTTCTTCAGCCCTTACATCTTGCTGTTTGCTTCTTTTACTTGTGTGACTTGTACAATTTGTGGTGGTACAGTCACCAGTGTTCTTGGTTCTAGCTCATAGAACACTATTTCTTCATACGGATCTCTTGTTCTTTGGTTATGTGGTACATGCACCTAGTGTGGCACTCCAGCACATTTGACAACAGTGTTTGTGATCAAAATCACCTGGTAGGGGCCTTTCCACCTTGGCTTCAGACAGGACTTTCTCACATTCTTCTTTATCAGCACCCAATCGCCGGGGTAGCGGGCGTGGCACTGCTCTTGATGCGAATTTGCAGTCACAGATCTGACTTGTCGAGAGACAGAGTCCACCACATCAGCCAGTCCTTGCAGTAATTGAGTACCATGTCATCTGTTATGTTCACAAGTGCATTTGCATGTACAGCAGGCAGTCTCATGGCTCTCACCATGAGGATTTTGTAAGGTGATAAACCTGTCTTCCTGTCAGGTGTACTTAGAAGACTCATCAACACCAAAGGTAAAACATCAGGCCATTTCGGTGAAGTGGATGCACAGACTTTTGCCAATCAAGACTTGATGGTGCCATTAAGTTGCTCTCCTGTGCCAGAAGCTTCAGGATGATAGTTGCAAGGCAACTCCTTCCCCACTTGTAACACAATGTTTAGATGATCTCACTGTTAAAGTGAATTCCTCGATCTGACTCCAGAGAAACTGGTATTACGTACTTTGGTGCCAGTTTCCTTAGCAGCAATTTAGCTACAGTGAGACTGTCATTTCTCCTAGTTGGTTAGGCTTCCACCCATCGAGAGAAAATGCACACTATAACCAGAACATATCTCAGCCCGTTACAAACAGGCATTTCAATGAATTCCATCTGCATCCCTACATTCCTTTGGTGGCATGTCACACACCAATGACACAATTCGTCTGCATGAGCCCTATATCTGTGATTAAGCCAGTTTTGTGTGAATGACCTGATCATTGTATCCCTACCTAAGTATGTAGAATCATGAAAGTGTTGTGCCATAGGAGAAAATAATATGCTTGGTAATCTGTGGTCCAATTCTGTGTCAATAGGGATAATGTAATGGTTTGGGTGAACTTAGAGGAGAGATCTGACACTGAGGGTTCGATTCCTGTTAGAAATGAGTTGAGATGGTTAAACTTTTATGGTTTAAATCTTTTTATTATTATCTGTAGTTCAGAAGTATTAGCCTTATAATAGAATGAGCAATAGATGAAGTAAAGAAGGAAATTATAACATCCTTTAACATACAAAGAACTTTAAACACCTCCCTAACCCACCCCCGAAGGGGGCACTCATGCAGAGCCACCAAAAAAGGACGAGTCAGCTATGTGTGCATTATATTCTGAAGCATAAGTTCAGCTACGGATGGTCCAAGAGTCAGAACAACTTTAGGTACCTGGGCAAGTCACTTTCCTACATTCGTGTGATAATAGCAAAATAAATGGGCGCCATTGGTTGCTGTAGGAGTCTCCTTTGGGACACCAATGTCAGAGAGAGTTTTCTCTTTCCCAACATGTGCCAGAGTCAATGTAGGGAGGCCCGATGTGTAGGAGCCATAGTGGTGTCCCAGAATGCGAGTATCGTCAGGTGGGCTGTTCCCAATGCTAGACCAATCTGTCACCCCCCACGTGATTTCAGCAGAAATGTGAGTGAATTAGGAAGGCCAAATATGGCATAACCAGGGAACCCGTGTAGTTGGGTGTTCTGCAGGACCTGGTCCCAGAACTGGGAGATTGCGGGCAGTCCCACAGGATGTGAAGTAGCGTTCCCTGCAATTCACACTGTCTCCAGCAGTTGGCCATTTGTGTGGGGTAGCATTGCTGAAGTCGGGAGGGAGTTTGATACCAGTAAGTTGTAATTTTGATTGCTATTTCTATGCACGCTGAGTTGAGAGCTGTATGTTGTGCTCTGTAGTGTCAGATTTCAGCCCAGTCCCTGTTCCCAGCAGTGCTGTTCCAGGGATCCTGGAATCGGGAGGTCCTGAAGAAGAATCGTATATGAGTCTGATATCATTCCTTTGTACGAAAACTTCCAAAGAAGCCACTGTTCAATAGTCCGTGACCCAGTGGTGGACTTGGAAGTAGCAATGTCATTCTGTCTTTGTCAGATTAAACTCCTCTTTCAGTTGTTCAAAAGGGCGAACCCTGTCTGCGTCGTACAGGTGGCCGGTAGACCTGCAGCCTCTGGTCTGCCACCAACGAAACGATGGATAAATTTGTCCTGGCATGAAGTCTGAATTGTCTAGTATGGGTGTCAGGGGGGAGGGAAATGTGGTCAGGCCCAAAGCCGCTGCCACCCTGTCCCAGCTCTGAGGGTGGGCTCCATGACCAGGGAAGAATAGAGACCTAATGGTAAAGGTACATTTTTAAAGAAGGATTTCATGTTAAGAAGGAATTAAATACCACAGTAGAATATTTGTCTGTTGGGATTTGGGCATGATAACAGGCAGAGGATGCGGGCAATGGCACTTAGGTTACATATTGAAGGATACTTTTAATAAATAGGGATGAAGCAGCAAAGTGAGCGGTGACATTTCAACTTTAGAACTTCGGGACTGTGATCCGTTTCAGGATTTGTTAATGCCTTAATAATTTTAACATAGCTAATTAGAATGCCATTGGTGGCAAGATTAAGGAATTAAGACGAATATTTAAACAAATGGTTGCTGGTGAAAATGTTAGGTTGCGGTGAAGGACACAGAAAGGCGGCAATGCAGTTCTCTAAGGTACATGCTGGGATGTCAATGAGGAGTGAGATATGTTATGTGCCAATGGAGCAGTTACATCGTGTCCAAAGTAATCATGGATCTGTTGTCTTGGAGAATAAGCCTTGGTGACTGTTGAGAACACATATATATATCACTGCATCAACAGTGTTGCACTGAAGAGTGCATTACGTACTAAGTATTGTCTGGTAGGTGGACTTTCTCAGTGAACACAGCACAAGTTGTGACTTTGTTGGTCAGGGTTGGAAGTATTATCTTTGGAAAAGTGACTGGTGTTGCTGTCATTAATGCTAACATGGTATATGGGCTCAGTGGAGTTATCATGTTTTATGTGATGAGGGCTCTTTCTATGCTTCAGATCAATCTGGAGGTAGAATGGAGCACTTTGTAAATGTGGTATAGACACGTAGCTCACAGCTACGAGTTTTAATTTGGATAACAGCAGTCAGTATGATTAGAGCAACTGAGAGTATGTAACATGGGATCCTTTTTAATTCTTCATTTGTTTGTCTTTTATAACATTTTACCGGTATACTTGATGTGAGGATCTGGTTCAGTTTGGAGAACCCAGTAACCTCATCTGACCAGCTGTGTTTACACGTGTAGCAATGGGTTCATACTAGAGGGTGACTGTGATTGATCTAGGGACATGGTGGTAGTCCATATAGGGAGGGTAAGAACCTTGTCTAAGGGTGGAGAAAGTGTTCTGAGTTGTAAGATTTTGAATATTGTGTATGGGATAATATTTCACATAGGAGACAAAAGGGAAATAAAAGAGTGAGAATGATTAGGTCTGTCAAATTACCATATGAGCGAATATTGGAACCTAGCATTATGCCACTAGGGTACATAGGAGGGTATATACAGTGTTCCCACTACTTCCTTAGTTTACAAACATTTCTGTTTTCTCTTTAACTTGGCTATGCTCGCTCTGTCTTGAAGTCAGAAGTCCATGTGTATTATTCTGTTGAGACATGACCTGTGGTGCAATAGAAGCTTAGGATGAGTGTGCCTCTAATATCAGAATTGAACTCTGAAATAAATGAATATTTAGATATGTTGGAAAATCCTGATAAAAAAACAATGTTGTAAATTAAAAATGTTGGGTATGAATAACATGAATATGGATTATTTTATGGTAATCCAGAATATTAGCTATTGTATTGATGTGACATGAATGAAGAGCTGATATTTTGTCTTTTGTTATGTGAATATATTGCAATTTTGGTTTTGTGTTTCTATAATTTTAGCCCTGAAGAAACGGCCTGTAATGTTGTGAAACACGTGTTGGCTGGAATCAATTGATATAATTAGGAACTGTTTAATAATGATATATGGAGACAGTATGTTTGTGGAACAGATGAAACGTTTTTTATCCACAAAGAATTATTTTGAATGGTGACGTTAAGAAACCTAATGGAAACAATGAATTCTTGAATTCAGTACAATCAGTTGACTTTTGGAAAAAAGTGGCATAGGATACTAAATGAGTTTTGTGTGTTTGCCAAGTGGAACTCACTACAAAAATGTAACAATTAATCTGTCTGGTAACACTGGTCTTCCATCTGTTGAAACCGAAGTCTTATTAGCCTTTTCCACATCCTGCTCTGATCCAACCCTGCTGTTCTGCTTCTGTGACATTTTCCTGTAGATATTTTAATTCTTCCCATGTGTGAGCTATAGACATCGAACATTGAAAAGACAGTGTCCTCTTGAGATTCGCCACAATCGTGCAATAGTGTGCCACTTCATCTGTTGTCGACTGTGACACAACCATTGTTACTCCTGTGCGCTGCACATTTTACAACTTTAATTTCAATCTGAAGCTGCAAAGCTTCCAGCAGTCTTCCCACATGTTCCCAGTTATGGGTAATAGATCCAGATGATGTCATAAAACTCCTTTGTGGCTATAACTGTCCAAAACTATGGACCACACAAAAGCCTTGCTGACCAACTGCATATATAGTCACTCTCATTTGGGCTGTTAAACTGCAAGCTGTAGTAAGAGCAATCAATTCTGCAGCTTCAAGCCAGCTAATTCTCAAATTCTTCTGTTACCCCACTTTCGGGCAGGGGCATTAATGTAATAGGGTTAAAAATGTGCCATTGCTTCAACTGCATGTTTTCAGCAGCAAGGATTTGCTGCTCATACCTGGTTAATCTAGTGTTAGTCAAGTTTTGGGTCTTGGTTCTGATAAGCACAACCTAACCCAAGTGTGGGAACATAACAGTTAATGGATGTCCCATGACAATGCTTTCACATCTCTCAAGGCTTGCAATCACTCCAGGAAGGAGTAAGAGAAAAATAAATGTGATTATGGAAGCTTTGTGTAAAATTCAGCGTTTAGTTGCTGCTTCTCATGTTAAAGCCTTCACATTTACTCTTTACAGTAATCACAATAATTGTATTTCAATTAAAACGACTACACAACCTTTTATCTCTACTAATTCTACAGGTTACATCTTGCATGCTTTGATCAATAGCACTCCAATTAGTTACACGAGTAAAGAATTTCATCATATACTCACACTGATCCCTTGACTTAACAACCTTGTAAGAACAATACATATGTTTAGTAGCCCACAAATACATATTGCACCATTCACAATTGGCACATCTTCTTAAGGTTTATCAGAATTGGAATAAAACATAATAATTATGTTGATAGAGGAGGTTCAGGAAGACAAAGCATGAAAATGAGTAGGACAGGAGTAAATGAAAGCCCCCTCAGCTATAGAGACTGGAAGGTAAGAAAAGACAGAACAATTTTATGCTTGCATAACTTCCACATATGTAGCTAACATCTGAAAATACGCATCATAACTATAAATACTTTCATGCTGTGGAACATGTGAAACCTTGTTTTCATGTACTGGTTTACTGGCAATGAGCTTAATTGTAGTGTTAACTGGAGTATGAGAGATATCACCACCAAACAGATAAACATATAATAGCCATTGAATCACAAAAACAGAAATGGCAAAACTACAAGCAATAATTTGCAGTGTTGCTGCACCATGTTAGCCTAATCAAATCAAGGAAACATCGGAATCTCAGATTGAGGCAGTTAATTCACTTACATTTACCCTACCGTCACTACCCTATCTCAAAAGCTACAGGGATTTTTATTCTGCGTCAACTGAAGGCTTAAGTACCTAAAGTCCCCTGACCATTAGCCAAAGGGGCAGATGTAGGAAGCATTTTGCATGGTGCAAACTGCGAAAATCGCAGTTTGCGCCATGCAAAATGCTCATTGCGATGCTCATTCACATTTTGCGAGTCAGTACTGACTCGCAAAATGTGAGTGCGACTCGCAAATAGGAAGGAGTGTCCCCTTCCTATTTGCGACTCGCATCGCAATACTAAATTGCTTTGTGACCGTGAACGCGGTCGCAAAGCAATTCGCAGTTACCACCAGTGTCACACTGGTGGTAACCTATTCGCAAAAGGGAAGGTATCCCCATGGGACCCCTTCCCCTTTGTGAATGTTGCCAAAAATGTTTTCTCAGAGCAGGCAGTGCAATACAAAAAAAAAACTGCTTTATTTAAAAAACAGTCACAGACATGGAGGTCTGCTGTCTTCAGCAGGCCACCATCCCTGGGAGTGCAGGGACTCGCTATGGGGTCGCAAAATGCGATCCACCTTATTAATATTAATGAGGTGGGTCTTTGCGACCCCATAGCGATTCCCAGACGGTGTCTGAGACACCGTTCTGCATCCGAATTTGCGATTCGGAAATTGCGAGTCGCACCGATACGGATATTGCTACATCTGGCCATAAATCTCTTATCATCCTTTTCGAGGTTTGGCATAAATGGGCTCTTTTGCAGAACTGCTTTTCTCAGGGAGGTTCATCAATGTCAGTTAGGCAATTATTGGACTCAAGGTTTTTTGGGAAAGATATGTCCAATCTGGGGCTGAACACTTTCGATTGACCTTTCTCTCTCTTTTGGGTCTTTTGGAAGAAGTCAAGTCTATGCTTTCATCCTCAACATCAGGTTGATCAGCCTTCTCTTGTTCTTCTCTTTTTCTAGTAGTAAGTGGACTCTTTCGGGCTGTCATAGTCCTTGGTCAGCCTTCCTCAGTCAAGCCTCGATACCTAGAGGTCCTTGAGATTTCTAGTTCTGATGAAGCTGATTCACTTACAGTGGCAGAACTTCCTTGTACCTCGCTACCCTCTGACCCCTGCAATCCTGACTTTGGATGTTGGTTTCAGCTTTTACATGAGTTCTCACTATCTTGCTGAATGTGTATTCCTAATCCAGTGGTCGGTATCACAGTGTTTGTTGGAATGACACCACCTTCATTTTGTTCAGTTTCTGGATGATGCTCTGCTGATGGAGATTCTGAGCCCTCGGAATGGACTTCTTCTTCTGCAGAAATCTCAGGAACTTCAAACCCCAGATGACTGACAAATTAGTGGATGCTGGCTCTGCTTCTTCCTCTTCCTGTCTTTAATCTCTTGGTGTGGGAGGCATATATCCAGTTCAGCGGACCAGCTCACTTGGTGGCATTGTTGGTGACCAGTATCACCTGGTAGGGGTCTCTCCAGTGCTCCTCCAGACAGGACTTGCAAGTGTGTTTATTTACGTAAACCCAATCGCTAAGGTTAATCATGTTTGGGGGATTCTGCTGAAAGATAGTATGCTCCACATCAGCCAATCGCTTGCAGTACTCAAGAACCAGGTCATCTGTAATATTCACAAGAACAGCTGAAGGAACAAAAGGAATTGGCATGTACAGGGAGTACTGTGAATGTTCATCAGCACCAGAAGAAGAGATTCAGGCCACTTAAGGGACATGGAGGCACAGGCCTTGGCCAGTTTTGCTTTGATTGTCCCATTCAATTGCTCTACGATGCCCAAAGCCTCGAGTCTTACAATGGACTTTCTACAATGGAAATTCTGATCAATCCTCAATGCTATACATAGCAACTGCAGTACCTTACTTTTAAAACAGGTTACTTGAAAAATTGCCTCTGGTGACAATTTTGTTGCCACTCTTGTGTGCAGGACAGATCACCACTACTATTTCCTTTGACAATTGTAAAGGTTCCACCAGATTGGAGAAATATACAGTCCTTTTCTGAGGGGGAAACCAGCAGAGGTCATGAAACCTCACTGCTACCACAACTGCCCAAAATTGTGCACAACTCGGAACCCATACCGATTGTCAGTGCAAATGGTAACTCATGAACCTTCCAAAGTACATAGGCTCTGGTAAGGGCAATTAGTTCAGCTACTTGTTCAGATGCCTCATGGCACAGGTAGGGTACATTCACAACCCCATTTAGAGTGCATACAGCATAGGCTGCTTTTAAAATACTGCAGCAGCCTCACAAGCAAAATCATCAACAAAAAAAATATGATCAGATTCGGGAAGGGGTACATCCAGTATTTCAGGTCTCAGTTTTGTTCAGAATAATACAGTTATGATTGCGGTAATGCTAACACAGCCATGATTAAAATCGCCCTCATCTTCTCCCTCTGGAGTTGGCAAGAGGGATGCAGAGTTTAGTGTGATACATCTCCTGATGTAAATATTTTCAGCTGCCAGAATGATTCTCTTATAGTGGATTAAGCAGCTGTTTACCAAATACTGTGTGCAGGTCATGGGAATCTCAAACGAGGGAGGGACCATTACAATCATTGGATAACCAATCATTAGTCTTTAGGTTTCCTGAGTGCTAAGGCTCACTACTGCAACCACTTTGAGAAAACCAGGCAACACTGCAGCCACAGGATCGAGTCACTGAGAAGTACCCAATGGGATGCTTAGTCTCTCCATGGGCGTTGTGGTAATACAGGCAATGCACACCCATCTCTTCATTGGCAAAAGAGCACAAAACCTTTAGTTTTGCCTGCTATTCCAAGAGCTCTTGTGCTGCAAAGTAGATGTTAGTGCTCCTGGAATGCTTACATGTTTTGGTCATTTGTTGGTACCGGGTCACTGACATCAGTGAGCAGTGGCCTCTGTAAAGGCTTTGCCACAAAGAAAACATTTGGTCGCCATTGTTATCAACAGTCACCCGTGCCCAAGAACATTAAACTTCTCTCTATGTGGTTGAGAATATCATTAAAAAAAAGTCTCAATGTATTCATGGGACATTCGCCTCACTCCTTTTTCTATCTGATATCTCAGGTACATTACGTACTTCTGACAGTACTGTAATTTCTCAGAAGAACCGTTATGCCCATTCTCAGTCAGGTGGTTGAGCAGACCAATTGTGTCTTGTTTATAAGCTTCCTTAGTCATCTATGGAATAAGAAGATGATCAATGTACAGAATCTAGGTCTAACTGCATGGTAAATGCAGCGATTCTAGATTTGTTTTGAGTGTCTGTTTGAAATAGGATGGACTTTTGGAATACAATTGTGGAGCACAATACCACACAAGAGTCTTTTCTTGAAACGCAAAGCCAAAGAGAAACTGTCTCTCTTCGTGTAAGGGAACCAAGAAGAAGGCTCGACAGAGCACAATGACTGTGAACCATTTGGCCTTTGGGAGAGTTTGGAATAAAACCACAGCGGGGTTTGGTATCACAGATAGCATGAAACAGCAATTTGGTTATTTTCTAGAGCTCTTGTACAATCTGCCACTTTTTGTTCATTTTTTGTAAGGCCACAATCAATAATTCACAAGGATTTCCGATAGCTTCTTTTATGGTGCCTTGTTCTATCATGTTCTCGAGGACAGCGGTGATTTATGCAATGGCCTCTGGGGTCAGTTTCTTTCCCAGTTAAATCCAAGACATCCTCTCTGTTTTTCTTAAATCAATTGGCAGATTCTCCTTAGTAATGACTGGGTACAATCTGATGACAGACTTTGGCGTTTACAAATTAAACTCTGCATTGGCTGTTTGAGTCTCAAAACCACTTCCATCCTGCATGCAGTAAATGATGCAGATGAGTTTACAAAGAAGATCCCTTCCTGTTCACTGGACTTGAATTCCACACTACAGACTTGTGTTGTTCCTTGATATTTCCTATTTTTACCAGAATGGGGCAGTAATTTGATTGGTGCAGTGCTGATTGGTGATACCTACAACTTGGACCTCTTTTCCTATCAGGGACTTCAACTGTTATAATGTTTGAGTGAGTGGCTTCTGTGTCTACACAGGATGTCTGTTAACTTTTGCATCCACGTATGGTCCACTGTGGTCCCCTTCCTGGACTGCACCAAGTGCACACTCCTCCTCCCCCTTCAGGCATCATCATTGATCCTGATCAATATATGGGGAAGTCACAAAAATCATAGGTAACTGAGAATTTTGAGACATCATTGGATTGTGGAGTATTATGTTATTTGGTTGGAAATGTGGAATCCCTTCCTGGATTTGAATAAATCCAGGAGTATTTTGTGACAGGGATGATTTTGGAACCTTTGAACTCAACATAGGAGGTTGGGTAATTGAGGGAAGCCTTCCTTGCTTTCAAAATTTACAGCTTGGGAATCATTCATGGTTCGTCTGAGATTATAGTAACATTCTTGCTTAGAATGCCCAGTCTTGTTGAAAATGTGGCAAGGAGTAACCTTTTTCAAAGCGCTTATGCTAGTATTGGGGGTGTTAATCCACCTCTTCCCATCCCTGGGCCTTCCCTTCATATGTCTTGGAAACTCCTTGCATTTTCATCCTGCAACTGGAGTTCAATTCAGGGTCTTGAAGAGGAACTTTAAATTCCTTTGCTGCGTCACTCTGTGCTACTGGATTTTAGCTACAATTCTTCTCTATAAGCCCTTTTCACATACCTTCTACCATGTCACTGCAATATTTTGCATACTGCAGGATTTTGTTAAGTGGCTTACTTTACCAGCAAAGAACACCTTGGATAATCTGGTTGCTTATTTCAGATTGCGGTTTCCTCGCAAAAGAGGCAAGAAGCTCTCCCATGTTGCCTCTCATTGGATCATTCATTCCACTATGCTCCCTGTACACCTGCATTACCCTCTCAAATAAAGCCTGGACAGACTCTTTGGGCTCTTGAGAGGCTCAGAAAACCTTGTGTGAATTACTTTCTCTTTGGGGAACTTTAGTTTGTTGTATTTAAATTTGACTATGGGCAAAGGTGCATTTATTCCTGCTCCAATGGGGGCTCCTCTGTTGGCCAATAAACTGCCCTCTTACATTCTGTCTACAAATAATTTGGGACCACCACCTCAAATCTAACCACAGGACCTGTGAAATAGTCACAATCTGTTCCATCTGTGTATAACACTTATCAGGATTCTCTGTGTGTTTTGAAGGGGGTTTGTAAAATAGAAAAGGTCTGATCATGAGCATAGGACATTGTTGTATAGTCCTCCTTGTACTTCTCTCAAAGGATACTCCTTCGTTGTCTCTTCTGTGGCTCCTTCTTCATCTTCCTTAGCCCTCTCTTTCTTTCGTTTCACCTTGATCTTCTCCTTCCTGGCCCACAACTCTCAGAATGTTTTGGTCTTAATCCACCCCCTAACATTTCAATCAATTCCCTTACATGAGTCTTTAACCCTCTTAATTTTTAATTCCTTCTCACCAATCATCATCCTAACAATCTTCCACAACTTCTTTCTCTTGGTTATGTCAATTTCACACTCATCTGCTACTTTTTCCATCCTCTCATCGTCCTCTATCACCCCTCTTGTGGCTTCCTTACTCATATATATGTTCTGTGCGAGCCACTCACCAGTCGTTTGGATGGGGTGATGACAATTCCCATATCCCGGTGAGGACTAGCATGACTGCGATAAAGAGTACATTGCTCTTTTACAAGTCCTCAAGAAGATGGGGGTTTTGGGAAGAGAAAAAGAGAAAATACCAGATTCTGCTTCGTGGACTGAGAATCGGACTACTGGACCCTGGACTGCATGTCTTCTTGAACGTCAGGACTTCTGATTTCACAAAATACTAGATTCTTGTGTTTGTATGATTCTGGGCTGCAAAAGAATTACTTCATTAATACATTAAACCTGCATAAACTATTGTATATTCCATAATATCAGTTATTGTTGACACATTGTGCATACATTTCTGTAAGGCTAAACAAGTCTCTTCCTCTTTTTAATATACTTTCAGAGTCTCTGAAGTAATGTCCAAACTCAAAAACAGTTAGATTGACTAAAGGGCTTCTTTGTGTTCTGGCGTAATCTCTTGCTAATAATAGTTATGATTAATTTACTCTATTTCCAATCTCCTAATTCTCAGGGGAGCGCTTTTTACAAGACATACATCTTTCCTTAATGTCTGTTTAGCGGTATCTTGGATTCCCACCCAAACGATAAATCACACCAGTTCTTATTGTCATACATTATTTAAAAGACAGAGCTCTGTTTTGTTTCATTTCAGCGCTTGATCGTTCTTTGCCTTAAAATGAAGTTACTCACTTGAAAATTTCAGAAGTGCCCATGCTGTGCTTTTTCACCTTTCTTATTTTTTTTCTTTTACAGGAAATACAGTATTGTCAGCAGAATATGGAAGAGGAGAGCCAGGATTCCACAGGAAGCCGACTGTAGGGTGAGGATCACCAGAACTTGACTGGAGGCTGTCCGAAGGACGAGAAATGCTGGAACTCGACTGGAAGCGGGTCGGAGAACAAGAACACTGGAACTCGACAGGCTGGAGAACGTGGTACTTGACTTACACTGGAATTTGACTGGAGGTAGGCTGGAGGACAAGGAACTCAACTTTACTGGAAACAGATGAGCAGAGCAATAGGTATGAAGCCAAGCAAGGTCTCAGACTCACAAGCATCCTTAAATAATAAAATGTGCATATGTGTCTTTTGGCAGTTGATTGCTTCTTAAGGAAATGAGAAATTATCCTCCTGATTGTGGCACATATTCATTACAGATCACATTGTGAAGAACACATGTTTTGGCAGTTACAGTTGAAGCAGGTGAGATACAATGTGCATAATCAACAAGCATTGGGTCTAACATTTAACACGCATTGGTTATTGCAAATGTGATATCTAAGGATGCAATGAATATACCCAATAACTTTAATCGAGCTCTTGTGTACCCACAACAGTTCTTGTCTCCTTTTTAAATTTCCCCTTCTCTAGCTCTTCACTTTTATCAAAGGATAGGCTCCAATAGTCTCAAGGACTTCCCCCTCCATTTTTTTGCCTTTCCTCATCCTGCATGCCTCTCCACAACTAAGAACGTTTACAAATTTTTAATTCACTTTTTTTTCCTTTCATTTTTGCTTGAAATTTGCTCCAAAAGACTCAAGGCGTCAAATTGCATGGGCCTAGGCTGAGGTTTAAAGGCGTAATTCTTCTCTTTGAATTCTCTATTCTTGTCCTGCTTAGTGGAAATTGTAATTGTCAATCATCTTTGCATGTGTATTGATGGTACTGGCTGAGCCACATGAGTGTGTATAACCCTTTCTTGGTCACTATTTCCCTAGCTGGTGTACCTTTTTAGGGAAACTTCTTCTTTTTTACATCTTTGCCCTTTTTTCCCAAGTGATGTCCCATACTTTCAAGTCTCAGGCACTCTGTGTGCCAAACTCTCTCCTCTCTATTGGGCTCACGATCTGCCCACCAATACCAGCAGGTTTCTGTCACCCTATCACAACGTGGCTACAGCATCTGCCAGCAAATCCCTGCATGGGACCCTGATGATGGAATGCCCGAATAATGTCAGAATGTCCTAAACCACTTCTCACTAAAAAATTTCATTTGCCTGATTTAACTAAACAAAATTCTTTACAATGGCAAGGATACCATCTACTGTCACACAACAGTAGACCTCTGACCAGTGGACGTCACCACACTCACTTTCATGCACCAAGGAATAAACCACCACTGAGTTTACTTAATACAACCGTGCAAAGAAAAAGCTATGTCCCTATCTTGGAGTAAGTGATAGTACCTCACAGTAACCTCACCTTAGCAGACAAGTTTAATTGTTCAAAGCTCTGACTTGAGGTACTTCTCTTCAGCTCTATACCATATGTATGACAACTCGTACATTTGTCAGTTTAAGAAAAAAATCTAAGTATATCATCAAGAACACAAAAACTATTGCTCTTACAAACTCAAAAGCTAAAGCCACATAATAATTGCTGTCAAAGTCCCTCTACTGCATTCCGTCACAGTGTTCCTACTATATCTATCAACATGCACTGTCTTGCAAATCATTCATTCCTTCACATGCATGGAAATCCCAACTGAAGCTCATGCCACCTTGTCTCCCAGAACGTGGATCGGGTAGGTCCTGGGTCAATTTGAATCTCAGAGGGGGCCACAAAGGTGCAGTAATCAAATCTATGGTCTACTTGGTTTGTCAACTTCTGGTTAGATCCAATCTGAACCATCACCTTTGTTATTAGATCTGTTGGCAACCTGTCTTTGATGATCATGCCAAAAGCACGCCAATGACTGGGATCGGTGAAGCCCTTCTCTGGACTTTGGTGCTCTCCGATTGGACTTGTCACTAATACACTTGAGATCAAGTTCAATAATCAGGACTGAAGGATTCTCAATAAGAATTACACACACAGGTTATTGTTTTGAAGGTTTATATAAAGAATTAAAAGGCCAAATACATGAAATGTGCCATCAATAGGTTTAGCAGCAAAGTGTGCAACTTGTATGTACAAAGAATGTAGTACAGTTTTATATGAAATCAGACATAGATGTGCCTTTTAAGGGTGGAAATGTGGGTTCTGTGGTATAGAGAAAAACACATCCTTTTACAGGACTTTGGACAATGGTTTTCATACATTACTACAACAATAGATAGTTGTCAGGGTGTGCACCAATGAGGAACAAGCAAGAAGAAACATTTTACTACATAATACATTTTAGGATTCTCTCATAGTAGTATTACATTTTACTTCTCACAGTTATTTCAAGCATGATAGTTAACATATTGTGCAGGTAATAGCCTGGGATGTCATAGTGGAAAGTCTTTGAAAATGCTGTCTCTTTATCAGTGGAAAGCATGCAATTATTTATTTAGAACAAGGAACAAAAGTGCTATTCATCACTAGGAGTATTAACAAGAATAATTCAGGATGGAAGATGATGTAAACACAGAATTATGTTATCAGAAAGTCAGTTTCTGATCTATTTAATATGAGAAAATGGAAATACAGCTCTAACCACATAGGGAAATCCAACTTCCCCTAAACAAATGTACCCCAGTTCAGAAATGTTTGACTTGAAATGGTTGCGCTTCCACTAAACATCTAACAAAAACAAAAAAAACATGAATTGGATGCCACATTTTGAAGAAAGAAAATAGATATTAAATGTAATTACAGATCAGAAGAAAGCAATATCCAAGCAAAACCAATTAATTGAACCAAAACAGCAATAAAATCCATTAATAAATACTTTTTAAAAACTCTCTACTTCAAGAATACAAGGCACACAGAAGCACAACTAGAGTTGACTAAAGTTTGAGGATGGAATTTGCATTTTACTTCCACTGAGCGTCAGGTAATATTTTGTGGATTTCTAGCGGTTAGTACTCAGTGTGCTTAGCTGTGGTATTGATTTCACTGTCATTAGCAGAAGATTTTTGAAAAAGATTGTGATTGTTTATGATCTTCAGGTGAGATCTCTTGTAAATATTCTGAAGTGTATAAGTGACAGATGAGATCCTTCTAGGTTTGGATCTTTCAACATTTCCTAAGAAATACAGGGTCATTGGAACTTAAGGAGAAATGCCCTCCCCATTTCAACCACCGCCATTGCTTTGAGTACCCTTACTTTCAGATAACCACCCTTTACTCTCAGCATTCCAGTATTAGCACCCAAGATCTCTATGACTTGAGTGAGAATGGTGAATTAGGTAGTTGAGAGTTACCTTGAGCCTGGTGATGGCCATGGCCACAAGACGAAGTACTTGTGCCAAAAATCAGAAAGTTTTAAAAAATAAGTAAGAGGGGAAGAACCCATGGCAAAATGGGGCAGTCGCCCAAAAAATGACATCTTAAAAGGAAAGGATACCTTTCTAATGACTAATTCTCTTTGCCAGCAAACAAACGGTTAATGCAAAAACAAACCAGAAATGCTGAGGTAATGTATTCCCTTCATGCACTTCAGAAGGCTAATAGTAGAAGACTAATAGAATCAAAGCAGAGGGCCTGGGATTTTATGGAGACAATAGGAAACTAAAATACATGTTGCGTGTCACAGGGAGGCTACCTCAACCAGAGGGTAGGGGCCTCGGTGCATGAAATGCACTTCCCAAAGTGTGCACGGACAAAGAGGGACAAAGACCACTAACACAATGCATTCAGGTTCTTTCTTGCTGGGAGGGATGCCACAAAGCTATTTTATTGCTTCACCTCCTTTCGTCATTGAGCACAACCATATTACAATTTTAGCAGGGTGCCTTTTTCTAACACCCCTTTTTGGGTGTGTAATGATGGGATGACCTGGGAGGGACTATCGGTCTCACAATATAACAATACATTTGTCTCTTTACATCAAACAACAAGCTTATCTCATTTTTTCAAAGTAAATTTACATTGAAACAAATTAGACACAAAATCTATTAGCGTACAGGAAGCGGGTCGATACAAATCTATGTTACGTAATTAGTGTGTCACATTTTATCCCAGCTTCTTCCTTTGAAGCCTATTGGGGGGTGGTGACAATTCGTCTTTGGGATTGTTTATATTTTGTCTTGGTGGGCTACTTCGAAAGTTCCTTAGAAAGTCAATCTCCCTCAAATATTTTTGATATGGCAAATGGCTTAGTCAGGGATGATACATAAACAGACACATCTTCTCATGAAAAAGCAAGTACAAATAAACTGTTCTTAATAAAAATGCTGCATTGAAAGGGTGACCGCTACCATATTCCTTCCAGCACCAACTATCCAGTTCTGGTGCTTTTATTTCACAATAGCATTAGAGGAGTGTTCAGTTCCTTCCAATTTTTCCACATTTAATATCTTGATTGAAATGGAGGAAATTTGATCTGTGCTGCCAAGTTTGAAAGTTGAAGCTTTGTGTACAGAAGGAAACCGGGTTAAGTTGTGCCGAATGTGAGGCCTGCCCAATTAATAGGTCCACAATTATCCCACGTTAGAGCTTGACTCCAGCAGGGCAGTGAAACAGAGTAGTCCTAGGTTTACTCTGTGGGTGTCAGTACATCCAAAGTGAAAGTAAAATGAGCCAAAAATGCTGTTCACTAGGCCAGGCAATTAAAAAAGGAGGGGGGGGCCTACCCTGGCATCGAGCCATACCCATACCCCAGAAGGATCAGTAGTGTCTTTCTGCCCCCCCCCCCAAGAGGCAGGCATGAGGCTTATAACAAATGGGGAGGTTGCCCTAAATCTGCTTCCTAACGGTAGAAAGCCAAATAGATACCAGAGATTTTGCATTTGGGTCAAAAGAAAGGGGCGAAGGAGTTGCACTCTAGCATTGGCCACATGTGGAAAATCACAAAGTACATTGGAGCACTGACACTCAAAATGCCACATAATATAATATAGTTTGTGGAGTGAACCTCAAAACAGCCACCTCCTTTTTGTGAGCCCAGCTTCACTGCCACCCTAATACTGCCCAGTGAGCAAGAATCCTAGTAGGCTGGTAAGATCACAGACTTTCTGTGTATTCTTGTTATTTGTCAAAGAAAAAAAAGTGTTTTTTTCCCTATTAGTGTCTGTTTACATTTGGCTCCCTGTTTTTCTGCAAACATGGTGCCTTTACACTGCAGTTTTTTTCCCGTGACTGAATTTTCCCTCCTAGGTTTTCACAAAGACTGCATTAAGCTACCGTCCCTTTTAATTTCTTTTTTGTACAAAAGGCTACATACCCCTCAGTGGCTAACTTGAGTGTGTTTAGAAGACTGCTTAATCTGCTCTTTAGTTCAAACTGTGTTTGGAAAGTGTATGCACCACTTGTTTTTGCCTTGAAAAAATTCATATATTTAAGTGTGCAACAAGCAGTATTTTAGTGGTTTCAAATGTGTCCCTTACCTGAAAAGTAGAATCTGCTAGCTTGGAAGTGTAGATTGTGCCTGTCTATAGCCAAGGAAATTCTGATTAGAGGAGCACCGCCCTCCTCCCTTCTACAGAGGCCTGAGCTTAAGGTAACGTGCCCATTATGTAAGTTTCTATTGGTTGTGGCATTTGTTGTTGGGATTGGTTGTTGAGGCTAATATTTCTATTAGCTTAAGGTTTGTGTTCTGATTGGTTCTACGGCTAGGGTTTCCTACTAGAGTAAGGGTCTAGAGTTTCCATGCTGATTGGTACTGGGGCTAGGGTTCCTATTGGACTAAGGGTTTAGGGTTACTGTTCCGATTGGCTGTCAGGATTAGGGTTCTGATTGGAACTAGGATTAGGGTTACTATTGAACAAAGGGTTTAGGGTTACTGTTCTGATTGGCTGTAAGGGCTAGGTTTGTGCTTGGTTAATAGGGCCAGGTTTCCCATTGGCTCTTGGGTTTAGGGTTAGGAGGATCATGATTGGGGAGTGTTAGGGCTAGGGTTCCATTGGCCAATAGGGCTATTTAAGCCTAGGTCTCAGGGTGCCTCAGCCTGGGTGGAGAGGATAAGGGCAGAGAGGTCAAGGGCAGCTGGCTGGTGAGGACTGGTGGGTCCTGGAGCCAGAGATGCTGCCCAATTTTCCATTTTTCAAAAAGGACCTTAATCCCTCTACATCCTCCAACATCCAAACACAATATCAGCAAATGTATTCTACACATACACCACACACAAACCTCATACAGATCTCAGTGTCTCAACAACCACTACAAAACCACACAAACCACACCTACACTCCATTCTGTCCCAACTACAACACTATAGCTCCTTCATTCTCACACAAACTACAACTCTGTCCTATACCACTAACATCCACACATTACAAACACAACACAAAGCCACATTATCCAAAAATGTTATACATCCAGACACACACTCATCTTCATATAAAACACAAGCACTTCCCTCAACTTACTCATAACAGACCTCTATTTATAATGGCAAAACCTATACTCAACCTTCCAGCACACCATCCACAAACACCCCCTTCTTGTTTCTTCTAATTACACACAACTATAGATTCCTTACATTCTAATCCACCAAACATATTGCCTCTTCCAGTGATCAACTGTAACACAAACTGTCCTAACTCGTATCCATCCCCTCTTACACACAACATACATTCATCTCCAAAACACATCAAAAACCCTGCACTTTTGAAAACACCACTCACCAGCAGTAATTCATTTAAAAATCCTTCACAAAAAACACTACATCCATATCTCCCCTCACTACTCCACAAAAACAAAATAACACTTACACACACATCAAAATCGAAAAACACTTTAAGAAAACTTTCCATCACACCCACTACCACCCTTCTGACTACACAAATAATGTAAATCCAAAACCAACTTCACTCCAACATTCACATTCCTCACCAACATCTACCACAAACACTCCAACACAGCAACGTTCACCTGCCCGCCTCTCATCCATTGCATGCTTTAGAGCCATACAATATAGACCACCTGCTCTACTACCACCCCTAACCCACACTCCTTCTACTCTAAACAGACACAACCAAAATACATAACATGCCAGTCTTTACAATCTGCATCCTTATACCTATTACACAACAAACAAGGCTACTCTACAAAAACAACACAACTCACCATCTCTCGCACAACCACCATTTCTACCACCAACACTCACAGACCCAACAAAATGCCTTCTAAGCCTGCTGGATGAGGAACACAAAATAGAAAAACAACACTATTGTGACCCTCATCTAGTTAATATTGACACCAATGACACACCTGCCACAAGTTTAAAAAAAAAGATAACTCCTCCACTAAACAAAATCACAACACCACCAATACCCAGTCTCTAAACTGCCTACTCATGAAGATCGATCACTCTCTGAAAAGAAGTACCACATCTACAACCTACTCACTGATACACAACCTGACTTACTCTTCATAACTGACTCATGGTTGGGAGATGACATGGTCCCAGTGTTGCATGAAGACGTTCCTTGAGGCTATTAAATCATCATATAAAACCATATAGGCAAAAAAGGAGGTGGACTAGATGTTATATTCAAACAAGCAATAAATGTCAGTAAAACAGACCAGATCGCCATACAAGGTTGTGAGGCCCTCCTTACCAGATGCAACCCTACACCAACTTTCTCCTGTAACTTCCTCCTCCTTTATAAACCACCAACTAGCAATTCTACATTCCCAGACACATTCTAGACACAGTTTCAAACCTTCTAACTCTATACTCCAGCCTAAGCATTCTTAGGAACCTAAACATTTGATTTGACAAGTCCAATATGTCCCATCCAAGAGCTATCATCACTGTTCTAGTCACATTGAAACTACATCAGATTGTACACAATCCCACACACATCGCTGGACACATCCTTGATGTCATTTTTGCAAAACCCAGAACTAGTTACTGCTCAAAGTATCAGACCAGTCACATGGTGGGACCACCATTTGGTTACTTTCCAACATAAAACACTACACATCAACACACCAAAGACAATCTTACATATTTCCACCTATTGACCATAGAACAAACTCAATTTTGAACACTTAGAAACACAACTAACAGCCAACACAGATCTAGAAACAATAAATTATGTTAAAAAACTTTACAAGTGGCTACTGGTAGCTTTTGATATCCTAATACACTAGGAAAACTAAACAGGACAAAAATAAAACAACACATTGGAGTAATACAGAACTAAAAAGATAAAACAACAAATCAGAAGGCTGCAAGGAACTTGACTCAAATCAAATAACATTCAAGACAAACTTCAGCTACTTAAACTTGACAGAATATACAAATCAGCAATCAAAAAAGCTAAAAAATGTGCTATTCAGAAACCAAAATGCTATATCTGCAAATAAAGAATTTTCTTAGATTCTCAACAAATTTTGCAAACCTAAATGCATGGAAGGAATTCATCCTATTACTCCAGTTTCGCAGACAAACTGGCAAATCATTACACAACCAAGTTCGACACACTGGTCTCCTACTTAAAACAAAGGAAAACCACCAGCACCAACCACTTTCCAAAAATTCCGTTCAAGAGTAAGCCAACCCAGCCCCTGCACTCCTTCAAACAAATATCACATAATTAATTTATGGATCTGGTCAAAGCATGCAGGCCTTCCGGCTGACCTTCTGACTCTTGTCCACCACACATCTTCAGGGATATTCTACATCTGGTGCCACACCAGTAAGAACCAGTAAGAAGAATCATCAATACTTCAACTACGGGAATCTTTCATACATACATACATACATATGTACATACATACACCTGATATTAAAGACAACAAACCTGGACCTGCAGGTCCCTAACAACTACAGATCGATTACAAATGGTCCTTTCCTGGGAAAACTGATAGTGTCGCATAGGCTCTCATTATCCTAATGAAACTACTGGATTTTTGGGCGGCAAGATCATTCACAGTGTGGGGGACTAAGTCTAACCCACGGCGAAGGACCCTTGTCACCCCAAATCCGGGTTGAGCTCCGGCTAACGAGCAGTGCCTCATCTCTCCCACAGGGAAGAGATAATTGGGCAGCCGAGCGCATGACATCTTAGTGCTTCCCAGGGAAGTCGTGGTCACTCAGATCCCAACCAGTTCTCTCATACACAGTGTGGTCTAATATATAAATGACAAAGGCAGTTTGAGTTTTAAAGATTGGTTTAATAAAACGACTGCATTTTAGATAACAAGGTGTGAGCCGCAATAACCAGAACCATACAACACAGTAGGATTGAAATAGTGACGAGGAGAGTGAAACATAAGAATAACGCTATCAAAGTGCAACTACATTACGTTCTCTCTTCTAAGTTCTATTTTGAGCACAGCATGTTAAGCTCTAAGCCTGCCTTTCAGGTTCCCCCGGGAGGACATCGACCCTCATACCTGAGCAAAGGCCTGTGATCGGGATCAGCATCTGCAACAGGGCAGTCAGCGTCTAGTTGTGGGTTCCTGGTCGGAATCTCCCTCTTACGTGTACCAGGACTAGGAAGTGTTTTTATAACTAACACGCCAGTGTTCTAAGAAACGTCCCTACGTAAGAATGTGTACTTTCTACGAACCCTAAAGACTAAA
Source organism: Pleurodeles waltl (assembly GCF_031143425.1). Taxonomy (NCBI): domain Eukaryota; kingdom Metazoa; phylum Chordata; class Amphibia; order Caudata; family Salamandridae; genus Pleurodeles; species Pleurodeles waltl. Next base: position 398,590,462 of record NC_090447.1, on the reverse strand, counting down.
CCTCTACCACGTCTATCGGCAATGTACCAGACTGTATCCTTGACTGAAGCACAGAGCGAGCAAGAATGTATTGTTTGAGAACTTCAGTGCTGAAGTAAGTTAAACAGTGTGATAGAAGAAAATAAAACAAGACCGTGAAACTGGTTATTGTAAAATAACAGTGCGAGGCTAAATAAAATGCATCTAGGGCAAAGTGCACAGAGGCCTAATATTTTAAGCAAACACGCAGAAAGCTACATTATAAACGGCTACACTACACCCTCCCCTTGTCGGTAGAAAGTGGTTTAAGCTGAAGCTAAAAAATGACCTAAGCTAAAAGATAATTAAAATCCTACAGAATTTCAACAAGTCAAGAGGACACCAAAGCACATTAATCCTCAATTTAGAAATAAGCATGCTGTTAAGAGCCAAATTCATGTGACAGTATAAATTTAGGCCAGATCCAATTCAAGCAGTGCTCATGGAAAGCAGGAGGTTCTCCACTTCGGCAGATGACAAGACCGGAAAATCAACGCCAAAGACTATCAAGGAGCAGGTCTGTTCCAAAGCCCTAGAGTCAACCAAGGCGGCATCCCGCACAGAGTCCGTGAACGAGTTAATATCAACTTTCTCCAGGAAGGGTATCTCATAATCAGCCTCACGAAGCAAACGCAGCCGCAGCGCGCATGTCTGGGAATGAGCCCTCATCGGGAACATCAACAGATCAGCATCAACCACTGGGGGGCGTTGCTGTGAGAGTCAGACGTCTAGTGCATGTTCAAAAGAGCACCAACGGCACCGAAACACGGGCTGCACACAATCCAAAACCGGTCTGAATGACAGAGACCAGTCACACCCCAAATGTTCCAGGAGTGTTGCTCCAAAGTGCTGCATCATGCGTTCACAACACAGCTGCGCTGATGGGAGCGCCCACATTCATCCTTGTTGTGGCGGGACAGCCATTGCGGAAAAACAACAGCAACCGCAAAATGCTGGCTTATAAAGCCAAAGTTATTGGAAATCCCCCAAAAATGCTTCAGAAAATTGAATGAATAGCCAAAGGTATTAAACCAAATATGGAAGAGAAGGTGTGAACGAAACAAATACCAACGGCTTTGAAAAAATATGCTAATCAAGCCGTGCTGGATGCATTAAATATACGTCCCACAAGTTCACTAAAGTGGCTTGGAAAATTTGTATTTAACAGGGACTGTATTTCTGCTGATGACCTTGCCACCTGAAGTGCGTAGGTCTCGCGTGCAGATGTAAGGGCCACATGCTTCTGAAACAATAAAGCATTTTGTCTACTTAATTTGTGGAAATTCACCTTGGAAGTAGCAATGTGAGGCCAGATATACGCTACCTCCCTTAATTTAGTGGGGGGAAACAACACATTCCCGAAGCAAGTAACGACCTTGGTGACTAAAACAACGTAAACTATTCCAGCCCGCATGCCACAACATGTCTTCGCTATGAGGAGGACGTAGCTGCCGTTTGAAAGCACCTGGAACGTGCGTTTAATCAAGGGGACCGGAACTCCCTTCAGATAGCAAGCCAAGTTCGCAACTGAGGCATTACATGCCCCATGCAAGGACAACTGCTTACAAATCATCGAATGGCTGACTGAAGTCTCACATTCACTACCACTAAGAAAGACCTCTTTCATGCCATTGAGACACTTGTACAAGAAGGGAAGCTCCCACACCTCATGGATATAACTATCCCCCAACTTCTCATATCTGCCTACCGGAACATGTTTCAAACATGAAGTGAATTGTAATGTAGAAATAGGCAGATTAATAACCCCGTGTATCAACCACTCAGCAGACGGTATTTTGGCCACGGTAAAAGGCAATCTTTCTAATTTCTCAATGTTGAGCATGACATAAGTCGCCTCCTTCTTAGCCATTAGTTGTTTTTGTCACATTAAATTAAAGGAAAAAAATATCTCCCTGGCACTGATGTGTTGCCATGGAATGCGACCCGCCTTCAATGTCTGAAGTGTCCAACCCAACTGCATAATGGACCGAGTCTGACTTTGTCCATGATATAAAGAAGACATATCAGATCGTATAATGTCTATAGCAGAAGAAACAATGTTGTTAATCGTATATATTCGGTCGGACAAGGTGTGAATTCCATTATCCACAACAGCTAATGCCTTTTTCAAATTTTCCTGATCTATTTGCCTTAACAGGGCTGCAGCCTCCTGTTGGGAAAGTTTCCATATTTCATTGTACACTTCGTACAAGAAACGCTTCCTACGTGGTGTCTTCGGGCCTGAAAAAAAAATCTTGCAAGTCAGTGTTATTAGACAGGAGAGTGAGATGTGTCTTGACTGCATCTAGTGAGGATGATTTTAACCATTGTTGGCACAATTTTCCCACACTACACGTAGTAATTATTTCAGCATGTTCTGGTGATATATAGCAAGGGTCTGCCCGACTCACCCTGAAACCCACCGATGAGGTGACAAAACGTTGATGACACCCGTTGGTGTCTATAGGCCACAATAACCACCCGCCCGGAGGTGTCAATGAAGTGTTAAATGTACCATTCTGGACTCAGTCTGTAAGCTCACTAAAGGTGGCATTTATGTATTTCTGCCAGTTATTAATTTTTGCAGGGACAGGTATACTAGGCATGTTCAATTCTCTAATCGTTACTAAGCCCAAACGGCTAGTCTGTTGTACTGTTTCATTTAAAAAAATCATTTGGACGGGTATGAGACACGCTCTAAACAATGTTTCTCTACCCTTTGTCTGCCAATGTTTTGTTCCCCAAACACTTTTCAAATCAACATTATTTGACCAATATTCATAACGTTCAATCGACAGTCGGGAAACAAAGGAATCTGAGTATGAATTTTGTATTAGTCAACAACATTTGATTATCTTTAGACGGAGTTAACTTAAAATAATATGACTTAGCATTCATTTGATGATGCCCAGAAAAATATGTACATTTGTCAGAATAAGTTTTGGAACTCCCTTGCGGGGGAGTTGGGCAATGCTCCCATTGTGTATAGTCAAATATCGTTTTTGGACTACTTGCTTTATGTATAAAATCATGCCCATAATAATTATAGCAAAACATGGCACCATAATCGTCTTTAAACTGGTAAACATCTTCATTTTCATAGACAGTTAATAATGTAATTCAGTCATCATGGAATCAACTGTCTTCACATCCCAATCATCAGATACAATGCCTGGTATTACGATATCATTCATAGATAACTTTAGGACATACAGTATTTGAATTATCTCAGTGGGACCGTATTTATCAAACATTACTTTATCCCACACAATCCCATCCGGAATTGGCACTGCAGAAATGTTCACAAAGGACAAGTCTCTTTGAACCTTATGTGATGAAAAATGTGGCTTCAACACCTCCTCCACCTGTTCAAACGCTGATCTCTCAGGAAGAAAATTACCATGTATCAACAGAAAAAAGGTAATGACAAACCCTTTCCAGAGAAAAAATGCTGACATAGTCAATAAGAGCCACAGATAGTTCCAAGGAAAAACAAAATACGTATCTTTAAGCCAACACATCAACTTACGTGGACCTGGGTCAGTAGTTGAAGAGGCAAACGAGTCCGATAGACCATCGTTGTTGTTGGCAAAGTACCCAGAGGCAGTTTGTGCAAAAGGTGTCGCCGTATTCAATGGAGGTGTTGGTGTTTCTTGCGGTGGTACACTGTAGATAGCACCATCCGCAACGTCAGTAGTCATGGTGACTCGAACAAATGTTTCTAAGTTATTTGTTGTCAGTGGAACTAAAGCAAGATCATCATCCACCCTCCCCAAGCTCGGAGAGGCAACAGTGTTGGTATAAATAACTTGGAGCGGAACATCTTCCCCAGTAGTGAGAGGGATTCGGGAACTACTGGATGTTCCTCTTGGTCTGCTGTGCAGAATCGGCCACATGTTTTAACTTGACATTGTCAATAGAAACAAAGCGATTTCCTTTGGCACCCGACAACGGTGGTAAAATAACAGTCCTCGTTCCGTGTATCCCCAACACAGAGACTGGTGCTCGATGAGAAGGGCCAAATTCTTTTTTCACTTTGACCTTTTCACGCACAAGATCCCCAACTCTGGGAGTCCAACCAGTAGGTGTTACTGGCACATCCTTAATTCATGTGGAGGCAGCACCTTTAGAAGAGTTATCTTCACTGAACTGTTGTAATTCCTGCAAAACAGTGACACGATCATTTATGTCAAAAGGGGTTTCCGCCGCCTCCACACCAGGACCATCAAGATCCGGAACAAACATTCGTGTTCCGAACAGGCACTCATATGAAGTACGACCCCCGAGGGACCTTTGTAGGTAGGTTATTCAGTGCTCTCTGAACTCCATACAGGTGGGTTAGCCAACTACGACCCGTACCTAAGACTCTGGCTGTTAAGGATTGCTTTAAATCGCAGTTTAATCGCTCCACGACAGAATTTCCCTCGGGATGAAATGGAGACGAGAACTGGAGCTGGACCCCCAACAAAGCCATGGTGTCCCTGAATGCCCTTGAGGCAAAAGCAGGGCCCTGGTACGAATGGAATGCCGCAACTGCATATGTACCGACATGGACACGCAAATCTTTACTAACAGTTCGAGCGTCAGCCGAGTGCTGTGGCCACACCCACACAAATCTGGAGCAAGAATCAACAGTGACTAGTATATATTATTATGCACTTCCGGTGTGAGTGGACCGCAATGATCCAAGTACACACATTGTGATGGTCTATTTGATATTAAGAGGGGTGTCTGCGGCGGGCGCTTAGCTGTTGAAACTTTAATTTGTTGATAGATGTCACAACAAAGGACATACTGCTTGGTCTCTTTATAGAGACCAGGCCACCAGTAACGGGCCTGTAATAGCGAAATTGTGGCGGCCACGCCAGCATGTGCAGATGCCACTCCCTCATGCGCTGCATTAATCAATTGTGGTCTTACAACTTTATTGGGGATCTCTCGTACGCCTACTCTAGGTATTTTAACCTCAGCGTTGAGCATACTTCCCATGAAGTATTTATATTTATTAGGAAATCCTTTAGGATAGGGCGTGCCATCAACCGTAGCTTTTATGGCAGCCAGAATCTCTGTGTCTGGTTTGGAACTCGAACGAGTCACTGCGGCCACAGTGGCAACTGCCACTGCCGACTTTGCGGCTTCATCAGCCAAAGTATTCCCAGTAACGTTTATTCTAACGCGCTGGTGTCCAAGAGTATGTACAACATGGACTTTGGGTAGCGTCTCTTTCAGGTCTGCTACCTTCCCCCACAGCAGTCTGTGTTTTATGGTGTTACCTTTTGAATCTCTGAACCCATTCAAGCACCAGTAATGTAGGTATTCATTAAAAGACCGGACACAATAATGCGAATCACAAACAATCAGTGTGAACTGTGTTGGATCTGTTTGTTCTAATGCCATCAATAGAGCTTTCAGCTCAGCCAATTGTGCCGTACAATCCCCTAAGGTTTGTCTATAAGTATGTTGGGGGCAGAATTTCTCCCCCTCCAAATGTCCGCTCACTACTGCACATGCAGCATAATACTGGTGTTTTGTTCCCACCGCCGGTTGCGCAGAGCCATCGGTGTACATGACTACTTGATATTGATCACTAGACAACGTGTCAGATGGAACAGGATATTCAACTTCCTATTGCAGAAATTCCTGAGTTTGTGACTTTGGGTGGCCGTTAAAGACGTAGCCCATTGTATCCATCGCGGGTGTAGTGCTTTTGCGTTAGGAATGCTCGCCTTTGTAACAGCTTCCAGGGCTGGAATAGGGGAAACAACTATAATGCGTTTACCCTGGGCAAGACGTCGTTCCTTAATAACAGCCATCTGTACAGCAGTAAGAATTTTCTCTGTTGGTGCGAATCGTTGTTCAGCAGCTGAATACAAGTGGGACTTGTATCCAATCGGGACTGTCTCACCTTCATTAAATGTGACATACGTAAACCCAATGGCCCCAGCTATCACCCTAATCACCAAATGCGTCTTATTGTCCCGTCTATGTAAATGTTTTGCAGCTATGAGATCTGCTTGTAACTCCCGAAGAGTATGTGTATGTTCAATTGTCCAGAATTTGCTTGAAAAATCAGGACGGATTAATTCGTATAAAGGTTTTATCCGTGTAGCATAATCAGGAATGTATGTTCTGCCAAAATTTAGAAAGCCCAACATGATTGGAGTTTCTCAATCGTATTAGGTGGTTGCAGTTGTGCAAATGTTTTTAAAAATTGTGGCGCTAGGCTCTTACCTTCAATCGGCAGCTCATATCCCAGGAATATGACGCTGAGGAAGGCAATTTTAGATTTTTTGAAGTAAAATTTGTAGCCAATTTTGGCAAACCCTACAACAATGCGGGCTACCCGTCTTAAATGTTGTAGTAACTCGTCATCCATGAGATATATATCGTCTACATTTGACAATGCTTCAGGGTCCAACTCGTGTAAAATTGCAGTCACACGAGCCGCAAACAGTCCCGGGCTGTTCTTATACCCCTGAGGCAAACAACAGAATTTGTTCTGGGAGCCTAACGTGCTAAAACTTGTCAAATACCTGCTTTCGGATGCTATATTCTGGCAGAAGAATCCATTCAAGATGTCTAAAGTTGTCTTATATTTTTTCCGCACAATGTTGTTCATCAGTGCGGCGCTATGTGAAGTTTGTATAGCATATGTACGTGTATGTCCGTTCAAATGTCTGTAGTCTAAGACTATTCTATATGAATGGTCTGGTTTAGCTACAGGGAATAAGGGATTATTCATCGGTGAGACACAGGGTTCAATTACCCCCTGGTATTCCAGTTGTGTAAGTATTTCCCTCACCGGTGCCCTTGCTTCATGTTTTATTGGATACTGTGGTTGTGGCTGAGGTTCACCTTTAATCGGAATTACATGATATGGAGAATCCCTATCCCACCCTATGTGATTTCTATATAAGGCAGGTGCTTGTGCTAGAGCCCACTTGATGTTCCCCTGGAACAAGTGGTAAGAACGAAGGTTTAATAACCTCCTCCCCAACTGGGCAGGGGCGAACAAAGTCAGGCGGCCAATCCTGTTCAGCCAACAAAATGTCATATATCTTGACTACACAATCCCAAAAGATTGCGTTTATAGTGCGTTCAATGTCTCCTTCCAATTGTAAAGTCACTGTATATACCCTGTCGGGTTTAGAGACACGCATATCTGCTGTTTCGACTTGTATGAAGTCATCAGTTGCTTTCACCTCCAGATGCTCTAGAAGATTCCGGTGAACTATTGTGATCTCTGCCGCACTGTCTAGCAGTGCTAGTTCCCAAGTCTTGTTCTTCAAGAGAACTCTCTTCCTGTGTGGCATGTCTAACTGAGACTACGGCCACCTTTATCTTTTTAAACTGTTGTTTTTTTTTTTATTGGTTTCTCTTCCTTCTTGACAGAAACCTCCAAAGAGCGTTGTGAATCCTGTCTTGGTTTCACGTACTCTGTTCTCCGCTCTGACCGCCCACCTCTCTCATTTCTCTTTTCTGATGAGTCCTGAAAGGAACGAGATTGGCGTGTATCAGTATATTGATATCTATCAGGCGTCTTCAAATTATCCCTATTTCTGAGATTACACCTATTCTGCGGAGATTCTCCCCTTTCTTTTTTAGGTGTCTGTTGTTTTTTCTCCCAGCGCTTCTTATTACCCTCAGGTTGCTGTTTAGCATTGTCTTTCCTAATTTTTCCTTGAAACTGTGGTTTTTGCGGTCTAACCCCTAGGCTATCTCGACCGATACTGGAATATGTTTCCGCTATTATTTTAGGCAGTTCCCGCTCCTGATCTAGTTGCGGGACGTCAGGAAGACGCATACGCACCGCAAGTGCAACTGCCCCCCCTTTAAGATTACTTAGTATTATTGAAGAAACCGTGGCAAAGTTGCCCATCAGTTGCATTCCTAAATCTAAGGCTGGGGCAGCCCCGTATTCATCCTGAATCTGTTTAAGCACTTCCGGTAGGTTGGCCAAGGCCGGTGTACCGTGTGCCGTTGTATAGAGCGCGGCAAACACCGTGCCCCATGTATTACAATGTTCCACTGTGGGAACCATGCCAAATGGTAAACACATAGTTAATATTCTATGTTTGTCCTGAGGTCCCATATGGGGAAATACCGCCTCCAGCGTATTAATTTTCTGTGTCAGCCAAAATGGAGTCTCCTCCCGTTTTGCTGGAACTTTACCCATGATAGAGTGTACAGTCACCGGGTTTATACCTGGGCTACTGCATGTGGTTGTGCTGGAGCAGCATGCACTGGGTTTGTATTTAGTGTCTGCATCACAAATTGTACTAAGCGTCTATATGTAGCCGTTAAGTCTGTATATAAACGACGAACTTCAGCCACCGGCATATTTGCAACCGCAGGATGTGGTGTATATGTGGCCAATAAAGGCCAGGTTGGACCATCATTACTCAGTGGACCTAACCTTACTGGCAATATTGTATGGGGTAGGGCACCATCAAGCCAATTATTATGTTCTTGATAAGATAGAGGTATCTCTAGGTATGCGTACGCCCTGTACTGGCCAGGCACGTTTGCAACCGTATATGTGTGAAATGTATTTGTATTCCCATCAACTGCTGGAAACGTGACCCAGGAGTAGAAAAGTTCTGTTCTATAGGCTGCATGGGCGGCCACCACAAAGTGACCGGACCACCCTGGTTCGTAAGACCATGTGCAAGCAAATGTGCTGTGAGCGGCTGTCTCATATTAAGAGCTATTTGTATTACCTGGGGATTTGCCATTAGAAAAACAGCGTTGGTTCAGAGAAGGCACACCAAAACGGGGTCTTTCCTTTTAAGGTTCAAGCTTGAACCACCATCCGCTATATTTAGAGTTCCCTATAACGCGGTGGTGGAAGTCCTCAGTGCCACGGACGTCTCCGTTAAAGGAACTGAGGTATCATTATGATATATGAGACCAAGAGAGACTGGTGGACCCGAAAATCAGAGCCAGACCAATCGTTGACGGTGCCATGTCGCGTAGGCTCTCATTATCCTAATGAGACTACTGGATTGTTGGGAGGCAAGATCATTCACAGTGTGGGGGACTAAATCTAACCCACGGCGAAGGACCCTGTCACCCCAAATCAGGGTTGAGCTCTGGCTAACTAGCAGTGCCTCATCTCTCCCAAAGGGAAGAGACAATTGGTCAGCCGAGCGCATGACATCTTAGTGCTTCCCAGGGAAGTCGTGGTCACTCAGATCCCAACCAGTTCTCTCATACACAGTGTGGTCTCATAAATAAATGACAAAGGTAGTTTGAGTTTTAAAGATTGGTTTAATAAAACAACTGCATTTTAGATAACAAGGCGTGAGCCGCAATAACCAGAACCATACAACACAGTAGGATTGAAATAGTAACGAGGAGAGGGAAATATAAGAATAACGCTATCATAGTGAAACTACATTACGTTCTCTCTTCTAAGATCTATTTTGAGCACAGCATGTTAAGCTCTAAGCCTGCCTTTAAGGTTCCCCCGGGAGGACATCGACCCTCATACCTGAGCAAGGGCCTGTGATCGGGATCAGCATCTGCAACAGGGAAGTCAGCTTCTAGTTGTGGGTTCCTGGTCGGAATCTCCCTCTTACGTGTACCAGGACTAGGAAGTGTTTTTATAACTAACATGCCGGTGTTCTAAGAAACGTCCCTACGTAAGAATGTGTACTTTCTACGAACCCTAAAGACTAAACTTCTACCACGTCTATCGGCAATGTACCAGACTGCATCCTTGACTGAAGCACAGAGCGAGCAAGAATGTATTGTTTGAGAACTTCAGTGCTGAAGTAAGTTAAACAGTGTGATAGAAGAAAATAAAACAAGACCGTGAAACTGGTTATTGTAAAATAACAGTGCGAGGCTAAATAAAATGCATCTAGGGCAAAGTGCACAGAGGCCTAATATTTTAAGCAAACGCGCAGAAAGCTACATTATAAACGGCTACACTACAATAAAAAGAGCAACTTTCACCCAGATGTCACAATTCAATGAAGATAACTCCATACTTTCAGACTCCCAAACTAGATTGCACCCAGGAAGAAGCACTGAATATGCCCTGACCGCCATCTTGGATGATCTTAAAAACACAATAGACCACAATGGAGTTGCTGCAATACTTCTCCTGGACCTTTCAGCTGCCTTTGACAACAGTTGACCATAACACTCTAATACAAAGACCCTGTGAAGCCGACATAGAGGGGGCTGCTCTTTACTGGATCACACCATACCTTCAAAACAGAACTAATGTCATCCATACTCCCCCATTCTCGTCCAAATCCTACTTCACAAAAGAAGGGGTCCCTCAAGGCTCAATCATCTCACCCATGCTTTTCAACATCTACATGGTGTAATTATATGCTACAACTATGCAGATGACACACAAATACTCCTTAAACTGAAATGCCCCAAAGACATAGCAAACTCTCAAATCTTCAGTTGCCTCAGAGCAATGGATCAGTGGATGACATGGAGCCATCTCAAACTGAATGCTTCAAAAATAGAAATACTCACATGTGGTGATTGGAAAAATTATGACTCACTCTGCCCCCGGCCTGCAATCTGGGGCCACCTCCTAAACTATCTAAGCAAGCAAGAAACCTTGGAATTACCATGGGCTCCAAGTTAACAAATGCTCAAGTGAACAAATTAGCAAGATCACGCTTCATCACTATGAAAACTCTGCAACCCATCTTCCCCCACCTTGGACTTCCACACAAGATGCAGGCTACTATCTCTCTTGTACTATCTAAATTGGATTATCCCAATGACCTCTACCATGGATCATCTCTATCTACCATTAAAAAACTACAACGCATTTAGAACTCAGCTGCGAGATTACTCCGACATGTAAAGCCACTAGCCTACATCTCCCGTGCCTTGAGGGCCCTACATTGGTTACTAGTTGCCAGACAATCCACCTTCAAGCTGCTCTGTATCACCCAAAAAGCAATACATCAAACAGGACCACTTTTTGTCAGGAATAAAATCACCATATACATTCAACAAAGAAACCCCCGCTCAGGATTGGCACCCCGCCTCAAAACACCACCAAACAAGAAAAAGACAGTTAGTGGTACATCATTCTCTGTTCAAGTGGCCAAACTATGGAATTCATTACCTCCAACTATAAGATCCACGGAAAACTATGTTGTCTTCAGAAGACTGCTCAAGAATTGGCTCTTTCCTACATAAACACTATACTCAAACAGCAATGGACTGCATATCTACGTCTACTTAAGCATGTTATAATTTGATTATGTGTATATATCTAGATATGTGTATTTCTTTGTACAAATACGTATAATAACTATTTTATCTTAAACTATATACATACTATTTAGGCCTGTTTAACGAATGCATTTTTTACTTCAATTTAATGTATTTTTTTATGTATTTGTATGTGTAAGTGTATGTAAGTGTTTATATAGATATATCTATTTTGAAATGATTCAGATAATGAGACAGAATACCAGAGTATACACCATATCACGTTGTAATAGTACACACAGAGTCTCATTGAAGCCGTCCTTTCTCCTGAGTCTTGTGGAATGAAACACTTCTAGTGAGTAATGCTCTAGCCATTTGCCCCATACTTTACAGAATTTCCGGGGACAACCTCTAGTGACATACATGACTTTTTCAGCCACCACGTACATATCCATGCCCCATTTCCATTCTTGTCATATGGGGAACTCTCCAGTGTCCACCAGTGTCAGGCTATGTACCTCTTGGGGACCACCAGCCCGAGATTACACAATAAAAGTTGGGCCCTAGGGAGATCAATGTCATTTGGGATCCCCAGGAGGAAGAATTTGGAATCCGCTGAGCTCCCCCATGATTGCCGACCAGTAATCCTGTATGCACGGACAGTTCCAGAGTGTATGAAGAAATGAGCCCTCAATATTCTGACACTGCAGAAAATATGTGTCTTGGGCCCTCCCCATTGCATGGATGCGGCACCTGTCATAGTATACATCCAATTATTCCTAAGTCCTACTAGGTTACCCAGCATGTTGTCGTTGAGGGTTTTGTGAGTGAAGTAGATCACCCCTTCCCCAGTTCTTCCATTAATAATCGCCACTAAAGAGAGGCGTAATTCGCAATGCCCTCCCTAAGTAGCCCCTGTGCACTCCATACATGTATTTTTGCATATTTCAAAAACTGACTATTATGCATGGCATAGTCACACCTAATGAGGCAAACCTCAGGATAACACCGCTTTCGGGCAGGTCCTCCATCTTGGAGATCCCTATTAGGTCCCATGCCTTGAAGCCTCACAGTTTTCACACCTCAGGGAGCCACCATCCCTCCCACAATGGTGCTTCTTTCATTGGTGTACTGTATCACCCAATGGATTTCATGGCTCTCTCTCCTATGCTCCAATCACCCTTTGGGTAGCAGGGAAGAGGCGCTCTGTTCTTCAACTCCCATAGAGATATAGTCAATAGGAGGGGGTGGTCCATTGTGACTATTCCAGTTTGAATGTTGGATAGGCAAAGACTCAATCATTAACATTGACTAGATGAGATGCCCAGTAATTAGCACACACATCCGGGAGAGCAATGGCACTGTTGTACTGATTGTGCTGCAAAGTTTTAAGAGCAATCCTGGGACGTCAGCCATTCCATAAAAGAGGCCGCAAATCTCCGTTGATCATTGTGAACATTTCTGGGGAACCGGGGTCATATGTATGCTGTACGGTGTAAGGAAGTTTATGCATAGAGATAATTTTGAACATGTTGGCTCTCTCTAGGAGTGTCAGAGGCCATTGTGCTGCTCAGAAACGGCACACCTCCATCGATGCATCTCCGCTGCGGCAAGGATCGGGGACACCGCATCGCTGCTGGCATGGGGCATCATCTCCAGTTCCAATGCATCTTCGACATTGGCCAGATCAGAACCAACACATTGCCTACATCTGAATAACCGATGTGACCAGATAGCCCCAGTCCAGCGTGACCAGATAGCCCTGGTTGGGACTTTAACCCCTTCACTGCCAGGCCTTTTCTCCCTCCTGTGCCAAGCCTTTTTTTGGCTATTTGGGGTAGTCCGCGCCCAGGCCTACATAACTTTTTGTCCACATAAGCTACACACGCCAAATTTGTGTCCTTTTTTTTCCAAAATCCTAGGGATTCTAGAGTTACCCAGAGTTTGTGGGTTCCCCTGAAGGAGACCAAGAAAGTTGCCAAAATACAGCGAAAATATTGTTTTTTTTCAATAAAATGGGGAAAAGGGCTACAGAAGAAAGAATGTGTTTTTTCCCTGAAAATGGCATCAACAAAGGGTTTGTGGTGCTAAAATCACCATCTTCCCAGCTTTCAGGAATAGGCAGGCTTGAATCAGAAAACCACATTTTCCAAAACAATTTTAGCATTTTACTAGGACATATCTCATTTTTACTATTTTTTGTGCTTTCAGCCTTCTTTCAGTTAGTGACAGAAAAGGGTATGAAACTAATGCTGGATCCTGAACAGCTAAATATTTCTGAAAAGTAGACACAATTCTGAATTCAGCAAGGGGTAATTTGTGTAGATCCTTCAAGGTTTTCCTACAGAAAGTAACAGCGAACATGAAAAGATATTGAAATTGAGGTGAAACAAAGAGCCATTTCTGTCCACGTTTTCTTCTATAACTTTTTCCAGCTATGACAATTTTGTTAAAGGAATAGGTGAAAAAAGAGCAATAGGTGAAAAGAAGAGCCATTTCTGTCCACGTTTTCTTCAATAACTTTTTGTAGCAAGGCAGATTTTTTTCAAGCAATATACCGTTACGTCTGCTGGACTCTTCTGGTTGCAGGGAAATACAGGGCTTGTAGGCTTATCAAGAAACCTAGGTACCCAGAGCCAATAAATGAGCTGCATGTTGTAATGGGTTTTCATTGTATACCTGGTATACACCAATTCATTTGGTGATAAATAAATAGTGATAAACAGCTATCAAGGAAACCTTTGTATTTCCAAAAAGGGCACAAGATAAATTGTTGAGAAGCAGTAGTTATTTGCACATGTCTGAATGCCGGGGTTCCCATGCTAGCATGCAAATTACAGGGCATTTCTCAAATAAACATCTTTTTTATACACTGTCTTATATTTGGAAGGAAAAAATGTAGAGAAAGACAAGGGGCAATAACACTTTTTCTGCTATTCTGTTTTCCTCCATGTCTCCCAATAAAAATGGTACGTCACTTGTGTGGGCAGACCTAATGGCTGCGACAGGAAACACAACATGGACACATCACATTTTTACATTGAAATCTGCCGTGTTTTTTGGAAAGTGCCTAGCTGTGGACTGTGTCCTTTAGCTCAGCCAGCACCTGGGGAAACCTACCAAACCTGTACATTTTTCAAAACTAGACACCCAGGGGAATCCAGGATGCGGTGACTTGTGGGGCTCTCGCCAGGTTCTGTTACCCAGAATCCTTTGCATCCCTCAGAATTTGGCAAAAAAAACACTTTTTCCTCACATTTCTGTGATAGAAAGTTAAGTTCCGAAATCTGAGAGGAACCACAGACTTCTTTCCACCCAGCATTCCCCCAAGTCTCCCAATAAAAATGGTACCTCACTTGTGTGGATATGCCTAGTGCACTTGACAGGAAATTCCTCAAAACACAACATGGACACATTGCATTTTCCCAAAGAAAACAGAACTATTTTTGCAAAGTGACTAGCTGTGGAATTTGGCCTATAGCTCATCAGGCACCTAGGGAAACCTAGCAAAACTATACATTTTCATTTTTGAAAACTAGACACCTTGGGAAAATAAGAATGGGGTGACTTGTATGACTTTCACCAGGTTCTGTTACCCAGAATCCTTAGCAAACCTCAAGATTTGGGAAAAAACACTTTTTCCTCACGTTTTGGTGTGGAAAAGTTCTGAAATCTGAGGGAAGCCACACATTTTCTTCTTCCCAGTGTACCCCCAGGACTCCTGGTAAAAATGGTACCTCAATTGTGAGGGTAGGCCTAGTGCCCGTGACAGGAAATGCCCTAAAACACTTTGGGGACACATCAAAATTCTCAAATAAAAAATTACCAGTTTTTATGGCGAGGGACCTGCGTTTTGGTCATCGGCTTAGCAGCCATCTAGGGAAACCTACCAAACCCAGTCATTTCTGAAAAACTAGACACCTGAGGGAGTCCAGGGAGTTGTGACTTGCATGGATTCCCCGTGTTTTCTTACCCAGAATCATCAGCAATTCCCAAATTTAGCTAAAAAATCCAATTTTTCCCACATTTCTCTGTGGGATCCCCACACTGGCACCAATTTTCTACCACCCAACGTTCCCCTCTGTCTCCCGATAAAAATGATAGGTCACTTGTCTAGGTGGGCCAAGTGCCTTTGACAGGGAAGAGACAAAAACATGTCGAAATTGAGGGGAAACCAAAGTGGGTCCAAAAGGGCAGTTTGAAAAAAAAAATTTAGGCTGACAAGTGGGAAAGAAGTTTTATCAGTATAGATGCGACAATGCTGGGTAGTAGGAATTTTGTGAATTCCTGCAGATTTCGGAAGGTTCCATCACAAAAATGTGGGGAAAATGTGTGATTTCAAGCAATGTTGGAGGTTTGCAGGGCATCGTAGGTAAGAAAATGGTGCGGGTGCATGTGAAGCACACCACCCTGGACTCACCCAGATGTTTAATTTTCAGATGTGTCTAGGTCTCGTAGATTTTTCTACCTGGCAGTGTTCCAAAGTCCCAAAAGTGCAGCCCTCGCCATTCCAAGTGGGACAATTTTGAGAGTAAGACAAGCTCTCATGGCCTAAATGTGAAACCAAAACCCAAAATAAATGTCCTATTGCTTGCCATTGGGATGAGATATTTTAGTGTGCGTGGGGAGAGCTGAAAGACTGCTATCCGCTTTAGTTGGGATGGGAGCATAACCATGCCCATAATGGTTGGTAGCCACCACCCCACTATTTTTTTTTTTTTAATTCCCTGGCATCTAGTAGGCTTCCTGCCACTCCAGGGAGTGGATGGGGGTAATTGCCCCTTCTGCCTACCAGTGGGCATCACAACTTTGTCCCTATTTATTTGGGTTGGGGGTGGGGTATGGCCAAATGCCCCACCCTCTTTTTTTGAACAAAATCTTCCCTGGTTTCTGCTGGGCTTTCTGTCTCCCCTTGGGGGCAGATGGGTCGTCTAAAAATAGGCCATCTGCCCCTGAGGGGGGCAGAAAAGGCCAACAGTAATGTGCCCCCATGGGGAGCGATTCTTGCCCCGTAAACAAAACACACACATACACACACCAATCCCTGTTGCCTAAGTGGTTTCTGTCCCCCATGGGGGCAGATTGGCCTAATAAAAATAGGCTGATCTGCCTCCAAGGAGTGGCTTCTGCCCCCTTCTTGGGGCAGATAGGCCTAATTAAAATAGGCTGATCTACCCCCGGGGGGCAGAAAAGGCCTGATAAATAATTTCCCCACAGGGGAGTGATCCTTACTCAAAGGGTCACTCCCCTTCATTGTTTATATATAAAAAAGTAGACTCCCTGGTGTCTAGTGGGCATTCCTGCAGCCCAATCGCTTCATGATCGGGCTGCAGAAATGCTCAGACAAACATGAAAGGAAAGGAAAGTCCTTTCCTTTCATGTCCTCTGCCTGCCCCCACCCCCCGATCGGACGCGAAATGCTTTGTATTTCTCTTCCGATGGGGTGACCTTTGATTCCTACAATCCCAGACAATTAGGTGCCCTCTTGATTAGATTAGGAAAGGGCAGGAGAAGGGTGTGTTTATGATTTTTAGCCACACCAGTGGGTGGGCTCAGCTAGATCTAACCTCCAAAAATCACTTTCAGCTATGTTGGATTTTTGAGGACTCTTGCTCCCGGGGATTGAATTCTGCCACACTTTCCAGGAAGTGGTCATCAAAGGGGGAAGGAGCCTGCCTGTTATTGGACAGCCAGGACTCCCCTGCTTTCCATCCAGGAGCAAGGATAAATATGGCAGACCTGCATCCATTCCTCAGATCCCTACAAGGAACAAGACAAAGAAGAAGAAGGACTGCCCTGCTGCAACCCTGACGTCCACCTAGACACTGCACTCTGAAGGACTGCACCAGCTGCACACTTGGACTTATCCACTAAAAGGACTTTGCCCGTCTTCTACTGCTTCAAGAAGGGACTTCATCCTTGCTACAGGTACAAAGGAGCTGCCCAGAGTCCCCTGCATCAGGTTCTGCAAGCAGACCCCAGATGACAAATATCCTGTGGCTATTAGAGGATTCTGTCCAGGTGCGTTCTGGGAATTGTAGTCCTAACTCCCAAGGAGCAATTCAGAGCTTCTGGAACCTTGGATCAAGTTGTGGACACTTCAAGGACCCAAAAAGGACCTCTAGAAGAAGATCCAGAAGTTTGAAGAAGTTTGGAGCAGCTCCATAAGTTGAAGAGATGCATTTTGGGAGTTGAAGTCCCAGACCCCAAGAGGCAAACCAGAGCATCTGCAACGCTTGGCTGATGCTGTGGACCACTTTCCTGAATCAAGAAACACTTATGAAAATAAGTGTAACAGTGTTAACTCGTGGTTGGCCTCGTGGGGGGACTTTGTCCCTTTCCAGTGTGACCTTTTTTAAACTCTTTGAGCGCTAGCTGCTTCTATGAGCTAGAAAACATTGATTCTTTAAAAATTAATATCTCCGGTTCCCCTTATCCGATTTTAATCATTTTGATGTCATTTTAAAGATATTAGTATAGTCTAGTGTTTTAAATTGATGATGAATTTTGATTTTGTTTTTCTTATTTACTGGTTTTGTGATTTTTAAATGCTTTACACACTTGTCTCCTAAGTTAAGCTTTGTCACTTGTCGCCAAGCTACCAAGGGTTGAGCTGGGTTTAATTTATTGAGACCTAAGTGGAGCTTAGTGGCCTATTGTTAAGTGTAGGTACTTACCTGCCCTTACCAATAATCCACTTTCCAAAAACACCTTTTTCCTGTCTCATTTGGCCTACTCTGTGTGAACTGCACCTCTCACTAATCAATTGTAGAGGTCCAAATTCAACCCCCAAACCCTCACAGGTATGAAGTAATGCCTCACAGACAGCAGGTGATTTTAGGGACTGCCTGCTTCCAGATCAAAAGAAGAAACAAGGTTGTGGGGATTAAAACAAGGCGAAACACAGAGGAAATCCCTCTGGTGAGGACAAATGATAGTAAATACAATGGCACTCACACTCAGAAGGTTTATCACATTTGAAGGGTTTTGGTGACAGTAGAAAGTGAACCCGGTACTTCATGGAGTTTGATGGTTATTCGATGTACCACCATGAAAAGCTGTTGATAAAAGGGAAATCTATCTAATACTTTGTCTCAATGGAGTGCCATTACTGCTCCACAGCAATATTAGGCAGTAGGTAACCTGAATGAATGACTATGTTACACTGCCATGCTAATGGCAGGCTGTGTGCTATACAAATGGCACTAACATAACACATGTACCAATCAGGAAAAATGTGCACTCAGACACACTAAGGCCCATAGTTATACTTTTTTACGCAAAACAGCGCTAGGGCAGATTTGCGTCAAAACGTTTACTGCCAGCTAATGCCATTCCAACGCGCTAGCCGGGCGCCTTATTTATGGAATGACATTAGCCGGCACTGCGGCCTGGTTAGCGTCAAAATAATTTACGGTAACCGGGCAGCGGAGGTGAAGGGAAGACTGGGGGTTGTGCGCCAAAGAATGGTGCAAGTCAGGTTAGAGTCAAAATTTGCTCTAATCTGTCTTGCACCATTTTTTGACGCACAGCCCCCATGGAAATGACTCCTGTCTCAGCAAAGACAGGAGTCATGCCCCCCTGCCCAATGGCCATGCCCAGGTGACTTCTGTCCTCTGGGCATGGCCATTGGGCACAGTGTCATGTAAGGGGCCCCAAGTTAGGCCCCCCTATGCTACTTAAAAAAAATAAAAATAAGCTTACCTGCACTTACCTGCACTCGACCATGGATGGGTCCCCCATCCATGGGTGTCCTCCGGGGTGTGCGAGGGTGGCAGGTGGTGTAACCGGGTGCAGGGAAGGGCACTTGTGGACTGCTTCCATGGTCTCACACCATGTAAATGAGCCCACAGGTCCCTTAATGCCTTCCCTGACCCAGGTGTTTAAAAACAGCACAAATCCAGTTGAGCGCCATATTTTAAGGCCTGCCTTCTCCTGTGCGTCATTTTGACGCCGGAGGATAAATAAGGCACATGCCTTAGAGTCATTTTTTTGCACAAGAACGCCTACCTTGCATGTCAATAGCGCAAGGTGGGTTTTCACGTACAAAAAATTACTCAAACTCCATAACTTTGGCGATAGACAGGTCTAGTGTCAAAGTATAAATATGGAGTTAAGTTTTCACCTAATTTGCGTAAAAAAATATATGGTGCAAACAGAGAAAAATATGGGCCATAGTGCAATTGCCTTTCCGCTGGGTATCAGCTACTGAAACTCAGGAAGAAATCATAAAACATAAGCATTATTGTAAAAAAGTGTCTACTTACTAGAAGGGGGTAGGGTTGGCAGGGAATTTCTTTTTTAATTAATCATTGACTTCAATAATCATTGATCTCTTTTGCAAAACACAGATTAACAGTAGTTCATATGGACAGACCTACAATTTTCTCCCCTGACACCATTAAAAGCAGGGGCAGAAAACATTTCTTAGGAAACGGAAATGTCAGGGTTGCCATATACTAAGGCTATGAAAGTTTCATCTCTTGTCTCTTTCTTCTACCACCATACATTTTCTCTTTACCTCACTTTTGCAAGGTCATTTAAATTCCTGTTTTCTCCTTTTGTCCTTTCTTCCTATCTTTGTCTTCCTGCCTCCTAATCTCTTTTCTGATTTTCTCTTTCTTGCACTGAGTTAACTTTTGATGATGAAAACAAGTTCAAACCCCTATAAATATTGCAGGTTCTGTCAGCTCAAGAAAGCGTCCCTGTGTGACAAATACAAACAGCAAAATAATGAAATATGGCTAGTTGTGCTTGGTAGCAGGTTAAATCAAATGACATTTCAAGAGAGGCATTGTGTAAATGGGTTCAATGGAGAAAAGCAGTAAGGCATTACTTCATGCTCTGCTTCTCTCTATCTCACCTGGGCTGAGGGTAGCAGTTACTGGGTAATTATACTCTCTTTATGACAGTCTCTGATATAGTTGAGTCATATTGGTTAATGAAGTCGATCGCGCTCCAGTCTCAGATGGGTTAAAATGCAAGCAAGAAGGCTAAGCTTTTGGAATCACCTGCCCCTGCTGGGGAGGTGGTGATCAATGTCCATGAGCCGCCTGACTGCAGGCCCTTATATTTCTCCTGCCATGTTGTTCATTTAGATGGTTAACAGGCAGAGCAGGAAGGCGTGTCGCTGCTACTGGTGGACTGGGCTTACTGCACTTATGGAACAGAGTGCAGAGTTCGGGGTGAGGGCAGCTGTCAGCATCAGGGACCACGGGTGGGTGACACTGGCGGGTCTGTTGGTGGAAGACCCTATCACAGCCAAGCTTCAGGTTTGGGTCTGGAGGCACTGGCAAGCAGTGGTGCATACTGAAATGATGCAGCTAGGAGCTTAATACATTAGCTGAGACACCACCATAGTGTACTGTGCAACATGAGGACCATGAAGGCAGAACGAAAGTTGAGGATGTATAAAAAGGCACACGTGGAGCCAAAAGTAGCAGTAAATACAATGCATTAATATGTCGCCAGGGTGAGCAGAAGTGGCCTCTTTGGTGGTGAGTGATAACAGTTGGCATAGGCAGAGCCAGCCAGAAGCATGCCAGACTCACTCCCTTTCCTTGGCACTCAGCCTCTGCCTCACTCCCTTGTCAATATTTTTCTGTGTAAATGACACCCCTTCCATACCTGTGCTACTGACTGATATGACACACATTACATACTGCCATGGTCTGATCACACTGCAGCCTCCAGCAGAAGCAGGCAATGTTGGACTGAGAGCTAAAAGCAGCTCTGAACAAAATTGCAATATCAGTCCTTCATGGCACAGAAGGAGTGAACTCAACGAGTGACCTCAGTGCTTTGAGGTGTCTTTGGGAGGTCCCTTTCAAGCAGTTGGGACATACATATCATCCCTGAATTAGACCCAGCATTTGAGCATAGAGAGCAAGCCTGAATTTTAGTACAGAGCATGAGAATATTTCCCCCCTAAGACAGTTTTAAAAACATGAGCCAAACAGGAATTTTGTTCAACACTATTTTCACATAAAGGTGTAACAAATAGGTTCAGGAAGGTAGGCATGGTTAACCAATGTATAGGTGCTTAACTCACTGACTTTATAAAGATGGAAGTATGAGCAATGCCACATTAAATTTAACTGTTTATCTGATGTGTGGCAAGACTGCAACAAAGGTTGCTATCACTGGAATTTTTCAAAACTCTACCATCCTCGAACTTTAGGACAGTAATAGTATAGGTGATATTTCTTCAGAACATACGTTCGTGGCACAAAAGAAAACATGTTTTTTAAATAAACTCGCCTACACATTTCTGTCAGAAAACATAAGAGTAGCAATTTTCTGAAAGGAAATCAGTGACAGAAAGCTGTATTACAGTGTTCTCCTGATGCGCCCGCCCTACGGTTTAATTAATTGGGGATTCAATGGCAGAATAGAACAATGGAAAACATCACTGAGTTGTTTACTATGCACTGCTGTAAGAAACAAAATGTTCTCTTTCAGCTCTTTCAAGAAGCATATTTTCTTTTTTGTGTCCTTTTAGCCAACAACATTTAAATCCATTATTATGTACAAACAAGAGCAACACACAAATTATGTACTTATTGCATTATGCTTGCCCTTTCTCAGAAGCATTCACAACTTGAAAACTAAGGCAAAGTTGTTTATACCTAGCATGCTGCATCCTGGGGGAGCATACAGATATTTTACGTTTAAATCTGTTGCTTGAATCGACTGTACAACTTAAAGGCCCTGTGGGTGTTTAAAATAATATGCAAACATTTATCCATGTTTGGGGGCATCTCCTATCCGCCCAGTGCAAAGCCTGCTCTACCCTCCAAGCCAACCAAACGGAAAAATACTGTCTCTGTTTTATCTTACAGTAATCTCTGCCGGCCTGACTGTCAGTCCTGGAGTTCAAGCACAAGGCAGACAGCAGCACACATCATCATGTTGCAGTTCATTAAATTCAGGTGCCATAACTCTCCAACTTTCCTCCTCAATTCGCCGCCATTCCCCAAGTGGTACTTAGCCCACGTTTTCAATCATCAGGCAGGCACTGGGTTGCACTTGACTGCTTATTGTAAACATGCTGTAGTTGCGCAGTAAAAGCAGCTAAAGAAGTATCGAAATAACATGCATTTCAAATGCTGCAGCATCCGGTTCTGATAAACGCAGAACCCTTCTACAACTTTTTCATTGCTTCTTTCAGATAACCTGTGGGTGTCCTGAGGAGGCTGAAACTGTCAAGAAATTCACCTTTTTTTGAAAATGGTTAGTCTGGTCTTGTTTAATAAATTAAACAGCAGGAAGCCTGACAGTTTAGGGGGGTCCACAGAGAAATAAAGAGGGGAGGTTCGACCCTAGTTTGCCCCTTGAGTGGTGAGAAAGTCCCCTGGTATTAGGGAATTCAAAGTGGTGACAAAACAAACAAATGGAGGGGGTACCCCACCCTGGCATTGAACTATGTCCCCACTACAGAAGAGGCAATAGTGTCTTCATGCCCCCTAAGGGCAGATAGGAGGCTTGTCTCAATTGGGGGGAGCTGCCCCCAGTTTGCCCCTGGGGGTCAAAAAATCCACTGCATGACAGGAATATATATCTTTTTAATAAAAGAATGGGTTTGGTCTACAACATCCTGTCATCAGGTCCCCCTCACCCATAAATCCTCAACAGTCTTTCTGCTCCCCAGAGAATTAAAACAACCCATCCCAGTTTCAAGCAAGAGAACATTTCATTCTTTTGGGGTTGTTTTTACGTGTGGGCCAGGAGAGTGCTGCTAAATCCCAATATCGTTCAAGCTGCCATGGTTGCACATTTTGGGCTTGGGTAGGCATCCACCTGGGGAAACCTATCAGAATGGATCAAACCATGTTCAATGGTTGTCTTGGAAGGGGACTCCAATGACCTTGATTTGATTTGTACTTGTCACAGACACTAGTCCCAGCCACACAAGTGGGGCAGCATTTTTATCAGAACAAGTGGGGTTTCAATGGGTGGTAGGAGTTTTGTGGATCCCTGTGGATCCGAAAGTTTCCATCATGGAAATGTAAATTGAGTGTTTGCTGTCAAACTTTGAGGATTGCAAAGGCTTCTGAGTAGAAAAGCCTGGTTAAAGCCATGCAAGTCACCTCACCCTGAATTCCCTAGATGTCTAGTTTTTAAAAAATGTGCATGTTTGCTAGATTTTCCTTGCTGCCAGCTGAG
Organism: Pleurodeles waltl; assembly: GCF_031143425.1. NCBI lineage: Eukaryota > Metazoa > Chordata > Amphibia > Caudata > Salamandridae > Pleurodeles > Pleurodeles waltl. The sequence continues at coordinate 398,567,083 of NC_090447.1, read as the reverse complement.
CTGTGGCCCAAAATCCACAGCTACCCACATGGCAAAAAGATGGTCATTTTTCATTGGAAATGTGAGATTCATTCATGTTGTGTTTTGGACCCTTTCCTGTCACGGGCACTAGACCTACCCACACAAGTGAGGTATCATTTTTATCGGGAGACTTGGGGAATGCTGGGTGGTAGGAAATTTGTGGCTCTTCACAGATTCCAGAAGTTTTCTCACAGGCATGTGAAGAAAATGTGTATTTGTCATCAAAGTTTGAGGTTTGCAAAGGCTTCTGGGAAGGAAGGCCTGGTGAGGGCCATGCAAGTCACCTACCCTGAATTCACTTGGGTGGCTAGTTTTAAAAAATGTGCAGGTGTGCTAGGTTTCCCAAGGTGCCACCTGAGCTAGGACTCAAAATCCTCAGCTACTCACATTACGAAAAAAGTGTCAATTTCAATGGAAAAATGTGGTGTGTCCATGTTGCAATTTGAGCCCTTTCCCCTAGTGGGCCCTAGGCCTACCCATACAAACGAGTTGCCATTTGTATCAAGACACCTGCTGGAGCACAGAATAGTAGGATGTTTGTTATTACCAATTGGATTTATCTGCATTTGTGGCATTCAAATGTGAGGCAGTGTGAATGAAAGAAGCCATTTTGAAAAATGCCCTCTCAATCACATTCCAGAATGGGTGCCCACAAATTCAGAGATGTACAAATACCCACTGCTCCTAACCTCCGTATCTGGTGTCGATTTTAGAGGTACATAGGTTTCCTTGTTATCCATTCTTCTCTCTTTATATTTTATCATATGAATTGCTCTATACTAAGTGCACAGTGAAAAACCATTACAAGGTGCAGCTCAGTTGTTGGCTGTGGGGACCTCGGATTCTTGGACCACCTACAAACCCTATATATCCCGCAACCAGAAGAGTTTAGTGGACATATTGGTGTATTGCTTTTGTAAATTGCCCATCATGACAAGAAGTTACAGATGTCTAAGTTTCAGAAGTTTACAGCTTTCTTGGATCACCTATAGGTTTCACACCTGTTTCCACCACAAACTGGAAGTAGGTTGGAAGTACAAACATTTGGGGGAATGAGCTGCTTCTTAGAAATTGCCAAAAGTGTAGTAAAAAAATAGTTTTTGTTTCAGCACTTCATGGTCCTGAAAGCTGAGAAGATGTTGGATTTAGCACAGCAAACGTTTCATTTATGTCATTTTTATGAAAATAACAGGCATGTGTTTGCGGAACACGTTTTTCCTAATTTTCCCTCAAAAAATCAAAATGTTGTTTTATTTTTCCATTTACATCAGTCCCCTCCTGGGGAATCCACAAACCCTGGGTATCTTGTGAATGCCCATGATGTTGGGAAAAAAGGGCTCAAATTTAGCCTGGATACCTTTTGTGGAAAAAAAGTTATACAGGCCTAAGTGTGAAGAACCCTGCAATAAAAAGGCCTCAGCAATTAAGAGGTTAAATAAAGCATTGCCAAATAGCAGAACAATTGCCTGTATCTTTCATAAACCCCTTTAGACCACATTATATGCAACTATAAGACCAACCGCTAGAAGTCCCTGTGCTCTCAAGTGATAGAACAACAGTTCCAGCCTTAGGAATGGTTAAAATAATTATGAAAAGCCTTGGGGCAGAGAGTCATAAATTCCTTCAACCAGGAAACTTCGGGCATGATTTAGATTTAGGCAGATTGGTCACTCCATCACAGCGGTAATAGATATCCAGTCCGCTGAAATATAAATCCAATGATGTCCAAAGGGATTTATATTTCAGTGGATGGGATATCTTTCACTGTTGTGATGGGGTAACTCTTCATCCAAAATCGAAATCATACCCTTAGTGTCACTTTTTTAATTCCTTTAGTGGGGTCTGCTGTGACTTCGGCCCTCTACACCTCTCTCATAAAGCATTTGTGGTAAACCTGCCTCCTGTGGCCACCTTTAAGGAAGAAACTTTTAACAACTGATGCTCCGGGGAGCATTGAATTTTTTAGGAATGGCTTCACATGCTTGTTTTCAATTTTGCGCAGCTTTGCTGAAGCTTCTTTATTGCTGGGGGTGCTAAGTCCCACCTGGGACACAACAAGGTAGGTTTTCCTTTGCTTTTGTTTCTGTTGGGCAACACAGGGAGTCCACTCCTGCACTGCTCAGCTTACTTCGTGAAGTGCTGGCTCTGTTGTCTACCGGAAAGGGAGCTGACACTTGCCTTCTCCCTGCACAATCCGTGCAGACAGAACGTTGGCCTCATGGTGGCCACCTCATTCCCCCTGGACAAGGGGAGTGGGAACTAGCCTACCAATACTGGGGGGCATGACTGTGCTCCCATTTTCTCTCTTTGCATTGGGGGCCTGGGTATTGTTCATCATCGAGGCCCAGTATTGGGTCTTGGGTCCCACTAGTGCATTCGCCAGGCTGGGGGATGGGGTCCCTGGGCCTTGCAGAGCTCTAGAAGGGGGACCCAGGCACTCTCGGCTTCCTCCTTGTTCAGGGGGCCTAGGCTGTCCCAACCATTTTACATTGTGACAACTAATTACAAGATGAAGATTTTCCTCCTCACCCCTTTCATCTTCAGGAGCAGAATGAAACACTGTTGATTGTGAGGCCTTTGATCTCTCTGCTGGGAAGCATAGTAATTAACTTGGCCCAACTGAGTGACAAAAGGCCCAGAATCTGATCCTCGGCTGAGCCAGGGAAATATGGCAATTCTGGATGACCCATAAGGTGTACATGTAGGTTCTTGGGACCTGCATATTCAAACTTGGTGTACATGGTTCACTCAGTTTGATACTTCACTGGACTTTGTAGACCTAATGGGAGCAAAAGTGCACTTAAAGGCAGATTTCCCTCTATGTGTATAATACAGTAGCACTGAAAATAATCCAGTAAATACTACTGATCCTACCTATGAATGCCCACTTATATTGCAAGGCTTACCTTATGTCAACATCTAACCTTGCAGAGTCCGGTTTGTGACAGGCTACCTGTGTGCAATTACTGGTCTGCGCAGGACGGTAGTCTCTCAAACTTGTAACCAGCCCAGTGCCCCTTACCCTAGCTGTGTTGCAACAGCCTTATCTTAAAAGGCACATACTGGCGGTATAACATGCAACATCCAATTACAATGTGATTATCATGGGTGAGACTTAACTAGTGAGACTCATGTACAGTAAAGGTGCAAAAACCGGTTGATGAAAAGCAAAAAATCTGAGTGGATTATATGGTGGAACTCATTTTTCTACAGATACAACTCAGGCCTCTGCATATGACTGATTTGATTGAATCTAGACAAATTACTTCATGCAGTGCGCCTAAAATATAAATTTAAGCTAGATTCATGCAGCTTAAATACAGTATATACAGACAGAGAAGTAAAGGATTCAAAATCAGCAGCTAGTCAGCTGCAACCAGCCACTGATCCATTGGAGATAAAAATGGAAAACAGTCTATCACAGTCTGTGGTTTTCAAAACACCCTTAACATGAACTCTTCTAAAATAAGTTGTGGTTACAAATTAAGACAATCAAGAATTTACATTCCATAAATAGTGGAATTAGAATTCATGGTTAAAGGTCATAAAATGTGGCATCATATTCACTCTTGTGAGAATTTTTAAATATCACAGGAATCATGGAAACCTTGCTTCAAAGTATAAACCACAAACTGATCTTCACTCTTATGTTGATGTTTAGTTGTTTAATCGTTGTTCATCATTCTAGTCCTTGGCAAGAAGCTCTTAGGACACTTAACAAGTACTCCAGTTCTCATTCTCTGAGACAGGAAGACACTTGGAGAGATCTAGGACAGCCATGTTCATTATGGACGCCGTTGGCACTTGGTAACCTTTGATTTTCAAAGATCTTCAGCTTTGACTTCAAATATCAGATCCGGTTAATATTTATGGCTTCTCTCAAGCCCTTTTGATATTTAGAGGTTCCTTATAGGGACGTTATTGCTCTTCCATGCCATATTAGTTATTTTTGACAGTGTTAACCGAAACAAAATTCACATGGATGCTTTAGAGAGGTCGTTCAGAATAAAGACATGTTGCCCAGAATGGATATTGAGAAGCTATATGGTGTGATCAATTGTAGAGTTCCTGTCACTGATGTTCTTTTTACACATCTCTCTGCCACTGGCTCTGTGATAGTCTGTTATATGAATCTGAGATCACCTACAGGGCTTTGCACTACTTCTTCACTTAGGTTCTACAGAAACCTTATATCTTAAGCCTGTGAAGTGGATGCTAAGTAGGCAGCTTGGGTGGGCTATGGTCTTTTGACAAGACCACCGCAAAAGAGAAGACATAATCTGTTTTTCAATTCCTTGATTTCTGCAAGCTGCACATTTTCACCCCTAAATCCAGAGCTTCAATCATTCCTAAAAACGGGAAAGGAGTATAAAGCCAAAGACGTTCTCACCAGCCGTAAGCAGGGTTAATCATTGTAATTTGGAAATGGGAGGAATTATATGGATGATCAACCAGTAATCACTTTAGACTATTAGTAAATATGTCCCACATATTTCTCTGATCTACTGAAGTCTTCTGATACTACAAAGCAACCTGGAAGCAGGGATGCACTGGAATACTCAGAAATGAAGGTGGGTATCGTGCATGCCAAGCCCCGCGCATCCAGTACACAGCAACTTGCAATGCAGGAGTTCATCAAGACAGACATCTTTTCATACCACTGTTAAAAAGCGAGCAAGCCAGTCTATGTATATTTCTTGTATAGTGTTATATTTGTATTTACAATCTACATTTTGTTAGGGCAGATTGTCTGTGCAATGCTTTCAGATACACTCGCGGATCCCCTTCGAAACTTAAGAAATCTATTAAACAGTATAGTAGTGTTAGAAGCAGAATTATTAATAAAGATTAATGTTAATTTCTTTGTGTCTAAGTTGGCACAATTAGGCAACAAATCTAGTTAATTGCGCCTCTCTTCTGGTTGCACTGACAGCTAAACAAATCTGACTTACACAGCTACCACATTTCTTTCTTTTTCTGTGTTTTTCCTTTTTCGTAAAATCAACAAAAATGTGATCTGTTCTGTTGTGTTGTTTATTTCCACTGCATCAAATGATGTGCTTCGGAGTAAGCCAAGCAAAGACAAGAAGATGATGCATTGTTCAGCGTTCCGTCCATTATCTTTTTGCTCGGACTTAGCCAACATTCCTACGTGTATATGTGCATATGTGTAAGGATGTTGCTGCCTTTTTAATTGTCTATTCAGATGGTAACGGTTTATTGTTCATTCACGTAATGCTATTTACCCTTATATTTAAGGTGAAGGAGACAACTTATTATTCATTATTTGGATGGTCTTTAGAATAGATTGTGTTAAGTAACATCATTTCTGCAATGCTAATTGGTTTGTGTCATGTAATTTAATTACTTATGCCCGTGTTATATCTCACGGTATGTGGAGGGCACGATTCTTTACTCCCGTAAACCTATGATTGTGATGTGTGCCAGAGCTTTTTCCTTATTCTTACTGAACAGTCCCTATGATGGATTGTGATGTGAATTTGTACTCAGAATGTTTCCATGAGCTTTTCTCCTATTCTTCAGAGGCAGACTTCCTATCGGTCCTCTTGCTCATCCCATACTTAAACTTTTTCTTTTGACTTATAAAACATATTGATGCTGATTAGAATTGACTAATCAATTGGCTTTTTCCTTTCTGGAATGATTCTTTATTTTTAAATTGGCCTTCATGGTTTCGGGCTTTGAATCCTATCTTGTGTAGGTTTCCTTTATTTGTGGAGGGCCCTCATCCTTTGGAACTCACATGGCCAGGTCTATCTAATCAACCATTTGTTTAGAAAGTGATGACAGATTTTAGTAGCAATAAATGGTAATGCAAATGTTTACAGAAGATGGTTATGGCACATTTGTGCAAATGTAGGTGGAAAGTTACGTTAAGAATCTGCACCACAAAAAGTGTCAGAATTATGGGATCCTGGAATGGTGTGGATTAATACACGTGTGCTAGCAGTGGTACACCAGATGTAGCTGACCAGCAGAAGTTGTCTGGAGTTGCAATACGTAAGTATCAGTAGGGCTTCATTAAGAGAGTTGGCTTATGTGGTTTTTATTTTATGTATGTTTTGTGAACTAGGTTGAAATTACAATGGGTGCACATTTAAATAAACCAATTAATTTTGCCAATGGAGGAGATGCTTCATTCTGGACTGGTACCCCATGCCCATGAGATGCTTTTAGACCACTGGTTACATACATGTCTAAGACTGAAAGAAAGGAATTGAAATACTGCTGACATTAAGGCCCATATTTATACTTTTTGACGCTAAACTGCGCTAACGCAGTTTTGCGTCAAAAAGTTTTGCGCCGTCTAACGCCATTCTGAAGCGCCATGCGGGCGCCGTATTTATGGAATGGCGTTAGCCGGCGCAAGCAGACCGGCGCTGCCTGGTGTGCGTGGAAAAAAACCACGTAGACCAGGCAGCGCCGGCGTTGGGCAAAAATGACGTTAGGGCGTCTTAAAATGGGGCAAGTCAGGTTGAGGCAAAAAAATCGTCTTAACCCGTCTTGCGCCATTTTTTAACGACACCCATCCCCCATCAACATGACTCCTATCATTGTAAAGATAGGAGTCATGCCCCCTTGCCCAATGGCCATGCCCAGGGGACTTCTGTCCCCTGGGCATGGTCATTGGGCATAGTGGCATGTAGGGGGGCACAAATAAGGCCCCCCTATGCCACCAAAAAAAAAAATAAAAAAAAAAAAATTATACTTACCTGAACTTACCTGAATGTCCCTGGGGTGGGTCCCTCCATCCTTGGGGGTCCTCCTGGGGTGGGCAAGGGTGGCAGGGGGGGTCCCTGGGGGCATGGGAGGGCACCTGTGGGCTCATTTTGAGCCCACAGGCCCCTTAACGCCTGCCCTGAGCAGGCGTTAAAAAGTGGCGCAAATGCGCCGTTTTTAGCCACGCCAACTCCCGGGCGTCTCTTTTGCCCGGGAGTATAAATACCACGTAAAGGCCTGGGAGTCATTTTTTAGACGGGAACGCCTCCCTTGCATATCATTAACGCAAGGAAGGGGTTCACGCTAAAAAATGACGCACATTCCGGGAACTTTGGCGCTATTCGCCTCTAACGCCATAGTATAAATATGGCGTTAGTTGGCGTTAGTTTTGCGTCGAAATTGCGTCAAAAAAAACGACGCAATTTCGGCGCAAACGGAGTATAAATATGGCCCTAAGGCCCATATTTATACTTTTTGACGCTAAACTGCGCTAACGCAGTTTTGCGTCAAAAAGTTTTGCGCCGTCTAACGCCATTCTGAAGCGCCATGCGGGCGCCGTATTTATGGAATGGCGTTAGCCGGCGCAAGCAGACCGGCGCTGCCTGGTGTGCGTGGAAAAAAACCACGTAGACCAGGCAGCGCCGGCGTTGGGCAAAAATGACGTTAGGGCGTCTTAAAATGGGGCAAGTCAGGTTGAGGCAAAAAAATCGTCTTAACCCGACTTGCGCCATTTTTTAACGACACCCATCCCCCATCAACATGACTCCTATCATTGTAAAGATAGGAGTCATGCCCCCTTGCCCAATGGCCATGCCCAGGGGACTTCTGTCCCCTGGGCATGGTCATTGGGCATAGTGGCATGTAGGGGGGCACAAATAAGGCCCCCCTATGCCACCAAAAAAAAATATAAAAAATAAAAAATTATACTTACCTGAACTTACCTGAATGTCCCTGGGGTGGGTCCCTCCATCCTTGGGGGTCCTCCTGGGGTGGGCAAGGGTGGCAGGGGGGGTCCCTGGGGGCATGGGAGGGCACCTGTGGGCTCATTTTGAGCCCACAGGCCCCTTAACGCCTGCCCTGAGCAGGCGTTAAAAAGTGGCGCAAATGCGCCGTTTTTAGCCACGCCAACTCCCGGGCGTCTCTTTTGCCCGGGAGTATAAATACCACGTAAAGGCCTGGGAGTCATTTTTTAGACGGGAACGCCTCCCTTGCATATCATTAACGCAAGGAAGGGGTTCACGCTAAAAAATGACGCACATTCCGGGAACTTTGGCGCTATTCGCCTCTAACGCCATAGTATAAATATGGCGTTAGTTGGCGTTAGTTTTGCGTCGAAATTGCGTCAAAAAAAACGACGCAATTTCGGCGCAAACGGAGTATAAATATGGCCCTAAGAATCTACAGTTTCCTGTCCATGGTATATTTGATGTGAACAAAATTGAGAATTTGAGGTGTGACATGTTTGAACTGAAACTGCAACCTAGATCTGTGCAGTTTGAAGTCTTGAATCACTGACACTGCATAGCATATAAGAGAGCACATAGGAAAATGCAAAAATGGATACTTGGTAAGGCTCTTAATTATTGGATGGATGTGAGGTTGTGTTTATGGAAGACAGCATGGAGACAGGAAGTGTTAGAAACTATTGGTGCTTTCTCTGTGGTTACTGGTGAAACAGACAAAAAGAAAACACAAGTTTACAAAAATAAAGATAATAAAGAGATGGAAAAGTAAGAGAGTGGTTCTGAGAGAGGATAGGTTGATGGACAGATTGTTCACTGAACCTCTGTACAATGATGTTCATGTGCAAGCACAAGTGAAAGAGATAGGAGCAGGAAAGATGAGATAGTGCTTACTTCGTCTTCCCATAGTGAGACAAGGAGAGTAGTGAAAATCAATACTTTAATCTTCCAGCAGATTTGGAAATAATGGCAGAAACAGGAATTGATAAAAATTACATTTATCAGTACAATAAAGATAAGTGCTTATATTAGTAAGGAAGCAAGAACACATGCCCATCAAGCATTTGAGAACATTCAGGACTTGGCTAAAGAATTGGGAGTAGATTTTAGATGAAAGACAGTTCACGGGTCATATAAGATACGATTTGTGTGAATGAATTAATGAACCAAAATCCCAAAACCTTGTAATATGATTTCATAGAGTTATTAGAGTTGATTAGAAAATGGCAGGATAAAACAAAATATTTACAGGAGTAGATTGAACCACCTGATCAGCCTGTAGGTCCAAGAAAGATTAAAACAAACATAAAAGGGGAGTGTGAGTGATTTTGAGCGTGAAGTTATTGTTGAAAGAGAGTTTCCATTGAGAGACGTTCATGGAAGAGCACAGGTGCACATGCCATGGATGAAAAGTGATCTTTTTACATTCACAACAAATTTTCCTAAGCTTAGAGAGGAAGCAGAGAAGTGGTATACAGAGGCAGGCAGGATTATAATTATTTTGAAGGTGCTTTGAACTGATTTGAATATGTTGTTTGAAATTATTGTCTTAATAAATATATGGAATGAGTGTATGTCATTTGTAAATTGTCTGACTCAAGTGCTCCAGAGAGAAGTCCCTCCAATTAAACCATTTCCACTTGCAGTGAAGACATATAAAGTGGCTATTCAGCATTTCAAAACAAAGGTTCCTGAGGAACAGGTAAATTGGTCAAAGGGCATAAGAGCAAAGGAAGGTCCAAGTGAATCAGTGCATGCATATTACAAGAGTTTATTGTAGATTGACAGGCAGTATGATGGAGTTGAAGACCCCACAAAAGAGATCATTTCTGGATATTTTTCAGGTTTTGTGTTGGGATTACGTCTGGAAGTTAGTTTCCATATTCAGCAAAGTGTGATGTGTCAGAGGGTCAAATATTTAGGTGAGATCCTGACCTATGCAAAGTATAGTAGTGATTGTTGCAATGTTAAGAAGAGAGCGACAAAAGAGAAACTGATGTTGATTTATAGAATGTTTTTTCAAAAAGGTGGTTGAGGTCAATGTGGTTTCCAGGCACCTTGTTTTGGACCTGGATATAGCCCTGGCTTTGGTTTTGATGCTTGTGCTGGGGTTGGTGTGCAAGATGCTAATAAACAAGACAATGATGCACATTTTATGCAAAGTGGAAATAGTGGTCCTCGTGCCAGAGATAGTTTCTTGCTAACAACTTGCTTAAACAAAATATGAATAATGCACAAAATGAAATGATGCAGTCAACTGCCCAAGCCTTACCTGTTTGTGTGCAGAACATGCAAAATCCAAGGTCGTTCATAAATCATTCATACAACCATATCAACCAGTTTGTGTTCTCATGTAGCCACCACAAAATCAAACCTGGAAAATTCCAAACACCAAAAGGAATAAAAAACTAGACTTCATTCAATTCTGTTAGATTAAGTCTTCTGTTTTTAAAAACGGTGGTTGTCCAAAACTCTTCCAGGATCCAATCCACCTGAAGGTAGTCCTTTATGGGAAGGAATGCAGGACATGAGGCCTCCAAATCTTCCTATTCCTAATCTAATCTAATAAACATCTTCTTTGTGGGAATAAATCCTTCAAGAATAAGTCAAGGTGTTTTGGGCTCTTTGGTTCAAGGCCTCATCAGGACCAAGGAAGTCAAGGAAATATTGTACCTAGGCCACTCATCAGAAATTAAAAATGGGGTACCTGGGATGCACTGAAGATTGGGCCCAGTCTTAGTAAAGACAGGCAATGCGTTAATCTGACAACCGACAACAAATTTTCCTGTGCACTTTACATGCCTTTGTTAAACACCTATGTAGCCGTGTATAGCTGGGCAGCTCCACTGAATTACAACAGCATGTTCTCCCGTGCTTTGTTTCCAGCTGGCACACCTTGGTTTGAAGCCATGTATGTCTCTCCGGATGGCTCCACAAAAAATACAGAGTGGGAGGCTGCCAAATGCATGATGATTTGCAGGGGAGTTCCAAACTCCCATAGAACAGGGGGCTGTGTAATTGAAAGGTTGGACATTTATTTTTTAGTTTTTACATGTGCTGGTAGTGAAAAGCTTCTAAATTCATTTTTCACTACTGTGAGGCCTACCTCTCCCATAGGATAAAATTGAGGATTTCTCATTACATTTGATAAGCTATAATTCCTAATTAGGAGTAGGTAGGTATATCATGTTTAGTACCTATGAAATTGTAATGATAAACCTTCTTTAATGGTAAAGTCACTTTTTCATTACAATTTTGAAAATGCCACTTTTAGAAATTTGGCATTTTTCTGCCCTTAGTCCTTTGTGCCTGCAGCCTGTCTTGGGTCACATGACTGGGTGTAGCTGGCAATTAGACTTTGTGAATTCCTCCCATACAGTCACACTATAGAGGGATTAGGTGTGCCTCAGTGGGCTATCTGCTGGCAGGATGGGGGGTGGTTGGCACAGCCCCACATACACCTGTATAGCTTGTGCACTGCCTTCACACAAAGGGTCTGACGATGCAATACAGTCACTGCAGCTTGGACCCAGGCCATGGGAATCAGGAAATTCCATGTACTTCAAATAAACTTTCCAGAAGCTTCTCCCCCTTCCAAAAGAAGAGCACCAGGGTATAAAATAGTACCTTCAGACCCACTCTTCAAGTCACTAATAGACCTGCAGAAAGACGCTCAGTGGACTGCCTGCTGCTGTAACCGACTGGGCATTCTGACAGACTACTGCTGTACCTTGAAGGACAGCTTTGCTGCCTGGAACCTGCCTTAAACCCTCAGAAGCATAAAGAACAGATGATGGATGGAATGTGGATCAAATCAAACATTCACCCCCAGTCACAGATCTGGGTTTGATCCATCAGTTTTTTTGCTTGCCATGTCATTCCAATTTGGACCCAGCCATATGCAAATCAGTCTTCACCATGATCCCAATGGGTCTTCCTGTTGCTACATTTCAAGCGACACAAATTTCGCTTTCCGGGTGAGTAAATCTCCTTAGAAAGGACTGAGAGGACAGGCCCTGGATAGCTACCGTGATCCCTGTAATCATTTCTTGAGACCCATAAGGATTTTGGTCACAAGACAATGTCAGAGGAAGGAATTTACCAACGTAAGAGATCAGTGTGGAGTTCTATGAATTTCCCTCGTATAAGAATATAATTTATTATCATTATAGCCTCTCCTGGGATGGCCTCATATATATCAATGTTGTGTACCCTGAAGAAGGTGAGTGACCCTTAGTGGCCACTTGTCACCAAAACGTACGTTGGCACTATCGCTTAGGACAAAGATATTGCACTGGACTTATCTCTCCCTTCCATCACATTTTGCATGAATTATGGCCCATGGAAAGTGTTGTCATCAACAGACAAGAAATCTCTATGAAGTAAAAATATCATAACAGGAATAGAGGTTTTTTCAAAACAATGTAATCTTTAGACATTGAAGTTTTACATATCGTAGAGTTGTAATCATGTTGGATCAGTATACTGAGACTAGTTGGTCCCATTGGGAGAGTACTTCATGTTTGTATCCTAAAGTGCTATTCATGTACATATTTTGTCCTTTTTTGCATTCTAAACTGTATGATTGAGCTGGTGTGATTGCGTTGTCTTTTATTTTGTTCTTTGTTTCCCGGGGGTATAGGACTTTTTGCATTATACACTTTTTTCAATAACTAAACTTATGAATATATATTATTGAACAAAAAAAATAAAAAAAATCTTTCTTTTGATATTAGAGACATACACATGTATTTCGAATTTGTTGGCTTGAGATATTACTCTTTTTATAGTTGGGGATTCTGTCTCTTAGGAACCAAGTTTTGAAGGTGGGTCTGCATTTGTTTATGCCATGTTCCCAATGGGAACAGTCCAGCCCAAACTCCCAGGTCAGGTCCCTCCTGGATCAGAAAAATCTTTCTTGGTATCACCCCTCCTCAGCCAGGCTAGCTTGAATCTGGTGGCATAGCAGGCATGGGACCCACATCTGGGCACACACTTCCCACTTAGGGCAAAAAATGCAAAAAGAACAGATGATGGACAGAATGTGGAATAAATTAAACATTTACCCCCAGTCACAGATCTGGGTTTAATCCATCAGTTTTTTTGCTTGTCATGCCATTCCAGTTTGAACCTAGCCATATGCAAATCAGTCTTGACCCTGTTCGCCATGGGAACAGTCCAGCCCGAACGTCCAAGCTACATCTTCCCTGCACCAGGAACGAGCATCCTGGGAGCGGTTTCAGGATATCACTCCTCCTCAGCCAGGTTATCTTGAACTTGACCCCTTAGAGGTCAGCCCTGCTGTCGAGCCTTGTTTCTTCACCTGCACCCAGGACTACCAGAAGTGACTCCAAGACCTAGTTTGCTGGCCTCCTGTTCAGAGCCACAGGGACATTAAAGGCTCCCACCATCTTGAACCTGCACCTGGACCCAGCCTGAGTGAGTTGTCCTGAACGCTTAAGAGCTGTTCCACCAATCCTGGACCCTTGGTTGTGGTGCTAAAGGTGCCCAGATGCCCCATTTCTAAAACTGAGGACTTAGACAAAATTTTGTCAAAAAGTGTTCTGAGAACCTGGAGGAGACCGGGACCAACCTGCTCTTCTATCCACCCAAGGAGCATCGCTGGTCAGATTGACTCCTTGGCTTCTTCTGCTTCGTTCTTCTTGGCATCAGTAAATCCATTTCAGCGTTCCTACATCTTTGGCTACACCCTCTGCTTTGTCCCGCTGGAGTTTTTCGACTTCCATTTCACAACTAAGTATGAACATGGAAATCTTCACTGCGGCTTTGACCCATGGCCATCTGACGATGAAGCTCCTCCTCGGACACACCTTGCCCTACTGAACTTTACCTTCTCAGACATTTCTCTTTAAGAATTTTTCTGATTCCAAAGGTAAGCACTTATTGGGCACAATCCACTCCTTGTATCCGAACCGTGCTCCATCGCAGTTGGCCTTAACTGTCAACTTTGACCTCGTCTTGCACAACTAGATGTCTGCAGTTGGCACTTTGATCTTTTAGGCAGTATTTTTTATTAGGAAGTGTAAAAATTCATAAATCCCGTTCCACTAATTGGATTTTTGTCATTTTGGTGTCAAATAATGTATTAAAATGTACTCTATCTTTCTAAGTTGGTTTAGGATTTTTAATGTGTTGTGTTTTCAATTTATTAATTTTGGCTGTTGCATAAATACTTTACACATTGTCTCTAAGTTAAGCCTGACTGTTCCTTGTGCCAAGCTACCCAGAGTTAAGCACAGGTTAATTTAGTGACTTTTTGCGGTTCATCCTGCAAGAGATTGTGGCTGTTGATTGAAAAGGGCTCACACCCCAGTCAACCAACAACCCAGTTTCTCACAATTAATGATTGTATGTTTAGGCTGAGAAGAGTTGTGTTTTAGCTTCTTTGATAAGTGGGTACTCTTTTGCTCTTGTTGTTGTTCTGTTTTTGAGTCTGATTCATACAGATGCTGCCCGCTCTACAGTTAGTCCGACAATGGTTCCCAACTTACCTCTTTTGGGAAAAGAAGTTTAAGTTATGTGCATTTCTAATAAACAAGTGACATTTGAGGTGTAATCTAATGTTCCAATAAGAATTGACTCAATCATAAATAGTCATGAATTCAAAATCAGTGAAAGAAGTCCAAATAATTTGTTAGAAAGTGAATTGCTCAGCAAATTTAATTGTGCACTTGGATTTCAAGCTTCCCTGATTGCAAAGCCTGGACAGAGGGCGACTCACAATGAGTTGAGGGACCTGGTGCTTTTTAACAATTAATGTATGCAATTCTTCCTGGAGCTCAACACAGTCTGTGTATTGTCTGTGTAGTGCCTCTGCTGTAGGAATGCCAAAGTCAGAGAAAGATTTGTATTTATTTTCTCATGAAAGGGAACAGTCATCATACAAACCCATAGGGGAAACAGAGCGGCCTCTAGTATATTTTTCTGCTGCAATGGATGCTTCACTTCCTGGGTGCTTAAAAGTGTTGCTGCTGTTTCTATAGCAATTTTGCAAAGTGAAATTATTATGATAGGACACACACTTATGTATTAGTTCCACATTCAGCTGAGGCATTGCTTACTCTTACACATGATCAGCATCTTACAAACATTTGATTGACTAAATATGAGCAGAATATATTCACAGCAGAAAATATTTTAGTTAAACCCTGTAGTACGCAGAATCATAAGACGCTTTTGCCATTACCACGGAAAGATCACAAAAAAAAACCAGATGCATGTGAACACGACTGAATAGTTGTGATGGAACGGGGTCCCAAAGCAAGACTGGACATTCAAGATATACCACTCAAACCCCTTTTTTTTATTATTGAATCAGTCGGGTCTGGATACTTGACTATATCCCTTGTCCTTTTTGTGTGATAATTTCTCTATAATACCTGCAGAAGAACAGAAAGTGCAACAAAGTTTGATCAGATGTTTCGTCATAAGGGCAGCAACTAATGGTGGTAGCATCATACTGACCTAGAGGAAAACACCGTTTCCAGCATGGCTTGATCACAGGGCATGTTTGGATCACCACATAGCTTCTGGAGAAACATATATTCAACAGAGCCAGCTCCCTGTCCTTTGCCCTCTTTAACAAAAAGTTGATGTTCACCCACCTCTTCTCCTCCTTCTTCATAGAGGTGGGTCAGAAACAGGCTAGATCACATGAGGCTAAGCAAATTGGTTTGTATATACTTTACCCATGGTATTGAGGGACCAAGAGCACACACCAGGCATTCTTCAATCACATCTCTGCAGAGCGAGGCCAAATAGAACACCAGAGTAGAAGAGGAGCTAATTTTATACAATCTTCCACATAATCCAAACCAAGCTCCTTGTGCACCATAAATTTGCTACTGCTCAAGGGGGCCTCATAAGCCTACATAACACCCTGTTTTCATCAACCTCAAAGTTTGCCCGTGTTGCTACAGCCCCAAATCTCAGCACCATATGTCAACACAAGGACGCACCTACGCTTGTATATGTCAATGAGCGGGCAAATAAGTTTATTTCCAATGCAAGCCAAGACATTAAAAATTGAGCCAATGGCATATGAGAAGTTAGCACTTCTATCTATTGAACATACATGAGGTCCAACTAAGGTTATCATCAAAGGTAACTCCCAGGTAAGGATAGGATTGCACTCTTTCAGTTTGCTTGGCCTTGATACTGAGGGTGGGATGTACGACCCTCAGTGTTTGTGACTCGCAACTTATTTTGCGACTCACAAATTGTGAGTTGCAAACACTGATGTACAACAGTGCCTGAGTCACTGTTTGTGATTCCCAAATGGGTTGCAATGGACCTGCCTCATTAATATTCAAGAGAAAGATCACAATTTACGACCCATTGGGAATGGCCGACACTCACAGGGATAGTGGCCTGCTGGGGTCAGCAGACTACCATGTCTGTGACTGTTTTTGAAGTAAAGTAGTTTTAGATTTTTTTTTAAATGCATCCCATTTTCCTTTAAGGAAAACAGGATGCATTTAAAAAAAGAAAAGTTTTATTTTCATTTATAAAGAGTAGGCAGTAGTTTGTAGGACCACTGCCTGCTCTGAAAAAATGTTGGCACCTCCATTCACAAAGGGGAAGAGGTCCCTTGGGGACCCATTCTGGTTTGCAAATGGGTTTTTGCCTCCTTTAAGGAGTCGGTAAAATATGACTGTTTTGTGACTGCATTCCTGGTCGCAAAACATTCATACATATCAGTGCAGTTCCCTATTAGGAAAGGGCACCCTTTACGAACCCCTTCCTAATACCTACTCGCAAATCCTATTTTGCAATTCAGTAATAGCTACCGACTCACAAAATGGGGTTGGTACATGCCAAAATGCATTTTACTGGTCGGGCCGTTTGCGACGGGTAAAATGCATCGTACATTTGGCCCTAAGTTTTTAGGACTTCACATTCTTGGATCACATAGCATTATAAAAGCGTTGGAGTTAATGGCTTCCACCTTAAGACTTTCCATGAAGTTGACAACACCATCAATAAGAAGTTTAAGTCAATTTGAGGTTCTGGCTAACAAGACGGCATCGTCGGGATGGAGAAACACCGGCACCAGTCTATTCTTAATTTTAGGAACATTGTACACTTAGCAAAGCAGACTCTACCTTAATAATGTAAAGTAGAAAGAGGATTGGTGCCAGCAAACACCTCTGCCAACACCTCACTCTAAATTGAAATGATCTCAGCATTTACCTTTACTCCTGTATCTCACCCTGGCATTGAGATTAAAATGCAGCTCTCTCAAGAATACTACTAAGACCTTCTCCGCTCCCATGGAAGCCATGAGATCCCATAGCTTGGATCTGTTAATGCCATCAAAAGAGCTAGACAGATAAAAAAAAATGCATGGTGAACAGCACTTCACTTAGGCAGCTAATACTAGCATATTATGAGGTGCAAGTTGAGACATTGCTCAAGGGTACCCAGGCCAGGTCGAAAGCCAAACTGAGCCCCTGAAAGGATATTATTGTTTCTGATCCAGAGTTCCAAACTGTCAAGGATGATACATCCTACAATCTTCACAGGGGACTCTAACAGGAAATTGTGTGGTAACAGGGCAGGTCCTGCCTGTTCCTTTTCTAAAAACCTGGAACAATGATTGCGGACCTCCAAGATTCTGGTAGCCCAACCACACAGGAAGAGCTAAAAAGGTTTATAAGCAGAGGGGCTCAGAAATAATCCTTATACAAGTCCATTGGGACACAATCAGGGCCTGGGGCTTTGTTAGATAGACTTTTCAGGATAGTGATTGCATCTTCTTCCAGAGAAAAGGAGATTTCTAAAGGAAATTTAGTTTGGGTGGGTTCTGGCCCACTATGGGTACTATCCTTCAGGGTGTATATCTGCTTATAGTGGTTCACACAGTCTCCTGGAGCAATATTACAATTAAAGACCTGTTTGGGTGCAACAGCCAGGGAATAATTATGAACCAAATTTCAGAATGACCAGTAATCTTTAAGGGTGCATGCCTGAACTAGACTTTCCCAGTGCATGCTCCTCATCCCGGCTTTCTTCGCAACCAAAGCCAGTGTATATTCTTTCCTGTATATGGCAATTTCCTCCCTGTTCTTTGGTGACTTCCTTAGGGCAGGATATAGATTTCTACACAACATTCTGCATGCTTTATCAAACCATGGTGCCACACCCACATCATTTGCTTTAGCCTTCTTCATAAGAATCAACTTTATAGCTTTTCCAAGAGACACAAAGGAGTTTTTGTCAATTGTCAGCTTCCAGGGAAAGACAGTACAGAATGTTGGTATGAATACTGGCTACAAGCTTGGCAAAGACATGAGCAATGTTGGCGGTCCTCCACACCAATCTACCAGAGATTATGCTCTACTTTTAACCCTGAGTTACCCTCCGTAGCACCCCTTTTAGTTTCCATGAATTGACTGAAAGAGAGGTGGGGAGGATTGTGGTCACTGATGATACTAAGAATGACTCCAGCAATTCTAGTGGACAAATTTTGTGTGACAAAAACATAATGTATGGTTGATCACTGACCTCTTCCAGTGAAAGTGGCTACCCTGGCAGACCCATGTTTAGGGGAGTCAAAGGCATTATACAAGTTCTGACTAACATGCCTAGGGTAGAGCATTAGACCCCTAGCATTTCTGCCCAAACATGAGTATTGACACCGGAACAGGTCAGAGGGTTGCGAGTCCAGGAGACTAGAAGTATCCCCAGCTTTGCATTAAAATGTCCTGCTACTAGGAGATTAAAGGTTTCCCCTAGGCAGAGAGGACTGGTATACATGGTGCCAATAAAAGAAGCGAGAGCAATGAAACTCTTATTGGTCCTAGAAGAGATATCATTATTATAAAAGTTCACATTTTAAATACAAAGCCTGAATAAGTCTATTTCATGTCTTCCTGTTTCAATGTAAGTTATGGTATAATCAAGGGTAACTTTAAACCAGGCTAGAACAGCAATCCAGAAGATGACTGTAGAGCGTGTTGAGCAAAGCATACAAAGCCATCACATAGGATGTTCTCCCTAACTTACTTCTCCTGCAGTAGGATGATGTCAAACTGCTGAATAAAGTCCAGCCACAGCTGTGGACCCAGCTCTGCATGGACCCCTGTGATGTTCCAGCTAAGCATGCTGAGATTATGATGGCCAGCATCAACTTTATTTAGTGAGTTATTACTGCTGGCGCTGACAATTGAACTAGTTGATAAATCAGTTAGTGACCCCTCTGAACTCAATGGAAACTCAATAGACAATAGGGTATCTGGCGTACACCTACTATGCCTAGATTTATTGTGTCAATCCAGCTCAGACATGGAGACAAGAGGCTCAAAGCGATTAGAAATAGAAACCCCAGGGTATTGTAACACATTAGTTGGAGAAGCCATGCCATCAGCAAGAGGGCCAGGTTGCTGGCCAGATTGATATAAAAGAAGGATAGAGGCAAATACTGGATCGTAGTCGACTTGAACATTTCCTAATTAGCCAGATATATGAGACCATCAACAATCCTGGGGTGTCAGAATTTAACTACAACACAATCCCAACCAAAACATTTAGATCGTGAGCCCACCCACCCAGTTCTACAAACCATTAAACTATCATCAGCAAAACACACAGAGTAGTTGGATTTGGAGCTTAGCCAGTGGGTGAACTTGTTTTTCATTCTAAAGTAGATTAAGCAGACCCCAAAGTCAGCACAGGAACATTTGCCAAAACAAATTTTCATTCAAATCACATTTGGGCTGGATGCGGGCGACAGATGTAATGCGGAGTCCCCCTCCCTGATTTGTTTCATCCTTGTCTTAGATTCCTGTTGCTGAGTGCTGCCTGGAGGCAAAGTGTTCTCAGCCTTCTGAGGACAATCCTCTCAGGCAACAATCCTATTGAGAATTTTATCAACAGAATCACAACCACCAATGTGGGTTTATCAGGGCAGCCAGAGATGGAGTTAGAGCAAGTGTGACTTCAATGTGTGACCTGACCAGCAGTGGTGGCTGGTGACATTTGAAAGTGGTGGGACATAAACATTGGGTATGACTTTTATGTAGTGAATGAAGCAAGCAAGCCTAATGCACAAATGTGGGGTCCAGGGTGGGTCCTTCTCCCAAGAACAAATTAAAAAAAGATTGCCAGATGGTGCTGTTTAAAGGAAATAAATTTAGTGAGAAAGCAAGGTTTATAAAGTAGTGAGAATGTATAATTTTGAAATACTAAACACATTAAAAACTGTCCCATATCTTACTGCATTAATATGTTCACCCTTTATATTAATGTGCAAATTGTACACTGCAACAACTTAAGGCCTTTTAAAGTGTGTCCTTACCCACTGTCTTGCACTGCATGCAGCATCAACTTTGGAAGAAAATGCTCTAGCCAGGCATCAGGAAGCATCCACAGCTGTTGGCTGCAATATGCCATACCGAAATATGTACAGACAGGTCTTTAAGTGGGATAAAAAAAAGTGGGGGCTCTCTAAAAGGAACATGCAAAATACATTTCTATGATTCCCATAGTGTTCCACCTGCCCCGTATTTTGGTTTCTGTCTGAGGTGTTATTGCATCCAGAAATATAACACAACAACTGACATACACCTAAAACCCATCAGTGCATGTTGGCTTTGTCAATGGTTGTTAGCTGTTTGAGACTAATGAATAACAGCAATGATTAGTTATAAATAATTAATATTGAAAATGTTTCAATTCTGAAATTGTGAGACTGTGAATTAAATTTTATTGAGGCCAGTAGAGGGAGTAGGGCCTTCAGTTATGTGTGCTTTATGTTAGATATGTTTGCCCCTTTTCTCTTCACATCACATCCATCTGCACATTTGCAACCTCCTCTCTCCTCTTCAGCACCCTCTTTTCACTCTCCTCTGAATGCACTCCCTCGCATCTCCCTCATTTTACCACCCAAAACGTACACTGTACTCATTCACATTTAAGCACTTTATTTCCTTTTGCTTTTGCCTTCTAAATATTTTGACCTCTGTGCAACCCCGTCACACACAGTTCTCTGCAGAGATGCCACCCCATTGACAGACACTGTGTTTTACCATCAGCCTTAGCACCAGTGCTCTCAATCAAAGCCTCTCATGAACACCTGGCACAAGTCAAAGTATGCACTATGCAAGTGTAATTAAATGAACGAAAAGAAATACAGAAACAGAGTATGATGACACAGCTAACTCTCTTGGCAAATGCAACATTATGTAAAACGTGAAATAAGAAAGGAATTAAATCACTTTTGAACTTTCATTGTTTGCATATCAATCCATATTTTTGGTATTAATGCTAAGGGCATGACAATAGGGCCAGTTTTAAAGCTATACAGCAGATACGTGCCTTTCCTGAAAGCACATATTTCTCCCTTTGCACTTGACTCTGACATTTGGATCAATTTATCAAGGGAACAAGAATCGTGCTTGTCTTTGGATCAATTTTGTGAGGAAACAAATACAGAAGCTCCACTTCTAAAGGAGACAGTGATTTGCAGCAGGGCCTGGGGTGTCACAGCGGAGGAGGTTAGTGTGACAAGGGGTCTCAGTCACAATAAAAATAACACAAGATTAGCATTATGACACTTACCATTACCGAAGATAAGGCACACATGCCTGCATCCACTCCTGCTGTGTGAGGAATGGGGAAAGGGTGGGATCTATGCCTGTGAATGACAGACAGCTGCAGGGGTGAAGACTCCAATGCCCAAGATCATGACACTAAAAGTGTCATTGGGCAATAATGGATACTGCCATAGACCACAATTGAAATGAAGGAGTTTAGAGCAGGCAGCCCTGCGTCGTGCGTCACAGTGTAGAAATTGTATTTACTGCCTGGCTTCCATCTCCTACTTCAGAGCGAAGGAGGGCAGGAAGCCTAGGAACAATAGCCGAAAGTTAAATACATCGATTTGTTTAGAGATACAACCGTATCTCTAAACAAATTGATCTGTTTAATATTTTTTAATGTAGATGTGCAGGAATTTCTGAGGGGCATAGCCCCTTAGTCATAAAGGAGAAAAACCCACTGCTGACCAGATGCAGCAGATGGGTTAGAGATTCTGGACCTTTCTCCCTTGCACTCCACAATCATATTCAGTCTGTCTTCAATAATCACTAATCTAGAAATTATGGTGTCCAGTTTGGCACTTAGTACGGCGTCAAACTCTGCCCTGAGTAGGTCAACCAAAACACCCACTGAGTTCAGACCCAGACATAAAGTATCCTCTGTTTGTGCCTCCGAGCTGGTCTGGATGAGTTTAGAAACAACAGCCCTCCTCCTATATTTGTTTGCTGTGCTCAGGCACTGAGACAAACAGAGTGCCCGCACTGGCTCAGTTATTAAGTCTGGCTCAGGTAAAGTACAAAGGTCCGGCTAGGGGGTGGGCACATTTGGCGGAATAGGGACTCAAGATAAGGCTGCACAAAGTGTGAGGAGAGATCACCCAAAGAGGGTATCAAGTTTGAATACCAGGAAAAGAGACTATGCTCTGACAAAGACAGGCAGCGCTCCACAAGTTCAATCTCTTTTAAGACAATGCCCACAGCATGTGCCCTGGAACCCATCAACAGTTGTAATTCCCGCAGGTGATGACAGAGGTTTGTTTGGGGTGTGAGTGCGTCTGACCTTAATAAGTAACCTTAAAGGGGGATGCGAATAGGTTGATGAACCTTTTGACTACGCTTCAGATGTTCCCACCGTATAAACCCCATACCAATACAGATCAATAACAAATAATTAATCATTAACATCAATAATCAATAACAATCAATAACATTAGTAATCAATAGGAGTCAGTAATTGTCACACACCATGACCTTGCAGTCATGAATAACCATACCTTAATGTAAAAGTTACAATGTTTATTTCCCTACATTAACAAAGCTAGTATGATGTAGGTTAATATCAAAATCAATTGATAAACATACAGAAACAAAACTGGCTGACTGAAACAACAAAAGAATCGCAATCTAATCAAAGCTTGAGCTACTACACATTCTAAAATAACAGTGCAAATTAATAACAAGAATAACTGTGCAAACAATATTACATACATTTAGATTCTGCAAAGAAAAGACATCATATGTTACTCCAGGTATTGAACTTCATTAGTGAGGGCCCTACCTAACACCAGATTAGAATAGCATGTTTGGGCTTTGTGCAAAATAATATAGTCAACACAAATTTGGAAAAACATCTAACTATGGCTCTATCAAAATAGCGCGGTTTGTACCTAGAAACAAAAGCAAATAGACATAGCAAACAATATCATAGTCAATATACCTATCCTCAGTTTGAATCAGAAAACTGTGACAGTCTTTGTCCTCAGGACATCGGTCTGGTCAGCAAGAGATCAGGATTCAGCATCAAAGTTCTGAAAACAGCAAAGAAGCAATAAAGTTAAGCATGTCTCTTCTCAAGATGGAAAATGGGCATAATGGGCCAAAGTGGCTTTTTGGGCAGTTCGAAAGTAAAGATGGTCTCTTCTCTCTGTGCAGTCTGGCTAAGTTAGTTTTCCTAAAACTACTTCCCAAGTCCCTATTGGTCAAGGGATCGCATGTTCACACATTGTCCAATAAAACAAAAATGTCAAATCTACATTTCTTTTAGTACACGGTTCACATGTCGATGATTGTCTCCTTTCGTACTGTTCTCATAATCCGGCTCATCAGGTAACAATATTCTAGCAGCTTATACTTCATTCAGTGTCTCCATTGCATTCTCCTGAGAAAGTCAGTCTTACACACATTACATATAACAATGTTGCATTAGCAAGTACAGCATCTCCTAGCAAGCGGTTCTCATGAGAAATACTTTTTAGCTACAAGCACATTAGATCAGCACAGTGGAAAATCGCAATTTAATTCTCTAAGCAGCCATTTTATTAAACACCTAAGAAATGCAGCTTGACATGAGGCTGTGCAGCTAGGCCAAGACCTCCGCTAAGTTAAGGCTTTCAATTAATAAAGCTAATACATAATACACAACCTTTAATATGATGTATTACTACATTAATCAAACAGGAGCTCAACATTTCATATCAATAAGCCATTAATAAGTACACTTCATGAACATTGATGGCCATTCACGTGGTCACACTTTCAAATGTGTGCATTTTTTTCACTATATTATTACATTTTCAATGCGAATTCAACACTCAGAACACATGAATATTCTTTAATAATTTCATTAATAAGACCAGCTTTAACAATCCCTCCTCTGATGACTAAATGTGTCATCACACTCAACCTTCACTCACAAATATTTGCTTCTGCTAAAATTTTGTCATTTCAATCACCTCAAACCTTCATTCCCTTTTCAAATGATTCCTTAACAAATTTTCACTTTTCCTTTCTTCCCTCCTCTGATTATTTTTCTTCTTCTTCAATTTGATCATTTTACACAATTTACATATTCCCTATATTCCAATTAAGCAAATCATAATAATCAATGTCCTTTGTATTATTTTCAATAATATCCCTTTCCCATTGTTGCTGAGCCACCCACTGAAGCAAATCCTTTTCCAACTTTCACCCAAACGCCTGGTTCTTTCAATTCTTTCAAATCATCACTCTCATTAGTCAGATTAATTAGTAAGCTACTACTTTCTGTACTATTGTCAGGAATGAACGAACAGCAATGCCTAGCATTAAGCATTTTGAAAACTCCACCATCCTTTGCTAAAAGAATGTCTAACGCAAGGCGGTTCTGAAGAGCCAATAGCTCTTTCAGTAGCTAATTGAGTATCTATCAGGATCATGACTCCTGAAAAATTTGTCAGCATGTTATCCTCAATAGTAGACAACTTTCGAATCTTTATTGAAATCAGAACAACTCCTACTGAAGGAATTATTGTTCCAAATATATCTCCTACTATACCAGAAGGGGACTCTTTCCTCTATCTAATATGATGGATGCAACTCAGTCACTTTCAGAAATTTCTTTAAGTCATCAAGTTGAAAATTAGTTTGGAAAACTATCCCCAAATAGCATGTCCCATTCCATCCTCTTGGAAGACGGTAGTGAGCATTAGGACCACCTATGTAATATATCCCAGAAATCTCTGGCTCTTGTCCATTCAACATAAAAGTTAATTTACTCTGGAACAAAAACACATGTCTACATTCACTTGTTCCCATAAATAAAGTGTCAGTGCGAGATTTAGGCCTATATACACAAAGCTTCCCTACGTGTTGCGCATCTAAAGCTAATTTTCCCTGTGTTTTTACTGCACTTTAAGCATAGTCATTCGTTTAAGTCCTTTTCTCTAAGCCTTTTTCTAACCTCTCCTTCAACGCCTTTCTCCTGTCATCGCCTTCATCTAAGAAGCTGTTTTCTAAAGGTGTAAGCAAGCATGTCAGGTTATTTCTGTGAGCACAAGCTATGCCAAAAGGTAATGTAGGTTCAAAGAAACCTCTAACTAATACTGTGTCAACATCCTTAGCTACTCTACTTAGGTATTTAATTATGGGGACAAACGAAAACACCACATCGTGGTTGGAATTGAAGTGCTGAATGTACTCCTGGTTATAGAATCTTGTTAGTAACAGACTACAACTAATCCCATAAGTTAGAGGCAAACTATGATAGGTAACTCCTTCTTGACTGATGAAGGAATCTGCGTACACACAAAACAATTCTTCGCATCCATCGCCTCAACATACTCACTAAATAACCGATAGAAGACATTAGAAGGAAGTTCCCCTTGGGCATTACTACCTTCATGCAGATACTCCTCATCTAACCTAAACTTCTCTATTGCTGTTAATGCAGTAGTTGTCTCTAAAGCTGAAGTATGGTTGGCTTCCCTTTTGTCAAGAACAGTCATACCCACAATCAATATCACAAACAATATCCCACACACAATTGCTAAACTAATACTTATGTATTTACAGCACTTATTATTCCAACTCTGCTGGCTAATGGTACTCATGATTTGTAAAGAATCAGAAAATAGAAAATAAAATTTAGAAAAACTGCAGCAAAAATCAAAAACAAAAATCTTCTTTCAGCAGTTATTTACAGCTCTCTTCCAGGATCCATTGTCAAAAATTGATTTAGCATCTTGTCAAAGTCAGTTTAGCAACTTGTCAAATCAGGTTTCAAAAGGTCAAATCAGGTTATCAAAGTCTTTTTCAGTTACTTTCAACAGAGTTTTTCTCTTTGCACTTTTTCCAGTCGTCTTAACAGTTCAGTTCATTAGCTTCCTTCAAGTACCAAAATATTGACCTGAAATGTTTCAATCAAAACAAAAAGACAAAAGCCCTTTCTGCCATTCACTTGTAGTTGCATACTCCCATTCAGGACCTACATACCTTCGACTTGCTATTCTCTTTCTTTTAAACTTTCGATCACCATTCAATTCTCCTTCATTTAGATCTTCTCTCCTTGTTCTATCTACTTCTTTCTTGATTGTTGTGTCAATAACTACTTCCTTCCTGTTCACTTCCCACCACTTTAGAGATACTGTGTTTGCTGGTTTTTAGACTATGCGCACTTTACCACTGCTAACCAGTGCTAAAGTGCATATGCTCTCTCCCTTTAAACATGGTAACATTGGATCACACCCAATTGGGCTATTTAATTTACTTATAAGTCTTTAGTAGAGTGCACTATATGTGCCCAGGGCCTTTAGATTAAAAGCTACCAGTGGACCTGGAGCACTGATTGTGCCACCCTCTTCAGTAGCCCCTTAACCTTGCAAGGACTGTGTGTGCAGTTCCACTGCCAATTCGACTTGGCATTTAAAAGTACTCTTGACTTTTGCCAAGCCTAGAACTCCCCTTTTTCTACATATAAGTCACCCCTAAGGTGTGCCCTAGGTAACCTGTAGGGCAGGGTGCTGTGTAGGTAAAAGGCAGGACATGTACCTGTGTAGTTTACATGTCCTGGTAGTGTAAAACTCCTAAATTCATTTTTAGACTACTGTGAGGCCTGCTCCCTTCGTAGGCTAACATTGGGGCTGCCCTCATACATTGTTTGAGTGGTAGCTGCTGATCTGAAAGGAGTAGGAAGGCCATGTTTAGTATGACCAGAATGGTAATATAAAATCCTGCTGATTGGTGAAGCTGGATTTAATATTACTATTTTAGAAATGCCACCTTTAGGAACCGAGCATTTCTATGCACTTAAATCTTTCTGTGCCTTGCATTCCACATCTGGCTGGGTTTAGTTGGCAGCTCCTTCTGCATTTACTCAGACACACCTCAAACACAGGATAGTCAGCCTAACTTGAGGGTGGAGGGCCTGCTCTCACACAAAGGACTGCCACACCCCCTACTGGGACCCTGGCAGACAGGATTGAACTGAAAGGGGACCTGGTGCACTTCTAAGCCACTCTTTGAAGTCTCCCCTATTTCAAAGGCACATTTGGGTATAAAAGCAGGGCCTCTGCCCTACCACCTCAGACACTTGCTGGAGAAGAAACCTGAACCAGAACCAGAGCCTGCACCCTGACAAGAACTGCCTGGCTGCCCAAAGGACTCACCTGACTGCTTTCTGAAGAGGACTGCTGCCTTGCTGTTGACCTGCTGTCTTGCTGCTCTCCTGCTGTGCTGCAGAAGTGCTCTCCAAGGGCTTGGATAGAGTTTGCCTCCTGTTCAAAGACTTCTCTCCTGCAGCTGAAATCCCTGCTCGACGAAAAATTTGACGCACCGCCTGCCAAGAACGACACACAGCCTGCTCGCGGTGAAAAATTCACCGCACGCTGGGTCAGGAATGACGCAGCCCAACTTCGCAACAGAAGATCGACGCAGCGCCACTGACGCGACCGGAACTTCGACGCACGGCCCTACTGGATCGACAAAAAAAGAGAGGAATCGACACAGAACCTGCCATGCGGAAGAAAATTCCACACATCGCCTACTAGAATCGACGCAGCCCCTGTGACTTCGCTCCGCAAGCCTAGGATTCCACGCACCATCCCTGGGGTGTCTGAAAACCCCACAACCCATAGAGGATCCAAGTCAGTGCGCCGGAAATCGATGCAACATCTTCCCCGCATTGAAAATACCAACGCAAGTCCGTATGCGAAGGGGCGAAACAGACACACACTCACCGTTTTTCATGCATCTCCTCCTCTGTGGTCCCTTGCGAGGATTTTTCAACGCAAACCAGATACTTTGCCCTGCAAGAGACACTTGTTGTTTCTAGGAGAACTTAAGACACTTTTTATTGCTTTTACAGTAATATTTCAACTCTAAGACATTTGATATCACTTTCAGTGATATCCCTGCATTTGCTTATTTCATCTTTAATCATTTAGACCTGCATTTATCCAGATAAATATTAAATATTTTTCTAAGCACTGTGTGGTGTATTTTTGTGGTGCTATATTGTGTTATTGTATGATTTATTGCACAAATACTTTACACATTGCCTTCTAAGTTAAGCCTGACTGCTCAGTGCCAAGCTACCATAGGGTGGGCCCAAGCTAATTTGGTCTGTGTGTGACTTACCCTGACTAGAGTGAGGGTCCTTGATTGGACAGGGGGTAACCTGACTGCCAACCAAAGACTCAATTTCTAACACTTCCTGTTTGCTTGTGACTCCAGCCACTTGTCTCCTTTCAGTGGACTCTTAGTCAATGCTCTTTTCAGTGTTGAACTTGAAACTTCTTCTTGCTCTGCTGTGTTTTCTCTTGACGGACCTGCAACTGGTTCAAGAGGAGTTAGATCACAATGGCCACCTCAACTCCTTCTCCTGTGGGGGTCTGGAACCTGCTCTATCTGTCTCTCAAAATCATCTACTTCTGGAAAGCCCTCCTCTGACTAGGCTCTCCTGCTGCCTCAATTGAGATTGGCTCACAGTCACCCTCCTGGAGGTCTTCTCCTTCGTCTCTGACAGGAGTGACTGAACCATCCTCAATGGATCCAGCCTCAGTTCCTCTTTCTTCTCTTTCTGCCTCTGAGGCTTGTCTTGTCACAGTTGTTGGTGCTCTCAACAACTCTTCTTCATTGTCCAAAGGACATGCCACTTTCTTCATGTGGCTGCCGTGGATCCAATGTGGAACTCCGGTGCACTTCACAGCTGTGGTAATAACCAGAACTACCTGGAACAATCCTTTCCAGCGTGGCTCCAAACACGTCTTCCGCTCGTGTTTCCAGACCACAACCCAGTCACATGCTCTCAGGTTGTGCCCTGGTTCATGAATTTGTGACACTGTGGTGGTCTCCACCTGCTGAGAGAAAGAGCAAACCACATCAGCCAGACCTCTGCAGTAGTCCAACACCATATCATCTGGAATCTTGACAAGTGCATTTGCAGGCACTGCTGGCAACCTCATGGCTTGGCCCATAAGGCTCTCATGCAGCGACAATCCTGTCTTTCTGTAGTCCTGATGCTTCAGGGCAGTAACTACAATGCAACTTCTGCTCAATGTTCAATGCTGCACACAGTAATTCAATTACTTCATTGTTGAAGTGACTTCCCATATCTGATTCTAAAGAGATCTGAACCCCAAAATGTGGTATCAGTTTCCTAAGCAGTAATTTCATTACTGTGAGGCTGTCATTTCTTTGTGTAGGGTACACTTCAATCCAATGACGAAAAATGCAAACAATCACCAACACATATCTCAAATCTCCACACACAGGCACCTCAATAAAATCCATTTGCATTCTGCTGAATGGACCTCCTGCTCTTCCAATTTGGCTGAAATTAACCACTGTCCCTTTCCCCACGTTAATCTGCTGGCACATGATGCAACAATGGCAAACTGCTTCAGCAACCTGTCTAAACCTTGGGTTGAACCAATTGTGCTTGAACAAACGAATCATGGCATCCCTCCTAACATGTGCTTGACCATGATAATACCTAGCCATTTGAGACAAAAGACTGTTTGGCAGAACCAATTGACCCTCTTCTGAAACCTACAGTTCATCCTGTCTTTGTACACATTTCATTTTGCTCCATGAATGTTTTTTCTCCCTGTCAACATTATTCTGCAATGTTTTCAATTCTTCCAATGTATCTGTTACTTTCAGTGCATGACTTGGACATGTTTCATCTTCTTCAGGTAACAATTCCCACTCATCTTTGAACAATATACAGTTCAATGCCAAAACCTTGCCACTTGATCCGCATATCCATTTCCCATTGACACAAAGTCTTGCGATTTCAGATGTGCACTGCATTTCAATCAATCAATCAATCAATCAATTATTTGTTAAGCGTGCTACTCACCTGATAGGGTCTCAAGGCACTGGGGGGGGGTGCTACTGTTCAAAGAGCCATGTTTTGAGGCGCTTTCTGAAGGCTAGGAGGTCCTGGGTCTTGCGTAGGTTGGTGGGAGTGATTTACAGGTTTTGGCGGCGAGGTGGGAGAAGGATCTTCCGTCGGAGGTGGTGCGTTGGATGCGGGGGACTGTTGCAAGGGCGAGGTCAGCGGAGCGGAGCTGGCGGGTCAGGATGTGGAAGTTAAGTCGTTAGTTGAGGTAGGCAGGTCCGGTGTTGTGGAGGGCTTTGTGAGCGTGGATTAGGATTTTGAAGACAATCCCTTTGTTGATGGGCAGCCAGTGTAGGGATCTGAGGTGGATGGAGATGTGCTCGTGGTTAGGGAGGTTACGGATGAGACATGCGCAGTGTTCTGGATGCTCTGAAGTTTTCTCTAAAGCTTGGCTGTGGTCCGTGCTTAGTGGGCGTTACCGTAGTCTAGTCTGCTGCTGACGAGGGCGTGGGTGACCGTTCTTCTGGTTTCCATCGGGGTCCACTTGAAGGTCTTGCATAGCATACGGAGGGTGTTGAAGCAAGAGGATGATATGGCATTGACTTGCTGAGTAATAGAAAGAGACGAGTCTCGTATGAAGCCGAGATTCCGTGCATGGGTGTCAGGGGTGGTCCTAGGGTGGAAGGCCACCATGAGTCATTCCATGCTGTCTTGTTGGGTCCAAAGATGATGATCTCGCTTTTTCCTGAGTTCAGTTTCAGGTGGCTTGCTGTCATCCAATTGGCGATGGCGAGGGGTCCGGCGTGGAGGTTGTTCTTGGCGGTAGAGGGGTTTCTCGTGAGGGAGAGGATGAGCTGGGTGTCGTCGGCGTAGGAAATGATGTTGAGGCCGTGGGGGCGGGCGATGCTGGCGAGCAGAGCCATGTAGATATTGAAGAGGGTGAGGCTGAGTGAGGATCCTTGGGGAATCCACATATGGTCTTCGTGGCTTTAGACCGGAAAGGAGGGAGGCGAACTCTTTGGGTTCTTTCGGAGAGGAAGGAAGTGAGCCAGTCCAGGGCTTTGTGGTGGATTCCGGCATCGAAGAGGCGTGTGCGAAGTGTTTTGTGGCATACGGTGTCGAAGGCTGCCGAGAGGTCGAGAAGGATAAGGGCAACGGTTTCACCCTTGTCAAGTCTGGTCCTGATGTCATCAGTGCAGGCGATGAGGGCGGTCTCGGTGCTGTGGTTTTTGCGGAATCCCGACTGGGAGACGTCGAGTATGTTGTTGTCCTCCAGGAAGCGGGACAGTAGTTTGTTGACTATCTTCTCTATGACCTTCATGGGGAAGAGGAGTAGAGAGATAGGTCGGTAGTTTGTGAGGTCTTCGGGGCCTGCTTTGGGTTTTTTGAGCAAGGCGTTGACTTCGGCGTGTTTCCAAATATCTGGGAAGGTGGCGGTCTCAAAGGAGCTGTTGATGACGGATCGGAGCTGGGGAGCGATGATTTGGCTGGCCTTGTTGAAGACGTGGTGGGGGCAGGGATCTGTTGGAGAGCCAGAGTGTATGGAGCTCATGGTTTTGCTGGTTTCTTCATCGTTTGCGGGGGTCCAGGTGCTCAGTACGTTGGTGTGACACAGTGCTGTGGGGTTGGCTGCATTGGTGATGGTGGGTGGCGGCGTTATGAAGCTTTCGTGTATGTCTGCGATCTTTCGGTGGAAGTAGCTGGAGAGGGAGTTGCAGAGGTCTTGCGAGGGCGGAGGATCAATGGCGCAGGATTTCAGTTTGGTGAGTTCTTTGATGATGGTGAAAAGTTCCTTCCTGTTGTGTGTGTTGCTGTCTATGCATTCTATGTAGAAGGATATTTTGGTGGTCCGGATGAGCTGGTGGTGTTTGCGCATGGCTGATTTGTGGGCGGAGAAGATGCTCAGTAATGATTCTTGGAGCCAGGCTTTCTCAGTTTTCCGGCATTCTCGTTTGGAGGTCTGAAGTTCTGTGGTGAACCAGGGAACTGTCTTGTTGATGCGGGTGTTGCTGGGATTTTTGAGTGGAGCGAGGGAGTTTGCGCACGCATCGAGCCATCGTTTGAGGTTGAGGGCAGCGGTGTTGGGGTCGTTGGTAATGGGTGGTGTAGATTGGGCAAGGTTGGAGATCAGTTGTTCCTTGGAGACCTCGTTCTACTTGCGGTGAGGGATAGGAGGTTGTTGGTGGTGGGTGGTGGGCTTCAGGAAGGAGAAGTGGACGCAGTGGTGATCAGTCCATTGGAGTTTGGTCGTGTGAGTGAAGGCGATGTGGCTGCTGGAGGAGAATATGGCGTCAAGAGTGTGTCTGGCTGAGTGGGTGGGCGAGGTGACCAGTTGCTTGAGGCCAAGGTTTGCGAGGTTGTCCAGCAGGGCAATGGAGTTGCAGTCTCTGGCGCTCTTCAGGTGGAAATTTAGGTCGCCGGGGAGCAGGTAGTCCGTGGAGGTGAGAGCGCAGGGCTGATAGCGTCAGCGATGGCATCACAGAATAGGGGAGGGGGGCCTGGTGGTCTGTAGATAAGGGGACCTCTCAAGGTGGTGTTGGCATTGATGTGTATCTGAAAGTGTAGGTGCTCTGCGGCGTCCAGGGTGTCGTTGGTGTTGGTGGAGATCCTGATGGAGTTTCTGTGTATTATGGCAATTCCCCATCCTGGTTTGTTGATACGGTCTCTTCGGTTGATTTTATAACCCTACGGGATGGCAATGGCAATGTCGGGTTCTGATGAGGGGTTCTTCCATGTTTCAGTGATGAAGGCGATGTCGGAAGAGGCTGTCGTGAGTAGGTCCCAAAGCTCGATGGTGTGCTCGTGGTTGGAGCGGGTGTTGAGAAGGATGCAGCTGAGGTGTTTGGGGTGTTTGGTGTTGTTGTGGTGCTTGTTGGCTTGAGAGCAGGAGAAGTGGCATGAGTGACATGTGAAAGGTCCGTGGGTGTGTCTGGATTCAGACTGGGCGCAGGCGGTGTTCCGGCCGGGGTTGAGAGCGTGGAGCTCTGTGGTGGAGTAGAGGCGTGTGGGGGCGTGGGAGCTGCGTGGACCAGGGGGACGGGTGCTGGGCACGGTCCCGGCTCAGACGGGCTTGCCTCTGTCAGGGGGTCACACTCTGCACCGCTCAGCGGGCGCCATTAAGAAGGGGAGGTGGGAGGGAGGAGCAGCTGGGAGGTTAGAGGGTGTGGCCAATGGGGGCACAGGGGGGTGGGGCTGCAGGGGACGCAGCGGCAGGGACGGGGAAACCAGCAAGAGCAGGAAAAAGGTCACAATGCAAAAAAAAGGAAAACAAAACAAAGCAAAGCAGACACAGCAAATGGGCAACAAAGAGTACAGGGAAAACAAAATACAAAAGAGAATACAAAAACAGAATACAAAATACAATATGCAGAAGATATGCCTACCACTAGACACCAGGGAAGGAGGGCATTGAACTCTCTTAGCAGCAAGGGCAGGGTCTGGGACACAGAGGCAGTCTGGTGGAGCTTATCGCTGTGTCGAGTGTCTCCTGGCCTTAAGGCAGGTCAGGGGGTCACACTCGGCACCGCGTAGCGGCCGCCATTAAGAAGGGGAAGTGGGAGGGAGGAGAAGCTGGAAGGCGGGAGGGTGTGGCCAATGGGGGTGCAAGGGGGCGGGGCAGCAGGGGACGCAGCGACAGGGACGGGGAAACCGCCAAGAGCCGGAAAAAGGTCACAAGGCAAAAAAAAGGTAAAAAGGAAAAAGATGAAGCGGAGCAGACACAGCAAATGGGCAAGAAAGAGCGCAACAGAACAGGAAAAACAAAATAAAAAAGAGAATACAAAAACAGAATACAAAATACAATATGCGGAAGAAACGCCTACCACTAGACACCAGGGAAGGAGGGCCTCAAACTCTCTTAGCAGAAAGAGCGGGGTCTGGGGCACGGAGGCAGACTGGTGGAGCTTATCGTAGTGTTGAGTGTCTCCTGGCCTTAAGGCAGGTCGGGGGTCACACCACAGCACCACGGCAATCTTTTCAGGTGTTTGGATAGCATGCAACAATTCTTTAATTCTCTCACCATTTCTCACTAGTGAACCAGGAGAGGTCATGAAACCTCTCTGCGACCACAACTGGGTAAAATCATGGACTATTCCAAATCCATACTGGCTATTTGTATAGATGGTAACTTTCAGCTGAGCAGAAACATGGCAATATTCTCCTTGAAGCCAAGACGCTTCCAGGATACCAGACATTGTGCACACGGCATATCCTGCTCTCAGTGTCCCTGTTTTATCTCTTAGGCATGAGCCATCAACAAAGGCAATTTGATCACTTTCTTCCAATCGGGTGTCTCTAGTATCAGGTCTCAGTTTTGTGCACAGACCAGTTACTTCAAGACAATCATGCTCAATGTCTTCCAATTGTTCAATTTCAACATTTTTATTTGGAAGCAAGGTTGCCGGGTTGAGCACTGTACGTCTTTTCAATGACACATTTGGTGACCCTCTCATACTCGTCTCATATCTGGTCAATCTTGCACCTGTTTGGTATTGGGTCTTCATCTTTGTAAGTAGAATCTCGATGGAGTGAGGGACCATAATAGTTAAGGGGTGTCCCATCACAATGCCTTCACACTGTGTGAGGCTGTGTCCAACCGCTGCAACTGTATGCAGACAACCTGGTAAGTCTGCTGCAACTGGGTCCGAAGTAGCTGAAAAATATGCTACTGGGCGGCTTACACCTCCATGGACCTGTGTCAAGGCAGACAAAGAACATGCATCACGCTCATGACAGAACAATATGAAAGGTTTAGTGTAGTCAGGCATACCCAGAGTCGGAGCTTTGCACAGACTCTCTCTCAGTTCAGAAAACGCTTTCATGCAACCCTGGTCTACCACTATGGGATCAGTGACCTCCTTGTGGGTCAGCTTCTGCAAGGGCTTGGAAATGACTGAGAAATTGGGAATCTATTGGCGGCAGTAGCCTACCATCCCTAAGAACATCCTGACATCTCTCTGAGTGGTCGGGGTATTCATCTGCAGTATGGTTGTGACCCTTTCTCTGGATATTTTCCTTGATCCCTTCTCAATCTGGTGACCCAAATACTTCACCTCTTTCTGACAGTATTGCAATTTAAGTGGTGATACTTTAAGACCATACTTTCCTAAATGGCTCAGCAAGGCAATCGTGTCATATTTGCACTTGTCCCTTGTTTTGGACTCAATCAACAAGTCATCAATTTACTGTACCATAGTCGATTGGAAAGGCAATTAAAGACTCCAAATTCTTTTTCAAGATCTGATTGAATATAGAAGTTGAATCTGAAAATCCTTGAGGAATTTAAAACCAACAGTAAACTCGGTTTGCAAATTCGAAACAAATGAGAAATTGGCTGTCCTCATGAGGAGGCAGAGAAAAGAAGACTTGTGACAAATCAATGACAGTGAACCATTCAGCATCACAGCTGGATTTGGCCCCACGGGGCAACATTTGATAACAATGTCATTTATTTTTCTCAAATCCTGGACAATTTGAACTTTCTCACAGAGATTTTTCAATCCCGTTATCGGTGAATTACATGGGCTGCTCAACACTTCCTTTAAAACCCTTTGGTTTACAAATTTGGCAGTTATCTGGGCAACCTCTATAAGAATATCTTGCGTATGTGGCACTGGGGAATCTGAGGAAAAATTGTGTTCGGCTTTACAGAAATTTCAATTGGCTCAACTCCCTTTATCAGACCTATGTCTTTCACTGACAGATCCCACACTTTCTCTTTAACTGTTCCCTGTAAGTCAGGATGAAGCTCCTTCACTGCGAACACTGGGAAGAAATTAATTAGATGGTATTCCTCATTTATGGTTTCACACTTTGTCTCTGGAGCTGGATCATCTTCATCATGGCTATTCATCTGTATCTCGATTCCATCATTTGAACAAGTAAACAAGCACCTCGTTTTATAAAGCAAGTCTCTTCCCAGTTGGGATACTGGACTTGAAGCGTAGACTACGAATTTGTGCAATCCCTGAAAGTGGCCAATTTTAACCTGTACTGGATCTGTAATCGGGTTGGTCAAATACTGATTTCTTGAAAGGGGCAAGTTTGGAACTTCAGCACTTCTTACTGTAGAGTGTATAGCTCCTGTGTCAACCAAGAAGGAAACTCTGTGACCCATGACTTTTCCCTTTACATAGGGACCTTTCTGATCTACTTCTAAGGGAGCTGCAAGCACATGCGCCTCCTCATCTGAACTCTCACTCACCCAATCATTGTTTATTCCATTCTCACTGTGTATCGGGAATTGGTGAACTGTGTTATTACTTTGGTTGGATCTGTGACCTGTTGAGGAACTATCACTTGCTGCTGTTCCATTGGGGCTTGAGGTATTTGGATTTGCTGTCTAGGTACCATGGGAAGCTGCTGTTGCATTGGCTGCAACTGTGTCATTTGTACGCGTGGCATTTGCACCTACTGCATGGGTTGAAAATTCTGCATTTGATTCACAATATTTTGAAAATTCAGATTAGTACCTCTCATTCTCGCTCCTCATGTTTTGGAATTAGTTGATGTCATTCATTTGCTGAATGACACCTTCCTGCACCATCATCGGACACTCCCATTTCCAGTGTCCGACTGCTCCCCAAGCATGACAAGGCAACAATTTCTTCATTCCCTGCACATCATTCTGAACCAGGTTTCCCTGCTGCTGCTGTGGAAGCTGTTGTGGACAATTTCCCTGCATCCCTGTTTGTGCAGCTTTAGTCTGCATCACTATCGCCTTCTCTTTCAGCTTTCTCTGATTCAATTCAATCTCATCACTACAGTATATGGAATTCTGCAATACTTTATCAATCGGCTTTACTTGCCAGCAAATCAAATTACTTTTAATCTTCTGGATAATTTCAGGTATCAATCCTTCCACGAACCTGAACACAAAATGAATCATGTCTTTCGGTTCAATTGTCTTAGTGCCACTGTAATGCTTAAATGCCTGCAACAATGTCTCATAATATGCATGTATCGACTCTTTTTCTTCTTGAGCTGTCCTGTCTATTCTCTGCCAGTCAATGTTTTTCGGTGAAATTCTCATCTTCAGGAATCCAATCACCTTGTAGTAATATTTAATTACCTCAAGAGACAGCTCACCTGTAACCTGATCTCTCTCTGAATCCCAACAGAATATATTGTGGCAGCATCATACGTAATCTAACTTCAGCATGAGTGGAAAAAATAATTCCAATTACAAGAGCACGGTGCATAGCCAATGAATTGAGGTTACAATCTATGTGATTAGCCAGTATGGTTTTCGTGTTGTCCATGATTTTGGACACAGCGGTTTGGTGACATCCGCTGACAAATGCATTAGAAATGGGCTACAAATTTTGAATTTATTAGAAGCTTTGCAGATCCCTAAAATAATTTCAGTGGTAAATGTGCCACACATAAGAGTGGAGATGAAATGGTTACAACTGGAAATAATTTTGCTGATCAAGTTGCAAAGTACTGTACTTTCATGTCTGGTACACTAGAAACAAATGAAAATTCATAATATGAAAAAGAAAATGGCCATAGTTTCTTGTCAATGTCGGCTCCATCTCATGAATACTTGGGGAATTGCAAAACGAACTGCCAGGGGATGAAAAGAAAAGATGGGAAAATGCAGGATGTTCAAAAGGTGATAATGAAATCTGGCACTCAAATGATCAAGAGTTGTACAACCTGATTGCATATGATTACAAATAGCGAGGTAATTTCATGTACTTACACCTGTTGTCATGATGTCGTGACCAGAACATGAAAAAAGCTTTGGTTCATTCCTCCTTTTAAAGCCATTGCAGATTGTTTTGCCAAAGTGTATAACTTGCAAAAGTTAAATGTTCACAAAGAACTAAATTTATCATGAGCCACGTAGGGAATTCAGAAGTTCCTTTCACAAGATTACAACTAGATTTTGTTGAAATTCTACCATGTAATAATTTGACGTATATTTTGGTGATTGTATGCCTGTTTCGTAGGGGGGTGGGCAGGAAATGTGATGTACTCACTGTAGTCAAGCTTTTACGTGAGGGTGTTTATTGGACTTGGCCCTCTCTGCAGGGTCACCCACAATTTTTTCACTTCACCCCTCATATTTTTGCTGAATTCATTTTATTGGCTTTGGGACCCTGTGCACTTTACCAGTGCTAAAATCTATGTGATCTCTCCTTTAATCATGGGAAAATAGGCCTACACCTGATTGGCATCTTTAATTTACTTATAAGTCCCTTTTAGAGTGGTATACCATATATTCAGGGCCTGTAAATGAAATGCTACTAGGGGGCCTGCAGCACTTATTGTGCCACTCACTGATGTAGCCCCTTAAAACATGACCCAAGTCTTCCAATGCAACCCGAATGCAGTTTTTTTAAACTGCTGATTCAACTTGGGAATATAACCTCCTTGCTAAGCCTTAATCTCCCCTTTTATGATATATGTCATGCTATGTGTAGGAGGCTGGACTGGCTTGTAGTGGGTACCAAGGGGTACTTGCACCTTGCACCAGGCCCAGTTATCCCTTATTAGTGTATAGGGTGTCTAGCAGTTTAGGCTGAGAGATAATGGTAGCTTAGCAGAGCAGCTTAGGCTGAACTAGGAGACGTGCGAAGCTACTACAGTACCACTTAGTGTCATATGCACAATATCATAAGAAAACACAATACACAGTTATACTAAAAATAAAGGTACTTTATTTTTATGACAATATGCCAAAGTATCTTAGAGTGTACCCTCAGTGAGAGGATAGGAAATATACACAAGATATATATACACAATAGCAAAAATATGCAGTATAGTCTTAGAAAACAGTGCAAACAATGTATAGTTACAATAGGATGCAATGGGGAAACATAGGGATAGGGGCAACACAAACCATATACTCCAAAAGTGGAATGCGAACCACGAATGGACCCCAAACCTATGTGACCTTGTAGAGGGTCGCTGGGACTATTAGAAAATAGTGAGAGTTAGAAAAATAACCCTCCCCAAGACCCTGAAAAGTGAGTGCAAAGTGCACTAAAGTTCCACTAAGGACAAAATAGTCGTGTTAGAGGAATAATGCAGGAAAGACACAAACCAGCAATGCAACAACTGTGGATTTCCAATCTAGGGTACCTGTGGAACAAGGGGACCAAGTCCAAAAGTCACAAGCAAGTCGGAGATGGGCAGATGCCCAGGAAATGCCAGCTGCGGGTGCAAAGAAGCTTCCACTGGACAGAAGAAGCTGAGGTTTCTGCAGGAACGAAAAGGGCTAGAGACTTCCCCTTTGGTGGACGGATCCCTCTCGCCTTGGAGAGTTGTGCAAAAGTGTTTTCCCGCCGAAAGGACGCCAACAAGCCTTGCTAGGCGCAAATCGTGCGTTTAGCGTTTTTGGACGCTGCTGGGGCCCAGGAGGGACCAGGAGGTCGCAAATTGGACCTGAAGAGAGAGGGGACATCGAGCAAGACAAAGAGCCCTCACTGAAGCAGGTAGCACCCGGAGAAGTGCCAGAAACAGGCACTACGAGGATGTGTAAAACGGTGCTCGCCGAAGTTGCACAAAGGAGTCCCACGTCGCCGGAGACCAACTTAGAAAGTCGTGCAATGCAGGTTAGAGTGCCGTGGACCCAGGCTTGGCTGTGCACAAAGGATTTCCGCCGGAAGTGCACAGGGGCCGG
The DNA here is from genome assembly GCF_031143425.1 of Pleurodeles waltl. Taxonomy (NCBI): domain Eukaryota; kingdom Metazoa; phylum Chordata; class Amphibia; order Caudata; family Salamandridae; genus Pleurodeles; species Pleurodeles waltl. Next base: position 398,527,570 of record NC_090447.1, on the reverse strand, counting down.
AGTAGCTGCAAAGTCGCGGTTCCCAGCAATGCAGCCCAGCGAGGTAAGGCAAGGACTTACCTCCACCAAACTTGGACTGAAGAGTCACTGGACTGTGGGGGTCACTTGGACAGAGTCGCTGGATTCGAGGGACCTCGCTCGTCGTGCTGAGAGGAGACCCAAGGGACCGGTAATGCAGCTTTTTGGTGCCTGCGGTTGCAGGGGGAAGATTCCGTCGACCCACGGGAGATTTCTTCGGAGCTTCTGGTGCAGAGAGGAGGCAGACTACCCCCACAGCATGCACAAGCAGGAAAACAGTCGAGAAGGCGGCAGGATCAGCGTTACAGAGTTGCAGTAGTCGTCTTTGCTACTATGTTGCAGGTTTGCAGGCTTCCAGCGCGGTCAGCAGTCGATTCCTTATCAGAAGGTGAAGAGAGAGATGCAGAGGAACTCGGCTGAGCTCTTGCATTCGTTATCTAAAGTTTCCCCAGAGACAGAGACCCTAAATAGCCAGAAAAGAGGGTTTGGCTACCAGGAGAGAGAATAGGCTACTAACACCTGAAGGAGCCTATCAGCAGGAGTCTCTGACGTCACCTGGTGGCACTGGCCACTCAGAGCAGTCCAGTGTGCCAGCAGCACCTCTGTTTCCAAGATGGCAGAGGTCTGGAGCACACTGGAGGAGCTCTGGACACCTCCCAGGGGAGGTGCAGGTCAGGGGAGTGCTCACTCCCCTTTCCTTTGTCCAGTTTCACGCCAGAGCAGGGGCTAAGGGGTCCCTGAACCGGTGTAGACTGGCTTATGCAGAATTGGGCACATCTGTGCCCAAGAAAGCATTTCCAGAGGCTGGGGGAGGCTACTCCTCCCCTGCCTTCACACCATTTTCCAAAGGGAGAGGGTGTCACACCCTCTCTCAGAGGAAGTTCTTTGTTCTGCCATCCTGGGCCAGGCCTGGCTGGACCCCAGGAGGGCAGATGCCTGTCTGAGAGGTTGGCAGCAGCAGCAGCTGCAGTGAAACCCCAGGAAGGGCAGTTTGGCAGTACCAGGGTCTGTGCTACAGACCACTGGGATCATGGAATTGTACCAACAATGCCAGGATGGCATAGAGGGGGCAATTCCATGATCATAGACATGTTACATGGCCATATTCGGAGTTACCATGGTGAAGCTACATATAGGTAGTGACCTATATGTAGTGCACGCGTGTAATGGTGTTCCCGCACTCACAAAGTTCAGGGAATTGGCTCTGAACAATGTGGGGGCACCTTGGCTAGTGCCATATAGGTGACTTATAAGTTACTTAAGTGCAGTGTAAAATGGCTGTGAAATAACGTGGACGTTATTTCACTCAGGCTGCAGTGGCAGGCCTGTGTAAGAATTGTCAGAGCTCCCTATGGGTGGCAAAAGAAATGCTGCAGCCCATAGGGATCTCCTGGAACCCCAATACCCTGGGTACCTCAGTACCATATACTAGGGAATTATAAGGGTGTTCCAGTAAGCCAATGTAAATTGGTAAAAATGGTCACTAGCCTGTCAGTGACAATTTGGAAAGAAATGAGAGAGCATAACCACTGAGGTTCTGATTAGCAGAGCCTCAGTGAGACAGTTAGTCACTACACAGGTAACACATTCAGGCACACTTATGAGCACTGGGGCCCTGGGTTACCAGGGTCCCAGTGACACATACAACTAAAACAACATATATACAGTGAAAAATGGGGGTAACATGCCAGGCAAGATGGTACTTTCCTACACTATGATAGGCATTAGTTAGTCAATAGGGCAGGGTGCATTGTAAACAAAAGGTTGGACATGTACCAGGTAGCGAAAAACTCCTAAATTCGTTTTTCACTACTGTGAGACTTACCTCTCCCATAGGATTACATTTTATGTTTGGTGTCTGAGAAATTGTGATTTAAAACCCTCTTTAATGGTGAAGACATATTTGAAGTTATAATTTTGAAAATACTACTTTTAGAAAGTTCGGGCATATTTATAATGCCCTAGCGCCACATTGTGCCACATTAACGTTATTATTTTTTATGTTGATGTGGCCCAACAAGACCAAAATCCCCGTGCCGTATTTACAGAGTGGCGCAATGCATGCATTGCACCACTCTGTAACCCTTTGCACTACATTATGCCTGCACAGGGCATAATGTATGCAAAGGGAGCGTTCCTCCGTTAGGGGAGCTGGAAAAATGGCGTAAGGAAATTTATGAGATTTCCTTGCACCATTTTGTACGGCACTCTTAAAGCCTGCTCAAGAGCAGGTGTTAAAAGGGGACTTCCATTCTTTAGAATGGGGTCCTATGTACTCTGCAGGAGTAGAGCCAATATTTTGGTACTACTCCTGCAGAGTACATCAATAGCGTCATGAGAAATTATGCTATTGCCCATACCCTGCGCCATGGTGCGCCATATATTAAATATAGCACATATATCGTGGCAGAAGGGGGGTGCTAAGGGGCACAGGGAAAGTGGCGCTGCACTCAGTGTAGCGTCACTTTCCATAAATCTGCCCCTTGATATTTTCCTGCCCTATTTAGTGCCTGCATCCTGTTATTGGGTCACATGAATGAATGTAGTTGGCAGCTGGACTTTGTTTATTTTTCCCACACAGCCGCACAATAATGGGATTGGGTGTGCCTGGATGGGCCATCAACTGGCATAATGGGTGGAACAGAGCTGGGCACAGCCCCTCTTGTGCCAGGACCAAGAAAACACTAACCTGAATTGTTCCAGGAGTCTGCAGGAGCAAAACCGAGAACACAAATCCTCCTGAAGGCTGACACCATGTACATTGCACCAACAACTGGGAACAGCCCCCAAGGGAAAGAGGGTTGCGAAAAGAGAAAAAGAAGAGAGTTGTTTGACTTCTTCTATGAACTGGATGGGTGTCGTCTGACTTTCTTGTTTGCCGATTTCCAAGGTCTCAATGTTAGTGGAGCTGATGATCCCTTTCTGTTTAGAGGAAGAAGAGGAAATGTTATACTCTCAAACTATTACCCTGTCCCACCAAATTCCACTCAGTCCTCACTTCCCAGTTGTGTACTTTGTCTTTATGAGGAATGGAGTGTTGGGGCCTCTCATGACTCTTTCTGTAGCAGTGTGTCAGTAAGCAGCATGGCTGATAATCATGTCTCTCTCTCCCAAATGAGGGTTTGTTGTTTTGTTATTCCATAAATAACAAAACATACAAAGAATACAAACATACAAACATAAAGTTTTCTTTGTCCGAAAGAAGGTGGAGTGAACCATTGGAAAGACCACTGAAACGCTGTGTCAACACTTTTTTATAAACACTTGTATATGAGCAACCCTTAGCTGCATATATTGTTTGATATGTTTTATTAACAAAGGTTTTTATGCAAAAAAAATCAAATAAGTATATTTTTATGCAAAAAATATTGTATGAGTGTTTGTAGTTTTGATTGTGAAGTTTTTACATTTTTTATGAATATTGTGCAATAGGTTCTATAAAGAAAATGTATATGTGAACAACCAATGAAGTAAGAATTGAGAGCACCTAGGGATTGTTTTGAATAAATCTGGAAAAAAAGTTATGAGCTTATAATAAATGAAAATATTATTGGTATAAATAAGAAAAGGATGGTAACAGGTGTGTGTTTTGTATCTAAAGGACAGGTTCTAACATGGCAAGAACATAACCACTATATCAAAATTGAGTAGTGGTGTACCAGCAATACTTCTCTGGGCTTGATACTAAAATATCCATAAAGGGAATTTTGTGTTTGTGTATTATTAATTAAACCCATCCCTTTCTTGGTTTTGGGGGTGTCTCTCTTAATTTTTTGGTTGGTTGTTATTCGCTAAATACACAAGGAGTGAATTAACCTCAGGGTTAGTTTAACACTACCATACAAGTGTGTGTTCCCTTTTTAACTATTTACTTCTTTTGTGGGCTCTTTACCATGTCTTCCAAGTTCTTGAAGTTCAGAGGGGTGCCTTTCCTTCACTGTCCTGTTAGTACTTCTTTTCTGGCTTAATTTCTGTGACCTGTCCATTGTGAATGTCTTTGGCTGATGCTCTAACCTTAGTACCAAAAAAAAAAACCTCAGTATACTAATGTTCAATAGCCTTTTTCAGTTGCTGTGCTTCTTTTCCTGCCTAGCACAAGTGCGTGGTAATTCACCTTACAGTGCAAGTAATGACTGCCCCTTTTGTTTTTCTTAAGGGTGATCACCTTGATCAGAAAATGTCATCTCCAGATGTCAGGATGTAAGGTAGATGCAACAACAAGTGGTGTCAAACCTTGATAAAACAAACAGGACATTGGGACATTGGGACAAACAGACTCTCTTCTTGAGAAGTCAGAAAGCCAAGAGGTTGGCACATGCATGGGTGCTGTAGTTGTAGAAGAATGTGCCCTTGATGGTAGCCACTCCCCAAGGCCATGTGAGTTGGCAGAGTCTACAGGGCTGTAGGACTTGTTTACTTACTTATGCCTACTACCCTTCTGGGGTATAGTCCATTAACCAGGACTCTCCAGCCACCTCTGCCCTGGGCTTTTCTTTCAATCTGACTCCAAATGTAACCCAGCTCCTTGCAGTCAGGCCCGAGGCCTCCTCGTGTTTCTTGACCTTCCTCTTTTCCTTTTCCCATGAGGGTTCAGGGGCAAGTGTTACCTGGGGGTGTTTGATGCTGGCTGGCGGAGGGTGTGTCCTATCTAGCCCCAACTTCTATTCATGATTTCTTGATAAACAGGGAGCTGAAAAGTCTACTGCCATGGATAGTTGTTGGTATTTGACCAGTGGAATTGAAGGATTTTCTCCAGGCAAGTATAGACGAAGGTCTGGATTTGTTGATGATGGTCACTTTTGACCTCCAAGTTTCTGCTCCATACAGAAGGACCAATTTCACTTCGGTTTGAAAAAGCCCAATATTAATTTCCAGTGTTAGGACCTTGGAGGTAAAGGTCTTCTTTAGCTGAATGAAGGCAGCCCTTGCTTTGCTAATTCTTGCCTTGATGTTGGTGTGTGTGTGTCACCCTACTTGTCTATGACATTGCCAGGGAGGTGAAGGCCTCAAACTCTTCCAGTGTATCGCCTACAAGAGTAACATCAAAATCGGACACTATCTTTGTTTCAATAGCTTTGGCCCTGTGGACTTTAATTATATCAGAATTGAAATCTGCCCACCATTAATTCTTGATGAATTGTTGTAATGAGAATGAGAGACGTCTTATTAGAACACACTATGGCCCTCATTACAACATTGGCGGTAACTGCTGCCTACCGCCACGGTGACGGCCGCCAACATACCGTCGCCGTGGCTACCAGCCGCCCACCCACATTATGACCCTCAATGGAATTCTGCCAGAAGGCTGGTGGAATACCGCCGACGGTCATGGCGGCAGACGGCGATAAGGTGGCGCTGCTGTCAGCAGCAGTGCAACGCCAGCAAAACACCACCTGCGGTATCATGAGCAATGATACGGCCTGGCGTTCTTTTGCTGGCAGATGCGGCTGCTGAAAACAGCGCTGCGTCCCATCTCCAGCCCGAGGACCCCCTGCAAGCAGGTAAGTCAGGTTCTCCGACAGGAGAGGGGGGTGTTGTTTGTGTGTGGGGGGTGTTGTGTGTGTGGGGGGTTGTCTGTTTATGAATGCGTGCATGCGGGTGTGAGTTGCATTGAATGAGTGTGTGAATGCCTGAATGTGTATGTTGTGTGATGTGAATGCGTGTGTGCGACAATGTATGTTAGTGTGTGTTGCGGTGTGTGGGTATGTATGTGTGGATGTGGGTATGGGTGTGTGTATGTGTGTATGTATGTGCGCGTGTGGGTTTGTAAATGTGCGGGGGCAGGAGAGGTAGGGGGAGAGTAGGGGAGGACTCTTGGGAGGGGGGAGGGGGAGACCTCTATCAGTTCCAGTGAACAAATTCCCTGGCACTGATTGTGCCTACCGCCATGGTTTTCCTGGCGGTACACTTGCCACAAAAACCATGGCAGTAGGCGGGGTCATGATCCTGAGGGTGGGATTGTGACGGCCATCAGGCTGGAGACAGAAGTCTCCAGCCCAGCGGCTGTTACCACCCTGTCGGACGGAGTGGTACATTGGCGGTTTGGCTTAAGCCAAACCGCAAAAGTCATAATTTGGGAAAAGGTACAGTGAGCCTGTTGGCAGAACCTTTCTCCAAATTACCACCGACCGCCAGGGTCGTAATGAGGGCCTTTATATAGCATTGCCTCTGTGGTTGGAACCAGGTGAGTGTGTAACAGAAAGCAAAGCCTCACACTTCTTCTACCACTAATATGAACAACAAATTACGTGTTCAAGACCTAGCTCAGGCACTGTCAGGGGACACTCCAAGTGTATTAGTATTAACAAGGGCACTATCTGATGTGCCAGAATGAATTTCAGTCCTTACATCAGGAAAATCTGCCGCTCAAAAATTAACTAGTGCGTTATAGACCTGGCAATTAGCTCTGGTTATCTGATGCTGGGGCTGAGGTGACTCCCAAAGGTACACGTCTCGTTCTTCAACCTGGGCATTTTGACAATTTAGGAAATCAAACGGGTACCTTCCCCACTGGAACTGTTAATCCTGTTTATGTCACTGTAGCCATTCCAGTCCTTGTGCCCTTGGCTCCATCAGAATGTTTTTTTGGGGATAGTAATACGTTTGAATTATTCTGGAGTCAGTGCTGATTGCAATTTCTTGTAAAACCAGAAGCTTTTCCTTCAGACACAGCTAAAATTACCTTTATGATATCCTATCCTAGGGTCCCAGCTGCTACTGGGCTATTCCACTAATTGAAAATAAGGACCTGGTGTTACATGATTTTGGAACGTTTAAAGAGACGATGCGCCGTTTCTTTGCCAAACACACCTTTGTTCAAGCTAGTGATAATGAGTTATTAAACTTATGTCATGGCAACAAGGATCTCCTGACTGACATTAAACCTTTTGTAATCTGGTTACAGAAACCCAGTGGCCAGAAAGGAAGAGAACCTCCCTCTTTTATAGAGGGCTAAGAGATGACTCAAAAGATTCCATGGCACACATGGTGGATCCCCCGCCGGATTGCTCTGAATTCATTCACTTAGTTATCCGGTTGGATCATAGGTTATTCGAGTGAAAGGGAGAACGTTCCTGGGGGTAGCCCAAAATATTAGTTGTACGAAGTGAGCGAAAAGAGGCAGAGTCCAATCATCAGGATAACGTAGAGCCTATACAAATAGGGACCTTGCACAGCCCTCTGACCACAAGGAAAAAGGAATGTAAAAAAAGTTACATTTGTGTTTGTATTGTGATAAGGCAGGGCGCTTTGCTTGAGAGTGTACTGTCAAACCAAAAGTAATTTGAAAGAATGTTGCAATGACCTCTAATTTGGTGCAGGAAAACTAGGGAGCCCGGCTGGCACAAGGGTCAACCACTTGGGTGTGGTCCTAAAACAGATCTCACATTAGTTGGTGCACACCGTACATAAGGTTCCACAACATTTTATAATACTAGTTACCCTTATTCTTTCGCCCCAACAGCGGAAGGTCTTACCTTTACTCCTAAACTCCAGGGCTACTGGAAGCTACTTAGACCTAGCCTTGGCCAGTTCTTTACATATTCCATACATTAACAAAAGTGAACCTGAACAGGTTAGAGCTGTGGATGGCTCAAAAGCTCTCTCCTGGGATTATTGCATATCAACTGAACTAATAACTCTAGTATGCAAGAGTGGGCATACTGAGACCTTGACCTTTGATCTCATTGATACACCTGCTTTAGTGCTTTCAAATCCTTTACATAGTAGGTGCTTGAATTATATCAAAAGTGAAATACGCCCACCAGTAATTCTTGACAAATTGTTGTAACAAGAATGAAAGAGTACATATTAGAGTGCACTATTTATGTATACAAACTTGTACAGAGAACTGAATGTAAAATGATTCTTGGGAGTGCCAGAAACTCCGGCCTTAAATCTTGATTTGCACTTGCTCTCATGTGAAGCCTGTAAGTGTAGAATATTGTGATTAACTATGTAATCTTTGTACAGTGAGAACTGTTGGTAAACTATTCTTCTTGTTATTTCCAGTGCACTACATCCACACCAACACCAAAGCCTGGGGAGTGCAGAACCTCTTATGCAGTGTCATAAGACAGCAGAACAGGACCAGTGCAGCAAGTCTATCTTTTCTTCTTTTGTCCCATCCCCCCTTCCCCTCGAGGGCAGTGCATGATTTAAGGGTTTAGGGCTCCTTGATCATGGGTTGCCCTCCAGAGGAATAAGAGGTCCAGCATCACCTCTGCGGTTGGAATCAGGTGAGTGCATGACATTTGCAGGACTTTAAACTTCTTACTGAGGATGACTGAGTATTCAATCCGATTCTCTGCATCTTTGAGGAGGATGGTGTTATATTCCTGGAGCTGGTTTATCGGTTTCATCCATGCTTTCTTCAGCTTTAGCTTTAGCCTCTTTACGACCAGGTGATGGTCCAATGCTACGTCCTATCCTCTCATCACTCTCTCATCCTGCAGGGAACTCTAGAGACTCTTGGCAATACAGGCATGGTTGGTCTGATTCTCTGTTGAATGGTCTGGGCAAGGCTGTATTTTTCATCTCCGCTGCCACTTGGGCTGTTTCGCCTATCTCATACATGGACTTCACATTCCATGTTCCAATGGTGATGGTCTTGGTCAAAAGCAGGTGGATCGGCTTTGTGACTTCCAGGGATCTCTGACTTTCACCACAATGTGTCATAGCTCTCCATGAAGGAAATTTCTCACTCCCTACAGTTGAATGTCTTTTGGTTGATGCTTCTGTAGCTAGGATTTTTTCTACATGAGGGGTAGCCCCCCCCCCCCATAAACCTCCTCCTTTCACAGCTGAACTCGGGACAGGTCATTGCAGAGTTAGGGGATGAAGGAAGGAGGACCAAATTAATAGGGCAATGGCTGTAGGAAGGAGGCCGAAGTTAAAAAAGGCAATGGCAGTGTGGGACCATGGAGCGCTGTACATCAGTAGCAGGCCGGTCAGGTGTGCTGTATGGGGAGGTGGGAGGGTTAAGATAATAGGAGGAAGCAGGTGGGCTGGAATTGGAGTGACAGGGGATGTAACCAGACAGCACAAACAACACAGGTAGAGCGAGACACAAAAGCTTGCAATTGAATAGGCCTTCACACAAATGGCTTATCATTCCTGCTTTGTTCATACCTCCATCAGGCAGCCAGGGCAGGGGAGTCAAGAAAGATCAAGCACTTCAAATGCAATTCTCTGAAATGTCTCCTACTTCAAAGAAGGCACCAGGTATAAAAATAGGACCCTCAGATGCACTCTTCAGTTCACTTTATGGACCTGCAAAAAGACTCCCAGAGGACTGCCTGTTGCTGTGGCCTGCTGTGTACTCCATAAGACTGCTTTGCTGCACCTGGAAGGACTGATCTGCTGCTGGGATCCTGCCTTGAACCCTCTGTGCCCTCCCCTGCTTTTTGAGCCTTGGTTCTGCAGTTGATCCCAGGACTACCAGAGTGACTCTATGGGTTAGTTGGCTGGCCGCTTGATCATAGCCTCAGGGACAGAAAAGGCTCCAGTCATCTTGTAGCCACAACTGGACCCAGTCTGAGGGATCCAAATCCCCCAAGTGGTGCCTCTCCAGTCTGGACCCTTGTTGGTGGTGCTAAAGGTGCCCAGATAGCCAAAATTCAAAACTAGGGACTTGGAAATGTTTTGGCTCAATACTGCTCTGAAAAACAAGAGAAAACTGGGAAAAACCTACTTGTCTAGCCTCCCAATGTGCATTGCTGATCAGCCTGACTTCAAAGCACCTGCCATTCCATTCTTCTCTGCAGCAGCATATCCTGTTCAGCAGTACTTTGGCAAAGTGGTATCCAGCCTCCTGGAACTATCATCGGCTACAGCCTCCAGCTTTGTCCTGCTGAAGATTTTTGACTTTCAAGAAGAGACTGAGGACCTCATTATAACATTTGCAGTGACTGTTAAAGTGGCGGGAATATCGCCAACAGGCTGACGGTAATTACCACCAAATTATGACCATGGCGGTGATAACTCCCATAGACAGCCAATTTACCACACCAACCGCCAGGGCGTCAACATCACTGACCACGTGGGTAGCCAGCAACAGTCAGACGGAAGACAAGTTACCGCCCACCATATTATGACATAGCAAACCGCCAGGATTTCCGGGCGGTACCAGTGCCATTAAAAGCCTGGCGGAAACACTGTATAGAAAACAAAAGACTCACCATCAGAGACACAGAGGAGACCGCCACCGCCATGGAACCAGAACTTCAAGTCTTCCTGATGCTCTACTACACCATGGTCCTCCTGGAACACCAACGCCAACGAAGACGATGATGGTGAGTAGAGCCACCTAGCACACAAGGGAGGGAGGGAGGAAAAGGAGAGTGACACACACACACACACAACACACACCATTCACATACACACCATACACACAACCAGCTGCAGGGCAAAACCAATGTCACAGGACCCACATCTAATTAAAACAAGTACCACATTGAGGTTTAAGTGACACTGTTATTTGATGCCAACAGCCACCATATTGTCCATGCGAAACCAAAAGCATCCATCAATATCCAGAAAAGGCCAGTGGCCAGTCCAAAGTACAAAAGGCTCACATGACCACAGGGCACAGTCTAAGGCCCAACTTGACTCCTGACATTATCTGGGCTCCACTGTGCAGGGGCATCATGTTGGAAATGGGCAGGCACTTCAGGGGGAAGAGGTGTATGGGTGGGGGGCACCTCAGCTGAAGTGAGTAACATGCCCACTGGTTCTGGAGAGGGCTCCTTGCCCCATTATCCCTGGTGAGGAGTGTAAGGCCACAGTCTCTGAAGTGGGTAACATGCCCACTGGTTCTGGAGGGGGATCCTTGCCCAATTGTTCCTGGTGGGGAATGTAAGGCAACAGTCTCCAAAGTGGGGAACATGCCCACTGGTTCTGGAGTGGACTTCTTGCCCAATTTTCCCTGGTGGGAGTGTAAGGCCACAGTCTCTGAAGTCGGAAACATGCCCACTTGTTCTGGAGGGTGCTCCTTTCCCAATTGTCTCTGGTGGGTGGGCTACATGCCCTCTGCTGGAGGTAAGGGCTCCTTGCCCACTGCTAGTGGAGGTGTTATCCTGGCTGACTCTGCTGGAGGTGAGGACTCCTTGACCACTGCTGGTGGAGGTGTTGCCATGGCTGCCTCTAATGAAGGTGAGGCTCCTTGCCCACTGCTGGTGGAGATGTTACCCTGGCTACCTCTGCTGGAGGTGGGGGCTCCTTGCCCTCTGCTGGTGGAGGGGGCCTCTTGCCTCTCTTTGCTGGTGGAGTGGGAACCTTCCCTTTCATGGGTGGTGGAGTGGGAACTTTCCCTTTCTTGGGTGGTGGAGTGGGATCCTTCCCTTTCTTGGGTGGTGGAGTGGGAACCTTCCCTTTCTTGGGTGGTGGAGTGGGAACCTTCCCTTTCTTGGGTGGTTTAGTGGGATCCTTCCCTTTCTTGGGTGATGGAGTGGGAACCGTCCCTTTCTTGGGTGGAGGAGTGTGAACCTTCCCTTTCTTGCCTCCAGGACTAGGAGGTGCCTTCACTGTCCCCATCTCTTGTCCCTTGGTTTTCACCACCTTAGTCCTCCCTTTCTGAGGAAGAGGTGTGCTCACAGTAGGAGTGGCAGCTGTCACACTCTGGGGCCCCTTTGTGCCAGCAGCTGAGGATTTGATGGGAGCAGTGGCAGACTGTTTGGCCGAGGTGCTGTGCTGGGCCATTGGGACCCTGCTCCTACGGGCAGGACAGGGGTGTGGAGGAAAGAGGTCAAGATGGGCAAGGAAAATTGTCTTAGGGACGCTGGGGCAGGATGTGGGAGGAGGGATGGGAGTGGAGGTTGAGGGAGTGGTTGTTGCAGGTGTACGTCTGCTGGACTTGGGTGCAGGTGCATGGACAGTGTGTGTGTGTGAGGTGGATGGCTGTTGGGAGTCCGAGTGCATACGTTTGTGTCTCTTAGGACCGGGCAGACAGGGTGGGAGAGGACAAAGGGGACTTATGGATGGATGTTGTGGAGGTGTCTGCAAGTGAGGTGTGTGTGCTGCATGATGTGGTGATGGTGGTGGTGGCTGTGGATGCAGTGCATGCAGGTGTAAGTGCGAATGTGACTGTGAGGGTGGAGGAGGAGGGGGAGACAGTGGAGGAAGTGGATGTGGTTGTATGTGCAACTGTCTGTTGTTTGTGTGAGTACTTGTGACCTGAAGTGCGCTACCTGTGTTTGAATGTTCTACTCTTGTCTGATGTTTTGTGTGCATGCTTGTCTATATGTGTGCATGGGATGAGTTGGGGTTGAAGAGACTGGGTCTGGGAAGTGGTAGTTGGAGGGGGGACAGCAGGAACAGGGACACTGGCTGCCATCAAAGAGGAGGCCAGAGCCTGAAACGATCTCTACAGGGCTGCCAAGCCACCGTGGATGCCTCCAGGAACGCCTTGCATTGTTGCGTCACGGGGACCGGCCGTGCCGCCTGGTCGGATTGCGGTGGGGGCCACAGTCCATTTTACTGGCCGCGGGGCCCACAGCACCCCTTTCTTCCTGCTGCGTGCCATCCTCTCTGCTGCGGGGGGACAGGAGCCCAGAATTGGACTTCGGTTCTCAGCGCGCGTTGTGCACGGCACGCATATTAACATTGAAGGCCCACTGGCCCCCCCTCGACCTTCCACTCACCTGGTGTCCACTCCTTGGCTTTCTCCTTCTTCTCTACTTCGGGAAGCCATTTTTTCCTATTTTCCCCAGCTTACCTTTCTCTTCTCTGATTCCCTGCATGCACCTGCTTCCCTTCTTACTATGGCACTTTTCCTATCTAGTCCTATTATGCCTTCCCAAACCAATATGGCCGTTTTTCATCTTCCTGTTTGTCACTTCCTGTCTAGGGGTATATAAGGGCATTGAATTCTCTTCTCAGTATGTTCCCAGAAGTGTCCGCCACCGCCAGGGTGCTCCCATTGGAGGAGGAATCAGAGTCAGTGTTGTCACCACCTGTTTTCGCAGTGGTGCTCCCCTCGTCCTCCGTCCCACTGGTCCCCTCGGCGTCAGTGGACTCTGCCTCCTGGGTCCTGTGGGATGAAGCTCCTTCAGTCATCGGTGCCCTGCTCCTCCACCAGATGATGCTAATGCACACATAGACAGGATGACAGAAGAAAATAGGGGGGAGAGTGAAAGAGAGCACTGGGTCAATTACAGCACCAACACCACAGATGACATACACATTACCATCACACACAGGGTTCAGGACTGTGCACTATGAATCACACTGGCATTCTATTGGCTAGGTACCACAGCAAGTTGAGAGCCAACCACTGGCAACTGTACCCCTCATGGGACCCACTAATCTCTGTTTGACCTGGAATGCCACCTAGCTGGAATACAAGATTTTGCTATACACCCATTTACCTTGTGCTGGACCACGCACTAATGTCTGCGCTGGCATTAAGGGGCACCCACTAACTGAAACCCACCACCAAGATCCCATGGCAGCCAACAAAAATGGTTGTCAAGCTCACTGTACTCACCCCCTTGTGGCTGCTGTGCTGCCCTCAAGCGCCCATCCAGCTCTGGGTAGGCCACCGCCAGTATGCGGGCCATCAGGGGAGTCATGTTCTGATGGGCACCCTGCCCTCGTTGGGAGGACATGCCCAGCTGGGCCTCCGCGGTCTTCTGGGCCCAGCATCTCAGGTCCTCCCACATTTTCCTGGAGTGGGTGCTCTGCCTGCAGTAGACCCCCAGGGTCCACACGTCCTTGACGAGGACACGCCACAATCCCATCTTCTGATGGACGCTGACCTACAGAGGTAATAAAGACAGGAGGACACCATTAACCATACAATCCTGCCTGTCACACATATGACCCACACATTACATTTCCATCTACATTGGCACACACATCACCTGGAGCCCTGCATGTCCACTACCACCAGTCATACCCCACACCTTGTCGTACTCACCTGTTGGTCTGGAGGCTCACACAGCTGTCCATACAGGGATAGGACCCCATTCCCCAGGCGCTCTAAGTCTTCCGAAGTGAAGGCAGGGGCTCTTTTCCCGGTCACACGGGCCATGGCAGGATCCAGACACAGGCCACAGCAGCACACACAGTGTAGGTGTTGTCCTGTGGAAAATCAGGAACCAAGTGAGATTATAGATAGAAAATGACGGTCACGTCCACGGCTGTGTACACTGTCACCGCCGCTGATGATCCTCATTGAATGCTGTACTTCATAGAGCCCCATGTTAGCCAATGAGGAATAGCACTGCGCTGCAAGACCGCCTTTACCATGACGACCAACATCGATGTAGTTACATCACTTCCACCTGTCCATACTTACAGGACAGGCGGTTGCCATTTCATGGTGGTGGACAACAATCAGAAATTGGAAACTGAGTCATTACTGTGAAATGTACATACATTGCCATTCACATTGTCCGATTACATATATGCCCAGTTGCACTAGGGTGGTGGTTCCATTATTCAGTTTGTGACAGCCTTCTCGCTCTTGTGTCCCTTAGATACCTACCACAGGCCAGCCCCCGTGTACAGACCCCTTGTGGATTTGGCTACACTGGAGGAGAGGCACATAATACTGACCCATAGACTGGTCATGGCCACAATCACAGAGCTGTGTACTCAATTGGAGCCTGATGTGCTATCAGCTATCCGTCATCCCACTGGGATCCCCCCTCTTGTGCAAGTTCTATCAGTGCACCATTTCCTGGCAACAGGTTCTTTCTAAGCAACAGTGGGCTTGGCAGCAGGAATGTCACAGCCAATATTCTCAATCATGCTGGCAAGGGTTTTGTCTGCTTTGGTTAAACACATGTAGTAAGGAAATGCCTCCTTGGCATGATTACCCCCTGACTTTTTGCCTCTGCTGATGCTAAGTTATGATTTGAAAGTGTGTTGGGACCCTGTTAACCAGGCCCCAGCACCAGTGTTGTTTCCCTAAACTGTACCTTTGTCTCCACAATTGGCACAACCCTGGCACTCAGGTAAGTCCTTTGTAACTGGTACCCCT
This sequence comes from Pleurodeles waltl, assembly GCF_031143425.1. NCBI lineage: Eukaryota > Metazoa > Chordata > Amphibia > Caudata > Salamandridae > Pleurodeles > Pleurodeles waltl. The sequence goes on along the minus strand of NC_090447.1, from coordinate 398,512,569 downwards.
GGTACCAAGGGCCCTGATGCCAGGGAAGGTCTCTAAGGGCTGCAGCATGTCTTATGCCACCCTAGGGACCCCTCACTCAGCACATGCACACTGCTTCACAGCTTGTGTGTGCTGGTGGTGAGAAAATGACTAAGTCGACATGGCACTCCCCTCAGAGTGCCATGCCAACCTCACACTGCTTATGGCATAGGTAAGTCACCCCTCTAGCAGGCCTTACAGCCCTAAGGCAGGGTGCACTATACCACAGGTGAGGGCATAGGTGCATGAGCACTATGCCCATACAGTGTCTAAGCAAAACCTTAGACATTGTAAGTGCAGGGTAGCCATAAGAGTATATGGTCTGGGAGTTTGTCAAACACGAACTCCACACCACCATAATGGCTACACTGAAAACTGGGAATTTTGGTTTCAGACTTCTCAGCACAATAAATGCACACTGATGCCAGTGTGCAATTTAGTGTAAAATACACCCAGAGGGCATCTTAGAGATGCCCCCTGAAAACATATACCCGACTTCCAGTGTAGGCTGACTAGTTTTTGCCAGCCTGCCACACACCAGACATGTTGCTGGCCACATGGGGAGAGTGCCTTTGTCACTCTGTGGCCAGGAACAAAGCCTGTACTGGGTGGAGGTGCTTCTCACCTCCCCCTGCAGGAACTGTAACACCTGGCGGTGAGCCTCAAAGGCTCACCCCTTTTGTTACAGTGCCCCAGAGCATCCCAGCTAGTGGAGATGCCCGCCCCCTCCGGCCACTGCCCCCACTTTTGGCGGCAAGGCTGGAGGAGATAATGAGAAAAACAAGGAGGAGTCATCCACCAGTCAGGACAGCACCTAAGGTGTCCTGAGTTGAGGTGACCCTTACTTTTAGAAATCCTCCATCTTGTAGAAGGAGGATTCCCCCAATAGGATTAGGGATGTGCCCCCCTCCCCACCAGGACGATGCACAAAGAGGGTGTAGCCACCCTCAAGGACAGTAGCCATTGGCTACTGCCCTCCCAGACCTAAACACACCCCTAAATTCAGTATTTAGGGGCTCCCCAGAACCTAGGAAACTAGATTCCTGCAACCTTAACAAGAAGAAGGACTGCTGACCTGAAGCCCTGCAGTAAAGACGGAGACGACAACTGCTTTGGCCCCAGCCTTACCGGCCTGTCTCCCAACTTCGAAGAAAACTGCAACAGCAACGCATCCAACAGGGACCAGCAACCTCTGAAGCCTCAGAGGACTGCCCTGCAACAAAGGACCAAGAAACTCCTGTGAACAGCGGCCCTGTTCAACAATCTGCAACTTTCTTGCAACAAAGAAACAACTTTAAAGACTTCACGTTTCCCGCCGGAAGCATGAGACTTTCCACTCTGCACCTGACGCCCCCGCGTCGACCTGCGGGAAACCAAAACTACAGGGAGGACTCCCCAGCGACTGTGAGCCCGTGAGTAGCCAGAGACGACCCCCCTGAGCCCCCACAGCGACACCTGCAGAGGAAATCCAGAGGCTTCCCCTGACCGCGACTGCCTGTAACAAGGGACCCGACGCCTGGAACCAACACTACACCCGCAGCCCCAGGACCTGAAGGAACCGAAGTCCAGTGCAAGAGCAACCCTCAGGCGACCCTCTGCCTAGCCCAGGTGGTGGCTACCCTGAGGAGCACCCCCTGTGCCTGCCTGCATCGTTGAAGAGACCCCCCGGTCTCCCCATTGCTTTCAATACAAAACCTGACGCCTGTTTTTACTCTGCACCCGTCCGCCCCTGTGCCCCTGAGGGTGTACTTTCTGTGCCTGCTTGTGTCCCCCCTGGTGCCCTACAAAACCCCCCTGGTCTGCCCACCGAGGACGCAGGTACTTACCTGCTGGCAGACTGGAACCGGTTCACCCCTGTTTCCATTGAAGCCTATGTGTTTTGGGCACCTCTTTGACTTCTGCACCTGACCGGCCCTGAGCTGCTGGTGTGGTAACTTTGGGGTTTCCTTGAACCCCCAACGGTGGGCTACCTTGGACCCAACTTTGAACCCTGTAAGTGTTTTACTTACCTGTGAACTTAACATTTACTTACCTCCCCCAGGAACTGTTGATTTTTGCCTTGTCCACTTTTAAAATAGCTTATTGCCATTTTTGTCAAAACTGTACATGATATTGTGATTATTCAAAGTTCCTAGGATACCTGAGTGAAATACCTTTCATTTGAAGTATTACTTGTAAATCTTGAATCTGTGGTTCTTAAAATAAACTAAGAAAATATATTTTTCTATATAAAAACCTATTGGCCTGGAATCAGTCTTTGAGTGTGTGTTCCTCATTTATTGCCTGTGTGTGTACAACAAATGCTTAACACTACCCTCTGATAAGCCTACTGCTCGATCACTCTACAACAAAATAGAGCATTAGAATTATCTCTTTTTACCACTATCTTACCTCTAAGGGGAACACTTGGACTCTGTGCACACTATTTCTTACTTTGAAATAGTATATACAGAGCCAGCTTCCTACACATGTGCAGCTACATCGCTTTTCCCCAAGTGGAAGATTTGGCAACTGTAAAGGCTGGATTCTATGCAATGGGACATATTCCTAATATTATTGCGGCAATTGAAGGGACACATATTGCATTTGTCTCCCCCCCATAATGTACAGGTGTTCAGGAATCTGAAGAGTTACCACACACTCAATGTACAAAAGGTGTGCCTGGCAGACCAGTACATCTCCCACGTCACTGCCACGTATCCTGGGTCGGCCCATGACGCCTTTGTCCTGAGGAATAGCAGCATCCCAAATGAGATGGCACAATTACAGAGGCACAGGGTGTGAATGATTGGTGAGCCTGAGTCCACACCCAAGATATGTCAGTGTATCCCTTCTGGAGTCATCCCCTATACTATTGTGTAAGGCTAATGTTTGTCACTCAATTCTTGCAGGTGACTCTGGCTACCCAAACCTGTCATGGCTCCCGACCCCTGTGAGGAAGGCCAGGACAGGGGCTAAGAATCGGTGTAATGATGCACGTGGGTGAACCAGGCAAGTCATAGAATGTACCTTGGGCCTCCTGAAGGTCAGGTTCAGATGCCTCCATCTGACAGGTGGATCCCTGTGCCACTCCCCTGAGGTCTGCCAGATAGATGTAGTATGCTGCATGTTGCACAGCCAGGCCCTCAGATGACATGTGCCTTATCTGCAGGAGGAGATTGGAAATGCCCCTGTGGTAGCAGTGGACCCTGAGAACAGTGAGGATGAGGATGTGGACAACAGAACATCAGTAATACGGCAGTACTTCCAATGACACACAGGTTAGACAGAGGAACCGACCATTCCTCCAATTATTTTTGTTTTCAGTGTGGCTGTAGCAGGATGGCAGTCACTTCCTTCGCATCTCAACTGACTGTCACCTATGCCTGCTCTATTTGCAGATATTTGTGTTATTACTACTGTGCACTGATGTCATGACTACAGACAGCTACAGGTCATCAATTGTATACTATACCAAAGTTCATGTCAATTGTACAAGATGTAACTGTTCACATAAGTGTACATTTTCATCACATAAAGCACTATCACTCAAGCTGTGTCCAAGGGTGTTTATTGTAGTGAAATTAATAGAAGGAATAGTGCAATGGAATGGGGTGATGGTAGAGGTAACTCCAGGGTATTGGTCCAGTCTGTTTGTAGCGCAGGTACTGTGTCCAAGGCGCCATAGGAAGGGGAGCAATGCCAGTTCAAAGTGGACAAGATGACAGAGTGGCACACAAGGTGGACATTCACAAGGGTCTCATTTCCTGGCGGTGGTTTTGGTCTTGGCAAATGTCTCTGGCATCTGTCTGGGTCGCAGGGACCATTTGCAGGGTGGTTTACTTCTGCTGGGGGAGGAGTGCTGGTGGCCTGTGGGTCCTGTGGCAGGGTCTCCCGTCCATTAGCTGCAGCAGATGTGGTGGGCTGTTCAGTTGACTGGCTAGTGGAAGGGGCCCGCTGGTGTGCTGTCCATTCCCTCATGAAGTTGGCCATATCAGCCAGCATCCCTGCTATGGAGACCATGGTGGTGTTGAGGGCATGCAATTCTTCCCTGATCTCCTGGTGGTGTACCTCCTGCAGCTGCTTGTTTTCCTACATGTTGTTAACAATCTGGCCCATCTTGTTCTGGGATTGTTGGTAAGACCCCAGGACATTAGTGAGTACCTCCTGGAAAGTCGGTTCCCTGGGCCTGTCCTCCCCCTGGTGCACAGCTGTCCTCTGAGTGCCCCTGTCCCCCCCTGCCTGTGTCCCCTGAACGGTGGGCCTACTGCCACTGACCGCAGGACCCTGAGTGTCTTGGCTGTGAGGTGTGGACTGGGTCCTGTACAGGTGGGCACACTGCTGATTGAAGTGTCCTGGGGACAGAGGTGTGGGGACGTTGGGTGGGTGCTGTGGCGTTGGATACTGAGGGGGGAGGCTCTGTGGTGGACTGGGAGTGGGCTGGGGTGGCCGACTGACCAGTGGTCCCTGATGGGCCAGGTAGTTCATCCAGATCCAGAAGTCCAGAGTTGCTGTTATCTCTGTTCTGTTGGGAGACTGGATAGTTGTAGCGCCTCCTCGCCGCTGGGATTGGCTGGGACACCTGTGGGGATGTAAGTGATATATTATGCTTCATGTTTGTGACATATTATACATCCCTAGCTTCCCCAATATCATTGCTGTTGCCCTTCCACCTTTGTTTGTGTATGGTGATCTGTTGTGGGATTGTTAGTTCTCCATGCTGTGCATGCGTTGGTGATGGGTGTACATGTAGGGCTGGGAGGGCTGTACATGCATTGGTATGGCATGCAGGGCTTGGCATTGGGGTTAGTCACATGTGTAGGTGCACTATGTGGGATGGAGTGGAGTGATGGGAGTCAGGGTGAGGGGGTGAGATGGCATGCATGTATGCAGGGTGATAAATAGTAAATATTGACTCACCAGTGTGCAGTCCTCCGGCTGCTCCAGTGAGTCCCTCAGGATGCATGATTGCCATGACTTGCTCCTCCCATGCTGTCAGCTGTGGGGGAGGAGGTGGGGGTCCACCGCCAGTACTCTGGATGGCGAGCTGGTGACTTGCTACCATGGAACGGACCTTTCCCCGTAGGTCGTTCCACCTCTTCCTGATGTCGTCCCTTGTTCTTGGACGCTGTCCCATGGCATTCACCCTATTTACGATTCTCTGCCATAGCTCTTTCTTCCTTGCAACGGATATTTTCTGTACCTGTGCTCTGAAGAGCTGTGGCTCTATCCTGACTGTTTCCTCCACCATGACCCACAACTCCTCGTCTGTGTAATGGGGGTGCCTTAGTGGGGACATGGGTATTGTGAGGTGTGTGTTGTGCAGAGAGTGTTTAGTAAAGTGGTGGGGTGTGGGATGTGGCGTGCATGACGGATGTATGGATGGTTGTGGTGTGTGTGTGTAGTTGTCTTTGTGATTTGCGTGGCTAGCTATTGCACTCTTTTCGTGTTGGCAAAGGGTTGTGTGTAATGTGGGTGTGTGTTTTATAGTGCTGTGGGTGGGTGTGTTGCGTGTTTGGCTGTCAGGTGTGTGAATTTCATTATCGCCAATGTTGTGTTGTTTTGTATTTGGGTGGCCATTCTGACCACACCTTGTGTACCGCCAATGGATTCGTGGGCTGTAATGTGGTGGGCGATGTTTTGTTGGCGTAACCGTATGGTTGGTCGTACCGATACTTTAAAACTGACCTCTGGCGGATATGTGTTTATGGCAGTCTTCTGTCGGTTTAGTGTGTGTGTGTGTCAGAATATGGCAAACGGATGTTCGCGTTGGCGGCCATCACCACGGCGTTAAGCGCCATTTACCTCCAATGTTATAATGACCACCTGAGTCTGAACATAGAAATCTTCACCAGAACTTTGTCCATTGGCGTCTGATGATGAAGCTCCCTCCTTGGACACCACCTGCAGTTTTCTCCCACTGAACTTTACCTTCACAGAACATTTTCTTCTAAGTCCAAATTTAAGGGCTCACAGAGCCCAATCCACGCTCTGTGTCTGACCTGTGCTCCATTGCGGTAGGCCATATTTTTTTGCTTTGACCCAGTCTTGTGCAACTAGACATACTTGGTTGGCACTTTCTTCTTTTAGGTGCTAGTTTTTACCTTAAACTCTAAAAATTTTAAACTCTAATTCTACTGGTTGGATTTTTGTCATTTGGTGTCAAATAATGTATTAAAATGCACTCTATTTTTCTTAAATGGTATGGTATTTTTCTTGTGTTGTGCTTTCACTTTATTACTGTTTCTGTGCTGCTTATTTACTTTACACATTGCCTCTAAATTAAAACTGACTGCTTTTGTGCCAATCTACCAGAGGGTTAAGCATAGGTCAATTTAGTGACTTTTGTGGTTCACCCTGACAGGGTTTGTGAATGTTGCTTTAACAGGGGTCACCACCCTTTCCAACCAACAACCCAATTTGTCACAGAGTTGATCCTTGCATTTTGTTTGCCAACTTCTTTAGAATCAGATAAAGGAACTCATTTTAACAATGTGGCTGTGAGGGTTCTTTGAATGGGACTGAAGGTAGAACAGCATTTCCATGTAGATATCAACCAGGAGCCTCAGGATTTGTAGAGAGAGACAGTGGTACCCTGAAATCAAAGCTTGCGAAAGTGTGTGCATCAACAAAGTTAAAAGTGGCCAGATGACATCCCTTGGTGTTATTAAGTATGAGGAACACTGCCAAAAAGACTGCAGGATTGTCCCTTCATGAGGTTCTGATGGGCTGAGCCATCAGGATACCTGGTATTTCTTCAGCTGCACGTTGAAACATAACTGATGATCTTGTTCTGGATTACTGCAAAAGTTTGGCTGATCTGGTATGCTCTATCATGCTCTATCATTCACCAGGTGAATTTAACTACACCTTCAGCAAGTGAAGAACCCTACCATGACCAAGAGCCCTGATAGGTGAGGGTGAAAAAACACATGAGGAAAACTTCCTTGCAACCTAGATATAACAGACCTTACCACATAATTTTGATGACAAATACTTGTTGTTAAGTGTGGTAGATTTCCACATTGGATCCATGGATCTCGCACAAAGAGAGTCAAGACTGCAGATAAAAAGGCGGTGTCACAACCCACCAATTCACAGTGTCAATCTTGGTTCACTACACAAATCCAGGCGGGGGAGAACAAAGAATTTAAGTACAAACAACAAGAAGAGGAATAAGAACTACTATATGAACAAGAATAACAACAAAATGAATAACAAGAAAAACAACAAAAACAACAAAAAGAAAATCAGTCTTCGAAAACACAAACTCTGAAAACCTCAAAAGCAGTTTGAGATTTTCCAGTTGCAAGTTGTCCAAATCATGAAGAAAATGAAGATGAAAATGAGACATGTGGAACAAATCTGACTTAAAATGGAATCTGGATAGAAGCTAATTGGTCTGATTGTGTGAGAGAAGGAAGAAGAGTATTGCAAATAGTAGCAGACTTGAATGGTGAGGATTCTAAAAAGAGTGAAGTCAGAAGTCGGCCTCAGACTTAGGTAAATTTTAAATACGCCAGAGTAACAAGAGTAAATTCAGTAACTACGTATTACTCTTGTAATGGGAAATTACTGAAATAACATGATTAAATTATGCCTACTTGAATAATTGAGTATAATCTGGGGCAAACATCCTAGTGTAGGAGCACAGGAACAATGAACTAAAAGAGAGTGAATGGGTGCTGGCTACTGCTGTTTGTGCCCTGTAACATGTAGTGCTTTTTTCTTAGCACAAGCTGCATCCTCAGGCCCATTTTGGACATGATGGTGCATTTTGAATTGAGCAAATGGTGCTAGATGCTGGATTATGCTTCCCACACAATTGCTCATAATTATGAGTATTTTGGGATAATTCTGAGTATTTACGTTACAGGGAATTGAACCAGTTATGACCATCCCTATCCAAAAGATCAACAAGTGTAAGAGCGCCAAAAAAAAGTACAGCACCTCCTAAATGGATGTATCAGTCTAAATTTGAACAGGAAAAAAGATACATTGATTTGAGAGGCAATCAATTTCTTTTGAAAGAACCTCCATTAATAAACATGAACTGAAAATAAAAGTGTTTCACAATTAATAAATTCTTGATGGTGTAATGAACTGAAATTTTTAACTCTGAGAAGAAACGTTTTTGTTGATTTATGATTTTTTTTAACAGGGTGCTTTAATACTCACTTAAACTAGAATTGACTTAAAATATTTTTTTCATTATACCCACTTTAACAGTAAATGTCTGCTGCTTTGAGGAAGATTGATTTTGGGCCTTAGGTATTCAGGTGAAGATAGTTTGTGTCTGTAATGAATTCTATGAACTAAACTTCTGCATTCTTTACTTGTATCTGTGTGTATCAATCCATTTTGAGAACTGAAAATATTTGCATCAGAATATCTAATGTTTTGAAAAATGTATTTTTTAACTTTTTTATGCCATGTTTTGTAACATATCTTTGTTTTGAGAACTTTCATAGAAGAAGGTGGCTAAAGTAACAAATTGTGTTTATCTCTAAAAATAGTCAATATGATGTTCATTATATTAGATTTAATTTCAATTTTAGTGAGTTTATACATTCCAGTTGAGAATGCTTCTTCTAATAATAATAACTCATATCATATTCATTTTACAAGAGGTAGCAGATTATGCACATTTTAAGGAGAATATTTATGTTAATTTGCTTGCTGAATTTAGGGAGATTACCAATGTGAGCAATTGTTTTATCTGCACATAATTACTCAGTTGTTTTACAGAACTATCAACTTCCAATAAGCTGTTCTTTGTCATGTAGTATCTCTGTGTCAAGTTTATTGAAACTGGATTTGTTGATGGAGTTCGAATCAGCCCACAAATGACTGTTTGAAGAGTTGCTTAAAATTAAGAGTTTGATTCTTCTTTTTCTTCTTATTATTATTAGTATTGTTCTTCTTCTTCCTCTTCTTCTTCTTCTTCTTCTTCCTATTATTATTATTATTATTATTATTATTATTATTATTATTATTATTATTATATCATTTATAAAGTGCACTGTCACCAAACTAGCATTCTGGTGCTACACAATAACAATGACAATAGACTCATTACGCTAGATCAATAACAACATACAACTAACGAGAAGAGAATGTATACATTGATGAGTGGAGCACAATTTTGTTAGGAATTTAATGAAAGGAGAGTGAAAATTAGTTGAAGTGCTGCAGAAGCAACATAGATTCAATTATAAGAAGAACTGAAAAGAATGCATGCTAGACTTAGAACTGACCAGGAGAAGAATTAAGGGCCAGATGTAGCAAAGGGTTTTTCCCATTCTGTGTCAATGGGAAAATGTGTTCGTGCATATGGCCCCAAGTTATTTGAATGATGCATGAGAAACATGATGCTCAGGAAGCTTCATAAAATGATTGGCATGAGTGAGTGTGATCATAGTTATATATATTTAGCTATAGTTGGAGGCATTTAATCCAGTTTATTTTAGCATACCTTGTACGTAGGTAGACTCCTGGTACTTAGCATTAGTATTTCCAAGAGTGTATCATGTGAGTGAACTGAATTAGGTGAGTGAGACAAGTCTTAAAAAAGTTAAATGGGATTTGGACAGGTGCTTATGAAAATATTTAATGTGTTGATTACTCCTATTGGTGTGGCTTTGAATAATGAGAAGATAAGATAGTAGATTGCTTAGTTGCTAATACTGAAGGTGCTTTAAGATTAATGGAGAGATGATTCTCAGACATGCAACTGACCCTTCTTAAGCAATAACCATAATATCTGTCAGGGTGAACCACCAAAGTTACTAAATTAACCTGTGCTTCATCCTCTGGTAAATTGGCACAATAGCAGTCCGGCTTCCCTTAGAGGCAATATGTTAAGTAATTATGCGGCACACAAACAGTGATGCAGTGAAAGCACAACACAAAGTCCCTCAAAATCCCACACCAAATTAGAATGATAGAGAAAAATGTAATAAATAAAATGAATTCCAATGAGTGGAACTGGAATCATTCATTTTTTATGTTGTTTTGTGTGAAAAATAGTGCCTAAACGATCAGAGTGCCAACTGCGGGCATCTAGTCATGCAAGACCGGTACACAGTCAAAAGTTATGGCTGACTGTGATGGAGCTGGCTCGGATACTTAAGGTGGATTGGCCCGGTCTTGCCTTACCTTCACACTTAGAAGAATTTTTTAAGGAAAATATCTGAGAAGTTAAAGTTTAGTAGGATAAAGCAGACGGCGGTGTCTGAGAAGGAGGTGGTGCCATTGGGGAGCCACAGGACAAAGATTTCTAGGTACCAACTTAGTCTCTTTTTTGAAAGTTGAAAATCTCCAGTGGAACAAAGCTGCAGGCTGTAGCCGGCAAGGGCACCAAGAGATCAGATACCCTTGTGAAAAGGAGCTGCTGAACAGGATCTGCTCCTGCAGAGAAGAACATAGTGAGAGCTACTGCAAAGTCATGCTGTCCGGCGATGCACCTGGGGTGGATCAGCAAGCAGGTAGGTCCTGGTCTCCTGTTGGTTCTCTGAGTACCTTTTGATGGAAACATATTTAACTCCACGTTTTGGTTTATTGGTCTTTGGGTACCTTTAACACCAGTTCCAAGGGTCCAGGACTGGGTGGGCACCACTTGGAGGGCAGGACTCACTTCAGGCATGGTCAAAAGGAAAGACAACTAGCCCTTTGGGCCACTATGGTAGTCCTGGGATCAAGCAACAAGCCATGCCTCAAGCAGCAGGGCAGTTCTTTGAAGGTACAAGGCAGGCTGCAAGCAACAGGGCAGTTCTGATTTGTGAAGTTTGTAAGTGTGCTGAGGCAGCTCTTCTGAAATGTACGTCGGGCAGGGAACAGCTCCGCACCACAAATCCTGGCAACATGGCCCATCGTACCAACAGGTAGTCCCCCTTTGTGTCACTGTGGGGGAGGCGTACACAATGGCCAGCCGCAATACTAACTGCCATGCTAATCACAGTCATGTGATGCAGGACACAGGCTGCAGTCACCAAATGGTTAGGACAAGAAAATGGCAACTTTCTAAAAATGTAACTTTCAGAATTGTGACTTAAAATCTGACTTTGCCATTAAAGAGGATTTTATATTACAATTGTTTTGAGGCCAAATGTGACATTTCTGCCTCTCCCCAATCAAGTGTTATCCCTTATTAAATGTAATAAGGTAACCCAATAATATCATGTGGGTGAGGTAAGCCTCATAGAAGTGAAAAATGAAATTAGGAGTTTTTCACTACCAGGACGTGTGAAATCTAAAAGTACATGTAGGAAGATGGCTCTGTATATACTATTTCAAAGTAAGAAATACTGTGCACAGAGTCCAAGGGTTCCCCTTAGAGGTAAGATAGTGGCAAAAGTAGATAATTCTAATGCTCTATTTTGTGGTAGTGTGGTCGAGCAGTAGGCTTATCAGAGGGTAGTGTTAAGCATTTGTTGTACACACACTGGCAATAAATGAGGAACACACACTCAGACTTACTCCAGGCCAATAGGTTTTTTTATACTGAAAAATATATTTTCTTAGTTTATTTTAAGAACCACAGGTTCAAGATTTACAGTTAATACTTTAAATGTAAGGTACTTCACTTAGATACTTTAGGAACTTTGAATGGAAACAATATAATGTACAGTCTTTGTAAAAATGGCAATAAGCTTTTTTCAAAATGGACACTGCAAAAATCAACAGTTACTGGGGGAGGTAAGTAAAGGTTAGTTTTGAAGGTAAGTAAAACACTTACAAGTCTCACGTTTGGGGCAAAGGCAGCCCACTGTTGGGGGTTCAAGGCAACCCCAAAGTTACCACACCAGCAGCTCAGGGACGGTCAGGTGCAGAGGTCAAAGAGGTGCCCAAAACACGTAGGTGCCTATGGGGAACAGGGGTGCTCCGGTTCCAGTCTGCCAGCAGGTAAGTACTTGCGTCCTCAGGGGGCAGACCAGGGGGGTTTTGTAGAGCGTCGGGGGGGAAACGAGAAGGCACACAAAGTACACCCTCAGCGGCACAGGAGCGGCCGGATGCAAAGCTGGCATCGGGTTTTAGATTCAAAACAATGGAGGGACCCGGGGGTCTCTCTAGCGTTGCAGGCAGGCACGGGGGGCTTCTCGGGACAGCCACCACCTGGGCTAAGCAGAGGGTCGCCTGGGGGTCGCTCTTGCACTGAATTTCAGTTCCTTCAGGACCTGGGGGCTGCGGGTGCAGTGTTGGTTCCAGGCGTCGGGTCCCTTGTTACAGGTAGTCGTGGTCAGGGGGAGCCTCTGGATTCTCTCTGCAGGCGTCTCTGTGGGGGCTTAGGGGGGTCGTCTCTGGTTACTCACGGGCTCTCAGTTGCCGGGGAGTCCTCCCTGAGGTGTTGTTTTTCTGCAGGTCGAGCCGGAGGCGTCGGGTGCAGAGTGTGAAGTCTCACACTTCTGGCGGGAAACGTGAAGTCTTTGGAAGTTGCTTCTTTGTTGCAAAGAAGTAGCTGGTTGTGAACAGGGCCGCTGTTCACAGGAGTTTCTTGGTCCTGTAGTCAGGGCAGTCCTCTGAGGCTTCAGAGGTTGCTGGTCCCTGTCAGATGCGTCGCTGGAGCAGGTTTTCGAAGTTGGAGACAGGTCGCTAGGGCTGGGGCCAAATCAGTTGTCGTCTTCCTCCTTCTCTGCAGGCTTGTCGGTCAGCAGTCCTTCTTCAGGTTGCAGGAATCTTATTTCCTGGGATCTGGGGAGCCCCTAAATACTGAATTTAGGGGTGTGTTTAGGTCTGGGAGGGCAGTAGCCAATGGCTACTGTCCTTGATGGTGGTTACACCCTCTTTGTGCCTCCTCCCTGTGGGAGGGGGGCACATCCCTAATCCTATTGGGGGAATCCTCCAAACTCAAGATGGAGGATTTCTCAAGGCAGGGGTCACCTCAGCTCAGGACACCTTAGGGGCTGTCCTGACTGGTGGGAGACTCCTCCTTGTTTTTCTCGTTATCTCCTCCAGCCTTGCTGCCAAAAGTGGGGGCAGTGGCCGGAGGGGCGGGCATCTCCATTAGCTGGGATGCCCAGGGGCACTGTAACAAAGGGGGTGAGCCTTTGAGGCTCAGAACCAGGTGTTACAGTTCCTGCAGGGGGAGGTGAGAAGCACCTCCACCCAGTGCCGGCTTTGTTTCTGGCCACAGAGTGACAAAGCACTCTCCCCATGAGGCCAGCAACATGTCTGGTGTGTGGCAGTCTGCAGGAACTGGTCAGCCTACACTAGAAGTCGGGTATGTATTCAGGGGGCATCTCTAAGATGCCCTCTGGGTGTATTTTACAATAAATTGCACACTGGCATCAGTGTGCATTCATTGTGCTGAGAGGTTTGATACCAAACTTCTCAGTTTTCAGTGTAGCCATTATGAAACTGTGGAGTTCGTGTTTGACAATCTCCCAGACCATATACTCTTATGGCTACCCTGCACTTACAATGTCTAAGGTTTTGCTTAGACACTGTATGGGCATACTGCTCATGCACATATGCCCTCACCTGTGGTATAGTGCACCCTGCCTTAGGGCTGTAAGGCCTGCTAGAGGGGTGACGTACCTATGCCACAGGCAGTGTGAGGTTGGCATGGCACTCTGAGGGGAGTGCCATGTCGACTTAGTCATTTTCTCCCCACCAGCACACACAAGCTGTGAGGCAGTGTGCATGTGATGAGTGAGGGGTCCCTAGGGTGGCATAAGACATGCAGAAGCCCTTAGAGACCTTCCCTGGCATCAGGGCCCTTGGTACCAGTTACAAGTGACTTACCTGAGTGCCAGGGTTGTGCCAATTGTGGGGACAAAGGTACAGTTTAGGGAAAGAACACTGGTGCTGGGGCCTGGTTAGCAGGGTCCCAGCACACTTTCAAATCATAACTTAGCATCAGCAAAGGCAAAACGTCAGGGGGTACCCATGCCAAGGAGACATTTCCTTGCAGTACATGTCCAAGTTTTTAAATGCAATATACCCTGCCCTCTGAGCTGTTTCAGGCCTACCCTAGGGGTGATCCATATCTATTAAAAAGGAAGGTTTAGGCCTGGCAAAAGGTTCATTTTTCCAGGCTAAATTGCCAGCTTAAAACTGCACAGAGGCTAAAAGGCAGGCCTGAGACACTTTTTAAAATGCTACATAAGTGGGTGGCACAACAAGGGCTGCAGTTTCACTAGTAGCATTTAACATGCAGACCCGTGGTACAGATGGTACTCTTTACTAGGGACATATGCATAAATTAATGTGCCAGTTGGGAGTAAGCCAAACTAAATTTAGAAAATAGGAGGGGTCAAGGCAAAACTTTTGGGAGTGACCCTGCAGAGACGACCAAGTCCAACAGTCATCCAAAACAGAATGGCCAAGGATATTTGCTTGCAAATGCGGCGGTATGCTCCACGTATTAAAGGTTCAGCACTGATGTATATTGTGTCAGATAATAGCATGTTAATTGATCAATTTAATAATATAATAACTAATATTTTGCATGAAACTAAAACCTTGGAAGAGACTAATGCTGGGGAGTGATTCGTTAGTGATTCAGTACGATTGGAAAGGGAATTGCAAGTATTGGTGAATGGTCTCGTAATCAGAGTGGTGGCTTGTTTAATAGAATATTAATCCCCAATTATAATAATTATTCTTAGTCTAATTGATCTCTTTCTGCCACAAAAATTTCTTGAAGTTAGTTGTTTGAGGAAAAATTTGAAACATGACTGAGAAAAGAAGGCTATGGCCAGAAAAAGTAAGGGAGAAGAAATTGAGTTTGATGATATCAAATTTAAAATGTACTACAAATTAAAAGCCTTGGAGTAAACAAAGATGATGAAGCCAAAAATAATGAATGATTTATTGTAAAGTATAGTGTGGTTTGGGATGATTTTAAAATCATCAAGGGTAGATGTTAGGGCGTATTTATTAATTAAGAATTATGTTCACTTCTCTGTATTTAGGTTAGCACATGTAGGCCTCAAACACAATTTACTGTGCTGGTTTGGTTGCACTGACAGCTAAAGAAACATTACTTCAAATAAATTACACTGCAAGCATGATTTCTCTCTCTTTCTGTGTTTTTATGTTTTCATAAAACAGACGAAAATGTGATCTGTTCTATCACGTGGCTTATTTTCACTTTATCAAATGTTGTGCTTCGAAGGAAGCCTGCCGGAGACATTCCTGTGTGTTGCAAATATTCAAGGCTGTTGCTGCCTGAAGTCAACTCTATTGTCTATTCAGGTGTTCCTGTGTGTGGGAAATATTCAAGGCTGTTTCTGCCTGTTGTCAATTGTATATTCACATGTTAATAGTTTGCTGTTCATTCACGTAATGTTATTTTCCCTTGTATTCCGAGTAGAGGGGGTAACTTGTTATTAATTGTGCCTAATCTTGGGAGGTATGCCAAAGTTTTTTTCATTATTCTTCCTGAGCACTCCTACGATAGATTGCGATTTAATTTACAATATTTTCATGAAGTTTTTTACCTTTTCTTTGGAGACAGACGTTTTCTTTTGATTTATGAAATATATTGATGTGAATTGATTAACTGATGGCGCATTTGCTTTGTTACTTAATTTTTAAATAAACTTTCATGGTCTGGATTTTCAATCTCGCAGTTTGCAGATTTCCTTTATTTGCCTGGAGCCCTCCATCCAGTCCGCAGGGTCAAACGGACCCAACCCGTCTCATCGGCCCTTTGAGTAGAAAGTGCCGACAATTTATAAATATGTGCCACAATGAATGCAGCATAGCCTTGCAGAGCATTTCTCACTATTCTGGTTAATGGATGTCTGTCAAAGGCAAACAATGCAAAACAATGCATGAGCTAACACCCAGGGGTATTGCCTAAAACCTATAGATGTGTAAATGCAACAAAGAGAACAACCTCGACGCCCACAGGATCAAAAAGATGTGAACGGCGTCTCAATAATTATATTCCCCCACAGAAGTGAAAGGCTGGGTCCATTAACTCATTCCAGTACTGCTTGCAGTACTTAATGTTGATAATTATTACTTTAAATTCTCACAGTTAAGTATGATAACAAAAATAAACACAATGGCCATTCCATGCTTGCATAACGAGAAAGCATACTTGCCACCCTTAAAAAGACACTATTTAATAGTGGACTTTTAGTTCTAATTGTACAAATAGGGTGGGGATTGATCACCATCATGTGCAAAAAAACCAAGCCAAGGTTCCCTTCGTGAGATGAGGTAATATCTTGTCAAATTGCCCAGTTTGAAACAAAAAAGCGAGATTCCGCTATGCAATCAGGAGTCGTTACCGGCCTTTAAAATGGAAAGGCAAACGTGTTTTACTTCTTGTACTGCCTGGGAAATTTGCTTCAGGGATGTAACTTCTACATCTTGACAAACACCAGCTCGGAGAACCTTTTTTAAGACCTGAATCCCAACACTTTCTGGGTTGTCTCTGAAGCTCTAAGATGTATACTTAGATCTTACTCTATTCTGGAAAGGTTATTTTTTTTTTCTAGAAGTGGAGGATACATATATCTGAGCAAGACATAGCTTGTTGATTGTGGACAACAGGCTAGTGTATACCTGAGAATAACAAAATGACACAGGACAAGGGTAGGTACTGTAAGGCCACTGTAAATGAGGCCATTGAAAATTATGGGCAGGAGATGTAGAATTGACAGGAGAAGCTGGGAAGTGTAACATACTTGCCGAAGGGAGGCAGGGCTCAGGCCGGTCATTTATGATTTACTGCACTCACCAATGTGGCTTGGCTCCTTAGTACACTGTTTTCGGTGCTGATGCCACAGCAGGTACTGGGTCTCAGGCAAGGGGGAGCTCTTAGGGTGCATTAGCCATCCTGCCTGACAGGACTGCTGTAAGGTTTACTGCTGATCAAGTGGCTATGTATTCTCACCTCCGGGTGTAGTGGTGAGGACATGTTGGACAGTGGGGTTTTGTGACAGTCATAAGACAGCAAATACTCTTGGATTAGACTGCATGGGATTCTCCACCATCCTTCTCCAGGGATTTGGTCCTCAGGTAGTGTATGTTCGGGCTGTGAGGATGAGAAGATGACATCCAGCATATAATCCCTCCAGCAACACAAGGGAAACAGCCTTTACCATGCAGTCTTTACCAAGCAACCAATGCCTTTACCACGCATCATTTACTATGCATGCCCTTACTATGCATGGTGGGTTTAGATCTATCTATCTATCTATCTATCTATCTATCTATCTATCTATCTATCTATCTATCTATCTATCTATC
Source organism: Pleurodeles waltl (assembly GCF_031143425.1). Classification (NCBI taxonomy): domain Eukaryota; kingdom Metazoa; phylum Chordata; class Amphibia; order Caudata; family Salamandridae; genus Pleurodeles; species Pleurodeles waltl. Next base: position 398,495,364 of record NC_090447.1, on the reverse strand, counting down.
TATCTAAGTCGCCAGTAGGTAGTTATAGTTGTTTCCATAGGAAAAGCATTTTGTGATTTGCCTATATCGTTGGTGGCGTTTGATGGAGTGTGCCAGTGACTCTTGTTGTGCATGGAAAGTTTCTGGCTGATCTGTTAAGCAGGAGCCAAATAAGAGAGTGCGTTTCAATGTTAATTCCTATAGGAGTTTTGAATACGACCACAGCCCGAACCACGTGACGGAATTACACCAAATTTAGTAGAAAGCTAGATTTTGTTCCGCAGATTGTGCTATTTGTTATTTGGTGTAAATCCGTTACGTAGTTGTTGAGAAATTTAGGGAAATCCAAATGTGTATAAATGTGGTCACGACGACTTCGCAAACAGTGACAAGCTTGTGCAGAGATCTGCTGAGCGTTGATTGGCTGCCAACACTTCAGCCAGGTAGTGTTTGGCAGCCATCTTGGGACTTGGCATCAGCTGAGTCCCACAAAAATACATAAAAAAATAGAAAAGGGAGCAGGGTAACCTTGATCTTGTGGACTCAGAGGGACCCCAGCAGTTAAAAAAAGCATTTTTAACAATGTTTGCCACATATTTGTGAAATTTGGCGCACTCACAGCAAAAATGAAAAAAACAAAAAACAATCTCAGTCTCCCGCGCTTGTTTTTAAATAAGCCCTTGGGTGGGACAGGTTTGGGTGGCATGCTAGGTTTTTTGAAAAAATGGAGGCGGCGGCCCACATCCAAGGTTTATTAATGCCCTGGGGACATCTACCACACTGGGGCTTAATGTAAATATTATGTGGGGGGCCGCGTGCCCCTACGCCCTGGAAACCACCAGCTCCATGGGTCAGGAAACGTTAATGGAAATCGGGAAGGCGGGGTTCTGCATTATCCCATGCCCCGGGGATCACCACCTCCCCCAGGCAAAATGGTATAACTTTAAAAAGGGGGATCTTGTGGATCCAACTAGGAACTGCCACATCCATTGGGCAGGAAATGTTAATAGTAATAGGGACCCTGTGCCCTGGGGACCATCACTTCCCCAGGGAAAAATTGTATAATTTCAAAAGGGGGGACCTGCAGACTCACCCAGGTCAATGGAACCGCCACATCCCTGGGGATACCAAATAAATAATAATGAAATAAATGAAATAATGAAGGGGTCCGTTGCAGACCCCTGGCCAGGGGACCACCACTTCCCCAGGGCTAAACTGAAACATTAGAGGGGGGGCCTCCTCATGGAGCCAATAATGGCCCTGGGACCGCCACCTCCCAGGGCAGGCTTTGAAAGCTCCGGCCAAGTAGGAGCAAACACTCTCCTTCCAGCGGACAAGAGCGTTCAAAGTGCTCTTGTCACTGGAAGCAGAGCTTTCATCTCTTTCACAGAGATGTGGGAAGGAAAATACATGACACAATTGCATGTTTAACAGCTCCCTGTGTGCAAGAGCAATGCCGGCTGGGACCGCGGGGGCCTTGAGGATCCCCCGCGATCCCATAGCATGCTGGGTGCCCTGGGGGTACCCAGGACATACGGTCAGGCCCCGTGGGATGGGGTCTCTGGGGCCAAAATCAGCCCTGGAACAGGGTGGCCATTTACCCAATGAGGTAGCACATACTTACTAACCAGTAGAAAGTGCTCCAGTTGGGTAGACATTTTGAGCAAAACTGTGGACACTTGTTGGATAAACGAGCAGGTCTCCTTCTGTTCTGGCCATGATGCACATTTCACAGAAATTAAACCTCAACAGAAAGCACTTAACAATATATAAACAGTGCAGGTGCCCCAGTTGAAGCTCCACTTCTGGAAAGGACAAATTATCCTAACTTCTGGACTTGGCAAAGGCAAAGCAAGTGTGCTTACTTGGCAATTCTCATTAAAAAACAATCTAAAATCAATTGTAGAGGTGAGTGCATGTTTAATTTATTGGAGGTCAATCTGTATGTGACTGTGACAAGTGGTTTCTTTCTTGTCCTCCCCTGACGAAAGCAGAGCCCATGGTTCTCTCTTTAAATTAGTGTGAATATGCGAATGTGCAAATCACCTGGGAGGTCCACTTGCTTGGCCTCGCCCCATCCACCTAAGTAGTATTCAAAGGTCTTCCGGCCTTTTGCCAGGATGATGGACAGCTTATCAAAGGGCCCCCAGTGCGTTTCATGCCTGTTTTGGTGGTGCATTCTTGATGCCAAGGACGATGAGAAAATCTCCACCAAACAAAGAAGCAATTATGTCATATAGCTAAGTGGAAGGACCATGGTTTGGTGGAGGTTTACATCTTTGTATTCTCTCTCACTCTTTATAGGAGGATTCATGTTTTCACAGAATCAACATGAGGAACAATCTCATTTCCAAACACACACAAGGTTGCAGGAGACATTTACTCATGGTCTACTATGCATCTGTAGTGTAGGATACACACTGGACATTTACCCAACGAGGAACACTTACTAACTAACCAGTAGAAAGTACTTCCGTTGAGTAGCCATTTTGTGCAAAACTGTGGATAAACGGGCAGGTGGGGTTCCTTTGTGGCAGAGTCACTCATCCAGCTACTGACACACCCACCCACCCACACACACTCACACACCCACTCACAGAGACACTCGCTCAGACTCTTATGCACCCACTCACAGACCCACTCAGAGACTCATACTCAAAAACAGATCCACTCAGACACTTACACACCCACTCAAAGACCCAATTAGACACTTATGCACCCACTCAAATACTCACTCAGACATTCACGCACCCACTCACAGACACACTCAGACTCATGCACCCACTCACAGACCCGCTCAGAGACTCATGCACTCACAGACCCACTAACACATTAACGCACCCACTCACAGACCCAACCAGAGACTGATTCACCCACTCACAGACCTACTCAGACAACTCACACACCCCCTGACAGACCCACTCAGACACTCTTACACCCAATCACATACCAGAAACACATATGCACTCATCCACACAGTCACTTTCAAAGGTTAGCAGTTACAGTTTTGGAAATTCACTTAAAAAAACAAAGGTTACAGGGACATTATAGTTAGGAAAAAACATAGAAAAAAACCTTAGAAGTTCACTGAAAAAATCAAAGCTCATAGGGACGTTATAGTAAGGAAATAGAATGAAAAAACATTGGAAATTTACTGAAAAAAACAAAGATAATTGACCATGTCATGAGTGATGTAATGTGTGAGGTCATAAGCAGTGCATTATGGGGCGTAAGTTATAGTTAGCTCAGGTACCTATACCTGCCAAATTTCACTAGTTTTGTACAAGTAAAATGTGAGCCTAACTATAACATCCCTGTAACCTTTGTTTTTTTAATTGAATTCCTAAGGTTTTTTTTTGTAATATTTCCTAACTATAACGTTCCTGTATCCATTATTTTTTCTAATGAATATATATATATATATATATATGTACATATATATATATATATATATATATATATATATATATATATATATATATATATAAATATTAATATATATTTAAAACAAAAGAGAGAACTCTAGCTACTTCTCGAGTTTAGGTGGAGAGCAACTCCAGTAAGGAGCACTATTTTGCCCTCTTTTGATTTGCATATTTTATGAGGCACTCTAACCCTGAAAGGATTTTGTTTTGACTTATACTGGGTGGTCCTCTATGTCTGGACAAAGCTAAACCTCTCTGAAGAGATGTACTGACATCGAAACACGAGCCAGGGGTTGCTTTTGCTCATTCCAGGTTAGCTTGGATGTTATTTTACCAGTCCAAAGCTGTAATACTGTGCCTGGAGTGGTGAAAGGCTTTTGTTATTTTACAGCTCGGCAAAGATGAAACTGGGACAATCCTATGCTTAAAGATTTTACTCTATAAATGATGAAAGACTTTGCCATGTTCTAGCTCGGCATGGATGGCACTGTGCCAATCCTATGTTTAAAATCTTTTCTAGAAAAACAGACATTTGAGTTGAGCAAATCTAGACTTTCGCTCGTGTTGTAGGGTGCTCCTTACTGCAGCTCCTCTCTACCTAAACTTGGGAACTGCCCAGAGTTCTTTATTTTGTTTTGCATAATTTATGCAGCACTCTAACCCTGAAAGGGTTTGTTTTACCTTATACTGGGTGCTACCTTCTGTCTGGACAAAGCTAAACCTCTCTGAAGAGATGTAATGACAATTCTATGCTTAAAGACTTTGCTAGAACAACAGACATTTGAGGTGAGCAAATCTAGAGTGTCGCTGGTGTTGTAGGCTGCTCCTTACTGGAGCTGCTCTTCACCTAAACCTGGGAACTACCAAGAGTTCTCTCTTTTGTTTTGCATAATTTATGTGGCACTCCAACCCTGAAAGGGTTTTGTTGTGACTTATACTGGGTGCTGCCTTGAGTCTGGACAAAGCTAAACTCCTCTGAAGAGATGTAATGACATTGAGCCAAATGTCTGGAGTTGCTTTTGCTCATTGAAGGTTGGCTGGGATACTATTTTACCAGTCCAAAGCTGTAATACTGTGCCTTGAGTGGTAAAAGTCTTTTGTCATTTTACTGCTCAGTAAGGATGACACTGGGCCAATCACATGCTTAAAGATTTTGCTGTATAAAAGGCAACAGACTTTGCCACTTTCTAGCTTTGCGTGGATAGCACTGTGCCTATACTATGCCTAAATACTTTGCTAGAAAAACAGACATTTGAGGTGAGCAAATCTAGAGTGTTGCTAGTGTTCCCGGCTGCTCCTTACTGAAGCTGCTCTCCACCTAAACTTGGAAACTACCCAGAGTTCTCTCTTTTGTTTTGCATAATTTGTGTGTCACTCTAAACCTGAAAGTTTTTTTTTTAGACTTATACTGGGAGCTCCCTTATGTCTGGACAAAACTAAATCTCTGGGAAGAGATGTATTGACATTGAAACATGTGTCAGGGGTTGCTTTTGCTCATTCCAGGTTATCTTGAATGGTATTTTACCAGTCCAAAGATGAAATACAGTCCCTGGAGTGGTGATCCTTTTGTTATTTTACAGTTCGGCAAGGATGTCACTGGGCCAATCCTATGCTTAAAGATTGTGCTATACAAATGGCAAAAGACTTTGGCCCTCATTATAAGATTGCCGGCAAAAGCCGCCTACCGCCATGGCGATCGCTGCCAACGTACCGTTGCCGTGGCTACCGACCGTCCACCAAATTATGACCGCAGACAGAATATCCATCCAGCCTTTCTTCCTTTGTGAGTCAGTGGCTCAGGATCCAGGACATTCGGAGATGCCTGTCTGCCCAGATGAAGCAAGTCAGCTCCGGTTGTAGCATCTCAATCGGAGCGGCAGTTAGGGTCTAGAACAAGAAAAGGATTTTTGGAAGGTTGTTCATTTTAACTAGCCAGGAGAGGGAATGTTGGCTCCATTGAGCGAAGTCAAGCTTGACCTGTCATGTGAGGACTCTGTAGTTCACCTGTGCTGTCGTAGATACCGTCATTGCCAGCTGTATACCTATTGCTGTATTGTCACTGAGGAATGAACCCAGATTGATCTGTGCTTACCATGCCTGCCATCAATGGGTCCAGTCGGGCCGCTACGATGTCCATGAGTAGCTTTGCATCGAAGTTGAGGAGAGAAATCAGTCAGTAGGACTTGCACTTCTACCTGTCCTTTCTAGGCTTAGCGATAATGACAATTGATGCATCCCTCATAGTTGGTGGTAGGTCCTGCAGGCCCTTTATAGGGTTAAAGACCCTGGTGAGGACGGGCGCTAGCAGTCAGCAGAAGGCCTTGTAAAAATTTGCTGGGTAGCTGTCTGGGGCCGGTGACTTGTTGGGTTGGTGTCGGGCGATTTTCTGAGATGACCTCCTCTGTACAAATGGGTTGGTCAATCTCATCCGAATTTACCTGGGACAGGGGTGACATGTCAGCTGACTGTAGGTTTCCATCAATGATGTTAGGTGCTATGTGTTGGACAGTGTAAAGGTCACTACAAAAGTCCCTAAACTTGGCTGCAATATGTGAGTCGGTTTGGAGTATAGAGCTGTCTGGTTGAACCAGTGACTCTATGGTCATAACCTAGCGTTGAACACGGAGTCTATTAGCTAATAGTTGCCCAGGCTTGTTACCCCCAAGGTAGTAAGAGTGTTTCAGACGGAGCATGGAGTACTCTGCACTGCGCTAGTTGTTTCTGGGATGCCTCTGGTTGCCTCCATGCCCTATGGGCCCCTATGCGGTGATGGATATGCTGTAGCTCCCTAACATGTTGCTGTAGTTGTTCCCTCTTTTCCCAGCATAATTTGTTATGCGGAGAAAGCCATAAATTCTCCCCTGACTACTACTTTTAGTACATTCCATAACACTGCAGGTAAAGTGTAAGCCGTGTTGTTAAGGGCTAAGTAGTTTTCAATTACTCGTTCAATTTGTGAGACTACCGCAGGCCGACACAGAAGGGTCTCTCTCATTCGCCACATGTGGCCTAGCCGGGCCATTGGAAGGAATGCAAGGCCAACCATGACTGCGGAATGATCGGATAGAGAGGGGGGGTTCTATTTTGACTGCAGTGGTCATGTTGTGTATAGCTCTCATCCCTAAGAAGTGGTCCAGCCTGGCATACATTTTATATGCATGGGCCTAAAAAGTGTAGCACTGGGATTGGGGATGGTTTTACCTCTACAAGTCTGTAGTCCCATTTCTTGTAGCCCCTCCCGTTGAGAGCTCCCCAGACACCTCATGGTGGTGCGCTGATTGGTCTATGTAAATACTATGGCCCTCATTATGACTTCAGCAGTCTATTTCTTAGACCTCCGAAGTCACGCCAGCCATATGACTGTCTTCAAACTGCGGTCTTCAAACCACCATATTATGGCTGCTGGCTGTTCTCCGCCACTGTTTGGCGGGCAAGCCGCCAGCAGCCATACTGGCAGTCGGCTGTCTAGTGGAGCTTGCTCCATTGCCACCGCCACATCACCACAACACCGCCCGCCGTATTACTACATTGTAGACGGTGTGGCAGTGTTGTGTTGGTGGGGTGCTTGCGGTGGAGCAAGCACTATGGACCCTGTTCCCTCCAGGACGACCACTGCGACCACCAGGTAAGGTGATCGACCGCAAGGAGGGAGTGTTGAGTGTTGGGTGCATGTATGAGGGTGTGTGTAAATGGATGGGGGTGAGGCTGGTCGTTTTGATGGCTGACTAGCGGATGCAGGTCTATCTGCCACCTGTACGATGAGGATGGGGTTTGCCCCTTTGAACAATTGAAAGAGGAGTTTGATCTGCAAGAGTCAGAAAGACATCTCTATTTTCAGGTTTGCCATTGGGTCACACACCCTGCCCTCCAACCTGGGCCCCAGAGACTGCTGACATACCTTGAACAGTGGCTTCTTCAGAAGCACACAGACAAAGGAATGATATCAGACTTACATACCATCCTACTCCAGGCCCCCCGATTCCAAGATCCTCAGGACAGCACCGCTGGGAACAAGAACTGGGCAGAAACCTGGCCCACCACAGAATGGGGGGAGATATACTACAGAGTGCATCATACAGCTTGCAACTAAGTGAGCATAGAAACAGCAGTCAAAATCACTACATACTGCCATCAAACACCCCCTGACTTCAATGCTGCTACCCCATACAATTGGCCGACTGTTGGAGACAGTGTGGTATGCAGGGAACACTACTCCACAGCCTGTGGGACTGCCCCAGGATCTCCCAGTTCTGGGATCAAGTCCTGCAGGACATAGATACTCATCTCAACACCCAGCTAGCCAGGCTCCAGGCTTATACCATACTTGACTTTCCTAATCCACTCACATTTCTGCTGAAATCACATAGGGGGTGACTGATTGGTACAGTGTTAGCAGCAGCCCCCAGACTATGGCCCTCATTACAACCCTGGAGGTAAATCCTGCTTACCGGCGTGCCGACGGCCACCAACATACCGTGACCGTGGTGGTATTCCGCCACGGGTATTATGACCCACACAGAGAATACCGCCACAATAGTGACACCCACACAAGTCCGCCACACCAAAGGTCAGTGATAAACTGGCGATAGCAAAACCCACACCGTCACACCAACAGGAATACGTCCACAGTATCACGACCCATGAATCAACACGGCGCTCAAAATACACACACACTTATAAAACCACACCACATTGGACAATTCAAAATACACACACCAGACACACATACACACACCATACCCACACACTCACAACACTATAAAACACACACCCACACTACCCACAACCCCTTACAACGAAAAAAAAGAGACCAAGCACAGAGAGACAAACAAAGAGCACACACCCAATCAGAGGCACAGAATACCATCACCCATATACCATCCATGCACATCACAGTATACACCCAAACACATCACCCCACACATCACCTCACACATATCATTCACACCACGGCACCCCAAAGACACCCCAGGTTCTCTGAGGAGGAGCTCAGGGTCATGGTGAAGGAAATCGTCCGGGTAGAGCCACAGCTATTCGGATCACAGGTGCAGCACACCTCCATAGCTAGGAAGATGGAGCTATGGTGCAGAATCGTAGACAGGGTCAATGTAGTGGGACAGCACCCAAGAACATGGGATGACAGCAGGAAGAGGTGGAACGACCTACGGGGGAAGGTGCGTTCCGTGGTCTCAAGACACCAGATTGCAGTTATAGAGGACTGACGGCAGACCCCCACCTCCTCCCCACAACTAACATCATGGGAGAAGCAGGTCTTGGCTATACTGCATCCTGAGGGCCTCGCAGGAGTAGCAGGAGGAATGGACTCTGGTAAGTCAAATCTTAACTATAACATCCCCCATCCTACCGGCATGCTATCACATACCCCACCCTCACCCTCACCCCCATCACTCCAACACTTCACATATGCCCCACTATCACAACCCACACATCCCAATACCAAGCCCTGCATGCAACAACAAAGCATGGACACACATCACCAAAGCATGTCCACAACAGATACCCACACAGACCGCAAACCAAGTATCACACAAGGTCCCAGACAAGAATGCAAGCACTGGAGTACAGGGTCACCCACCCATTGCACACATTGGCACACACAGATGCAATAATCATGCCTTTACACCCCTGCAGGACCCCTACCCTACGTCACCGGGCAGAAGGTTCCAGACATGTCCACTCTACCCACAGAAGAGGCCCACAGTGATGACAGCAACTCTGTCCAACTGGATCAAGATGACCAGCCCTGCCCATCTGGGACCTCGGGCCATCGGTTCCCCTCACTCTGACACATGCCACCACAGAGCCTCCCCTTCAGGAAACACCAGCACAGCACCCTCCCAGCGGGCCCATCCCTCTGTCCCCAGGACACGTCAAGCAGCACTGTGTCCACCACTACAGGGAACCCAGGCAAACCCACCAACTCAAGAAAATCAGGAACCTATGGGCAGTGGGCACACGGTTCAGGGGACAGAGGCACAGGATAACAGGGGAACTGGGAGGACAGCTGTGCGACAGGGGGAGGACAGGCCCATGGAACCCACTCTCCTAGAGGCCCACTCCAACATCATGAGAGCGTACCATTATTCCCAGGAGACGATGGCAACGGTACTGGCCAAGTTTCAGGAGACCCAGTGGCTGCAGGAGGAACAGTATCTGGGGATCAGGGAGGAACTTAAGTCCATCAACACCACCCTGGTCACCATTGTAGGGGTGCTGAAGGGACACTGTGGCACAGCAAGGGGCCCCTGACACTAGCCCGGATGATGAACAGCCCACCACCTCCTTCGGTGCTAGTGGACAGGAGGCCCCACCACAGGAACACGACACCAGCACCCCACCCCCTGCAGATGAAGAACCATCCTGCAAATGGTCCCTGAGATCCAGGACAAAGACAGAGAACAATGCCAAGACCCCCGCCAGGAAATGAGACCCCCCTCAATGTCATCCTTCTGTCCCACTTCGTCACCCTGTCTATCCATCAACTGCCCTAGCTCCACTTCCCATGCCACTTTGGACAATGCACCTGTGAAACAAGTAGACTGGACTCTGCCATGGACAATCCTCCACCACCACCCCTGCCCATTTTACAATCCCCTCCACTAATTTGCACTGAAATAAACTGCAATAACTAAGAAAAATAGCAATGTCGATTGTATTGCCAACATACCTATGTTACACAGCTTTAGTCCATGAGGTAATGTAGCAGAGGTCACACAGTGGGACCCACATCTGTGAAATGGAAAGGCAAAGTGACAAGTCAGGGTCCATACACTGGGTGAAAGTGACAGACTTATGATAGGTCTAACAATTGTATGAAATGTGTGAGCCAGTGACATCTTCTTACTTGTGTCTCACTGGAAGTATTGCTGGATAACGTTGTTTCTGTTGTCGATATCCTCTTCTGCTGCCTCCTCTTCTTCACTGTCCACAGGCTCCACAGCTGCAACAAGACCTCCTCCTGGACCATCATCCTGTCATCGCAAAGCCAGGTTGTGCAGCATACAGCAGGCCACGATGATCTGGCACACCTTCTTTGGTGAGTAGTACAGGGATCCACCTGTCAGATGGAGGCACTGGAACCTGGCCTTTAGGAGTCCGAAGGTCCTCTCAATAATCCTCCTTGTTCGCCCATGTGCCTCATTGTAGTGGTCCTCTGCCCTTGTCCTGGGATTTCTTACTGGGGTCAGTAGCCATGACAGTTTGGGGTAACCAGAGTCACCTGAAAATATCGAGGGACAACTGTTAGACACACACTAACCCTTAGGGACAACCCCAGACAACTATTCACAGGGTAAAGGGTCCTTGTCCTCACCTATTAGCCACACACGGTGCCTCTGGAGTTGCCCCATCACATAAGGGATGCTGCTATTCCTCAGAATGTAAGCGTCATGCACTGAGCCAGGAAACTTGGCATTCACATGGGAGATGTACCGGTCGGCCAAACACACCATCTGCACATTCATTGAATGGTAGCTCTTCCGGTTTCTGTACACCTGTTTACTTCTGCGGGGGTTCCAAGGCCACATGTGTCCCATGAATGACACCTATGATGTTGGGGATATGTCCCGGGGCATAGAAGTCACCTTTCACTGTGGGCAAATCCTCGACCTGAGGGAAAATGATGTAGCTGCACATGTGTTTCTGCAGGGCAAACAATACTCTGGACAGCACGTTTGAGAACATAGGCTGGGACATCCCTGATGCAATGGCCACTGTAGTTTGAAAAGACCCACTTACCTGGAAATGGAGTACTGACAGGACCTGCACTAGAGGGGGGATTCATGTGGGATGGCGGATAGCTGACATCAGGTCTGGCTCCATCTGGGCACACAGTTCATGGATTGTTGCACGATCAAGTCTGTAGGTGACTATTACGTGTCTCTCTTCCATTGTCGACAGGTCCACCAGCAGTCTGTACACCGGAGGATGCCGCCATCTCCTCACCTGCCCCAGAGGACGTGCCCTATGGACGAGAACAGCGAGCAGAGAGTCAGCCAACACTGAGGTATTAAAAAAAAGTTTATTGCACACATTTGTCAATCCTCAATGTGCGTGTCACTGTCTGTATGTAAGGCCTAGAGAGGTGTGATGCATTTAAAATTAATGCCATGTGGCCCCCTGAAATGGTGGCTGCCTGTAAGGTGGGACAAGGGGATATGAGGTAACTGCGCTGGCGTTGTACACCGTTGAGGCGGTCGAAGACTGCAGCCCAATCCTGCATTGGTTAACATGGGACCCTCTGGGTCCCAGGAGCCAATGACGATGTACGCCGGTGGTGACGGTACGCACCGCCGCGGACGTGACTGCCATTTTATAGCTGTTCTCTCACTTGATACCTGACCTTCGACAGGAGAGGATCTACACTGCAAGTGCTGCTGTGACCTCAGTCTGGAAGCGACGATGGCTCATGTGTCTGGGGAAAGGGCCCCTGCCTTCACTTCGGAGGAGTTGGAGAAGTTAGTGGATGGGGTCCTCCCCCAGTACACGCTACTCCACGGTCCTCCAGACAAACAGGTGAGTACACTGTGAGCATGCTGTATGGGCAATGCCCGTTTGGAGTGGTGTGGATGGAAAATACAGGGGGGGGGGACTGAGGCCTGCATGAGCGGACGGTGAGTTTATGTGCATCAGGGCAAGGGTGGGAACGTGGGACAATGACTGTGAAGGTCTGGACGGTTAAAGATTTTCCTTTTTCCTCTGTACTATTCCTCTAGGTCAGTGCCCACCAGAAGAAGGATATTTGGCATGCCATCGCCAAGGACGTCCGGACCCTGGGGGTCCACCACAGACGGAGCACCCACTGCCGGAAAAGATGGGAGGACATTCGGCGCTGGAGCAAGAAGACGGCGGAGACCCAGCTGGGGATGGCTTCCCAACGTGGGAGGGGTGCCCGTCGCACCATGACCCCCCGATGTACCGGATCCTGGCGGTGGCCTATCCGGAGTTGGATGGGCGCTTGAGGGCATCACAGCAGCCACAAGGGGGTGAGTACAGACACATCCATCTGACTCTGCGCACATTAAGAGGTGTCTGGGTGGGGGAGGTGGGCTGTGGGTTCCCCTAGGCCAGGGTGAGTTTTGTAGGCAAGGTCCCTTCGTGAGGCAGGCTATGTGGCACCCCAACCCCACCAGTGGTAAGAGCCAACTACACCTAGTCAGGCTCCTGTGACTTCCATGTGTGCAGCAATCGGGCATGGGCCTTGTACCCCATGTCCCTGTGATCAATTAGGGAACTCTAAGTGCATGGCGTAGTACAGAGGGCTGCTGTGTCTGTAGTGTCCACCAACAGTAGTGGTATTGCATGCACTGAACATGTCTTTCTTTCTTGCATTAGCATCATCAGGCGGAGGAGCAGTGGCACCAGAGCAGGAGGGAGCTGCATCCCACATGGCCGTGGAGGGTGAGACAACGGAGTCTGAAGCCACCAGTGGGACGGAGGGCGAGGGGAGGTGACAGCAGCGACAGCGACTCTTCCTCTGATGTGTGCTTCCTTGCGGTGGCGGGCCCCTCTGTGCCTCCCCATCAACAGGTACAGCCGCCACCCCCCCACCAGCACCGCCCTCCCAGCAGCCCCTCAGCGTGTGTCCCCTGACCTCTCACCCAGGAGTGTGGGCATCTCCTTCACCCCAGGCACCTCAGGCCCTGCCCCAGTCAGCCCTGCTGCCCTCAGTGAGGAGGCTATTGACCTCCTGAGATCCCTCACTGTTGGACAGTCTACCATTCTGAATGCCGTCCAGGGGGTAGAGAGGCAGTTGCAACAAACAAATGCATACCTGGAGGGCATTCATTCTGGTCAGGCAGCCCAACAGAGAGCATTTCAGGCTCTGGCCTCAGCACTGATGGCAGCCATTGTCCCTGTGACCAGCCTCCCCCCTCCAACCTCCTCCACCCAGACCCAATCCCCTGTACCTCAGCCTATCCCAAGCACACCATCAGACCAGCATGCACACACCTCAACACACAAGGGTGGCTCTGGCAAACATAAGCACCACACATCCCACAGGCACTCACACAAGCATCATACCCATGCACACATACCAACATCCACTGCCTCCACTGTGTCCCCCTCCTCCACGTCTCCCTCCTCCCTCCCTGTCTCGTCTCCACTCACACCTGCATGCACTACATCTTCAGCCACTACCTCCATCACCAGCACGCCCATCACCACACACCGCTCACGTGCACTCACCACCCCCACTACCATTCACACATCCCCTGTGCCCTCTCCCAGTGTGTCTGTGAGCCTTCCTCCCAAAGTACACAAACGCAGCCACACACCCACCCAACAGCCATCCACCTCACAACAGACTCCAGCCCATGCACCTTCACCCAAAGTCAGCAAACGTACACCCCCTACAACTACTACCTCTTCCTCCACTCCCAAACCCACTCCATCTACCCATCCCAGTGTGCCTAAAAAGCTTTTCCTGTCTACTATTGACCTCTTCCCTACACCTCCCCCCTCCGTCCGTCCCCTAGGGCCCTCCTTTCCAGGTCTCAACCCAGCACCTCAGCCACCACATCACAGGGCACAGTGGTGCCAGCAACTGCAGGCTTTTGGAGTGCGCCAAGCATCAGGGTTGCCAGTGTTCCATGGAGCGAGGGCAAGGACATTCCGCCACCTCCAAAAGTAAAAAAGTTGCCCACATCCCGGAGGGAGAAGGCGAAAACACCTGCCACCAAGGGCTCAGGCAAAACAAAAGTGGATAGTGGCAAGACAGCTGCGCCACCATCCAAGATGGGGAAGGGCCAGAAAATCAAGGGCAGGTCCACGTCGACAAGACCGCCATTAGCACCGCCACCTGCACCGCCACCAGCACCGCAGTCACTGAGCCCGCCACCAGCACCGCACTCACTGAGCCCACCTTCAGCACCGCAGTCACTGAGCCCGCCACCAGCACCGCAGTCACTGAGCCTGCCACCAGCACCGCAGTCACTGAGCCCGCCACCAGCACCACAGTCACTTAGCCTGCCACCAGCACCGCAGTCACTTAGCCCGCCACCAGCACCGCCGCCACAAAGACCGGCACCAACACCACCGCCACAAAGACTGCCACCAGCACGGATGCCACAGAGCCCCCCGCCAGCACCGATGCCACAGAGCCCGCCGCCAGCACCGATGTCACTGAGACCGCCGCCAGCACCGATGCCACTGAGACCGCCGCCAGCACTGCCAGTGGCCCCATGACATCCTGAGCCAGTGGCACCAACGCAGATATGGCTGCTATCCCCCTGTGATCTGTCGTACGAGGCTGGTGGTCAGTTCCAGGAGCCTGGCCAGCTTGCATGTTTCACCACCGTCAGTGGAGTATCACATACACTACCTCAGTCCTTGGCAGGATGAAGCACTCTGGGCGCAAAGCCCCCTCCAGAACCAGTGGAGAGATACATCCACTACCTCAGTCCTTGGCAGGATGAAGCACTCTGGGCACAAAGCTCCCTTCAGAACCAGTGGAGTATCACATCCACTACCTCAGTCCTTGGCAAGATGAAGCACTCTGGGCACAAAGCCCCCTCCAGAACCAGTGGAGTATCACATCCACTACCTCAGTCCTTGGCAGGATGAAGCACTCTGGGCACCAAGCCCCCTCCAGAACCAGTGGAGAAAGGCATCCACTACCTCAGTCCTTGGCAGGATGAAGCACTCTGGGCACAAATCCCGCTCCAGAACCAGTGGAGAAAGGCATCGACTTGAGAGACTGTGGCTTTGCACTCCCCAGGATACAGCAGTGGGCAATCCACCCACTGTAAAGACTTGTGAGACTGTGGCTTTGCACTCCCCAGGATACAGCAGTGGGCAAACCACCCACTGTAAAGACTTGTGAGACTGTGGCTTTGCACTCCCCAGGATAAAGCAGTGGGCAATCCATCCACTGGAGAGACTTGTGAGACTGTGGCTTTGCACTCCCCAGGATACAGCAGTGGGCAAACCACCCACTGGAGAGACTTGTGGGACTGTGGCTTTGCACTCCCCAGGATACAGCAGTGGGCAATCCACCCACTGTAAAGACTTGTGAGACTGTGGCTTTGCACTCCCAGGATACAGCAGTGGGCAATACACCCACTGTAAAGACTTGTGAGACTGTGGCTTTGCACTCCCCAGTATAAAGCAGTGGGCAACCCACCCGCTGTAAAGACTTGTGAGACTGTGGCTTTGCACTCCCCAGGATACAGCAGTGGGCATGGAGCCCCCTCATGGAGCTGGCGTCGTGCACTCATCCGGCTGAGGTGCCCCCCTTCCCTTTCCCCTGAGGTGCCTGTTTCATTTCGATCTTATGCCCCTGCAGTGTTCTCTCGGTTTGAAGTCTGGTATCGAGTGTGGGCCTCGCCCATGCATTTTGGGCTCAGTGGTCCACGGACTATGAATGGTGCACTATCCGGACTTGTGTAGTTGGTGTACATCATTGTGTATAGACTGTATTTAAAGTTTTGACTAATGGATTTTTATTTATTACACTTGTTCAACTCATTTCCTTTTGTCCTTGCATTCTTCCGGGGGGGGGTGGTGTAAATGTAATGTTGCAGCATCTATTTGTGTGTATGTTGTTGTGGGTGAGGTTGGGGATGGGGGTTTTGCGTGTTGTGTGTGTGTGTCACTCTCTTTTCCCTCCCCTGTGTTGTAGGTGCAGTACTCACCGTGGTCATCACCGCCGTCTTTCGTGCTTCTGGTAGAGGACCAGGAATACCATTGCAAGGAGTATTTGGAGTTCTGGCTCCATAGCGTTCTGGTTCCTCGTGGGGTATGGAGAGATTAGTGTTTTCCCTTCCAAGTCCTGTTTCCGCCGTGTTTTTGTTTGCGTTGGTTCCGCCCCGGAAAAGGTGGCGGATTGGCCTCTCATAATAGTGTGGGCGGTACATTGTCTTCCGCCTGTCTGTTGGCGGTGACCGCCGCAGTGTTTGTTTTTACCGCCGTGGCGGTTGGAGTGTTAAAGTGGTTGTCTGTGTTGGCAGTTTCCGCCACGGTCGTGATCCCATTTTTTTTACCGCCGGCCTGTTGGCGGTCTTACCGTCGCTTTAACACCGACCGCCGGGGTTGTAATGAGGGCCAATATGTGTTACGTCAATCGCCCCAATAATATTTGGTATATGTCACATTGCATAGAATCCTGCCTTCACAGTGGCCAAATCTTCCACCTGGGGGAAAGCGATGTAGCTGCACATGTGTTTGACCAAGGCAGACAGAATCCTTGCCAGCACAATTGAGAACATTGGCTGTGGCATTCCTGCTGCCAAGCCCACTACCACTTGGGAAGAACCAGTTGCAAGGAAATGGAGCACTGATAGAACTTGCACACGAGGGGGGATCCAAGTGGGGTGACTGATAGCTGATATTAGATCAGGCTCCAATTGTGCACACAGCTCTGTGATTGTAGCCCTGTCCTGTTTATAGGTCAGTATTATGTGCCTGCCCTCCAGTGTAGCCAATTCCACAAGGCATCGGCACACTGGGTCTTGTCTCCTCTTCCTATCCCTCCGCAATGGTAGGTATCTAAGGGACACAAGAGTGAGTAGGGTGTCACAAATTGAACAATGGGACCACCACCTCAGTGTACATAGAGCACTTATGTGATGGGACAATGTGAATGGCAATGTATGTGCAACTTACAGCAATGACGCAGGTCAGACAGGGCTTAGTGGGTCCCAGGAGGGGTGCAATTGGCGGTGGTTGGCTCTCATCTTGCTGTGGTAACTAGCTAATGGAATGCCAGTTCAATGGATAGTGCTCAATCCTGATCCCTGTGTGTGATGGTAATGTGTATGCCATCTGTGGTGCAGGTGCAGGTGTTGTAATTGACCCAGTGTTCCCTTTCTCTCCCCCCTATTTTCTTCTGTCATCCTATCCATGTATGTACTAGCATCATCTGGTGGAGGAGCAGGGGCACCGGCAACTGAGGGAGCTGCTTCCCACAGGACCCAGGAGGCAGAGTCCACCGACGCCCAGGAGACAAGTGGGATGGAGGGCGAGGGGAGCACCATGGCGGAGACAGGAGGTGACAACACTGACTCTGATTTCTCCTCGGCTGGTAGCTTCCTCCTGGTGGCAGACACCTCTGGGACCACCCCATCTACAGGTACAGCTGCCATGCCTCGTACCAGCACCGCCCTCCCAGTAGCCCCCCATGAGTTGGCCGTGTCCACTCATCCAGGTGGCTGGGCAATTCCGTCGCCCCAGGCACCTCAGGCCCTGCACCAGCCAGCCCTGCTGCCCTCATTGAGGAGGCTACTGACCTCCTGAGATCCATCTCTATAGGGCAGCCAACAATAGTGAATGCCATCCAGAGGCTGGCATCCCAGAAGCAGCAATGCAATTCATGGACATCGACGGTAGTTTGGCAGCCCTACAGAGATAATTTCAAGCTCTGGCCTCCTCTCTGCTAGCAGCCAGTGTCCCTGTTCCTACCATCCCCCCTCCAGATACCACTTCCCATTCTCCTCAATCCCAACCGATCCTATGCACACATAAGACAAGCATGCACAAAAAACAGCAGACAAGAATAGCACAGTCAAACACAGGCAGCATTCTTCAGGCCACAAGCACTCACACAAACAAGAGACAGTTGCACGCACAACAACATACACTGCCTCCACTGTCTCCCCCTCCCCCTCTTCCTTCTCCTCCCTCACAGTGACATCCGCACTCACACCTGTATGCACTGCATCAACAGCTACTACCCCCATCACCACATCAAGCAGCACACACCCTCACTTGCAGACACCTCCACAACATCCATCCATGCGTCCCCTTAGCCCTCTCCCACCCTGTCTGCCCCCTCCTAAGAGACACAAATGCATGTACTCAGACTCCCAACAGCCATCCACCTCACACACGCACTCTGCCCAAGCACCTGCACCCATTTCCAGCAGACGTACACCTCCGACAACCACTCCCTCAACTTCCACTACCGTCCCTCTTCCCATATCCCGCCCCAACGTACCTAAGAGGCTTTTCCTTGAGCATCTTGACCTCTTCGCTCCCCCTCCACCACCCATCCTACCCTTAAGAGTACGGTCCCAACTACCCCGCACAGCACCTCAGCCAAACAGTCTGCCACTGCTCCCATCAAATGTTCAGCCAATGGCACAAGGAGCCTCAGAGTGTGATGGCTGCCACTCCTACTGTGGGCACACCTCTGCCTCAGAAAGGGAGGACTAGGGTGATGAAAACCAAGGGCCATGAAACGGGACAGTGGAGGCACCTCCTAGTCGTGGAGGAAAGAAAGGGAAGGATCCCACTCCACCACCCAAGAAAGGGAAGGATCCCACTCCACCAGCAAAGAGAGACAAGAAGCCCCCTCCACCAGCAGTGGGCAAGGAGCCCTCACCTCCAGCAGAGGCAGCCAGGGTCACACCTCAACCAGCAGTGGGCAAGGAGCCCTCATCTCCAGCAGAGGCAGTCAGGGTCACACCTCCACCAGCAGTAGGGAAGGAGCTGTCACCTCCAGCGGAGACACAACAGCTCTCACCTCCAGCAGAGGCACAGCAGCCCTCACCTCCAGCAGAGGCCTTGTAGGCCATCCTCCTGGAACTGTTGGCCAAGGAGCCCCCTCCAGAACCAGTAGGCGAGTTCCCCACTTCAGAGACTGTGGCTTTACACTCCCCACCAGAGAGAATTGGGCAAGGAGGCCCCTCCAGAACCAGTGGGCATGTTCCCCACTTCAGAGACTGTGGCTTTACACTCCCCTCCAGAGAGAATTGGGAAAGGATCCACCTCCATAACCAGTGGGCATGTTCCCCACTTCAGACACTGTGGCCTTCCATCCCCACCAGAGAGAATTATGCTAGGAGCCCCCTCCAGAACCAGTGCACGTTACCCACTTCAGCTGAGGTGACCCCCACATTGACCCACCTTCCCCCTGGGGTGCCTGCCCATTTAAAAAATGATGCTCCTGCAAAGTGGAGTCCAGATACAGTCAGGAATCAAGTTGGGGCTTGGACTGTGCCATGTGGCCATGTGGGCGTTTTGTAATTTGGACTGACCATTGGCCCTTTCTAGACATTGAGGCCTGTTTTTGTTATTGCATGGACAATATGGTGGCTGTTGGCATCATATTACAGTATCAGTTAAAGCTCAATGTGGTCCTTGTTTTAATTAGACGTAGGTCCTGTGGCATTGGTTTTACTCTGCCGCTGGTTGTGTGTATGGTGTGTGTGTGAATGGTGTATGTTGCGCGTGTGTGTCTCTCCTTTTTCTCCCTTCCTCCCTTGTGTGCTAGGCGGCTGTACTCACCGTCATTGTCTTCGTCGGTGTTGGTGTTCCTGGTGGACCATGGCGTAGAAGAGCATCGGGAAGACTTGAAGTTCTGGTTCCATGGCGGAGGAGGCCTTCTCTGTGTCTCTGATGGTGAGTCTTTCGTTGTCTGTGCAGTGTGTCCACCAGGTTTTTGATGGTGTTGGTACCACCCCGGAAATTGCGTCGGTTTGCTATGTCATAATATGGCAATCGGTACCTGGTCTTCCGCCTGGCTGTTGCTGGCTACCGCCATGGTCAGTGGAGCTAATGCCCTGGCGGTTGTGTGGTACATTGGCTGTCTATGGGAGGTATTACCACCATGGTCATAATTTGGTGGTAATTGCCGCCAGCCTATTGGCGGTATTTACCGCTACTTTAACAGTCACCGCCGATGTCATAATGGCCACCTATGTGTCCTGAAGTAAAAGGGTGTGAAATATGTACTAACTTCATAGCGCATATGATGCTGCTTATAAATTGATAGAGCCTATGATGTTGCCTATTTCCCAGACATAAAGTCACCCCAAGGTAAGGACTGTGAAGTGAGAGAGGAACAGTATAATGGGGAAGGACTTATGGTTACATAGGCACACAAATGCAGTTGATTTTGCAAGACACTTTCGGCCTCAGTTACCCAGTTGCTTCTACCTCCATTTATGCATGCCAAATGTTCACAAAAGATTTGTGGCATGTGTAAATATTTGTAAAGCCTGATTCACAAACTGCACTTTATTCTAAGTTTTGTAATACTACAAAACATACTACAAAATGTAAGTTTTGCCTACACTTATATGTGTGGCGTTCTCTGCACAGACAGAAGAGTCTCCACAGATGTAAATATAAATATATATCTTAGTAGTCAATGCAGGAAGGACATAGGGAAGTGGGTAGGTAAAAGGGCAGACCTGCTACTAATGTAAGTAACCGTAATCTTCATTACCCCGATTAGGGATCCTCCTTGTCCCAGTCGCTACTAAATGAGGTTGTTACCTCCTTGACAGAAATTGTGTGGAAGTATATATATATTTATATATATATATATATATATTTTTTTTTGGTTTAAACTATTTATTGAATTCTCCCCTCCACCTCCGCCTGTATGTACCCAGGCTGTATCCAAGAGCAACTGGGAGGGGGAGGGAGGGAATAGGACTTGAACGAGGAGGGTCCCTAATCGGGGTAAAGAAGGTTACCAGTAAGTAACTGAACATTATCCCCGTATGTGATCATCCTCATCGAGTCGTTCCTAAATGGGGAAGTAACCAAGCATGGACAAACAAGCAAACACCACAAGGTGGACTGCAAACAAAATTTATTCTGAGAAAAACTGCAAATTATTTAGAAGCCACTGCCAACACAGCAGAACCAAAGTGACCCTCCAGATCATCACAAACAGAAAGACGATGGTAGTGAGTAAGAAAAGTATGAGGCGATGACCAAGTGGCCACCCTTCAAATCTCTAACAGAGAGACCCCTTCCGCTTCAGCCTAAGAGGTAGAAACCGCCCTAGTAGAAAGCCCTGAATATCATCCTGGAGAGACTGTCCTACCTCAGCATAAGCATGAGAAATAACCTCCAAATCCACCTACTAAGAGTTTAAGTAGAGACCTTCTGGCCCTCGGAAACCAAACCATAAGCCACAAACAAGGACTGGGAACCCCAAAATGGCCTAGTCCGATCTAAATAAATCAGAAGAGCCCTCCTGACATCCAGAGTTGAAGGAACCTTGGAAGAGGCCTCAGAAAAAACAGTCCTCACAACCTCCTTCGAAAAATTAAAAGAGGAGGAAACCTTAGGAGTGAATTTCAGATCGAAGTGGAAAACAAGCCTACCCAGAAAAAAACCTAAGGTAGGGAAAAGAAGCTAACAAAACCCCAAACTACTCCAGGTGCCTAGCCGAGCTGATGGTCACCAAAAAGGCCACCTTAGGAGACAACCATACTAAGTCAGCCAACTCCAATGGCCTGTAGGGAGCCCCCGGCAAGCCCCTCAAGACAACCAACAAGTCCAAGGAAGGAATACATTTGCAGACCAAAGGGTGCCTTAACTAAAAGTTCTTAAGCAATCTCAGAACCAGGGGAGACAGTGTAGAATATCATTTGAAAAGGAACGACAAGCCTGATCCACTGCTCATTGCACCGTAAGAGCACTGGGAGTCAAGCCCTTCAAAAAAACATCTAGTAACAAATCCAGAATTTTGAAGGGGTCATTGTGAGTGAAATCCTCTGATGAAGTTGACACCAAGCCGAGAAGGACCTCCAATGCTTACCATAAGATTTCAAAGTAGACTGTTTCCTTGAAGATTGAATCTCTTGATCAACCTGTGGAGAACAACCCAACTGAACCAGGCCTTCCTGCTCAATAGCCAGGTTGTCAGACACAACCGAGCTGCCAAATGGCAAGACAAGAGTGGAAACTGAAAGGGAGATTGGCAATTGGAAGCACCAAAAACTGCCCCTAGGCAACAGAGAGAAGAAGAGGAAACCAAGGACAGTGGGACCAGTAAGAGGCAAGGAGAATCACCCTCACCTGCTCTGCCCGGATCTTCTGCAGCACCTTCAGCAGAAGAGGGATCAGAGGGAATGCATACAGCAACCCCTGAGGTCAAGGGATCAATATCACATCCATCGCTCAGGCCTGCTGAGATGAAAGTTCAGTGCAAAACTGGAGACAATGGGCATTCTCTGGCGAGGCAAACAGATCCAACCAAGGCATCCCGAACCTGCAACACACTCTGAGGAACAGAGGGTGAGCCAAGTGATACATCACAGAGGAGAGAAGGTTCTGGCTGAAACTGTCCACCCAAAAATTAATCTACCCCCTGATGTAAACAGCTCTGAGACCCAATACAAAATCCTCTACCCATGCACAAATCTGAGAAGCAACCAGATCGAAAGACACAGAGTGCGTTCTCCCCTGCTTGTTCAGGTAAGCACTCGCCACCTGATTGTCCATCCGGACCACCACATTCTGACCTGTCAGAGATTCCTGGAATACCAGTAACACCCACAACACATCCATAAGCTTGCACCAATTGGAGGATTGACGACCTTCCCACGGAGACCAAGGGTCCTTCTGTGTATGATGACCCAGCACAGCCCCCCAGCCCCACTCGCTGGCATCTGTCATCAAAAAAACTGGGGGAGGGAGTTGGAACCGAACTCTTTTCCCAAGTGGGCCCTGACAAACCACCAAGACAGAGCTGTGTAAACCTGAGCAGTGAGAGGAATCAAGAACTCGTAGTCCCTGGAACTTGGATCCCAATGACTGAGAATGTGAGTCACAATCCGTCTCAAATGAAACTGCACCCAGGAAACCACCGCAGTGGAAGCTACCAACAGAACTTGCACCCTCAACCAGCATCTTGCAGAACTGTGAGATCGAGAACTGAGAAAGCAAGTCTGTCTGTTTGAAGAGACACAACCCTATCCTCTGGAAGAAAGGCGGTACCCAGCAAAGTGTCCAGGTGAGCACCGATGAAGTGTTGGACTTGGGAGGGAACCAGGTGAGACTTCGGAAGGTTCACCTGCAGGCCGAAGTCGGTCAACGGTCCAAGCACCAGTTCCACATCCTGTTGAGCCTTCCAAAGGGACAGACCAGACAATGACCATTTAGCCAAATAAGGATAAAGTACAACACCTTTTGAACACAAAAAGCAATAAAGGGAGACAATACCTTTGTGAAGACTCATGGAGAAGTAGCCAGGCCGAAGAGAAGGACCTGAAATTGAAAGTGACAACCCAGAACCATGAACCGTAGAAAGGGTTAACTCTCCAAATGGACTGGCACATGAAAATAAAATGTTTCTTCTCCATCCCAGTCTTAAATGGCTGCAGGATCTTTTTTTACCCTGCAACCTTATCCACCATATCATCAAGTTCAGGCCCAAAGAGCTTCTGACCCAGGAAAGGCAATTTACAAAGCAAGGAACGTTGACCAGTGTCCATTTTCCATTACTTCAACCACAAAGACTTCTGACCGACAGTGGAAGCCCCAGCAGAAGTCGAGGCCCAAAGTCCATCAAAGACAGCATCAGACAGAAATTGTGACAAGAATTCCATAGGGGCCGACAAATCAGAGGGATCGGCCTTAGCTAGGAGGCACTCAAACAAGGAATTAAAATCCTCCAATAGAACCTGGATGGCATAAGCAGCATAAGTGGGGGAACAAGTACCATAATTGGAAGCACCTGTTTCAAAGCTGATTCTACCTTTTTATCAACGGGGGATGAAAGAACAGCATCCTCTGAATCCAAAAAATAGGAAAAGGATATGGACGCCAAAATCGTATTAACTTTAGGAGCTTGCGGGAAAAGATCATCAAAATCCTCTAACAAATACTTTTTCTGGAGGAACCAGGGAAAAGAAGACTTGTCCAGCTCCTTCCATTCCTTGAGGAGCAGATCCTTAATAACCTCATGAAAAGGCAAACAATCCACCTTAACGGAATGATACTGCACCAAAAAATCATCCTGACCAACAACCTGAGCCTCGAACCCCAGTTGGACCTGTATATGTGACAAAACCTCCTGCAATTGCTCAGACTGACTGTATCAGTCATCAGTCACATTAGCCTCATCATCCAAGCACTGGTGTTTTGCTGGGACCTCTTTTTCCAGCAATGCTGAATCAACAGCTTCCTTAATGAGGGACTGCAAGTCAGTCCTACAAATGTCAGCAATTCCTCCTCCTGCAAATCAGGAGACTGTAAGTGTTTGCCTTTAGTCAAGTGCTTAGCTGTAATGCACAGGCCAGATCCAGCAGAACACAAGGAATGAAAAAACACCAAGTACAGCAGCGTGTTATAGCAGCGTGTGCACTTCCTATTTATATGTTGCCAAGCAACTGTGTCTCGTTTCACGATAACCTGGTTGCAAATAACCAGGAAGCCAGTCCCTGCTGGCTACCTGCACACGGACGTGCGCAGGGATGAAAAAACAGCTGCATCACATGCTGTCAACACAACGCTGCCCTCAATGCATTGCCAAGCCCCTGCTGCACCACATGAACAGGGGACACAAGGAGGGAGCCAGGAACCACGCTGCCGAAAGCTCCAGCTAAGGCAACTGAACATGCAAGCAACGCATGTCAGACAAGTCAGCAAACATGAATTCAAAGTAAAAGTGGTGACACATAAAAATAAAGAAGAAGCAGACCACCAATCTTACCGTCAGAAACAGGAAACAAAACAGGCAGAGGTGGAGGGGAGGATTCAATAAATAGTTAAAAACAAAAATATATGAAAACAAAGATGGGGCTTCCGTGCGATTTCTGTCAGGGATGGAACAGCCTCATATAGTAACAACTTGGACGAGGAGAATCAGATGAGGGGCTAATGGAGATGGGATTAGGGAGGGGAATGGGAGAGGTTTAGGTTTAGGGACGGTCGTCACCCACCCACACAAGATAAGCCAATTGCAATACTCTAGGGATGGAGACATGTAATTTACACTCTTCTAGTAAGTTTACAGTCAGAGTTTGAGAATGCCAGAAAGAAGTAAACTTACTACAAAGTGTAAACTTACTCAAAAGCATAACTTAACTTTGTGAATCAGGCCCTTAGCTTTGTGGATTTCTCTGTTGCAAGTGAGCAGAACTATGCAGTAATAAGTACCTCGTGGGGTGTGAGAAATGGGCATTATAAGGCATAGTTGCCCTCATCCATCTATCAGTGCCTAAGCATATATATTTTTGGGCATTTTCCAAACTGAAATCCCAACATAGAAATGGTCAGAGAGTAACTCCCACTCAAAGAGTGAAAAGGGATCAAATTACCCCATGATTACCTGGTGGTGTCAGGGAAGGAATTTCTCAGTGGGGAGACGTATTTTCCTATGGAGACAAATAAAGAATAAAATCGCTTTAGGTGTAATAGTATTTCTTCTGAAACAGAGGAGTGAACACCACTACTTATAGCTTGTACCCACAACATTTAATATATCTTTTGCACAAAGAAAGCCTCGTTCACTGAAGGAAACCTCTGCAAATCCTTCCATCTGTTTAATGGCCCAGTCTATTTAAAAAAAAAAAGATTATGGGCCATTTATGTATTCTGTTGCGCTGAATTTGCGTCATGTTTTTATGCAAATTCAGCAAAAACTTAACTCCATATTTATATCTTGATGCTGTACCCATCTAACATCAAAATATAGGAGTTGACGTAATTTTTGCGTGAAACCACCTTGCGTCAATGAGATGGAAAGTAGGCATTCCCGTCCAAAAAATGACTCTAAGCCCATAGCCCCATATTTATTTCCCGTGCAAAAATGATGCACGGGTGGGAGGCGGGCCCCAAAAATGACATTAACCCCGTTTTGCGTCAAATTTTAATGCCTGGGTCTGGCCAGGTGTTAAAATGAGGCACGTACACCACTACAAAGGAAAATTCACAGAAGGAACATTTGCTACATCCAGGACAACATGGAAGTCGGCCTGCTCCAGCTAGGCAAACGCACAGACGTCTGCAATGACAGCTGCTCTCTCCACAACAGCAACCCCAAACACCACCACGGCATCCAGCAAGGAAAGGCAGAAGGCAGGAGAGGATATGTTGGCAGAGGACAACCCTCCTTGGCCTCAGGGTGCAAGATGTGATCAGGACCTACTGTCTCAACTGGGAGTCCATTCTACGCCTGCTGAATCAGATTGCACCAGACATTACAGCAAGGCTGCAAACTCCCTACAACATACCACCCATCACAAAGCTCCTCACTGTTCTGCATATGCTGGATTCTGGATCCTTTCAGACAACAGGGGCGCCAGTGACTGGTGTCTCCCAGCCATCAATATCTGTTTTCCTGCCTTAGATCCTAGATGCCATAATTCGCCTCACACCCCACCACATCTGCTTCCCAAACACCCAGCAACTGCAGCAGGAGACCAAGCAAGGTTTCTATCTGATTGTTGGGTTTCTGCATGTGCTGGGTGCAGTACAACTGGTGCCACCTGCAGTTACGGAACACCTATGCAGGAACCACAAGCACACACATTCAGTAAATGCGCAGGCCATTGTGGACCACTGTGGACTCTTCACCAACATCTCAGCCAAGTACCCCGGAAGCATCCATGATGCTTACCTATTCCGGCACTCCACCATCAACGAGCAGGTCCAGGATGGACAATATGGCAATGGCCTACTTGTCGGTAAGTCAACCAACCAATCAATACACACACAACACACTAACCCTGTAGGACAAACAACATATACACCACAAGAAAGACGCATGAGCATGGGACCACAGATGTACTGGCAACAACACATATGCAACATGCCGCAGTACACCACAATGATTAGATATCACAAACGCAGACACACACATGTTCCTAACACATCCACAAACTAAAGCCACACCACATGAAGGACAGGTAGAGCTATGTCCCCTTTGCATACAGAAGAAGACCACAAACCACTGTCCACTGGTTAACTACTAAGTATACTTCACACACATTAGACCAAACCAAAAATTGCTCCGCCATGTCAATGGCCTATGGCATGAGCATGTAAACAAAGTCACATCTAGGCACATCCCCACCTCATTCATGGTGTGCAAGACTCAGGCCTAATCCACATCAAATGCCACCCAAGTGGTATTAACTATAACTACATCTATACATGCCTAACATAGCTGTAGGCTGCACACACATCTGTTGAATGCATTGTATTGCACACATAGGAAGACTATTGTGTACCTGCCATTATAAGCAATGGGGCAGAATCGTGAGAAATGATGCCACAACTACTCAACTGATACCTCACATGCCCCACTTAGCGCCCCCTAACACCATCATGCCTAAAATGTAGACTAACAGTAGTACACCATGGTGCAGATTCTCTGCTAAACTGTAATGTACATGGATGCCATAGTAGGACATGACTGGCCACAAATGCACTGTACTAAGTGACCTTTCTGAAAAATAGCTGGGCCCCCTCCTAAAGTCTGCACTGTGCATGTGTAGTAAGTCTGGCTGAAAATCCAATTACTAAAAGCTAGGACATACACAGTACCAAATGTGATCATCATACTAATATGTGATACACAGCCTTAGACACCTGTACACTCATCATGAGTTTGTTGTCTGGCAGAGGCCGCTTGGTAAACTTCCACCACTGTTAGACCTCCATTGTGGTCTAAACCCTGCTGACCCAATTAGGAGTTCACTGCTGGGCCTGTGGGCGTAAACATTATTTTCCGTACACCAGCCCAGCTGGGAAGAGGGCCCAAACATTGCAGCCAGTTCGTAAGAGATCTGGCTGCAATGTGGCATTGGGGCGGGTGAAGCAGCACTGATGCGGTTATCACTGCATGTAATTCGTGCATTGGAAAGCGCTACAGGTCTGTCCATGTGGGCCCTGGCACTGCCCATGTCAAGTGCATGGCCAGTGCGGGGGCCTCTAGGTGGCACCTGACACCCGCATTCCACCAGCCCTTGCATGGCAGTTCCACCGGCTGATAGATTTGGGAGTCAAAATCCAGAGGGTGGCGCTGCTTGTATCGCTGCTGTGGTGGCTTAAGACTGCTGGGACTGGTTGGTGGCAACCTGGCAATGTTGGTGGTCCAACCGTGGTGGGGCACCACGGTCATAATGTGGCAGTCATACTGCCACGACTGCGGCTGTCCAACTGCCGCTGGGAATCCGGCTTTCTTTAGACTGCCAGATTTGTAATGAGGGCCAAGATGGTTGACAACCATCATCTGCCACTAAGACCCACTAAGTGTTGCACTGCATGCATAATGCCACATGCCTACATCGACGGAATAGGCTGACTTTGTAGGGCAACTATGCTGGCTACACATCTGACACCATTGTGCTGCAAGGAGGTGGTAGCCTCCATCTAATATGAGGACCCTGCTACTAAAATTGACTACACAAAACATGTTACATACATGATGAGCATATGTATTGGAATCCAGATGGTCATATACAGATCCTTGAGTCAGGACCCAAGAATGACATGTACATCAACACATTGAAAATTAACCATATTACAAGACCTGGAACATACACAACACCACAAACACTTCTGATTCACAAATCAAACTGCAACCAAATACTGCCATGGAATATTCTGGCTGGCAGCTTGCAGCTGACCAAGGTTATGGAACACAGCTGTGGGTCATGACCCCATTTGCAAATCCAACTACCAATGAATAGTGTGCCTACAATGAAGCACACCGGAAAAACCCCCAATGTGGTAGAGAGGAGCTTTGGCCTTCCCATATCCTGATTCAGGTGCCTGGACATGACAGGAGGAAGCCTCCTGTATGATCCCCCGCTGGTATGCAAGATCTTATTGGTATGTGCTGTCCTGCACAACATGTGTGTCAGAAACAATAACCTCTGGGATGGACAAGCAGATGTCCACAGTGCGGAGGAGGAGGATGATGGAGATGAGGACCTTGAGGGCAACCAACCAAACACAGCGGCGGGGGTCCGCAGGAGACAGACAATTGTTGACAGCTTTTATACCTCATCAACCAAAAAAGTACTTTGTAAATACCTATAATACATTTTGCTTAACAACACAATCCTTGATCTACTCATTGCCCAATACATATTCCATTGGAAAGTGAATATAACCTCTGGGAGTGTATCAGAAACGCAAAAACAACAAGTATGGTACACACGTCTTTGGTGATGTAGGGAGTTCTACAGACTCCACCTCACATATCAGTGACACCCAAATCCCTGGCATGTGACTTCTGAAGGCCAAGAGCCATGCAGCACTACATATATTGTAACATCATGTGGGCAATGGGCCATTCACCAACACAACACCTTCCTTAACAGGTAGCATGCAAGGGGGCCTCACATAAGGTAGGGACTGTCAAGAAATGGAGGTTAAGTAATATCAGAACTAAACACTATTACTACTCTATGTGAGAGTAGCTTGGACTGCACTGTACATGTGTGTCAAGTGGGGGACATCATATGTAATGTTGCTTCTTCAGTAATTGCCCATGGAATTTAGTCAGTGTTGGAAGCTGAGCCTGCACATTGTGTCCATTGGAATATGGCCTGGCGCTGCAATAGGCCACATCCCTGACACATGGAGAACTCTAAATCATGTATTGGAGGGCACATACACATTGGCTGGGGAATAGTCAATGGCCTGGCAGTGACATAAAGCAGCTAGGGATGTGTAATCCATATACAAACACATAGCAGATTGTATGGTCTATAATCTTCAATGAGAGAACGCATCTGCCAAATTATAGTCTGGCTTGAACGTAGGCAGAGTGTGTAACACACCCTATCTACATAGGATGCACACCTGTCACACAAATAGGCTCAATTCACACATTCCTACTGCTAATAATGAGAAATACATGAAGACTAATGTATGGGTGTCTATCCTAGGTAGCAACGGGTATGCCATTATCCACAATGATTAACCTGTGTCTGCATGTCTACACAGCATACGCTGTATAACAACATTACATAGCACATAGCAATTCAAACAACTCATTGTCACTTACATGACAGATCCATTGCATGGTACAAACTTTAACTAAATGGCTCATACATGTACTGGCCTTCAATATCACAATCATGTGTGGCATGTGCGAACATGTGCAGCATTGTCCCATACAGTTAGAGACCCACATCACACTGAGCTGGAGTAGACACAGCCATATCGTTAGCATCTGGCAAAGGATAGATACAGCACTAAGAAGATAATACACCTCAACATCAGTCAGTCATAGTAAGAGTCAGCTAGGTTGTGGCATGCTGGGAGAATTGCATTGCCATGTTCAACAGTGGATGTCGATGGACAGCTCTGAGATACCCACAAATTCTTGCTGATACAACACAGCATGTCAAGTGAAGACTATTCAAGTGCTGGTATGTGCAATGTCATGTGTGTCTGGCACTCATTACATCTCACTAATATCGCCAATGGGACATTGACTACTGAGTTGACAGTTGAAGGAGAAGGGAATATCTCCACATTACACAAGTCACATGTTGTATCCTATCCCAATATCACCTGACAATGTTGCTGTAGATGATGTGTACAGGGTGCTAGCAGACAAAAGACTAGGAGCAATGGAGGACACAAACATACCTCACCACTCATGGCAGATAAAAGGGATAATGACCAGACAAACACCAAAACAGACACTGTGAGACATCAATGTCTACATGTCTAACTTTAACTGATGCACAGAGAGGGTGGGCACGTTAGTACATGACCCAGACATGCTTGCCCCCACCATACCATGGTATTTGCCCTTTGCATGGTACCAGACCAGGAGCCAGTCACAAACAACTCCATCTGTACAATGTCATTTGTCCAACCTTTATGTCACAACAGTAATGCAACCTATAAGCAGGCTGAACATGAACACAACTTTGGACTCCAAAACATCCATACATGTCCTACATGTGTAAGCACATGACCTCTGTACCTGAGGGGGAAGGCTGACATCTAGTATTGCATTGGGATTCATTACAACCAGGTCAGTGTGTCCACATTTGTGCATGTCTCCATCTACTAGGGAGTGTGCACAGGCTGGAAAGTAGCTATCATAAATGGTAGGACTCCCAGCTCAAAAAACCCATGCACCACTGCTCTGAGAACATCAAGATAGGATAATGTCAGATGCTTGATGCACATGCAAAGTGGACAGAGTGAAGTGGACCACCAATAACCTGCACGTTCACATGCAACCATGGGTTAATTTTTCCACACAAACTCACACAGTGATGAAGATGGGTAGGCCTACCATCTATGCCACACTGTAATACTACAAAACAGTGGTACAGCATTGTATGTGACAGTCATGACAGACATGATGTTGACAGAGCTGAAAATACATTTGGAGGCAGACACACATATCCCAATGGTGGTATCTGCACACATGTACCACCGTAATGGGCGAGCCATGGTAATGTGAATGGACTCAGTACAAAATCTAACCTAGCAGGAACATAACCTGTGAGAGTACAAATGTACCCATCAATTGTGTACTGACATACATAACATACGTGTCAGTGATGTGACTACACAGTCAATAGTAAAAAAGACAACTTCTGTCTATGCAGGAAGATGTCAATGTAAGCTTGCACATCCCCTTCACACAGCAATGTTGGGATGTATGACACAAACAACACAACACATGTCCATACAGACACATGGCATATAGCAATGTTCACCAACATACGTGTCCATAACATCTGCAGCAACTAAGATGCATAGGAAACTCCATGCCACATGTGTAGCCGTCCTCTAACTAGTTAATTACGATATGCAATCAGTGAGTAGACACACATGCACACTCAACTTGACAGGGGATACATGATGTCAATGCAGTCCCAGTCCACTGCATACTCTGAATACAAAATGTAATGGTTGACACATGCCTTTGCATGTGTTTGACACAGGGCCGAAATACAAATATGTTTGTAGGTATGTAGGCATGTATTGCCCACAGACATAACTATGTACTCAACCTGCTACTCACTAGTCATATACATATGTTAACACATAGCACACATGTGCCAACATACATGTGGATACAGTGTAGGACACATGCACATATGCACAAAGTATGAGTGAGAGCCTACAGCTGAGTCATGAATACACGTATTGGTTGCACATACCAATGACACCGCATTCCTGCATAGAGTTGCACATGTAACCAAAAAACATATACCACATTGTATAACAGCCCATGTAACATGTGAAATGAATCAGGGTGCATTCAAGGGCTACAATGGAAAAAATTATGCAAGCCTGATATGCGTGACAAAAAATGGCGCTAATGCATCAACACCACACCGCAATGTTGTGAAAATGACACCTGGGCCCTCAGCGGCAATTCAACGTTACCACTACTCTCAGTACACCATGAAGAAAAATCGACGCATGACTCTCATGCATAAAAAAAACCACTCATGATGGTACAAATGTGACGCACGCACCCAGGAAGTGATGTACAAGGATATCCTGCCTGCAAGCATGGTACAGAAAGTGTAGTTTCACTTTCACTTGACAGTCTGTTCCCCTCTGACTGTGTGTGGTTGTGTTTTGGAGGTGCTGGTGAATTTTATATATGTTTGGAGGTCTTGTGTCCTGTGTTTTTGGTGTCTAAATTGTCTATTTGCTTGTTATTTGTATTAATAAAGTAATGTTTTTGTCATTGTTTTGTGGGGTGTCTGTCTGGGGTAGTTTAGTTGTTGGGGTAGTTTGGGGTAGGTGTTGGGTTTAAGTTTCCTTTTTATTATCTTGGGTGACGTCCTGTACCCTTTTGACTTGTCTGGGAAGGGTAGGATGGGGACAATGTTGCCTGATGAACTGGGGGGTTCATATGGTTGGTAGCTCATTACCTGCCCCTAATGCTGCCAATGGGTGGCCGGGTGATCCTGGGCTGCCCCATTGAGGCAAGGTGGCTGCAGACGGGCAAGGTCGTTTACCATCTGGCAAGGATATTCAAGACTGGATGCAATGAGCACAAGCTCAAGCATCGGTCGGCAGATCTGGTGGCAAGGAGCAGGATCTCCTGGATAATTTGGGAATAGAAATCGGCAGAACTGTTGGTAAGTCTCCCATTGCCATACAATAGGCTGCATTTAGCATTTGACTAACAGTTGCAGATAAGTCTGAGTGGTGCTTGTAATGGTTGTGAACATGTCGGTTGCAACCTGTATGAGGAGTCTCTGCCCCACTTGAGGCCTGTAGTTCAAATGTTGTACAATTTAACCAATGCAGGACACATGTATGATGAACCCGGCATAACCATCATAAAGGGGCATATGTAAGTGCCCCTAGCGCAGCCTTTGCGCTGCCATAGTGTCATATGATTGATGGTAAGGCGGCGCTAACCTGCCATTTACCCTGCGTAGTCTTTACAAAAAGGTGCAGTGCATGCATTGCACCTCTTTGGTAAGGCTTGCCACACATCAAGGCTGTGTCAGCCACAATGTCTGCAAAGGGGCTGTTCTGGGGCAAAGGGGTTCTCCGTATTAGCACAAGGGAGTCCATGAGACTGCTGCACCCCATTTGTGGCATACAAAAAATATGCTCCCATCATGATCAATGGGCCACTGAGTGATTAGCAGGAGTCGGGAAAAAAATATGATGGTAATGCTGCAAATCGCCAGACTACTGGCGAACAATTTTGAACCTACCCCCCCTAACTACCACCATGGTGCGCAGTCTATTGGAGATGGCGCACACATGGTGGTTTCAGTAGTGTGCTAGGGCCCGCACTTCAACAGACCATTTCCATATATATGGGCTCAAGTGTACTGATGCATGCACAGTCTAACTTTCTAAATATACAGCTAGGAATGACGCCTGTGCCATGAAATAGGCATGAAAGGGTGTGTAAAAATTTGTTAGGGAGGGCAAAATCCAGACCTCAGTGTCACGACAAATGTTCCAAAGTATGAATTTCAAACTCTCTGTAGGGCTGCTGAGTGAAGGTGTGAAATTTGTGCATAGAAATATTTACCCCTATGTACTCAGCAGAAGTTTCTGTGATCTGTAGCATCTCCTGCTGAGTGCATCATTGGCTTTCACATGTATACATGATGTTGGCCCACACTGGCGTCATGCTGTGACTTAATAATGACTACACACACACATGGTTGTGAGTAAGGGGTGAACTAAGGCCCATATTTATACTTTTTTAGCACTGCATTTGTGCCGCTTTTTGACGCAAAAGTGGCGCAAACTTACAAAATACAATTGTATTTTGTAAGTTTGCGCTGCTTTTGCATCAAAAAATTACGCAAATGCGGTGCTAAGAGAGTATGAATATAGGCCTTAGGCTCATAAGGACAGTATAGATGCAATAGGTGCTGCAATACTGTTGTCCTATCGGCTCTTGGTGTCATTATGCAAGGCCATGTTAGGGAGGCTGACCATGCACTGGGTCCAGACTACTGGCAGTTCCATTTGACCTGTGCATTGTGTATCAGAGTCAGACTATACAGTCTCCATTACCAGACACATTTGCTTGGTCTGTTCCTCTGGCCCGCTGCTCCCTACTGACAGTATGGGGCTGCACTACTTTAGCTTCATCACTGGCACATCACTCACTAACCTGCAACACCAGATGCATCCTCTGACCACTGAGCAAGTGTGTCTGTGTTGAGCCATATTCCTATGCCCATGTACTCATCCTTCACCAGTTCAACAGTGGTATACCATGGCAGCAATGGCAGGGCACACACCATGGGCAATACATTAATGTTTCAGATCAGTCAATGTGTAGGTAGTTACAAATGTCTTCACATGATTCCACTCCCATTGCAATTTTCATTGTGTGACTGCCTTGTGATGTCACACACATTTCACTTACTTCACTGAAGGATGTATGATGTCAATCCTCAACACCTTGGAAAACCCACACACAATGCCGGGGTAACAGTTCATCAGTTTGCATTGATCATTTTATAGATCAATACCACATCTGATGCAGGCTGACATGCTATGTGTGTGATAACAGGCCAGCCACTACAACAAACATAGCATGGCCCTCAGGTGGGATATACATGTCCAAGCTGTCCCAAATGGTAATGGAGGTGTTGTGCTAACAAACAGCTGCCTGACAATGACATGTAGACTTGGTGCTATGAAATGCACCACAGGAGTGTAATGGACAGTGATGGGTTGTAGTTGTGTGGGTCTACCTCATCAGAGAGTATGTGTGATTGAGTGAACATAGTTGTCTGTCAGATTCACTATCTTCCATTAAGATGACTTCCTCACACAGCCTAGCAACATTACACTAAACTATGTTGTCAATTTGCATTAACTAGGATTTACACTAAGCAATGTTCAACATTCATGTCTTACAGGTGGACCTGCCCCTTACACCATCAGAGAGGTGGTGTCAACATCAGGACAGTGCACGCTCTACGGGCGACAAAAATGCAAAAACACAGCCTTTATGCAAGAGCATAATTCATGAATTGTGTTTATATGCAGTATGTTAACCTTTTTGCATTGTAGACTTTAACCTTGAAAAACACTACTAATGATGTTTGCAATAACTGTTCATTTGTAAGGTATTACTGCAGACTGACTGAGTGTGTTAGGGTGTGGTCCCTTTCTAGGACCTTCTAGAAGCTTTCTCTGCAGCATGACTGGGTGTGGTTTGTGTGCTGGGCCAGACTATATATAAGAGAGCCAGCCCAGCTCCACGTGCTCACT
Source organism: Pleurodeles waltl (assembly GCF_031143425.1). Lineage (NCBI taxonomy): Eukaryota > Metazoa > Chordata > Amphibia > Caudata > Salamandridae > Pleurodeles > Pleurodeles waltl. The sequence continues at coordinate 398,459,545 of NC_090447.1, read as the reverse complement.
ATTCAGAGGTCCCGGTGCAGAGCAGCAGCAATTTCCTGAGCTCCTGTTCCGGAGGCCTACCTTGCCATTCCAGGCCTGCCCCGCATTATCTTGGTGATCCTTGAGCAGGGTGGTAAGACGGAGGTCGGGCTGGGCCCCCGACCCCGTTCTAAAAGACTCTTGAGTTTTGGGCCTACTCATGAAACTTTCAGAGTGTGCGCAATTCATTTACTGCATGTAAATCTTGGTGTTCAGATCGGCAACAGATTGCGCCATCATTTCATGGCATTTGCATATTCTTGTTAGAATCGGCAGTGTGCGCGATTCATTTACCTCATGTAAATCTTGGTGTTCTGCTCAGCAATAGTTTGCGTGATCATTTCATGGCATTCTCATATTCTTGTTAGATTTGGCAGTGTGTGCGATTCATTTACCGCATGTAAATCTTAGTGTTCAGATCGGCAACAGCTTGCGCGATCATTTCATGGCATTTACATATTCTTGTTAGAATCGGCAGTGTGCGCGATTTATTTCCTGCAAGTAAAACTTGGTTGTCAGATCGGCAAAGGCTTGCGCGATCATTTCATGGCATTTACATATTCTTGTTAGAATCGGCAGTGTGCGCGATTCATTTCCCGCATGTAAAACTTGGTGTTCAGATCGGCAAAGGCTTGCGCGATCATTTCATGGCATTTACATATTCTTGTTAGAATCGGCAGTGTGCGCAATTCATTTCCCGCATGTAAAACTTGGTGTTCAGATCGGCAACGGCTTGCGCGATCATTTCATGACATTTACATATTCTTGTTAGAATCAGCAGTGTGCGCGATTCATTTCCCGCATGTAAGACTTGGTGTTCAGATCGGCAAAGGCTTGCGCGATCATTTCATGGCATTTACATATTCTTGTTAGACTCGGCAGTGTGCGCGATTCATTTCCCGCATGTAAAACTTGGTGTTCAGATCGGCAAAGGCTAGCGTGATCATTTCATGGCATTTACATATTCTTGTTAGAATTGGCGGTGTGTGCGATTCATTTCCCGCATGTAAAACTTGGTGTTCGGATCGGCAACAGTGTGCGTGATCATTTCATGGCAAGTAAAAACTTTGATGTGTAATGTTTGCTGAAGTGCACACATTTATCCTGAGCCTATGGATTTCCTGTGAAGATGATAAATTCAAAATGTGATGTTCTTTGTGTATATTAAGTCCCTAGTACACTTCCAATTGTTTTCCAGGGAATTCTTGTCCTCCTGTTAAAAATGCAGTGTTTGTTCTGAAACAGTATTCTAGAAGGTTCTTGTATTTCTACACATTTTGTGACATTTTATGAAAAGCTCATATGAAACATTGCATTAATCATTCTTGATTTGTTCCAGGTACCCAGAGTTCTTGAGGTCTAGTTAAAGTCACTTCTTAAATTATCCATGGTTACAGTGAGACAATGCTTAGAACTATAGTCTAGTTAAAGTCAATGTGATTATATTCTGATATTATTTTGTTTAACCTTTTGCTTCCTACAGGTCTCCTTCCCAGCTGTTCCCTACCTAATCCCCTTTTCCCCACTTGGACTCTCTTAGGCTCTGTGATATTTCTATCAGAGTTTTGGAGCTGTCTTGTGGTGGACATGTTGGGGACGTGCGCAGGCCCCGAGGATCTGGTCTCCCTGACAGGTGGTGAGATTTGAAGACCCCGATCTGGTCTCCCTGACAGAATAGTGAGCGACAAATTTATTATCCTCTGGTTTGCGTGTGTTCTCAGCATGGCCACATTGGACGAGCTAGTCAAGGTTATCACGCAGCTCCAAGCAGAAGTAGTGTCATCAAAGGATATAGCAGCCAGCTTAGCTGAGAGAGTGAGTCAGTTGCAGGAAAGGGTAGAAAAAAAGGAACAAAGTCCTTTGGGTGTGTCTTGGCCGGGTCCTTCTTCTCAAGCTTCTGGAGGTAATCCTCCTACAAACATTTCCCTCAACGTTCCTTCAGCCATTCCCCTAGCTCCTCCAGAACGTTTTTCAGGTGATCCCCTGAAAGCACAATTTTTCATGGTTCAAGTGGAATTATATTTTACCTGCTGACCAAACACTTTCCCTGATGCCCAATCCAGGATGGCCTTCTTGTTATCTTACCTAACTGGGGACACAGCCACCTGGGCAATCCCTCTTGTGCGTAAAGACAGTCCCCTGCTTTACAATTGGAGAAATTTTGTTCATGAGTTTGAACGAGTGTTTGATCGAAGAACTGTGACATTGTCGGCAGATCGTGAACTATTAGACTTGCGACAAGGTAACCAGGATCTAGTGTCTTATTTAGCTAACTTTAATCGGCTGGTAGCTGAGACATCCTGGCCTGAAGAAAAGCAAGCGGCCTTGTTTTACAAAGGACTCAAGGACGAGTTAAAGGACATTCTTGCTCAGATAGACCTGCAGCCTACAGATTGTCTAGATCTAATATACCTTGATTTGAGACTGGATCATCGTCTAGCAGAACGAAGGGGAACACGCGAAAAGACTGAGAAATATTCCTGGCGTGTTCAGGATCATAGAGAATCAAGAACCCAGAAAGAGAGAACTCCAGAACCTATGGAAATCGGAACAATCAGGAGACCTTTGACCAAAGACGAAAAGGACCTACGTAGAAAGAATGGACAATGTCTTTATTGCCGGCGCAAGGGTCATTTCGCCAAAGATTGTCCAATCAAACCAAAGAGCAAACGAGGTCCTGTCCAGAAACTTGCAGCCAATGCACAAGTCGAGCCGGAAAAACTAAATCACCCAAGATATAAAGAAGAGTTGCTCATGGGTGTCAACGTGGACCCTTCACAGTCTAGACATCCGAAGCTGGGTATAAAAGTTCAAGTAAAGAAAAATAACTATTTCAAGAAGGCCCTCGTAGATTCTGGGGCTACCAGGAACTTTTTTGATGCCAAATTGGTTCGCACATGGGGGATCCCATGCACCGAGAAGAAGACTCCAAAGATAATAAAAGCAGTAGATGGAAAACTCTTGACTGGAGGGCCAGTAACTCTTTAGACTGTCTCCTTGTCGGTGATCTGTGATTGGGGAAATCAAAGAACAAAACATGAAGAGAAGCTCATCTTTGACGTGATCCATGCTCCTCAGTATGGAATTATCCTTGGCTTACCATGGTTAACTCATCACAATCCTGAGATTAACTGGGCAGAACCAAAAGTCGTGTTCTCTTCCGCCCTATGTAATAAAAAATGCCTCCAGACGTCTCAAGTCGCCAAAAGTTGCAACTCTTACACAGCCACTGCAGCGGAGAAAGAAGTAAAGTTGCCCAAGCAGTATTCGTCCTATGAAGATGTATTCAATGAAAAAGAAGCAGAAACCTTGCCTCCTCATAGACCTTATGAGTGCCAAATTGATCTAACTCCAGGTGCAATACTCCCTAACTGTCGTGTATACGCCTTGTCAGAACATGAAAATCAACACTTACGAAAGTATCTAGATCAATTCTTAGAGAATGGCTTCATCCGCCCTTCCAAGTCTCCTGCAGCCTCTCCTTTGTTTTTTGGCCCTGAGGCGAATAGGGACCTTCGAACCTGTAATGACTATAGGGGTTTGAACAAGGTCACAATCATGAACAAATACCCCTTGCCCCTGATTCCTGTCTTGTTGGATCAAGTTAAAAAAGCAAAAATTTACACTAAGCCCGATCTACGAGGTTGTTAACGTTTAGTCAAAATGAGAGAAGGCAATGAATGGAAAACTGCGTTCAAGACAAGATATGGTCTCTTTGAATACACCGTCATGCCTTTTGGCCTGTGCAATGCTCCAGCAGCATTTACATTTTTCCTGAATGACGTTCTTAGAGAGTATCTTGACATATTTGCAATAGTCTATATCAATGACATTTTGATCTACTCTGACAATGAAACCGAACATGTACAACATGTCAAGAAAATTCTCACAGCTCTCCGAAAGCATCATTTATGTTGCAAACTCACCAAGTGTGAGTTTCATGTTACCAACGTTGAGTTTTTAGGGGTTATCCTTACCCCTCAAGGTATGGTCATGGCACAAAAGAAATTACAAGCTGTATCTGATTGGCCCACTCCAAAGACTGTTTGAGATGTACAATGTTTCCTGGGTTTGCAAACTTTTATCGCAGGTTTATAAACCATTTCTCTCAAACAGTTGCGCCAATCACCAAGTTATTGAGAAAGAAAGAAAAATTTGTATGGTCTCCAGAAGCTGACCAAGCCTTTTCAACTTTGAAAGAAGGTTTTTCCACTGCCCCAGTCTTGATTCACCCTGATGTGGATCGTCCATTCATAGTTGAAGCCGATGCCTCAGATGTGGCAATTGGTGCAGTCTTGTCACAACGAAGTAAAGACACTGGGCAACTTCATCCTGTAGTCTACATGTCTCGAAAGCTGAACAAAGCCGAACAGAACTATGTCATTGCTGAAAAAGAGCTTCTGGCGATCTGTGACGCCTTTAAAGAGTGGAGACATAATTTGTTGGGTACCAAATACACTATCACAGTATATACTGATCATCGCAATCTCCAGTTCATGAGTTTAGCTAGACTTTTGACTCCTCAGCAATTACTCTGAATGCTGTTTTTTGCCGAATTCGATTTTGTGGTAACTTTTCTTCCTGATAAGACAATCGCAAAGCAGACGCCTTGTCCAGCCAAGAGTATACCACGTTGCCTACAATCCAACCTTCTAGAGCTATCATTGCTCCAGACAAAGATCTATGCATCATAAAAACCGAAGACTTCTTTGAAGACATCCGTAATTCCTTCACCATTGAGAAATGGCAGGCATGGGTTCAAGCAGATCTCAAAAGATCAATCAAGCAAGTTCTTCCTTTCCATGACGCTCGTTTGTTCATGCCCACTACCAAGCTTCGCAAGTTACCATTTCATTTGTTGCATGTTATACCTACGGCAGGTCACCCAGGTACTCCTAAAACTCTTGAATTAATCCAACGCTACTTTTGGTGGCCTACTCTGTCACAACACGTCAAAACAATGGTAAATAACTGCAAAGTCTGTGCTCGCATCAAGACAAGTCATTCAAAACCGAAAGGTTTGTTGCATCCGCTCCCAACTTCACGTCGACCTTGGGAACACATCTCTTTTTAGACTTCATTACAGGACTACCAGTTGTTCAACAGCACTCAGTAATCCTTGTGGCGGTAGATAGTCTCACGAAATATGGAAATTTCATTGGCAGTAAGAAATTGCCCACCTCCAGTGAACTGGCAACCATCCTACTGAATAGAGTGGTCCGTTATCACAGGCTGCCGAAAATGATTCTCTCTGATCGAGGTTCGCAATTTGCCTCCAACTTCTGGAAAACATGGTGCAAAACACTTCAAGTCACATCCACACTATCTACTAGCCATCATCCTCAAACAGATGGCCAAACTGAGAGACTTAATAAGACATTGAAGAAATATCTGCATGCTTACGCTGAGAAAGCACTTCATTCCTGGACATCAATGCTCTGGTTAGCTGAGCTAGCCTACAATAACTCGTTTCACACCTCCACTGGTGTCACACCCTTTTTTGGCTTGTTCGGCTATCATCCTGACACTTTGCCCATCACGATTCCTCAAGAAAGTTCTCTTACACCAGCTGTGTCGGAAACGATTCAACACCTCCACCAAACCCAGAAACTGATTCAACAGCATTTAGAAAAATCTAAACAAAAATACAAAAAGCACTACGACAAGAAACATTGTGAAGGACCTCAGTATCAACCAGGTGATAAAGTATGGCTTTCTACAAGACATATAGGGGGTCATTATAACCTTGGCGGGCGGCTGAAGCCACCCGCCAAGGTTGGACCGCAGGGCGGCCGCCAATGCAGCCACACTCCCGCCGCGGCCATTAGGAGACCCCGCTGGGCCGGCGGCCGGAAACCTGGTTTCCGGCCGCCAGGCCAGCGGGGATCACAGGCACAACACAGGAGCCGGCTCCAAATGGAGCCGGCGGTGTTGCGGCTGTGCGACGGGGGCAGTGGAACCCGTCGCGCTTTTCACTGTCTGCACAGCAGACAGTGAAAAGCTGCATGGGGCCGTGGCAGGGGGCCCCTGCACTGCCCATGCCAGTGGCATGGGCAGTGCAGGGGCCCCCAGGGGCCCGCGACTCCCCTTTCTGCCAGCCTTTTCATGGCGGTTCAAACCGCCATGAAAAGGCTGGCGGGAGGGGGACTCCTAATCCCCTGGGCAGCGCTGCAAGCAGCGCTGCCCTGGAGGATTACTCCCGCTGGGACAAAAGTGTCCGCGGTCGTAATAACCTGGATTTCACCGCCAGCCTGTTGGTGGTGAAATCCGACTAAACAGCCCTGGTGGTCATAGACTGCCAGGGTTGTAATGAGGGCCATAGACTTCAAGAAAAAGCACATGTTTAACCCCAAATTCATAGGTCCTTACACTGTCCTCCAGCAAATTAATCCAGTGACCTATAAACTGCAGTTGCCCGGTCACTGCGTATTCATCCATTGTTCCATACTTCCCTCCTGAAAAAAGGCAGTTCAGAAGGTACGCTCCCAACCAGCTCCAGTTCTAGTACAGGGGAAGTGGAATACAAAGTTATACAGGTTTTGGATTCCAAACTTAGAGGTCGTAACCTGTGGTATCTGATTTCTTGGAAAGGTTACGGTCCTGAAAGTAACTCATGGGTCTCCGCATCTGATGTCCATGCTCCACAACAAGTGAGACGTTTTCATTGTCCTAACCCAGGCAAACCAGGCCCTAAAGCGCGTTTGGGAGAGGGGAGACTGTCAACATCAGGACAGTGCGCGCTCTACGGGCGACAAAAATGCAAAAACCCAGCCTTTATGCAAGAGCATAATTCATGCATTGTGTTTATATGCAGATTGTTAACCTTTTGCATTGCAGACTTTAACCTTGAAAAACACTACTAATGATGTTTGCAATGACTGTTCATTTGTAAGGTATTACTGCAGACTGACTGAGTGTGTTAGGGTGTGGTCCCTTTCTAGGACCTTCTAGAAGCTTTCTCTGCAGCATGACTGGGTGTGGTTTGTGTGCTGGGCCAGACTCTATATAAGGGAGCCAGCCCAGCTCCTCGTGCTCACTATTCAGAGGTCCCGGCGCAGAGCAGCAGCAATTTCCTGAGCTCCTGTTCCAGAGGCCTACCTTGCCGTTCCAGGCCTGCCCCGCATTATCTTGGTGATCCTTGAGCAGGGTGGTAAGACGGAGGTCGGGCTAAGACCCCGACCCCGTTCTAAAAGACTCTTGAGTTTTGGGCCTACTTGTGAAACTTTCAGAGTGTGCGCGATTCATTTACTGCATGTAAATCTTGGTGTTCAGATCGGCAATGGCTTGCGTGATCATTTCATGGCATTTTCATATTCTTGTTAGAATCTGCAGTGTGCGCGATTCATTTCCCGCAAGTAAAACTTGGTGTTCAGATCAGCAACGGCTTGCGCGATCATTTCACTGCATTTACATATTCTTGTTAGAATCGGCAGTGTGTGCGATTCATTTCCTGCATGTAAAACTTGGTGTTCAGATCGGCAAAGGCTTGCGCGATCATTTCATGGCATTTACATATTCTTGTTAGAATCGGCAGTGTGCGCGATTCATTTCCCGCATGTAAAACTTGGTGTTCAGATCAGCAAAGGCTTGCGCGATCATTTCATGGCATTTACATATTCTTGTTAGAATCGGCAGTGTGCGCGATTCATTTCCCGCATGTAAAACTTGGTGGTCACATTGGCAAAGGCTTGCACGATCATTTCATGGCATTTACATATTCTTGTTAGGATCGGCAGTGTGCGTGATTCAATTCCCGCATGTAAAACTTGGTGTTCAGATCGGAAAAGGCTTGCGCGATCATTTCTTGGCATTTACCTATTCTTGTTGGAATCAGCAGTGTGCGCAATTCATTTCCCCCATTTAAAACTTGGTGTTCAGATCGGCAACAGTGTGCGCGATCATTTCATGGCAAGTAAAAACGTTGATGTGTAATGTTTGTTGAAGTGCACACATTTATCCTGAGCCTACGGATTTCCTGTGAAGATGATACATTCAAAATGTGACGTTCTTTGTGCATATTAAGTCCCTGGTACAATTCCAATTGTTTTCCAGGGAATGTTTCAGATTGTCTTGTCCTTATGTTAAAAATGCAGTGTTTGTTCTGAAACAGTATTATAGAAGGTTTTTGTATTTCCAGACATTTTGTGACATTTTATGAAAAGCTCATATGAAACATTGCATTAATCATTCTTGATTTGTTCCAGGTACCCAGAGTTATTGAGGTCTAGTTAAAGCCAATTCTTAGATTATCCATGGTTACAGTAAGACAATGCTTAGAACTATAGTCTAGTTAAAGTCAATGTGATTATATTCTGATATTGTGTTGTTTAACCTTTTGCTTCCTGCAGGTCTCCTTCCCAGCTGTTCCCTACCTAATCCCCTTTTCCCCACTTGGACTCTCTTAGGCTCTGTGATATTTCTATCAGAGTTTTGGAGCTGTCTTGTGGTGGACATGTTGGGAACGTGCGCAGGCCCTGAGGATCTGGTCTCCCTGACAGGTAGCGAGATTTGAAGACCCCGTTACATCCAGTAATTGTCATATTGTGGATCCTGTTATCTACTCCAGAGTTGGGTGTGAATCAGTCAGAAGAGTGAAATGCAATGAGTGATGTAGTTTTCTGGATCAATGATCAGAAATCATAGGAGGTGGTGACATCATGGGGCATGTGTAAGAAGCCCAAGCGCCACCAGAGCTTTTATATTTGAGAGGCTCCGGGGACGCCATGCCCTGCACTTTGTATACATGGTGGGCTTAGGACACATTTTGTCGCTTCACATTAACTTGTCAATATGGCCCCTTTACATGCAGTACCTTGCGTGGAAGGAGCGTGCAAGAGTTGCACTGGCTGTGCCATAGCAACACCCATAGCAATTAGGCGGTGTCCCAGATATACACATCGCTGTAGCAAATCCTGAAAACACACCAAGGTGTGCCTTTAGCAGGCCACATTGAGCTAACATATATGTTGGTGTGCCTTCTATACTTTGCTCTTTCAATGGGTGCTGCATTTAGCAGCACACATCGAAAGTGCAAAGTCCCTTTGAAGATTTTGTTTGTGTAGCAAGGTGTCCCTCCATGCAGACAGCTAAGCACCATGGGGGAAGCGTGGCTGGGTCAAGTACTAGAAGCAAGATTAGCGCCGGCGTAGGAGACAACACAGTGATGTGCCCTCTCCTAATCAGTACGGCGCATCCCTGCGTTGTGAATGCGCTGCACTGACAATTGTCCATCAGCATGGTGCTCTTTCACATTCTCATCATGCATGTTGTGGGGTTGTGCAATAAGATTGGCTTGCATGTAGTTGTAAGGGCAACGTGTGCTGGCATGGTCACAGGCCAGCTGTATATGTACATAGCATGCCTGTTGTAGACAACCTTCTCACAGCACCATAACCAGCAATGTGTGCCAGACGTAGCTCACACTTGATGACAAGATGGCACAGATTTAGGGTTCTAACTGCATTACTCTCTAGGGGGATTCTGTAAGAGACATACACACACCACAGGTGCTACAGTACCCTCTAGAGACGATGAGGTAGTGGTACAACAAGGAGCCAAAATGTCCTGAACTCCAGTAATCAGTGTACACCATTTGTGGACAACTCCACTCAAGATGCTTCAGGTCAAAGTCTATTAATCTGCTACCACCAGATGTCAGCAGTGTAACCAATATGGTGCAGCCACCATGTAAATTGTGACTGATGTAGGTCACATCACAGATGCATAAGAAGGCAATGCTGTGTGTGTAGCTAGTCTGTGAGAATATGTGGCCACAGCATGGGAAATGCAGCTGGACCCCAGTAAAGTAGGCTCAGGCCAGGTTTCACACCTGAACACATGAATGTAGATGTACAACAACATAGAGAACCGGCTTTGTAGTTGGCAGCCCCCCTAACAGTTGGCCCACTCCTACACCCCATGATGAGTGCTCAGGCCTTTGTGCATTAGCAGTGGTGTGGAGCTGATGGATTGCATGCCCAACCCCCCTTCTGCTCAGGGAGACAGGAAATCCAAATTTGTTGAGACATGTGATGCTCAAAGTGTAGATGTGAGTGATGTTGAGTGGTCCATTGTTAGTTCCTATAAGCTGTGGCCCCTCTTGATTTACAATGGATTGACGTCATCTCACTGACATGTACAAGATAGTGGTGATGTATGGTTGGATATAGAGGCAGATGAGGTGCAATTCAATTTTTTTGAGGCATGTGATACAAATCTGTACATACTCCACCCAATGCTGATAATGATGGTTGCTTGTCCTCATTTTACAGCTGCCAACATGACCATTGATGAAAGGCGCTAGTTCAACTGGAGGTCTGAATGCTACCGCCACTTCGTGGAGCTGCACGCAGGATACCGCAGCATGGCACGCCGTTTCCGTTCCAAAAAAGCATCTGGGGATTAGCGTGCATTCCCACACGGGTAACCCACTCACCCACTCAAGACAAAGGATGGAGCAGGCACCTCAATGATGCAGGGGCTTCCAGATGCACCCACCCATCAATATCCGCAGCACCAGTTACCACCCCGCACCAGTTCTGCCACCACCAGCTGCTGGGCCATCACAATTTGAATAGGACTTACGTCATGACATCAACCTGATTCTCCAGCATTGGAACAAGTTGGAGGAGGCTCTGGCAAAGGACCACAAACTCCCTAAGTATATAAAGAAGAATGTGAAAAAGTCACAGAAATGAACTTGGAGTGTGATGGACTAACTTCCAGTTCCCTATCCTCCCTTTTAAAGTTGTACCACATTTTAGTTTGTGTTTTATGTAGTCAGTAGTAGGTTAGTGTAGTGTAGTCATTAGTTAGGATAAGTGCATTTGGTGGGGTGGGTTTCTATTCTTAGGTTTTTATTGAGGAGTGGTTAGGTGGGAGCATCATGTTGGGGTTTATATGTGTTTATAAAAAAATAAAAAGAAAAAGAAAAGAAAAAAAATATATAAAAAAAAAAATATATATATATATATATATATATATGTATATTTGTTAAGGCCATAGGATTAGTTAGTACATGTGTAGTTATAGTAATTGTTGTCCTACTTGTTTCTTAAGGGGGGGTGGGGGACAATGTTTAGAGTGTGGGGGTTTATGTGTAAGTTAAGTTTAGCATAGGTTAGATGGATTTATTCATATGATAAGAATAGTTAGTATAGGTTAATTTAGGATAGGGTAGGTTTTTGTTGTTTTTAAGCAGATCATTTTAATAGTAAAAATCTGGTTATTATTGCAAACAGTTTGTGTAATTAGTGTGAGTTTCAGGATTCTTGCTATGAGTATACTGGCCAAATTGTAGAAATGGCCTGGGGAATTCATCCTGCCTTCAAAAGCCTCATTTGCCATGTGTTATCCGTATTGACAACGGAGCTGTCACATTGCCTGAAACATCACATCTACTAGTCCATGCATCTGCCATCCAGTGTACTCAACACTCATGATGACTATGTATGCTTTGTATTAGACAGGTAAGTCTACAACTTCAGTTGTCAGTGCTGGGGTTGTGTAGTAGGAATGCTGGGAACTGTGACACATCTGACAACAGTCACAATTGGAATTCTATCCTGCAAGACTGACCGGTGGCCATCACTAATGACGTTAGCTACCTCTAAACTACACCAATAAGTTCTTCTGGTACGCCCAGCTGGCGATATTGCTCCAGACTTGCTTTTCAGCCATACCTGCCATATATGGTGATGGAACCATATATGTGTCCTTTATTTGTGACATACTCAGTGATTTGCTTGTAGGTGATGAGACCAGCATACACATTTGTAATGTTAGAATTCTTTGTGCCCCCACAGTCCTGAGCTCATGCACTGATATTCTGTGACCAATGACATAGATTCACACAGTGCAATCGTTTAGCTGAGTCGATGGATCACAATAGATGTAGATATGCTAATTGTGTACAAGGTGTTTATTTACAAGTGGAAGTGTGGTAGTGAGCTATTTACAGTATGCAGGTCAGTGACCCCATTTCTGAAATTCAGATATTTGTGACACAATACAAGTCCAGGGTTGAGGGACATGTCATGAGACAAGCTTCGAAGTAGTGTTGATAAGTGTTGAGGAACAAAAATTGCCAATTGGTAGGTGAGAGACAATGACAGACCACAGCAGACAGGTCAACAGTGGGCAGGTGAAGGGTGCACATATCCTAATGTGACAACACTGGCATGATCTTTAGCCCAAAACTAAGGAGAAAACTGCCCATGCGGCATAGACTGGTGCTACTGGGTACTTTTCCTAGTAAACGTTATTTGTTCCACATCTTCATCCTCTGATGTGTGTGTGGTGGCTCCTGTGCCATTGGTGGTGGTAGTGGAGAGGAAGAGGGGCCACACACACATCAGTGGTTAAAGATGTGGAGTCCCAATTCATGGCAGCTGCCATTTGTGGTATGACATATGGCATTACTGCAGCAAGGAGGAACTGCTGATTTCTCAAATGGCTGCAACATCCCGGTGGTAGGCAGCCATGTCTTCCCTCAGGGAGGCCACTTCACACTGAATGGAGTCCAGCTTGTTCTCTATCATGCTGCTGCCAGTTTGGGAGGGCAGTTGTTGTGGCTTCTCCCTCATTGCAGCAGCTATGTCCACAAGACATAGCTGCTGGACTCCACGCAGTGGGGAGTGTGTACCTCAGTTGGCAGCTGTGTGTTCATTAGCTGTCACAAAGCACGTGCACACTCCCTCTAGGCTGGCTGCTACGGTCTCCATCCCCACCCACACCTGCTTGGCCAGCTCCTGCTGGACTCCTACAACTGTAATCTGGAAGCTTGTCTCTAGGTCTTAGGAGTTCTGAGCTGTGTTTGTACTGGCAGGTAGTATATTTTGGCTGTTGGGTGGGTCATCTGGGGTGGCTGCAACATTGATTGTCCTTCTTGCAACTGGAGGTGATGTCTGGAGAGATACCAGGACCTCCTGAAGAGTCTGTTGGCTGATGGTTGTCAGCTGGTCATCCAGGTCATCAGGAGAGGCAGATCAGCAGGAGAGCCATCATCCTCTGCAATGAGATGGTGCAAAATCAATCTTTCTATGTTGTGGCAGTTGACATGACACGTCATTAAATTGCTATTGGAGGCTCAGTGACAATTTACAGCCCAAACATTGTTCTTGTACATTATGGGTCCAATTTATCAACCCTTTGCCCCATTTGAGTATCATGTAAAGGGAAGCTCAGGTGGCGCAATAGGCTGCGTCATATTTACAAGGTGTGATGTATTCCCTTATGGTGGCTTGACACCACCTTGTTAATATGGCCCCTTCCCATGCATCAATTTGCATGGTAGGGCTTTGCAATGGCTGTTGCACTGGTCAAGCCGCACCAACACACATTCCATTTTCCCCTGCCCCAGTTTTACGTGTTTTCATACACCAGAGGCGGCACCAAAACCTTACACCACCCCAGGGATGGCATTACCAAGGTGCAATGATGTCGTTTATTTTGATTGCTCCTCCTGTTAATGTATGTGTATGTGTGCTGCATTCCACAGCACACATGGACCTAGCAGATTGCCATTTCAGTTTCTGGTTATGCTGAAAGATGCTCCACTTACACAACTATGGTCTCCCCCTCAATGCATCAAAACTTGCACTATGGTGCAAGGGATGCAGCATTGTGGTAATGCAGCTCTTTTACCACTGGCTCAGGGGTGTACCCAGGTATGGCCGGCATGGCTATCATTTACTGATGTGAACAGCTTTTTGTACATGACAGTGCCTGATGCCACTAAATTATGGACATAGCCAGTTGAGTTATTTTCAACCTTGATCAGGACCTCTAGCTAGATTGATGGAGATTTTGCCGCTGGTTGTTCTAGTGCATACATGGACCCTCATTACAAGTCTGGCAGTCCTTTGACCACCAGACTGCCATTGGCAATACGACCACGGCCAACATCGCAGGGGGAAGTGGCACATTTTGACCATGGGGAAAGCCCCACTGGCCAATGGCCTGGCACTGGCAGGTTGCCGGCAGCTTATGGACTGCCAATGCCACCTGTCTTCTGACACCAGCCCAGAATTATGATCAGTACTCTCTCTAGATTATGTTCACAATTCTCCACCATCCTTTGCATGGTGGTCCAACCGCCACACACAGGTTGCTGGTAATGTGGTGTGGTATGCCCTTGGGTGCCCCTGCACTGCCCATGCACCTGGCATGGGCAGTGCAGGGGCCCCTATGGCTAGGCTCTTTGCGCTTTCCACTGCATGATTTGCAGTGACAATTGCAGAATGTGCTGTCACACCCAATGCACCCCAAGATTGGATCTGGCTCTATTTAATCCACCAACGATGTTGTGGTAACTTCCCCACAGAGGTGACATGAGGAGACAGATTTCCACCCATCATCCCAGGGTGAAACTCATACTTCCATCTGCGGAGGGAAGACCACACTGGCAGTCTTACCAACCCCAGACTTGCCCATGCACCATCCCCCACCTGTCAGTGTGATTGTGTGCACCATGATGTTCACAGACATACACCATATTTTGTGTTTGTGTGAGTGTTCCCCATTCCTATGTGGATCACATGGTTGTGTCAGAGGTGTTGTGGGCTCAGTCTGTATGTGTTGTGTTCTACAGATTGCAATCTGTAGTGCAAATATTTCTGTAGTGGCACAGTTCTGATCAGCGTCAATATGTATGGCTCAACACTGCACCAGGTTAGTTAGGCAGGGGAGTGCATTGTTTACTGTGATACGGGACCACCCTGCAATATCCCCAGCAGCTGCACAGATTAGTTCTCCCTGCACCCAGACAGGCATTGTTGTAGCATGCTAGAGAAGTGGCTGCCTTATAGGTATTGTAAGAGGCTGGCCTGGTTTGTAGTGGGTACCTAAGGTACTCACGCCTTATACCAGGTCCAGTTATCACTTATTAATGAAATGTAGGCAGTGTTCTAGCAGCTTAGGCTGTCTAGGGGTAGCTGTAGCAGAGCAGCCAAGGCTGAACTAGGAGACATGCAAAGCTCCTGCAATACCACTATAGCTACACAGTACCTATACACAATAAAAGACAATTCTCAGTGTTACCAAAAATAAAGATGCTTTATTTTAGTGACACAAGGTCAAAAATATCTTAGAGGCAATACTCCTTCTGGAGGTAAGTATTATACACAATGTATACACTAGTAACCAAAATCAGGTAAGTAAACAGTCATAGAATAGTGCAAACAGTAGAAAATACAATAGATTGCAAAGGGCCTAGGGGCAACACAAGAGTGGTGCTCGGAGTGTAAGCAAACACCAAACGTAAGTAAAGTACTCCACCCCAGAGCCCAGGAAAGCAGGAGTAAAGTACAGTAAGTTTCCTTAGGGCACACTACAAGTTATGATGAAGAATTATGCAAGAACCAAGCAAGATTGCAAGCAACAAACAATGGATTCCTGGACCTGAAGACCTGTGGAGAGAGGAGACCAAGTCCAGAAGTCGAAGAAGAGTCCAGGAAGAACAGGAGCCCCTGCCAACCTGGAAGAAGGTGCAAAAGTGGATTCTGTTTGCGTTGCTGGATTCCTCCAACAAGTCTTGGTTCATGCAAATACATGGTTTGCATCAAAGAGGAGTTACCTGGACCCAGGAGGGACCTGGGGGGTCTCAACTTGGACTGGACTGAGGAGACAGGAGGGGGCGCTCAGCACTTCAGAGAGCCCTCAGAAGACAAGACAGCACCCACAGGAGTCCAAGAACATGGGTACAAAGAAGATGCAAAGTGCGGTTATCACAGCACTACACTGGAGGAACCCACGCCGTCGGAGAACAACTCAGGGAGCTGTGCATCACAGGATGGAGTGCTGAGGACCTGGGCTATTCTGTGCACGAAGAACTTTTTGAATACATGCACAGAAGCCCAAGAAGCTGCCGAAGACACAGTGCACAGGGGTACTGTCGCAGCATGGGGATGCAAGCTCTTACCTCCACCAAATTTGGACAGCTGGACCTCTAGACAGTCTGCTCACTTCAGTTCACCACCTGTGTTCCAGGGAGAACACTCATCATCGGGAGAGGAGTCCCAGAGTACCAGTTGTCATCGCAGAAAGGTGCCTGCTGAAGCAGGGAAGTGACTCCGTCACTCCACTGGAGATTCCTTCAGTTCTTCTGGTGCAGGGTGAAGACAGGCAGTCCTCAGAGTGTGCACACCTTGGAAACTGTTGCAAATGCTGGTTCCTGGAGCAGCCTGCGGTTGATCCGACAGTCAGAAGCTGAAGCAATGGATGCAGAGTATTCCTGGAGGAGTCTTGCAAGCTGAATCTGAGGAAACACCCAGAGGAGAGACCGTAAGTAGCCCTGAGAGGGGGATTGGCTACCTACCCAAGTATGCACCTATCTGGAGGGGTCTCTGATGTCACCTGCTGGCACTGGCCACTCAGAGGTCTCCACAGTGTCCCCACACTAGTGCAAGGGTTCCCTCACACACAGTAACTTTGCACCTAGCCTTCAGTAAATGAAGGTTAGACATATAGGTGACTTATAAGTTACTTAGTGCAGTAAAAAAATGGCTGTGAAATAGTGTGTGCACTATTTCACTCAGGCTGCAGTGGCAGTCCTGAAGAAGGGTTTGTATGAGCTCCTTATGGGTGGCAAAAGAAATGCTGCAGCCCATAAGGCTCTCCTGGAAACCCAATGTCCTGGGTACCTAGGTACCATACACTAGGGACTTACAAGGGGGGTCCAGTGTGCCAATCAGAATTGGAATATGGGGTCACTAAACTGTAGTGGCACATTTGGAAAGTAGAGAGGGCATACGCACTGGAGTACTGGTTAGCATAACTTTAGTGACACAGTCAAGTATACTGACAACACACATAGGCCCAAACTATGAGCACTGGGGTCCTGGCTAGCAGGATCCCAGTGAGACAGTAAAAACACACTGACAAACACTCACAAACAGGCCAAAAATGGGGGTAACCATGATAGAAAGATGCTACTTTCTCATAGGGATGTCTTGTTTATGTGTGGGGTGGTATTCCTTCCTGTGCATGTATGAGTAATGTTAGCTAAGGTGCCATTTTAATGTGGGTTGTAAGATGCAGCACACATGTGTTTTGGCAATGGGACAAGGCAGTAGCGAAGTGTTTCTGCAACAGACACCACCATGACGTAACCCCAGGAATGACATTGACTTTCTTCCTAGTCTCTGATGTCTCAGTTGTGTAAGTAGGTAGGTTTGACTACATGCAAGAGATGTTGTGATGACACAGCCACAGGCGCAGTAATTAGACATGCCTTCCATCCAATGTGCTGCATATGTACTTGTTGGTACATAGCTCTGGTGATTGACGTATGTCCAGGTTGTGTATGTGTTGTGGTACATGGCATGACGAAGGCATGTGTACATGTGTTGCTTATGTTTGAATAGTACATCTTGATTCATAGGCAATATGTCCTGTTGCACTCCTTTAGCATGCATTGAGTGTGTCCTACGTGCTTCCCCGTTATGGCATTAGTAAAATTGGCAGTTATTTCCCCCCTGGAACTTACCCTGCATTTGTGGTGGTTGTTGGAAGTCTGCGCTGTCCTGTCCTTGTATTCCTGAGACCAGCTCTTCCGGGATGACTGCTGCAACCATCTCCCCTATCTCATCCAGGTCCTCCGGTGGTGCAGGACTTCCACCTTCAGTTTGCATTGCTGCCTTTCTGTTCCTGGCCATTTTCTCCTTAGTTTGACACTTACAATCATGCCAGCGCTTCTTGCACTCTGTGACAGTTCCCTTCGACCCTGCCACACTGTTGATTTCGTCCACTATTTGCTGCCATATTGCCTCTCTCTTACCAATTGGCAAGTGGGAGGTGACGAATAGCTGGTGTTAGTGCTCTGTCACCTCTCTGACAAGGATCTCATGCTCCTCCTTGTGCTTTTTCTTTTCCTTCTCCTGGGACTTCTGTGTATCCTCCTGGCTGGCTCCTGGGTGTATGGGGTCACCTTGGGGTCTCTCCTGGCCTGCTGCTTCCATCCTCCCTTTGAATTGCACTCTTTCCTGCTTTAGCATCTAAAGTTGACTCAATTGTGGTCTTAAAATGTTGCATATCCGTTTGCGAACTATTTACGTGCTGCAAAACGGGTTAGAGTCAGTTTTGCAGTATTAACGTCAATTTGCCTTATGACAGGGCTCAAGGGTTAACGTCAACATTTTGTACTCTAACCATTTCTTAGTGCCATCGTGCGTCACAGTATAAATATGATGCCCGGATAGCGCTGAGAAATGGTACAAGCCAGTGCTAAACTTTTTGATGCAAAATTGTGTTTGCGCAGTTTTGTGTCAAAAATATAATATGGGCTACTTTTTAAAAGAATTTGGTTGCTAGAGAGACCCAAACTTGTTTATTGATGTCCTAAAAAGCCCCTTTTAGAGAATGGTTTGACATATTTTCCTTCCTTCATCCAGTGACCATCGCCAAAAATATTGGAAATGAAGCGTCTGATTTATGAAAAGTTAGCGCTGGCTTTACGTCATTTTTTGAAGCAAAAGCGGCACAAACTTATATTTTGTATGTTTGCGCCGCTTTTGCGTCAAAAAATGACATAAAGGCAGCACTAACTTTTCATAAATCAGGCCTGAAGTGTTTCACAGGCCCTTAGTGAGTCAAAAGACCAGCCCTTACTCTTGGCTGGACTCACCCCAGTGTCATAGACATCGCTGGCACATTTCTTTCCAATGTGAATTACAGCCCCTTGGCTGACAACACCCAAAGGTGCCATGAAGGTTAGTTTGTCCCTATTATTCACTCCTGGGGACTTTGTATACTAGTGAGATTAAAGCAATATTGTGCTCCAGACTTAGCAGGGCTGGATGAAAAATCGCTTTCTATTCCTTTTATATCGTTATATACATAATTACACATATTGTAACCTCACTCGAAAATCATTTAATCTTCAAAATTACCCCTTCATTGTATTAATAAACTACAAAGTGGTTAAATTTCACTATCCACATACTTATTTCATTGTTGCTGTTTTTGCTGATCAGTGGTGAAATGTGAAATTCTCTCAAATGAACACATCTGTATTTGAGTTTTTATGGAGTTGTTCACTACTTTGAAAAAATAATCCATTTGTACAGCATCCATTTTAGGACATCCTCACTCCTCACTCCTCCCTACTTCTTATCCCTGCTTCTCATCCATCATCCCTACTTCTCATTCATCATCCCTACTTCTCATCCATCATACATTATCTCTACTTCTCATCCATCATCCCTACTTCTTATCCATCATACATCATCCCTACTTCTCATCCATCATCCCTACTTTTCTTTCATCATCCCTACTTCTCATCCCTGCAACTCATCCCTGCAACTCATCCATCATTCCTACTTCTCATCCATGCTTCTCATCCATCATCCCTACTTCTCATCCATCATACACCACCCCTACTTCTCATTCATCATCCCTGCTTCTCTTCCATCACCCCTACTTCTCATCCATCACCCCTACTTCTCATCCATCATACATCATCCCTACTTCTCATTCATCATACATCATCCTTTCTTCTCATACATCATCCTTACCTCTCATCCATCACCCCTACTTCTCACCCATCATCCCTACTTCTCTTCCATCATCCCTGCTTCCCATCCATCATACATCATCATACATCATCCCTACTTCTCGTCCCTCATCCCTGCTTCTCATCCCTCCTATTAACCCATTATCCTTACTTCTTATCTATCATCCCTACTTCTCATCATCATACATCTTCCTTAATTTTCATCCATCATTCCTACTTCTCACCCATCATCCTTACTTCTCATACATCAAACATCATCCTTACTTCTCATCCATCATACATCATCCTTACTTCTCATCCATCATCCTTACTTCTCTTCCATCATCCCTACTTCTCATCCCTCATCCCTGCTTCTCATCCATCATCCTTACTCCTCATTCCTCATCCCTCAGTCATACCCACACATTTTCAGTTTTGTGAAACACACCTTCACAAAGATTGGTTGGCAACAGCCAATCAGAGTTATGAGAGAAGCCTGCATTCAATTTCACTGAAAAGCAGCCTTCTCATTGAATGTGCTGGGTGAAGACAGAGGAGAGGAAATGCAACTGGTTTTTTTTCTCCATTGAATTCAAGGCTGTACAACATTTCATTTTACTTAGCTAAGTGTTTTTCACAGGCCTCTGCAGAAAGGTCTGCTGGTTTTGGAAATACAAGGAGCCCACAGCTCGGGCCATAAATCAGCTCTTGGAGAAAAGGTCAAAGAGTTCACTGTGAACTCTCCATAGTTTTCTCAGTCTTTCCTGTTCCGCCTCTTCCCACCCACCAATTCCTTTCAAGAAGTCTGTCCATGAACCCTTTCCTAGGGACTCTTTCACCCTCGTCAGCGCCACATCATCTCCAATGGCTTCAGCAATGTCATCTAGGCTTATGTATTTTGGGAAACTGTTGCTCGCAATAACACTGAGGTGTTCCTCCATGGCATCGTCGTCAGCTTCATGGCAACCATTGTCTGATGTTGTTGGGTGTCGAGACAGAAAATCTGCAGGATTTCTCGCTTCTGGCCTGTACACGACTCCACACACTACGGCTGCAGTGGCATGGCCCATCGTTCTATCCTCGTAGGTGGGTGAGGAGCAGTACCACTGAATAATGGCATGAGGGGCTGATGGTCAGTGACCACGGCGAATGGCCTCCCACACAAGAATAGGTGAAAGTGTTGACATGCCCACTTTAGCACCAGGGCTTCTCTTTCAATCTGTGCGTATCTTTGTTCCGTCGGTGTGAGAGCCCTGCTGGCATATGCGAGGGGTGCCCACTGCTCTGGGTCAGTCTCTTGGGTTAGCACTGCGCCTAAGCCCACTGGACTGGCATCGACAATCAGCTCTAATCAGCTCTGTCTTTCTTGTTTGGTCAAAGTAGGCCATCATGGTGTCATCTACTAGTGTTGATTTCAGAGTCCGGAACGCTTCTTCCTCTCGGTCTGCCACAGGGTGTCGGTTTTCGTGAGCGCTCTCAGGGGTTCTGATAAGGTTACCAAGTTGGGGATGAGCCTACCACAGTAGGGGACCATCCCAAGGAAGCTTCTCACCTCCATCAAGTTCCTAGGGGCTGGTGCCTGTTTATTTGCCAGCGATTTCCTGGGGTCCACTTTTACACCCCTCTGGTTAAAGACATATCCAAAGAATTCAAAGGTCAACTTGAAGAAGGAACACTTTTGTCTATTGAGTGTGAGGTCGTGATCCAACAGCAGCTGCAGTGTTGCTTCCAGGTGTCGACAGCGGTCTTAAGGCGTGGCAGAATGGATCAGAATGTTGTCGCTTACGTTCATGACTCCGGCAGTTCAGATAGCGTCTTCCTGGTGCCATCTTGAAAAATCTTGGCTGCTGAGCAATTTCGGAAGTTGAGTCTTTTGTATCGTCTCAGATCAAGGTGTGTGGAAAATATTGTTATGTAGCGGCTTTCTTCTGCCAGTTCCAGTTTGTAATAGCCTGCATTGAGGTCAAGTTTGGCAAACCATTTCGACCCGTTCAAGTCAGCGATGATATCATCAATGATCGGCGCGATGTGTCTCTCACGCTTGATGGCAGCATTGGGGAGTCTCATGTCAATGCAGAGTCTTATCTTACCTTATGCTTTCAGTTTCTCAGTTGTCACCAGGGGTGACACCCGTGGGATGGGCCTCGTCACACTCTCGATTACCCCAAGCTCTTCCAGTTTTTGGAGTTCCTGCTCCATCAGCAGGCGAAGATGAAATGGGATACGGCGCTGTCTGAGAGTGACAGGCTTGACTGTTTTGTCTATGTGAAGATGGATTGGAGGGGCCTTCAGTCATCCCAGGCTGGTGGGCAGCTTGGGGAATTGCTTTAGAAGACCATCAACTTGGATGTCCCTCATGCACTGTGCAAATGAAACTAGCCCCAGGTCTTCAGCAGAGTGACTGCTGGGCAAGATGTCTGCTTCACGGGCTATGACATTAAACGTGGTCTGGACTTCCCGGAAGCCCACCCTGACAACTACGGGCATTTTCCCTTTCAGCGGCAGGGGGGTGTTGCTCCCATACCTGAAGATTTTGGTTTTAGAGGTCACCAATGGCGAACGAGGCCGAAGGCGTGGGTATTGCTGCATGCCCGTCACATTGACCGAGGCCCCGGTGTGTATGAGTGCTGTCACGGTGGATCCCTCAATGTCAATCTCAGCTCAGCTGGGGTCTTCTGTGTCGCTTCAGGTTTTTGTTGAAGTTTATTAAGAATGCCTCTTCCTCCTCAACCCCCTAAGAGGCGTCTTCGACCCAGCCCCAGCTGGTCTGGGTTCATGTGTTGTGTGGTCTGCTATTGCCAGTTGCTTGATTTCTTTGGGCCACTCTCATCGACCCCTTGATCCTCTGCCTCTATAACCTCCCATGTATATAGCCACAAAGTAGTTTGGGCGCCCACAATTAGAGCATATCACCCACGTGCTGGGCACTCCTTTAGGGAGTGTTCTTCCATACCGCAGAAGTCACATCGTCCACCCTGCTTCACCACGGAGGGGGGGGGGGGCGGTTATTCCTTCTCAGCTGTTGGGTCTTTACC
The DNA here is from genome assembly GCF_031143425.1 of Pleurodeles waltl. Classification (NCBI taxonomy): domain Eukaryota; kingdom Metazoa; phylum Chordata; class Amphibia; order Caudata; family Salamandridae; genus Pleurodeles; species Pleurodeles waltl. Next base: position 398,437,003 of record NC_090447.1, on the reverse strand, counting down.
AGATCAGCCTGTTCTACTTTTATGGCCTATTATTTTTCAGCCTCGTGTTGGCGAGGTCCATCTCATCCGCCCTGGCTGCAGACAGGTTGTGCGACCGCGCCATGATGAGGATGTCTTCCAAGATGATGTTGAGTTGTCATAGTATGAGGCCCCTTAGGATTTCGCTTCTGCACCCCTGAATGATCTGTGCACAAATTTCCTTGGGTTGGTCGGCCACTGATCAGGTGCTTGCAAGTTCTCGAAGTCATACGTAGAACTAGTTGATTGACTCAACCTCCCTTTGGCGTGCTTGTTGGAATTTGAAGCGCTCAAAGTCAGGGTAAAGTTGTGGATCAAAATGCGCATTGATGGCATGCACTGCTGCATCGTAGTCATCAATGGCCCCTGTGTCAGGCAGGTGCTTGAACAGTTTGTAGATCTCATCACCGCCAAAATAGAGTAACAGCGACCTTTTCACAACTCTGTTGCGATCCCTGGTCGCTATAAAGTAATTTTCCAGCCTTCCAATCTAAACCTTCCACTGTGGCGAGGCAGTTGCAGGGTCGGCCAGTTCCCTGAACAGTGGCAGGGCACCCACCATATTGTGCTGTGGCTGGGCTTGCGTGGGGCCAGCCACCTGTGCCTTGTTATCCGCCATTGGACCAGTGAGGTCACCAGCTTATGTGGATAGCTGGGTGCTGGTCAGTAGGTGTGTTCTACCTGTGAGGCATTCACTGTCTCCTTGATTTCAGTTCTTTATTCTCTTCTCTTACCTTTTTTTGAAGATATCAGTCCCTGGTGCGCACTGTTCTGCCACTGTGCACTCAGTCTGGTCTGTAGGTCTAGGAAGGTTATAGTCATCAGCCTCCTGTCTCTGTTGGTTCTCTTCCCCTCCTTTTTTCACTCTCTTGATGAGCCACACTGCTGTGTTGAATTAGGGCAGGCTCCCTGATGTGCGCAGGAGTCGACTTCCCACCCTCATCGTCAGTGTAATGCTGTGCGCCGCATGGGGCGAGGCTTGCGCTGGGAAGGCTGCACGGTACGCTGCCTCCAATAACACACGCAATGTTTGGTGGTGGCACGGACTGACTTGCTCAGCCCTGCCTCTTTATTTTATACATGCGGTCTCCCATGACCTCGGAAGTGCCCCTGCACATCCAGGTCATGACACACTGCTACGAACACTAGACTGGTGTTCGGTTACCACAAGTACTGCTCACTCTGAACTATACTCTCTCAAGCAGCATGGAGGAGAGGTACAACCTGTGAGGAAGGCATGAGGTGCAATCAACCTAAGTTGTGGGGGGGACTGTGAGGGTGTGCATATAATTCTCCACAATCCTGGAGATGCCATACTAAGTTTCAGTGAGGCATAGGCTTGCCACAAAAGGCATGCATGCTGAATGTGTGACTGTAAGGTATGATCTAGTTGGGGAGGGATGTAGTAAAAGAACACCAGTGGTTGGGTGGTATACATAGAAATACATTTTCATTGAGTAGAATCTGCCACCCTGTTTATAGTTTCAGCTGGACTCTGAAATTACTATTGATCCCTCTGTGCCGTGGACCAGGAAACAACTTTCACCAAGTGTGCAAGTAGGAGGCACATAGAGGATTCTGAAAACTGAGTCTGTAACCAATGTATCTCATTTTCTGTAACACAACAGACATTGACTTGTGTAACCCCTGTCGCCATATGTGAGTGCGCACTCACAACTAGCATGTATACGTCATAGTAGATAATATAAACGTGTCTTATATTGAGATGACACAGGAGGATAAACAAGTACTATTGGTGCATTTTTGTTCCAGTGACCTAGTTCCAGTGTGTTTCTTTGTTGGAATTTTGCCCTGTGAATGCTGTTCTGCTCTGCTGCATGTACTTTGCTCGACAGGGTACCTAAGATAAAAACACACTCACCCTTCATTTGATATAACACATGGGTCCTGCAGATCTGCTTATCCTCCTTCTATGCATAAATAAAATGTACCCGTAAATGTGTCCCCCTGTTGGTAATGCATTGCTTTTTATACACTTGTAGAGCCATTGATTATCTTAGTTTGTTATCCGTGCATTGTTCTATGTAATTCAGAGATCCAAATCTCTTATTGTGTTATCTCTAAAGTGCATTGACAGCCATGGGGTGAGAGTAGAACTATATGAGATAGAGTAAAAAAAAATATGTATAGAGAATTAATAGAGGTTGTCTCTATGCAGCTACACCACGTGCAGTCTATTTAGAAGGTGATTAAAAACTAAGCCCATCATATGGTAAAGATTAGGTTTCTGCCTCAGGACCCTATTCTCACCTTGTGTCCACACTGTTCCTCCCTCGAGAGTGGACCACTCAACAGTCTGGGCAGGAATTGTGCCTCTTTTTGATGCAATTGGACAGACGGAAGTATGTTTGGGGCATCCGCCTCACTGTTGATCTGAGACGCTATGAGAAATCTGCCAACAGGAGACATGACAAGGTGCGGTGTTGTAGTGTCAGGGTACTGATCCTAGCCCATGAGCCTGGAGAAAACTGCAGACTGGCAAGAGGCACCAGCTAGATTTACTAATTTCAATGCAAAGCTGTGCTGCAACAAAATGTGATGCTTTGTATTGCAAAAGAAAGAAACCACAGCAGAGAACCATATCTACTAAGACTGGCTGGTGTCATCCCCTCAATTGGACCACAAATAGACTGCCTTGCATAATGCATGCATAGCATCACACCATGATGTCTAGTAAAAGATTTGAACAGGAAGCCTACCCTTTGTGTAGCAATTCATATGTCTAGCCAAACTCAGAAGAAACTCACATACTGCTTGTGGGCAGTGCCTTAGAGATGACATGCAAAGCATATATGATTTTGATAAATAAACACTATTCGTCTTGTTAATGCCTGCTTCCAAGAGGTGGTAGATTTTGCCACAAAACCTTATCTAGCAATCTTAGTAGATTGGGCTTCGTGTCTAAAACTATGGTCTAGATTTAAGAGGACCTAGCGCCATTCCAACGCCACATTAGCATCATTGTTTTTACACTAATGTGGTGTTGGAAGGCCAAAACACCACACCTTATTTACAAAGTGGCGCAATGCTTGCTAATCCTGCAAAGCGCCAGACTTGCATAAAAAATTATGACGCTAGTACCCCTGACTTCCACCGTGGTGCGCCGTATTTTAAATATGGTGCACACATGGCGGCGTTAGGAGGGCACTAAGAGGTGCAAGAAAAGTGGCACTGCACTAGGTGCAGCGCTGCTTTTCATAAATCTGCCCTTAGTGTGGTTGCACTGATCTGTCCGAGTAATGCCCCTTGATGCAAAGCAGCGCGAATGCTTTTCTGCGCTAAGAAAATGGGAACTTTGTGGCACAAAACAACTTTGATGCTGCTTAGTAAACACCCTTGCTAGACTTTGAGTCACCTGTCGTTGGCACAACTCTTCTAAAGTCTGGGCCCTGATTCGGTAGGCAATCACCCTGGCATTGAAAAAAGATGTCATAACAAGTAAGCTGGAATTCAGAGGAGAAAGTTTGTTCAGCAGCAGCAGGTCGGTGAACACAATGATTAACAAATAGGATCCAGAGAACAATAGTTTGATCCAAAGCAAATAAATAGAGCCGTTGATGAGATGCCACATAATATGATGAAAAAATGCATTCTGAAACAGAGACAGAAGGAAACGTCTGTTGCCTCTGTAACTGTTTAAAAGTATCGTGCCAAGTTGTGTGTATCACTTGTCTTGTGAAAACAGGAACCCAAGAATTAAATCTACACTTATTTTCAAAACTCCTCATTACAAAAAATGTCCTCTATCAAGCGCACCTCATCGGGGAATGCAAAACGAAGATCTGGAATGCTGTTCACATCAATACAAGACGTATTCCCTCACTGCATATCTTTCAAGGCAAACAAAGGGGACATCTACTAAACTTAACTGAGTCACTCACTTAGGCCCATATTTAAAGGAAAATGACAGAGCAAGATGCTACGCCAAAATTGGCAGTGCCTCGCTTTGTCATTTTCACAACATAGGGATGCACCGTATTTATTTGAATACGGTGCACCCCTGTGTTGTCCGCTGCGCTGGCACTAAATTGAGCTGCCTAGTGCCAGTGCAGGCATCCTTGCACCACTGCTGACCTCAAATGTATATACTCGCCATTTGCACTGCTGCTAGAAACCCTGTCACGATCTTGCCACAGCACACAGGTTCAAGTGAGCTCCATGTCTCCCTCATGTATGAGCTATAGCCTCATACATCTGCTCATAACACTTCTTGGAAATATATGTATCTGGCCGACCTCAACCTTGTACTGCTGCTTTCTACAGGTATTCAATCGCTGTGAACTACAAATGGATATATCACTCAAATGCCATTTAGTAGCACTGATCCAATCAACAAATTTATATAGCTGTGACTTGCCTAAATATTGGACATATTATATCAAATCTCTTCCACAGGCAGATGACTTGAAGGTTCTTAACCTTTCTCTTCATCCTGTTGTAAAGTGCTTTGTCACACTTTGGGGACATTCAGCACAGCATAAAAGCTCAAAAAAGGAAAACAAAATACATGTTCATGGGGATGTTACATGCACGCAGACACGGTTATTCTGTGTCCAAGGCTCCTGACCTGGTAACTGATCCCTGATGGCAGGTATCTATGCAGTATCACCTTGGCAGAGTGGCCAATAGTAAGCAGCGTAATTGCCAAGGAATCTTCTGTTTTTATACACTGAAGAGTGTAACAGTTGCAGAATCAGCTATTTACGAGTGTCTCGTGGGAGGAGTGTTGATGGTTCTTGAAATGTAACTTAACGAGATATTCCCCACACATGCTGTGTGTAAATTGTATTTATGATGCCTTCCTCCTTTTGTGCCACGAAACTATTACCAATACAAGTTACAGTGTAGCCAGAAGTTCAGTTATGAGAGCAATTTGTAGTCCTTCGGTTAGGACTTTGACGATAATGCGGTGGTCATGTGGTGTTGAGGAACTAATAGGCTTGCCTACATTGTTTTTTAGCCAAGATTTCCAGTACTAAATATTAATAACATTCATCCTGCATGCCAAGCCAAAATGATACAAATAATGAGGAATTAATATGGGGAGATGCCCATAGCCTGAGTTTATGGGCTTCAGAGATGGGCTTTCTATGCATCTAAACTCCTCAATAAGTACACAAAAGCCTGTAGATGTGCTAATATTGAAAACTGAGGATCACTAAAAAGTAAAACTTGTCCAACACATTGAAATAGGTATGTCTTTTGCATAGGTTGGTAATTATGGTCAATTAATGGACAGTGAAGTTTTTATATTGTAGGTTTAGAATTGCTTCCACCCTCATGGGTCTTAACTGAAGCCTCCTGGTATTACTCCTTATTATATAATATGCTTTCTGTTATATGCAAATAGGATTTAGCTGGAGCACAGAATATGTAGTCATGTGATCTGAAAAGAATCTCGGATGTAGGTACTCTACGTGCACCAGGATGCCTTCAAGGGTGATAGTGTGCTTTACAAATACACATAACATAACACATATACTGCATGTGCTGGAGTGTCTCTGTTAAAGGTATTATAGTCCAGTTGGCTGCCTCTTCAAATTATTGACAAGAAGGATGTTGTGCTGAGACTAATAAGAAAAGTACGCGGATTCAAGGTTACTGAGGATCGTGTGGACAGAACTGACAAAGAGGTGTAATACGCACATGGAGATATGTTGTTTTTAGGAGTTTCTGACAGTTTGCTACCTTACTGTTGGTGGTAATTTCCAACAGGTTTACCTAACGAGGGTTTGACTGAAACTGCACATGCTTTGGAATTATATGCCAAGATTCATTATCATTTAATACTAACTGTGAGAAACTGGGGCTGATTGCAGAGGCCCCATAACTTTTTGCCCCCATTTTCCACTTTATGCTGGTGTTTTCCTGACTCTGATGGTGCTCTGGGTACTGCTAACCAGTCCCAGGGCCTGTGCTCTGTGTAAAATGGATATGCAAATTAGGCTAATTATAATTGGCTAAGTAAACCTACCTATAAGTCCCTAGTATATGGTAGGGCATGTAGGTTTAGGGACCACAGCATAGGTGGTGCACACCTAGGTGCATTGCTGAGGTGCCCAGTGTCATTTTAAAAGCAAGCCTGCCTTGCTGGCTGCTTTTAAATTAAAGTTATATGCAAATTCGACTTTGGAATTAAAGGTACTTCCAAAGTCTTAAACTACCTTATTTTTACATATAAGTCACCCCTAAGGTGTGCCCTATGTGCCCCTAGGACTGGGTGCCATGTAACTATAAGCAGGGACTTTATAAAAATAGATTTATAAGCCCTGGTGAGGTAAAAACAGCCAAATTCGTTTTTCCCTCATGGAAGTAAATGGCCTTCATAGGCTAGAATGGGCAGACTTTATTTTAAATTTTAAAGTCTCCTTAAATGTTACATACCAAGAATTTGGTATCAAATTGATTGTTATAATAAATCCCACCACTTCCAGTTGTTGGATTTAATATAACTAGTGCAGGTAAAAAGTTTAGACTTTACCTAAAAAGTTGCCAATTTCAGCTCTGCATTGTTTTTGCTGCTGTGCTCTGATTGGCCAGCCTGCAGCAGCTTCTGCCAGGCTACTTTAATGAGGTGTGAAGTGGCCTGACTTCACACAAAGGAATGTGCTTGGGGGAGAGAATCTCCCCTCAGCAGATGGTGAGGCAGGAAGGGGGAGGGCTGCCAAACTGGTCTTCAAAGGCAGAGAAGGACATTTGCAGCACCCAGCAACACCCCCACATCCTGCAACCCCAGACAATTAGGTGCCCCCTTGATTAGATTAGGAGAGGGCAGGAGAGGGGTGTGTTTATGATTTTTAGCCACACCGGTGGGTGGGCTCAGCCAGATCTCTCCTCCAAAAATCAGATTCATCCATTTTGGATTTTTAGAGACTGTTGCCTTCTGGGATGGATTTTTGCCACACTTCCCAGGAAGTGGTCATCACAGGGGGACGACCCTGTCCCTGATTGGAGAACCAGGGCCCCCCTGCTTTTCACCCAGGAGCAAGGATAAAACTGGCAGACCTGCACCCACGCCTCAGATCCCCACCAAATTTCAAGAAGAAAGAACTACAAGGAGAAGAAGGACTGCCCTGCTGGACCCCTGGCCTGCACCTGGACCCTGCACTCAGAAAGACTGCACCAGCTGCACACTTGGGCTTCACCACAAGAAGGACTTTGCCTGGCTTCCACTGGTTCAAGGAGGGACTCCCTGTTTGCTACAGGTGAAAAATTGCTATCCAGAGTCCCCTGCACCAACTCCTGAAAAAGTGACCAGCTGACCACTGTCCAGTGGCCAAAAAGGAGTTTGCGCCAGGTGCATTCTGGGAGTTGAAGTCCGCACTTCCCAAGGACCATCACAGAACTTCTGGACCCTTGGGGTGAGCTGTGGACCCCAAAAGAACCTTAAAAGAACATCTGGGTGAAGCCCCAGAAGTTTGGAAAAGATTGGAGAATTTTTGAAAAAAAGCTCCATAAAGTGACCGACCCGACGCGGAAATTCTAGCCGGCTTGCCTCAACCGCGACCCGGCCTGACTTCGTGGTTCGTCCCGGTAAAGAAAAACATCCAAAAAAGAGACTAAGTCCGAACGTAAAAAGTTGACCGGGACCTTCCAGCCATCGTATCCGAGAAGGGCTCCACGGACGACGGATCAAGATCCAGGTTTACCACGGTCGAAGGATTTTCATCTCGAAAAAACGACTAAGTCCGAAGGTAAAAATCACCACCGAGGAAACCGACTTCGCGTATCCGGACAAGGGCTCCAGGAGGTCGGATCCAACTGGCAGGTTCGTCCCGGGGAAGAAAAACATCAAAAAAGAGACTAAGTCAGAAGGTAACTTTTTAACCGAGGCCTCCCGCGACTTGTAGCCGAGCAGGGCTCCATCGCGGTCGGCCTGAAAGTTTGACTTTGCCCCGGTCCTGGTGCAACCAGATGACCCGATTGGCGCTTTTTGTTTCTAAGCGCTAGAAAATAATAATACTTTAAAAATTCATATCTCCGGTTCCCCTGAACCGATTTTAATCATTTTTGTGTCATTTTAAAGATAAAAATATAAGCTATTTTTATGAATTGGTTTTGGATTTTTAAACTGTTTCCTGTGTTTTATTTAATTACTGTTTTGTGATATTTGAATGCTTTACACTTTGTCTCCTAAGTTAAGCCTTGACGCTCGATGCCAAGCTACCAAGGGTAGAGCTGGGATTAATTTACTGAGACCTAACTGTACTTTTGTGGAGGTTTGTGGCTTGTTGCTAGGTGTAGGTACCTACCTGCCCTACCAATAACCCATTTTCCAACATAATTGGAAGCAGCGACGGGATCCTGTACTTGTGTTCAATATCACGTTACAGTTTTAGATAAAACAAATTAAAAATCCTTTAAATTGTCCTAGTGCAAAAATTGTTTTTAATTTTTAATTTTTTTTTTTTTTTTTTTTTTTTAAATTAATTTGGATTAATTTCAATTATTGAATTTTTGTAATTTTTTCTAAATTCTTGTTTCCAATTTTTGCAAAAAGTTTTTGTTGACACAAAACTAGGGAACCATGGAGCTTGATCTGGCTAGCCTACCCACACAGACAGTAGTCCAGCTTAGGGGGTTGTGTATTGAGAGGGGGTTGCCTGCAACCCCTGATCTCAGGAAGCAAATCCTGATTAAATCCCTGACAGCATGGGCTGAGGCCCAAGAGGTAGAGACAGAGGAAGCTCCAGAGGAGGAAGAAAAAGAGGAAGATGCTAACTCTAACCACTCAGGGGAGGGAAGGCATCAGACCCCAAGTGAGGAAGAGGAGGAACGGTCCTCAATGGATACAGTCACTAGGGGCAGACCCAAAGCTAGTGGTAGGAAGAGGGTCCTTTCAGGAGGAGAGAACCCATCCATCAGGGAAAGAGAGCTGGAAGCCCAGCTAGCCTACATAGCTTTGGAAGCAGAGAAGCTGACCCTAGAAAAGAAAAAGTGGGCATACAAAGAAAAAAGAGATGGAAGCAGCGATAAAGAAGCTGAGGTGTCCATGGGTGGGGGAGTTTGCCCCAGATTACCCAAGGGGGTGGTCCCTGCTTATGTAGAGGGGGATGACATAGATAAGTGGCTGGAGGCCTTTGAGAGGGCACTCCAAATGAGAAAGGTTAGGCCTCAATACTGGGGTTCCCTTTTGTGGGAGTTGGTCCCCAACTCAGGGAGGGATAGGCTTCTGACCTTAAGGGGGGAGGAGGCAGATTCATACCCTAGTATGAAAAGGTGCTTAGCCAAGAAGTTTGGTCTGACCCCAGAGCAATATAGAATGAAGTTCAGGGACACCCAGAAGGTCAGTACCCAGTCTTGGGTTGACTTTGTGGACACCTCACTAAAGGCACTAGAGGGCTGGATTATTGGCAACAAAGTAAATACTTATGAGGGGTTATACAATCTGATCATGAGAGAGCACATCTTGACCAATTGTATCCAAGAAAGGTTACGCCAGCATCTAGTGGACTCTAAGCTGACCAACCCTAGAGAGCTAGGGGAGGCAGCTGATGAGTGGTTGAGAACCAGGGTGGTTGTCAAGTCCCAGGGGGGAGACTCCAAGAAGGGGGGGACAGGTCCCCAAAAACCTAAGGAGGGAGGTGGTAAGCCCACCACAGAGACTCCCTCTGTACCCCAGAACCCTAAGAAGGAGGAGAGTAAATCCCACTCCCACTCTGACAAGCAGAGACAGGGAGACCCAGGGTTAAAAAAGCTCTTGGACAGTAGGGCTTGCTTTGACTGTCAGCAGACAGGTCACTTCAGAGGAGATGCAGCCTGTCCAAAGAAGGTGGTTAGCACTGGGCTGTCCAGTGTAGCCATAGAGGAGGATTCCTCAGATGATGAAGTCCTCCTAGCATTGTGCTGGGAGACAGGACCAGATGGTAAGCTGGTGATCACTGAGGGTGGGAGTAGGCACTTCCACCACATTCAAGTGAATGGGATCCCTACCACTGGCCTGAGAGACACCGGTGCCAGTCACACTATAGTGAGTGACCGGTTAGTGACCCCAGACATGTATGTCCCAGGAAAGACAAAGAAAGTCAGGATAGCCACAGGGGAGGTCACCTCCAAACCTGTAGCCATAGTGCCCCTAGAGAGGGAGGGTATCCTTGACTGGATTAGGGTGGTAGTCAGTGCTGACCTTCCCCTAGATTGTATCCTGGGCAATGACCTCCCAGAGGTGAGTCTGGTCACAGATGGGGTGGTCGCCCAGGGCGCCCCCCCAACCCAAAGTCCTGGGGAGTCAGTCCCTACAGTTAGGAGACAGGGGTCCCCAAGAAAAGGAAAGAAGAAAAGGAAGGGTAGGCCACTCTTAAAGAGAGTTCCAGGAAGCCAAAGGCCTTCTGCCCCAGTAGGGGGGGAGCCCAGAGTTGGCACTGGTGAGGCCTCACCTGACCCCAAGGAAGTCCTGAGTAGTCAGGCAGCTGTCCAGATGCAAGGTGTTGCCCCTGCACTGACAGAAGGGAGAGTGGAAGGAGGGTGTCTGCCACAGGAGGTGGTAGCCCCCCACTCTAGACAGCAAGAGGGGTGCCAGGACCCCAAAGATGCCCCTAAAGCAGCTAAGCCACCTGTCAGTGGAGAGCTTAGGGTGTGGTTCTGTGTACTGACAGCTGCCAGTAGCCTCTGCAGGGTGCTAGCCTTCCTGGCAGCACTGTACTTGGCCTGGGAGGCAGACCCCAAGGCCAATAGCAAAGTAGGCCCCCTGACCCTGTTGGTCATGGTGGGGTTGCTCAAGTGTTGGGTGACCTCTTTGGGTAAGCTAGGTCTTGCCCTAGCAAAGTTAGGAGTAGGGGAGGTGGGCACCTCACTACCCAAGTTGGCAGAGAGAGAGGAGGAAGACCCCCCTAGAAGGAAGTTTCAGTTTGGGTTGGGTCCTTTTACTGTTGGGATGGCTTCACTACCCAGAGGGAGTGACCCTGACAGGAGGATATAAGGCAGAGTAGGCCCTGCAAAGGGACAGCCAGTTTTCTTCACTGTCTTCCTCGCCTAACAAGTCAGGAAGACTCTCCCAGGATTGGGCTGAGTCTCCTGGGCGTGTGGGCTGGGGGGGGGTTGTGTGAGAAACTGGGGCTGATTGCAGAGGCCCCATAACTTTTTGCCCCCATTTTCCACTTTATGCTGGTGTTTTCCTGACTCTGATGGTGCTCTGGGTACTGCTAACCAGTCCCAGGGCCTGTGCTCTGTGTAAAATGGATATGCAAATTAGGCTAATTATAATTGGCTAAGTAAACCTACCTATAAGTCCCTAGTATATGGTAGGGCATGTAGGTTTAGGGACCACAGCATAGGTGGTGCACACCTAGGTGCATTGCTGAGGTGCCCAGTGTCATTTTAAAAGCAAGCCTGCCTTGCTGGCTGCTTTTAAATTAAAGTTATATGCAAATTCGACTTTGGAATTAAAGGTACTTCCAAAGTCTTAAACTACCTTATTTTTACATATAAGTCACCCCTAAGGTGTGCCCTATGTGCCCCTAGGGCTGGGTGCCATGTAACTATAAGCAGGGACTTTATAAAAATAGATTTATAAGCCCTGGTGAGGTAAAAACAGCCAAATTCGTTTTTCCCTCATGGAAGTAAATGGCCTTCATAGGCTAGAATGGGCAGACTTTATTTTAAATTTTAAAGTCTCCTTAAATGTTACATACCAAGAATTTGGTATCAAATTGATTGTTATAATAAATCCCACCACTTCCAGTTGTTGGATTTAATATAACTAGTGCAGGTAAAAAGTTTAGACTTTACCTAAAAAGTTGCCAATTTCAGCTCTGCATTGTTTTTGCTGCTGTGCTCTGATTGGCCAGCCTGCAGCAGCTTCTGCCAGGCTACTTTAATGAGGTGTGAAGTGGCCTGACTTCACACAAAGGAATGTGCTTGGGGGAGAGAATCTCCCCTCAGCAGATGGTGAGGCAGGAAGGGGGAGGGCTGCAAAACTGGTCTTCAAAGGCAGAGAAGGACATTTGCAGCACCCAGCAACACCCCCACATCCTGCAACCCCAGACAATTAGGTGCCCCCTTGATTAGATTAGGAGAGGGCAGGAGAGGGGTGTGTTTATGATTTTTAGCCACACCAGTGGGTGGGCTCAGCCAGATCTCTCCTCCAAAAATCAGATTCATCCATTTTGGATTTTTAGAGACTGTTGCCTTCTGGGATGGATTTTTGCCACACTTCCCAGGAAGTGGTCATCACAGGGGGACGACCCTGTCCCTGATTGGAGAACCAGGGCCCCCCTGCTTTTCACCCAGGAGCAAGGATAAAACTGGCAGACCTGCACCCACGCCTCAGATCCCCACCAAATTTCAAGAAGAAAGAACTACAAGGAGAAGAAGGACTGCCCTGCTGGACCCCTGGCCTGCACCTGGACCCTGCACTCAGAAAGACTGCACCAGCTGCACACTTGGGCTTCACCACAAGAAGGACTTTGCCTGGCTTCCACTGGTTCAAGGAGGGACTCCCTGTTTGCTACAGGTGAAAAATTGCTATCCAGAGTCCCCTGCACCAACTCCTGAAAAAGTGACCAGCTGACCACTGTCCAGTGGCCAAAAAGGAGTTTGCGCCAGGTGCATTCTGGGAGTTGAAGTCCGCACTTCCCAAGGACCATCACAGAACTTCTGGACCCTTGGGGTGAGCTGTGGACCCCAAAAGAACCTTAAAAGAACATCTGGGTGAAGCCCCAGAAGTTTGGAAAAGATTGGAGAATTTTTGAAAAAAAGCTCCATAAAGTGACCGACCCGACGCGGAAATTCTAGCCGGCTTGCCTCAACCGCGACCCGGCCTGACTTCGTGGTTCGTCCCGGTAAAGAAAAACATCCAAAAAAGAGACTAAGTCCGAACGTAAAAAGTTGACCGGGACCTTCCAGCCATCGTATCCGAGAAGGGCTCCACGGACGTCGGATCAAGATCCAGGTTTACCACGGTCGAAGGATTTTCATCTCGAAAAAACGACTAAGTCCGAAGGTAAAAATCACCACCGAGGAAACCGACTTCGCGTATCCGGACAAGGGCTCCAGGAGGTCGGATCCAACTGGCAGGTTCGTCCCGGGGAAGAAAAACATCAAAAAAGAGACTAAGTCAGAAGGTAACTTTTTAACCGAGGCCTCCCGCGACTTGTAGCCGAGCAGGGCTCCATCGCGGTCGGCCTGAAAGTTTGACTTTGCCCCGGTCCTGGTGCAACCAGATGACCCGATTGGCGCTTTTTGTTTCTAAGCGCTAGAAAATAATAATACTTTAAAAATTCATATCTCCGGTTCCCCTGAACCGATTTTAATCGTTTTTGTGTCATTTTAAAGATAAAAATATAAGCTATTTTTATAAATTGGTTTTGGATTTTTAAACTGTTTCCTGTGTTTTATTTAATTACTGTTTTGTGATATTTGAATGCTTTACACTTTGTCTCCTAAGTTAAGCCTTGACGCTCGATGCCAAGCTACCAAGGGTAGAGCTGGGATTAATTTACTGAGACCTAACTGTACTTTTGTGGAGGTTTGTGGCTTGTTGCTAGGTGTAGGTACCTACCTGCCCTACCAATAACCCATTTTCCAACACTAACAACTCGCAAGACTCAATTAAGCGCTACGCCACATGAAAAGGCCCTAGTTTTGGTGCACCATTCTCAGTGTTCTTCATGGCTCCGCACTACTGGGGTGGAAAGTCGTGAACAGAAACTGATGTCAGCACGCCGGAGTGGTGTCTATATACGACTGGATAAGTCATCACAGTGACCATCACGGCAACAACACATGTGGAGTCAACCAATGCTTCCTGGCGGCGGGGTACTGTTCTCCGGATCCAGTCTGATGCCTGGGGGAAATTCTAAGGTAAGGAATATGCAACTAGAATATTTCGCTACCAGATATATCGGTACCGAAGGTAAGTAACTTGTTCCTTAATGCCAGTAGAGCCTTACAGGGGAGCCTGCTGTAGTCTGGGATCGTTTGAAGGATATTTCAATGTGAGCAGCAGAGTAGAGGAGACGAAACTTGTGAGAGTGGGTATGTCAAAAAGTATAGGGATTAGATTTGCCTTCCGAAAATAGAGCTAAAGCTGAGGCTAGCAAAGAATTACTCCTTCTAAGAAGTCACTACCCTAGACAGGTACTTTTAACTCTGCTAGTAAAAATGAAAATAGTTTGAGAATGGTGGCGACTGTGAAAAATGTGCAGTGAAGGTTGGAGCCATTCTAAATAGAGTTCTGACTAATGAGACAAGATTGAGATACACAAATGAAAGGGTAGTGTGCTAAGGGGTATATTTACCAGCCTCTTGCACCTCCTTGCACCGCCCTAGCATCCATTTTTTTACACTAAGGAGGAGTTAAGGTGGCTCCCACCGTGCGCCATATTTACAAAGTGGTGCAATGAATGCATTGCTCCACTTTGTAACCCTCTGAGCCACATTATACCTGCACCAGGTATAATGTATGCAAGGTGGGCATTCCCATGCAGAGAGGCCCAAAAAAATGGCGAAGTGAAATTTACAAGATTTCACTGTGTCATTTTTTCCATTATTTTTAACGACTTCTCATGGCAGGTGTTAAAGTGACGCTCCCATAATAACCTCCCTGTGCTTTGCTGGACTGGTGCCATAATTTATGGCACCTGTCCAGCAAAGCGCCACAATAGCCTCATAAATTATGGTGCTATTGTGCTAACGTGTACCATGGTGCGCTTTATAGAAAATACAGTGCCCCATGGTGACATTTGGGGGTGCGCAGGGTGAAGCAAGAAATGTGGCGCATCAGAGCTGATGGTCCACTTTCTTGTAAATATGCCCCTTAGAATATTACAAGCTGAGAAATTTGGATGTAATTGACGTGGAAAATATAACCACATAGCTAGTTTTAAGTTGTTTCTGGTATTGAAACTGGAGTGCCAATGGTATAGGGTTCTATGTCAGTTGAAACACATGTTTAAGTGGCATTCGTTCTAAGAAAAGTTTGAAGACCGTGTTAGCTGAAAGCAATGAAAAGAAAATGGATGTTGATTTTCTTTGCATTGTGATGGAATTTCAAGGTACAATTAAATCACCCTATAATTTTATAGATGTGAATAAAAGACTTGTAAGAAAACTTAGTGAGTTAGAGTTGTTGTACACTTTCATATCCAGGGACATGTATAAATGCACCTTCGATAGGGAGATTTGTAGAGTACCAATCATAGACATTTCCTTGGAAGCCTAGCGTAGAACACAAACCTTCATGTATGGTACACAGAGGTGACATTAGAAAGCAGGGGCATGTGAAGGTCAAATGTAAGATGCACATTGCTACTCAAAGGGGCTCTTCCCAGAAGAAGGGCCAATGAAGCAGCTATTTGTATGTTGTTGCGTTTGTACCAGGAGTAGCATGTCTTGATGGTGCAGTAGATGGAAGATGAAGGAAGTAGGCAAATTAAATTAAATTGGATTTCTATTGAAGTATCAGTGAAAACTTGTAGTATACAAACTGAAAAACTGTTAGATGCGAACTTGCTCTAGGAAGAGTGGTAATATTTAGTGCACAAACTAACCTTATTGAATTTAACCAAATGGCCTGCTTCCACGATCAAGGCAAAAATGCTTTTAGGGGATTTGGATATGTGTGGCTCTTTAAGAGTTAGGTATTATTACCTAGTTTGAATAAGATCTTTTGTCCAACATTTCACAATTTCATGTAGCACTTGACAAAGTCAGAGGACTATAATGGGGGGGAAGAACGGCACAAGGATATGGAAGGTTGTTCTAGAAATAGTTTGGCGAAAGACTTGTGTTACCCTTGAACATCCACATAAGATGTACATGTTAAGGTCCCAGTTTTTACACAAGTTCTCAAGGAAGGCACGGTGAGGGAATGGGAACCTCTTGTTTGTGGATTCTGGCAACAGTCCAGACTTTCCTTGATCATAAAGTATTCATACTATGGTCTGATTGATTAAGGATCTCTAAGTGTGACAAAATATCACCTACATTGCTCATGTGTTTTCATTCAAGTTAACCTCAAGGTAATACATGCAAGCAGGTAGACCTTTACCTGGATACTACTGAACAGTTGTGACCATGATAAAATTAGAAGGTGGCAGAATCATCTCAGTCTGAGTTATTAGACTTTGCAAACCTTTAGTTTGGTTCACTTTCATACTTTATAGCTTTT
Organism: Pleurodeles waltl; assembly: GCF_031143425.1. Classification (NCBI taxonomy): domain Eukaryota; kingdom Metazoa; phylum Chordata; class Amphibia; order Caudata; family Salamandridae; genus Pleurodeles; species Pleurodeles waltl. The sequence goes on along the minus strand of NC_090447.1, from coordinate 398,420,856 downwards.
TTTCATGGCTATCAGGCAATTCATTGGTGAATCTATATTCTAGATCATTACTGCTCATCTCTAAATGTATGTTATACCATGTATGCTCAAGGTTTTTCCTCCACTTGTCAAATTCACAAGCTATGGCTCAGTATAATAGCATGCTGTGTTGTGTGGATGGACTAGTGGCCTCCAATTATTTGTCTAGATGTTTTTCTTATGGACTTCCCTGGATGTCTTGAAGAAGGAGACACAGGCTGCTTTGGGCACTTTGTTTTACTCGTGCTGCTCACTCTGTGAACAAATGCAATAACTGTAAAGCAAATGCTCAATGTCAGTGTGGGTGGGTATTATGTTGTTAGCATAGTAGCCAATCTATCCACCAGCTCTCTTTTCCTGCAAGATTTTGGTTAAGGCTGTTACCTCTTTTGGGAATGTGTTTTCCACAGTTACAGGATCTTGCAAGAGTTCACCAATGTTCAGTGCTTAGTTTGAATTGGGGGTTTCTGGTGGAGGCGACTGAAGCTTATTTTTTAAACCAGCTACTATTTTCCCTCATCAGACATTTCCGAGAGCAAGACAGGGAAAAACGCACAAATGGGAAAGGGAAATGAAGAGACAGTGGAGTAACACAAAATGATGGGTACCCCCTGCAGAATGTGATGATGGACCCTGGTGCCTCTCAGATCGCACAGATATTCATTGGTTTTGGGCTCAATGAGGGCCCCCTGAATGGGTGGGGCCCCTTTTCACTGCAGGTGCCTGCTTAGAAAAGCACAGTGACTTTCCCAGAGCGTTTAACTATTTCATATTCCATGCCCATGCATGCATTTTGCAGGGTATGCTATAGCATGGCTTAGAGGGTGAAGTGGCTTCCTCCAAAGAAAGGAATGCCTGGGCCCCTGTCCCTGCCTCTCAGGGGCTGCAGGGGCGTCCATTATTCCATTGGGAAGAGACAGATGGGAAAACCATCATCAGGGTAGGGTAGGTCGCTTCCCCCGCCGCTGCAGCTCCACCTGCCCAGGCCCCTGCCACCTCCAGCAGACCGTAAGTGCTCCTTTGCGCTCTCCCCTGTCCAGCTCCTTGTTTTTCTTCTGCTCTCTGTGCTCTTTGTCCAGCTCCTCGTTTGCTCTTCTGTCTTCTGTGCTCTTTGTCCAGCTCCTCGTTTTTTCTTCTGTCTTCTGTGCTCCTTGTCCAGCTCCTCGTTTTTCTTCTGCTCTCTATGCTCTTTGTCCAGCTCCTCGTTTTCTCTTCTGTCTTCTGTGCTCTTTGTCCAGCTCCTCGTTTTTCTTCTGCTCTCTGTGCTTTTTGTCCAGCTCCTTGTTTTTCTTCTGCTCTCTGTGCCCTTTGTCCAGCTCCTCGTTTTCTCTTCTGTCTTCTGTGCTCTTTGTCCAGCTCCTTGTTTTTCTTCTGCTCTCTGTGCTCTTTGTCCAGCTCCTCGTTTTCTCTTCTGTCTTCTGTGCTCTTTGTCCAGCTCCTCATTTTTTCTTCTGTCTTCTGTGCTCTTTGTCCAGCTCCTCGTTTTTCTTCTGCTCTCTGTGCTCTTTGTCCAGCTCCTCGTTTTTCTTCTGCTCTCTGTGCCCTTTGTCCAGCTCCTCGTTTTCTCTTCTGTCTTCTGCGCTCTTTGTCCAGCTCCTCGTTTTTCCTCTGTCTTCTGTGAATTTCCCCACTTTCTCTCTTTTTTTTGGGCCTCCCGCCCCCCGCCCTCTGCTTTCCCACCGCTGCCACCCGTACGGCCCCGCCCCCGCTCCCATTCGTCGCCATTCCCTCCCGCCTCTCGCCCCCAGCTGACCCCTCCTCCCCCCCACCTCCCTCTTATGGCAGCCGCTGCGCGGCAGAGACAGCGACCCTTGACCCTAGGGTAGGTCGCTTCCCCCGCCTCTGCAGGTCCACCTGCCCAGGCCACTGCCACCTCCAGCAGACCGTAAGTGCTCCTTTGCGCTCTCCCCTGTCCAGCTCCTTGTTTTTCTTCTGCTCTCTGTGCTCTTTGTCCAGCTCCTCGTTTTTCCTCTGTCTTCTGTGAATTTCCCCACTTTCTCTCTTTTTTTCGGCCTCCCGCCCCGCACTCTCTGCTTTCCCGCCGCTGCCACCCGTACGGCCCGCCCCCTCCTCCCTTTCGTCGCCCTCCCTCCCGCCTCCCACCCCCAGCTGACTCCTCCTCCCCCCCACCTCCCTCTTATGGCAGCAGCTGCGCGGCAGAGACAGTGACCCTTGACCCTAGGGTAGGTCGCTTCCCCCGCCGCTGCAGCTCCACCTGCCCAGGCCCCTGCCACCTCCAGCAGACCGTAAGTGCTCCTTTGCACTCTCCCCTGTCCAGCTCCTCGTTTTTCTTCTGCTCTCTGTGCTCTTTGTCCAGCTCCTCGTTTTTCCTCTGTCTTCTGTGAATTTCCCCACTTTCTCTCTTTTTTTCGGCCTCCCGCCCCCCGCCCTCTGCTTTCCCGCCGCTGCCACCCGTACGGCCCCACCCCCGCTCCCATTCGTCACCCTCCCTCACTCCTCCCGCCCCCAGCTGACCCCTCCTCCCCCCCACCTCCCTCTTATGGCGCCCGCTGCGCAGCAGAGACAGCGACCCTTCACCCTAGGGTAGGTCGCTTCCCCCGCCGCTGCAGCTCCACCTGCCCAGGCCCCTGCCACCTCCAGCAGACCGTAAGTGCTCCTTTGCGCTCTCCCCTGTCCAGCTCCTCGTTTTTCTTCTGCTCTCTGTGCTCTTTGTCCAGCTCCTCGTTTTCTTTTCTGTCTTCTGTGCTCTTTGTCCAGCTCCTCGTTTTTTTCTTCTGTCTTCTGTGCTCTTTGTCCAGCTCCTCGTTTTTCTTCTGCTCTCTGTGCTTTTTGTCCAGCTCATTGTTTTCTCTTCTGTCTTCTGTGCTCTTTGTCCAGCTCCTTGTTTTTCCTTTCTTCTGTGAATTTCCCCACTTTCTGTCTTTTTTTTGGCCTCCCGCCCCCCACCCTCTGCTATCCCGCCACTACCACCCGTACGGCCCCGCCCCTCTCCCATTCGTCGTCCTCCCTCCTGCCTTCCGCCCCCAGCTGACCCCTCCCACCTTCTTCTTATGACGGCCGCTGCGTGGCAGAAACAGCGACCCTTGACCCTAGGGTAGGTCGCTTCCCCCGCCGCTGCAGCTCCACCTGCCCAGGCCCCTGCCACCTCCAGCAGACCGTAAGTGCTCCTTTGCGCTCTCCCCTGTCCAGCTCCTCGTTTTTCATCTGCTCTCTGTGCTCTTTGTCCAGCTCCTTGTTTTCTCTTCTGTCTTCTGTGCTCTTTGTCCAGCTCCTCGTTTCTCCTCTGTCTTCTGTGAATTTCCCCACTTTCTCTCTTTTTTTCGGCCCCCCGCCCTCTGCTTTCCCGCCGCTGCCACCTGTACGGCCCCGCCCCCGCTCCCATTCATCGCCCACCCTCCCTCCCCCAGCTGACCCCTCCTCCCCCCCACCTCCCTCTTATGGCGGCCGCTGGCGCGCCAAATGCAAGCCCGTCTGCGCCTGTCCGCACCTGGACCGCGCTCAGCACCAGAACCCCTGTCCCCCAGCGCTCCCAAAAACCTCAGCACTGCTACGACGCCGCCTCCCTCCACGCACTCAACCCGGGACGTACTACAACCTGCTACCAAGCCAGCCCGAAACGCACTCAAGGGCCCTTCGCCTGTCAAACCTGCAAGCATATCTTCCACCGCGACTGCACCCCGTCCACCAGCCCACGCGCCAACAACCACCTCAAGTGCATCCTCATCAACGCACGCTCCGTCCACAAGCACGCCATTGAACTATGGGACCTCCTGCACTCTACCGCACCGGACGTTGCCTTCCTCACTGAGACCTGGATGAACGCTTCATCGGCCCCCGACATCGCCATAGCCATCTCCGACGGCTACAAGATCGCCAGGAAAGACCGCACCAACCAAGTCGGAGGAGGAATCGCCATCATATACAAGAGCTCCATCAACGTCACCACCTCCACCGAAGACACCCCCCTTGCCGCCTAACACATGCACTTCCAGATCCACAGCGACCCCAGGACCACCCTCAGAGGAACACTCGTCTACAGGCCCCCTGGACCACGCGCCCTATTCAGCGAATCCATCACAGACTTCATCTCCCCGCACGCCCTAGACTCGCCAGACTACATCCTCCTCGGAGACCTGAACTTCCACCTGGAGCAGAACAACGACACCACCACCCTGCTCGGCAACCTCGCCAACCTCGGCCTCAAGCAACTGGTGAACACCCCCACCCACATCGCTGGACACACGCTCGATCCCATCTTCTCCGCCAGCAACCAGGTATCCTTCAGCCACTCCTCCGAAATACACTGGACCGACCACAGACGTGTCCACTTCACCTTCAGACGCAAGACTCTCCACCTTCGCACACAGCCTATCTCACGCAGACCTTGGAACAAAATCTCCACAGAACAGCTACTCTCCACTCTCAACCACAACCAACCTACCATCACCTCCGACGCCAACAACGCAGCCCTCAGCCTCAAACAGTGGATCACCAACTGCGCTGACAACCTCGCCCCCCTCAGACGCCTCCCAAGACAGACCAACACCAGGAAACCTCAATGGTTCACAGACGCCCTCAAAGAATCCAAGAAAACCTGGCGTACCCTCGAGAAAACCTGCCGCAAAGATCACACCACAGAAAACATGTCAGCCCTCAAAATCGTCACCCGCGAACACCACCAGCTGAGCCGTGCCACCAAAAGAGCATCCTTCAAAGAGAGACTGGACAAGAACACCCACAAAAGCAAAGAACTCTTCAACATCGTCAAAGAGCTCTCCAATCCCAACGCCAGCTCCAACTCCATCACGCCCTCACAAGAACTCTGCAACTCCCTCGCTACCTTCTTCCATCGAAAGATCACCAACCTACACGACAGCTTCGGTCCACAGATCCCACCAACCACCACGGAACCCACAGCCCCAGCCGTCACCCTCAACGCCTGGACACCCATCAGTGCCGAAGAGACCAAAACTACCATGAACACCATCCACTCCGGTGCCCCCCCGGACCCTTGCCCACATTACATCTTCAACAAAGCCGACGCCAGCATCGCCCCCTATCTCCAGACCATCATCAACAACTCGTTTGCATCTGCCACCTTCCCCGAGAGCTGGAAACACGCAGAAGTCAATGCTCTCCTGAAGAAACCCACGGCGGACCTCAGCAACCTGAAGAACTTCCACCCCATTTCGCTCCTCCCCTTCCCGGCCAAAGTCATCGAGAAGGCCATCAACAAACAACTGACCAACTTCCTCGAAGACAACAACCTGCTCGACCCCTCCCAATCCGGATTTCGGGCCAACCACAGCACGGAAACCGCCCTCATCGCAGTCACCGACGACATCCGAACCCTGCTGGACAATGGAGAAACAGCCACCCTCATCCTCCTCGACCTCTTGGCTGCCTTCGACACCGTCTGCCACCGCACCCTAATAACCCGCCTCCACTCCACCAGTATCCAAGGACAGGCCCTGGACTGGATCGCTTCTTTTCTCTCTGACAGCTCCCAAAGAGTCTACCTCCCGCCTTTCCGCTCGGATCCCACTGAGATCATCTGCGGCATCCCACAGGTCTCCTCGCTCAGCCCTACTCTCTTCAATGTCTACATGAGCCCCCTCGCCGACATCGCACGCAAACACAACATCATCTCCTACGCCGACGACACCCAGCTGATACTCTCCCTCACCAAAGACCCAGCCACCGCCAAAGCCAACCTACAGGATGCAATGAAAGACGTTGCAGAATGGAGGAAGCTCAGCCGTCCGAAGCTGAACTCAGACAAGATGAAAGTCCTCATCCTTGGAAACTCTCCGTCCGCCTGGGACGATTCCTGGTGGCCCATAGCCCTGGGCACCGCACCGACCCCCTCAGACCACGCACGCAACCTCGGATTCATCCTGGACCCCCTTCTCACCATGACCAAGCAAGTCAACGCTGTCTCGTCTTCTTGCTTCCTCACACTCCACATGCTCCGAAAGATCTTCCGCTGGATCCCCGCTGACACCAGAAAAACTGTGACCCACGCCCTCGTCACAAGCCGTCTGGACTATGGTAACACCCTATACGCAGGAATCACCGCAAAACTTCAGAAACGTCTTCAGCGAATACAAAACACATCTGCACGCCTCATCCTCGACGTACCCTGCCACAGCCGCATCTCCGCCCACCTGAGACACCTGCATTGGCTACCCGTCAACAAAAGGATCACCTTCAGGCTCCTCACCCACGCACACAAAGCCCTCCACAACAAGGGCCCCGAATACCTCAACCATCGCCTCACCTTCTACACGCCCACCCGTCAACTTCGATCCACCAGCCTCGCTCTTGCCGCCGTCCCTCGCATCCGCCGAACCACTGCTGGTGGGAAATCCTTCTCCTACCTGGCAGCCAAGACGTGGAACTCCCTCCCCGCCCACCTCAGGACCACCCAGGACCACCTTGCCTTCCGGAGGCGGCTCAAGACCTGGCTCTTCGAGCAGCAGTGACCCCCCCCAGCACCTTGAGACCCTCACGGGTGAGTAGCGCGCTTTATAAATATGATTGATTGATTGAAGAGAAAAAGCAAGAACATGCAAGAGTGAAATAAAAGAGCAGGGAGTGTCTTAGGTAGAGAAAGATTCCTGAGATAGTTTTAGGATTGCACATCCAGAAGAAAAGTCCATTCCAGACTCTCTGAAGACCTGAAGCAAGCTCCAGTAAAGGGACTTTGGGACACATATGAGCCACACCCCAAAGTGACCCTGCTGATCTGCAATCCACCCTCAAAGTGACCTGCCTCCTGGTTTCAAGAGCACCTTTGTGCATAGCTCTTGGCTCCCCTATCTGCTCTGCACCCGGCCTCCCTAGGTCCTGCACCAGAGAGCCAGCTGTGCTCTAAGGGACTCCCACCCCTTGCGACATCTACACTTCAAGGAGTCCCACCGGACTCACCTTGAAGACCGCCAGTGCAGTTCTTTTCCAAGTGGTCCCCTGCAGTAGTCCTGCACCAGCTCCAAGGACTTTTCAGCAGCTGTTCTTGTTGAAACTTGGAGCCATCCGAACTTCCCCAGCTGGTCCACAAGATATCCCAATGACCTGAAGCTAAAAACAAAAGGAGACATTGCTAAAAGCATTGTCTGACTTTATATGCAATTTTAAAGCTTTCACCTATTGATTCCTTTGGTGTGTAATTACGCACAAAAAGACTATTTTTGATAAACTTTGAAAAATCATAACTTAAAAAGTACTTACCCAGTTGTGATGATCTTGGTCTTAAAATATTATTACAATCTGAAGTATTTTTGTAAATTGGTCTTGAGTTATATTTTGAGTGTCTCCACATTTATTGATACTGTGAGTACAAGAAATGCTTAGCACTTCTCCAAGATTGGCTTAACTGCTTGACCAAGCTACCATAAAAAATCAGAGCATTAGGTGGTCTAGTTTTTACTTCTGTAGACTAAGGTGGGGTTCTCTCTGCATAGTGCACACCATTTTTGTGCACTATACACAGTGCCACCTCCCTACATTTGGAGGCAGCGGTGGGATGCAATACTTTCCATTTGCTGATACCACTTTGTCAGTTTGTGAGCATTCAAATAACTCTCCAAATTGTCTTTAGCTTAATAGCATTTTTTCAATTGGCTAACATTTTTGCAAGATGTTAAACTAAGTGCTAGAGCCCTGGTTAGGTCCCTACAAAAATAGTTTGAATTAAAAGCCCTTAATTTGGAACTCCAGTAGGCAGATGACAGAGCAGATGTGACCATGCTCATGGTTACAGATAAGATACAGGAAGAAGAGAGGGAACATCTCCCTGATCTCCTCCCCAGCAACCCACAGGATGGTTCTGTGGATAGAGTAGTCTTATCAGACACCCTCAGAGAGCAACAGCAAGCTGATTGCAGGCAAGTCCTCAACCAGTATGCTGTGTTATTGTCACTGACCCCTGGTAGGACTGATTGGTATACCCTTTGATGTAGATACTGGTGACAGATGTCTGTCAAAAACAAAATTGTCAGGGAGACCATGTCAGGGAGACCATCCAGACAGTTGATTCTGTGAAGGGGGCCACTATAGTGCCATAATCCTCCAAACATGCATTTATCTCCGAAGCCAATCTTGCACAGAGTGGCGTGGCAGGTGCAGATTCCAGCATTGCCCTCACTTGCATATGTACTGAAATCTGTCTGCTGCAACAAGAACAAAGTGAAGGCTGAAATGCTTAATCTCATCCCTTGGCAAATGCTTAGGGCCACATCCTAGGTCCTCATCTTTCCTCCACTATGTCACTGTAGACATAAGCAAATCAGTCCTGTCCCTGTCCCAATCCTGGCCCTTTCCAGCTCAAAATGCCAGGCTAGGTCCCCCACAGACAGGAAAATAAGCAACCCAAGACTGCTTTTGACCTACTTCTGTCGCATCGGTGAGGTATAGCTTGACTCTTGTGGCTCAGTGAGGATCGTATCTGTGCCAGGCACAACTCCTGTTCCCCTATGGCCAGGTCCACTGAAATCATGTGGCAGGAGAAGGCCAAATTATGTGGCAAGGGTAGAGTAAATTGTATGGACAAAAAATGCAAATTGTGCAGCCTAAATGCAGCTCATTTTCAAATTCATTATCTCGGCATTTTTAAACTTGGAAACTATGGACATTGTTCATCCCTCATTGGTACCAGTTTAATAAACAAAAACAGCAATAAGCAACAGAAAAGTGACAAGTCCAGCTTTGCAAAGGGCCTTCCATTGTGCGGCTACAGGTGTCACTGCATTTGATTAACTTTTGTACCATTTGAGCTAGAAACAATTTTGTTTTGTTGAAATATGCACATTATGTGACAGGTGATGGATTATGTGGCGAATGCAGCAGATCTATAATTATTCAAAAATTGCTGTGGCTACACAATCTCATAATTGGAGTGACCCTGCTGATGGCAAACCTGATCAAACAGAGCAGGCTCCATAATCCACCTATAAAATATGTGAACTACGATGTCTAAACTACATCTAAACTAGCAGTACATATATCCCATGCTTTGATATGCATGCCGGGCTGTTCTGACAAAATAAGTGCATTGTCTGTGCCTGTTGCCTTGCCCACCCATAGCCACAGTTACAGTTTATGAACTAAGGCTTCAGTCAGAGAAATTGTGGCAGCACAGTTGCACATTTGCATAAACATTTCACCAATGAAACACATTTCTTCCTTTGCAGGAATCAATGCCTAACAAGGGCAAAGAATTTTTGGACCCAGCATAAGCGTTTGGAGAAAAAGGAATTCAAATTCAATAGAAACTCATTCAATCTGCATAGTATGAGCAACTTGGTAGATAGGTTACTCCGTCAAAGTGGTGACAGATGTCCCATCCGCGGAAATCTCAATCACATTGAATATAATGGGATTTAGATTTCAGCAGACGGGACATCCATCACCATTGTGACAGAATAACCTGTTCGCCAAGTTCTAAATCAGGCTCTTCTACTCCAAGTCATGTAAACAACTCTCAAGACAAAGTTAAAAAGATACAAAATCACCAAGGGCTGCCCAAGGCGACGGAATAAGTTCAAACAAACTATCATTAGAAGAACGAAACACTCAACATAAACAACACAGTACATCAGAAGAATCACCTGATGTAAAGAAAACAAACGCTGCTCATTTCTTACAAGCATTCAGGCAATTTAAATCATCTACATTCAGCTGATTTGGGCAAGGAAACCCCTACAGAATAACCAACTAGGACTTAGCATGTGTTGGGCTAAACACTTGTGGGCAAAAGACAAAAATGACAAAAAGGGCAGAAAGAATTTGTGTAGGAAGATGGCTCTGTATATACTATTTCAAAGTAAGAAATAGTGTGCACAGAGTCCAAGGGTTCCCCTTGGAGGTAAGATAGTGGCAAAATTAGATAATTCGAATGCTCTATTTTGTGGTTGTGTGGTCGGGCAGTAGGCTTATCAGAGGGTAGTGTTAAGCATTTGTTGTACACACACAGGCAATAAATGAGGAACACACACTCAAAGACTTACTCCAGGCCAATAGGTTTTTATATAGAAAAATGTATTTTCTTAGTTTATTTTAAGAACCACAGGTTCAAGATTTGAAGTAAACACATAAAATGCAAGATACTTCACACAGGTAAGTTAGGAACTTTGAATAAAATCAATATCATATATAGTCTTTGTTAAAATGGCAATAAGCTATTTTAAAAGTGGACATAGTGCAAAAATCAACAGTTCCTGGGGGAGGTAAGTAATAGTTAGTTTGTCAGGTAAGTAAAACACTTACAAGTCTCAGTTCCTGGGCATAGGTAGCCCACTGTTGGTGTCCAAGGCAACCCCAAAGTTACCACACCAGCAGCTCAGGGCCGGTCATGTGCAGAGGTCAAAGAGGAGCCCAAACACATAGGCGCCTATGGAGAACAGGGGTGCTCCAGTTCCAGTCTGCCAGCTGGTAAGTACCTGCGTCCTCGGGGTGCAGACCAGGGGGGTTTTGTACAGTACTGGAGGGGACACAAGTAGGCACACAAAACACACCCTCAGCGGCACAGGGGCTGCTGTGTGCAGTGTGCAAAGCAGGCGTTGGGTTTTAGATAGGATTCAATCAAGGGACCCAGGGGTCATTCTAGCGGTGCAGGCAGGCACAGGGGGGCTTCTCGGGACAGCCACCACCTGGGCTAGGCAGAAGGTTGCCTGTGGGTCACTCCTGCACTGAGGTTCGGTTCCTTCAGGTCCTGGAGGCTGCGGGTGCAGTGCTTGGTCCAGGCGTTGGGTCCCTTGTTACAGGCAGTCAGGGAGCCTCTGGATTCTCTCTGCAGACATCACTGTGGGGGTCCAGGGGGGTCACTCAGGCTACTCACTGGGTCGCAGTCACTGGGGAGTCCTCCCTGTGGTGTTTGTTCTCTGGATTTCGAGCCGGGGCGTCGGGTGCAGAGTGGGAAGTCTCACGCTTCCGGCGGGAAACGTGAAGTCTTTAAAAGTTGCTTCTTTGTTGCAAAGAAGTTGCTATTGTTGAGCAGAGCCGCTGCTCACAGGAGTTTCTTGGCCCTTTAGTCAAGGGCAGTCCTCTGAGGCTTCATAGGTCGCTGGTCCCTGTCGGATGCGTCGCTGGGTGCAGGTTTTCGAGTCAGAAGACAGGCCGGTAAGGCTGGGGCCAAAGCAGTTGTTGTCTTCCGTCTTCTCTGCAGGCTTGTAGGTCAGCAGTCCTTCTTGTTTTCTTCAGGTTGCAGGAATCTGATTTCCTGGGATCTGGGGTGCCCCTAAATACTAGATTTAGGGGTGTGTTTAGGTCTGGGAGGGCAGTAGCCAATGGCTACTGTCCTTGAGGGTGGCTACACCCTCTTTGTGCCTCCTCCCTGTGGGGAGGGGGCACATCCCTAATCCTATTGGGGGAATCCTCCAAAACTAAAATGGAGGATTTCTAAAGGCAGAGGTCACCTCAGCTCAGGACACCTTAGGGGCTGTCCTGACTGGTGGGTGATTCGTCCTTGTTTTTCTCATTATCTCCTCCAGCCTTGCCGCCAAAAGTGGGGGCAGTGGCCGGAGGGGCGGGCAACTCCACTAGCTGGGATGCCCTGGGGCGCTGTAACAACAGGGGTGAACCTTTGAGGCTCACTGCCAGGTGTTACAGTTCCTGCAGGGGAAGGGGAGAAGCACCTCCACCCAGTGCAGGCTTTGTTCCTGGCCACAGAGTGACAAAGGCACTCTCCCCATGTGGCCAGCAACATGTCTGATATGTGGCAGGCTGGCAGAAACTGGTCAGCCTACACTAGAAGTCGGGTTGGTATTCAGGGGGCATCTCTAAGATGCCCTCTGGGTGTATGTTACAATAAATTGCGCACTGGCATCAGTGTGCATTTATTATGCTGAGAAGTTTGATACCAAACTTCCCAGTAGCCATTATGGAACTGTGGAGTTCGTGTTTGACAAACTCCCAGACCATATACTCTTATGGCTACCCTGCACTTACAATGTCTAAGGTTTTGCTTAGTCACTGTAGGGGCATAGTGTTCATACACATATGCCCTCACCTGTGGTATAGTGCACCCTTCCTTAGGGCTGTAAGGCCTGCTTGACGGGTGACTTACCTATGCCACAGTCAGTGTGAGGTTGGCATGGCACTCTGAGGGGAGTGCCATGTCGGCTTAGTCTTTTTCTCCCCACCAGCACACACAAGCTGTGAGGAAGTTTGCATTTGCTGAGTGAGGGGTCCCCAGGGTGGCATAAGACATGCTACAGCCCTTAGAAACCTTCCCTGCATCAGGGCCCTTGGTACCAGGGGTACCAGTTACAAGGGACTTATCTGAGTGCCAAGGCTGTGCCAATTGTGGAAGCAAAGGTACAGTTTAGGGAAAGAACACTGTTGGAGGGGCCTGGTTAGCAGGGTCCCAGCACACTTTCAATCAAAACTTAGCATAAGCAAAGGCGAAAGGTTAGGGGGTAACCATGCCAAGGAGGCATTTCCTTACAATTTTGAAAAAGGAAATCTGGGCCAATAAATCACTAACTAAAGTGGGCAATGGGAAGATATCAGCATTTCAGAAGCTCGTCAGGAGTCTTCTTCTCTGGGTCTCAGCAAACCATTTCAAAGAATAATTGGCAGAGAAGACAATACCGCTCAGAGTCCAAGGGGTTCTGCAGGCAGAATAGGAAGGAGCAGACAGCTACAATGCGGTCTGGAAAGGGACAGCTGCTAATCAACCCAAGGAACAATATATTAAAGTTCAAAGGGCAAGCTGATTCACCCATCCATCATTCCACATGACGTTGAAGGTATAACATCCAATAGAAAACAATCATGCGATTCAAATTCCAACATTACTGAAGATTCTCAAGACATTCTTGAGAAAGGTGTTCATCTGTACTCATCCATGGGAGATTGTAACAACTGTATATATTGCCAGTCCACAGCTCTGGATGGTCTGTACTCAGACAACTTCCCATGCTCACTATGCATAGAACAATAGACATCAAGTTACCAAGTTAACATTCTCATGAGAACAAAGTCTGGGAAAAAGATCCACGTCAACAAGATGTCTAAACATTTTCTGTACAGTCACAGGTACAGGGCTTACCCGGCCTCACGCAGTCTAATGCAAATTAATTAAAATATCACATTAAATCATGCAATTCAAAGACATTCTAGCATGCAAACTATACATTTAACATTAATACATTTTCATTAGCATTCATGTTACAGTAACTTTTAATGGAATGACTGTTATTGTGGCTTCTCAGTGCATCACTTTACAACCACGTTATTAGTACTTTGTTTAATCTAATCAATAAAATGTCACACACAGATGATCATTGTGACATGAGGAACAACATTACAATTTCTGCTATACCACCTGTCAAAAATGTATTCCTATTTATGCCCTACTTTGCCCAATCCTGTGACTCTTCAGGTATCTCACTGATTATTTTTCCTCTTTGCCAACAAGACTAAGGGACTGATTTAAGTGTTGGCGGTAATGCCCACCGACTTGACGGTCTTCCTGTCCTAATTAGATGTCAGTGAGAGCATGGGCTGAAGACCGCCGAAGGTCTGCCATCACCGCCAAGATTCTTCTTCCATGTCGATGGCAGCATAGGGAAAAGAGGCTGGTGGTGGGACGACTGTCCCTTTCACCACTGAGTCAATCACGATGTGCAGTCCTGCCTACGGAACTGTGGTAGCTAAACCTCCATACCTGAGGTGGCAGATTGGCAGTTATATAAACACGAAATCCTCCTTTTGAACGTTTTCCAGGTATTCTGTCACCATGAACCTGCTGCTACCAGTCCTTCCATTGCTCCTGCGCCATGTCCAAGATGTAAATCAACCCTGTCACCGCAGAACAGAAGGTAATTACATGAATGCTTGCACCAACACATGTGTCTCAATACACTAATATATGCATTAAAAAAAAAGCAATTGAGACATACAACCTGTGTATGTTACTGTCACAAATGGCAGTAAGTGCAATGGCTCACACAGACACAGAAATAACATAATCAGCATACAATCAGGAACAATAAAATAATAAGGCCAGGACACAGGACAAAGCAATACACAAAATAAAATATGTTATATAATGTGAGTTTCCTCACTCAAAATATAGTGCATAAGTCCACATGTTTAGACAATAAATGTCAATGCCCATGTGGGCCACAATGGCTTCCAGGCCCATCACTTTCCTCCTAAGTTCACTGCCAGGATAAACCACCCCTGGAAGGGACATTCATGGGGCAGAGAGCAGGCACGTCAATGATCTCACTGGGGTTGGGGGGACCTTGGGTTTGGGAGGTGAGAGTTTGGGTTCGGGAAGGGTGGGTTTGTGTTTGGGAGGGGTGGGTTGGGTTTTGGGAGTGATGGTTTGGGATTTGGAAGGAGTGGTGGTTTGAGAATTGGAAGGGGTGGTTTGGGATTTAGTAGGGGTCAGGGCCAGTGAAAAAAGCAACCTTTCCACATTGAACTGAGTAGAGTGTTCGGGAGGGATTTGGGTTTGGGAAGTAGATGGAATGGCAGTGGCTGTTGTCCATGTGTCTGTTGAAGGTGGGGGTGCATTAAGGTCTTGTGTATGTGCTGCATCTTTAGGTTTTTGTGTTTTAATGATTGTTTGTTGGGGTGGTGAGGGTGGGCATTTGGGTCGAGTATGTGCATATGTGGATGTGTCTGCTGTGGTTGTGTGTCTTGCTGTAGTGTCTGTTAGTGTGCTGGTGCATGCATGTGTATGTGCTGGGTTTGTGGTGGGTGCAATAACTGGGGGTGGAGGTGGTGTCTGTGGCTATATTGGTGGGTGTTGTGTCTGTGTGGTTGTGTAGCTGTAGGTTTACTGACTGCTGGTGTAACTGTGGTGGTATGAGTGGTGACTGCATATGTGTGGCTGTGCTTATGTTTTTGCTCTTTCTGTTGGGATGTGGTGCTTGTGGCTGTTGTTGTGGGTGTGTGCATACGTTTGTGTGTGCTTTGCACAGGGCAGGGTTGAGGGATTTGGGATGGGGAAGGGGTATGAGTCAAGGCATGAAGTTGGGGTTGGTGGTAGGCTGCGGCCAGTGAGGAGGCCAGACCGTGGAATGACCTCTGTAGGCCAGACAGGGCACTGTGAATGCCAGCCACGTAAGTCAGCATCTGGTTGTTCTGGTCAGCCAGCCCCTGGATGGCATTCAGTCTGGTCTACAGTGATCGATCTTAATAAATCCATAGTCTCCTCAGAGAGCACAGCCTGATACACCGGGGCAGAAACAGAGATGCCTGCAGCATAGATTATGCCGCCCCTTTTAGGGGTGGCCACGGGCAACTGGGGGGGAGCAAGAGGAGGGTGGAGCTGGGAATGCGGGGGTGGATAGAGATGCAGCTGTCACAGTCTCTCCATGGTCCACTCCCACTAAGAACTAGTCTTTATTGGATGCCTCCATGGAAGATGTCGACCCACTCGTTGCCTTCTGGCCAGTCCCCTCAACCTGCATGCCACTAGGTCCCTCAGTGTTGGTGGTCTCAGCATCCAATCTCCAGTGGCCAGCTTCATCCTAGCGGATGTGGACGCTCTCACCTTCACCTTGCCCAGGTGATGCTGAATAAATTATACAACAGTTATAGTGTATGTGTGAGAATACAAGTGGACATCAATGCACATCACACAACATTTGCAACAAGGTCAGTTATTCTCCATCTCTGCTCCCACATCCTGTATGCCTTTGTCAATTATACACTTATAGTTTACTCCATAACAAAAGGTTCCAAGAACATGAGTAAACACATAGGCCTGGCTGTATCTCTGAATCACTGCAGTACAGGGCTAAAAGTGGTTCCCTTCTTCCAAAGGGGAAGATTTGTGGATGGAAATTGTCTGTCCAAAATTGGACACCACAACATCTATGTGATGTTACTTTCCTCATGCAAATGTCCCTTTCAAGACTACATTGCTCTCCTTCATCAACGTCCTCTCTGGGTACGAGTAAGGACACCAACATGTTGTCTGTGGGATACACACAACTCTCACCAATGTGGACACATTTCCATCTGTTGTTACAATACAGTTTGGCAAAGAAACTGATGTGGCCAATCATAGTCTGGCCCTCATGTACATTTATGACAGGCTAAGGACTCGGGTCCACCAGTTACTGTCAACATAAAGGGGGGCATTACAACATTGGCGGTAAAAGCCTCTTACCGCCGTGCAGAAGACCACCAACACACCGCTGCAGCAGTGGAATTCCACCACGGTCATTATGACCCACAGCTTGGAATCTGCCAAAATCCAGACACCCACACAAGTCCGCCACACTAAAGGTCAGTGATAAACTGGTGATAACAAAACCTCCACCGTCACGCCAAGAGGAATACGCCCACACTATCACGACCCACGAATCCACGATGCGGTCTTTCAACCGCCGTATTCCATTGGCGGTACACACCGCTGTGCTCAAAATACACACACATTTACAAAACACATCCACATTGGACAATTCAAAATTCACACACCTGATACACATACACACACCACTCACACACACCCAATACAATATAAAACACACACCCACATCACCCACAAACCCTTACGTCAACAATTGTGACTGAAGGCCGAGAGAGACACCACCATCTACAAACTAGCATCCACAGGCACTCAACACCATCACACACACAACAACCAAGCACCTCACACAACACGCCTCTAAATATCACCCCACACATCACAACACACACCACCCCAAACATCACCCACACCACCCCATGGCCCTGCAAAGACACCCCAGGTTCTCTGAGGAGGAGCTCAGGGTCATGGTGGAGGAAATCATCCGGGTAGAGCCACAGCTATTCGGATCACAGGTGCAGCACACAACCATAGCTAGGAAGTTGGAGCTATGGCGAAGAATCGTGGACAGGGTCAACGCAGTGGGACAGCACCCAAGAACACAGGATGACATCAGGAAGAGGTGAACGACCTACGGGGGAAGATGCGTTCCGTGGTCTCAAGACACCACCTTGCGGTTCAGAGGACTGGCGGCGGACCCCCACCTCCTCCCCCAGAACTCACTACATGGGAGGAGCAGGTCTTGGCTATACTGCATCCTGAGGGCCTCGCTGGAGTAGCTGGGGGAATGGACTCTAGTAAGTCAAACCTTTAACTACTTCATCCCCCACCCACCTGCATGCTATCTCATACCCCCACCCTCGCCCTCACCCATATCACTCCAACTCCTCACGTATGCCCCAATATACAAACCACACATCCCAAGCCCTGCATGTAACACCAAAGCATGGACACCCATCACCAAAGCACGGCCACTGCACATACCCATATGCCCCCCTAAACCATTATCACACAAGGTCTTACACAGGAATGCAAGCACTGGGGTACACAGTCACCCACCCATTGCACACCATGGCGGCACACACAGATGCAATAATCATGCCTTTACACCCCTGCAGGACCCCTACCCAACGTCACTGGACAGGAGGGTCCAGATATGTCCGCTCCACCCACAGAAGAGGCCCACAGTGATGACAGCAGCTCTGTCCCCGAGAGTTGGAAACACGCAGTAGTCAACGTGCTCCTGAAGAAGCCTACGGCGGACCCCAACAACCTGAAAAACTTCCGCCCCATCTCGCTCCTCCCCTTCCCGGCCAAGGTCATCGAGAAGGCCGTCAACAAGCAAATGACCAGCTTCCTCGAAGACAACAACTTGCTCGACCCCACCCAGTCTGGCTTTAGGGCCAACCACAGCACGGAAACCGCCCTCATCGCAGTCACCGACGACATCAGAACCCTGATGGACAACGGAGAAACAACCGCCCTCATCCTCCTTGATCTTTCGGCTGCCTTCGACACCGTCTGCCACCGCACCCTAATAACCCGCCTCCGCTCCACTGGTATCCAAGGACAGGCCCTGAACAGGATCATCTCGTTCCTCTCGGACCGAACACAGAGAGTCTACCTCCCGCCCTTCCACTCAGAACCCACCGAGATCATCTGCGGCGTCCCACAAGGCTCCTCACTCAGCCCCACTCTCTTCAATATCTACTTGAGCCCCCTCGCCAACATCGCTCGCAAACACAACATCAACATCATCTCCTACGCCGACGACACCCAGCTGATACTCTCCCTCACCAAAGACCCAGCCACCGCCAAAGCCAACCTGCAGGATGGAATGAAAGACGTTGCACAATGGATGAAGCTCAGCCGCCTGAAACTGAACTTAGACAAGACAGAGGTCCTCATCCTCGGAAACTCCCCATCTGCTTGGGACGACTCTTGGTGGCTCACGGCCCTGGGCACCGCAAACCCTCAGACCACGCATGCAACCTCGGATTCATCCTGGACCCCCTTCTCACCATGACCAAGCAAGTCAACGCTGTCTCGTCGTCTTGCTTCCACACCCTTCGAATGCTCCGGAAGATCTTCCGCTGGATCCCCGCCGATACCAGAAAGACTGTTACCCACGCCCTCGTCACAAGCCGCCTGGACTACGGGAACACCTTATACACAGGAACCACTGCAAAACTTCAGAAACGTCTTCAGCACATACAAAACGCCTCTGCACGCCTCATCCTCGACGTACCCCACCACAGCCACTTATCCGCCCACCTGAAACACCTGCACTGGCTCCCCGTCAACAAAAGGATCACCTTCAGGCTGCTCACCCACGCACACAAAGCCCTCCACAATAAGGGCCCCGAATACCTCAACAGTCGCCTCGCCCTCTACACTCCCACCCGTCAACTTCGCTCAACCAGCCTCGCTCTCACCGCCGTCCTTCGCATCCGCAGAACCACCGCCGGAGGTAAATCCTTCTCCTACCTGGCAGCCAAGACATGGAACTCCCTTCCTGTCCACCTCAGGACTACGCAGGACCACCTCGCCTTCAGGAAGCGCCTCAAGACCTGGCTCTTCGAGCAGCAGTAACCCCGCCCCAGTGCCTTGAGACCCTCACGGGTGAGTAGCACGCTCTATAAATGCCTTGATTGATTGATTGATTGATCAAGATGACCAGCCCGGCCCATCTGGGACCTCGGGACAGTCGGTTCCCCTCACACTGGCACAGGCCACTACAGAGCTTCCCCCCTCTGGAAACACCAGCACAGCACCCACCTAGCAGGCCCATACCTCTGTCCCCAGGACACGTCAATCAGCAATGTGTCCACCACTACAGGGAACCCAGGCTAACCCACCACCCCAACAACACGGGGGACCTGGGGGCAGTGGTAGTGGGCATACGGTTCAGGGGACGGAGGCACAGGAACACAGGGGAACTGGGAGGGCTGCTGTGCGACAGGGGGAGGACAGGCCCAGGGAACCCTCTCTCCACGAGGCCCTCTCCAACATCATGGGAGCCTACCGCCATTCCCAAGAGACGATGGCAACGGTACTGGCCAAGTTTCAGGAGACCCAGTGGCTGCAGGAGGAACAGTATTTGGGCTTCAGGGAGGAACTCAAATCCATCAATTCCACCCTGGGAACCATTGTAGGGGTGCTGAAGGAACTCGTCAACACCAGGAGGGACACTGTGGCACAACAAGGGGCACCTAACACTAGCCTGGATGATGAACTGCCCACCACCTCCGCCTGCGCTAGTGGACATGAGGCACCGCCACAGGACCACCACACCAGCACCCCACCCCCTGCAGATGGAGAACCACCATGCAAGCGGTCCCTGGGATCCAGGACAAAGACAGAGAACAATGCCAAGACCCCCGCCAAGAAATGAGACCACCCTGATTGTCATCCTTCTGTCCCACTTTGTCACCCTGTCCATACTTAAACGGCCCTAGCTCCACTTCCTATGCCCCTTTGGACAATGCACCTGTGAGACTAATAGACTGGACTCTGCCATGGACATTCCTCCACCATCACCCCTGACCATTTTACAACCCCCTCCACTATTGAGCACTTAAATAAACACCATTAAATCACAAAACAATCAGGAGTCTGTCTGTGCTTTCGAAAATGTGTATTAGCAATAACAGTGGCAAAATGCTATATCAAATGTATTGTCAACATACCTATGTCACACAGCTCTAGTCCATGTGGAAACAAAGCAGATGTCACACAGTGGGACCCACATCTGTGAAATCATAAGGGAAAGTGACAACTCAGTGACCATACACCTAGTGAAAATGACAGACAGATGAGAGGTAGTAGAATTAAATCAGATGTAGCAGGCAGTGTTGTCTTCTTACCTGTGTCTCACTGGAAGTATTGCAAGATCACTGTGTTCCTGTTGTCTATGTCCTCTTCTTCTGCTTCATCGTCATAACTGTCCACAGGCTCCACAGCTGCCACAACACCTCCATCTGGACCATCTGGATGTCCTCACCTAATAGCCACAGACACTGTGCCCCTGGAGTTCCCCCTTCACATAAGGGAAGCTGCTATTCCGTAGAATATAAGCGTCATACACTGAGCCAGGAAATTTGGCATTCACATGGGAGATGTACTGGTCTGCCAAACACACCATCTGCACATTCATCGAATGGTAACTCTTCGGGTTTCTGTACACCTGTTCACTCCTGCGGGGGGAGACCAAGGCCATCAATGGCACCTATGATGTTTGGGATATGTCCCAGAGCAAAGAAATCACCTTTCACTGTAGACAAATCCTCCACCTGAGGGAAAACGATGTAGCTCCGCATGTGTTTCAGCAGGGCAGACAACACTCTGGACAAAACGTTGGAAAAAATAGGCTAGGACATCCCTGATGCTATGGCCACTGTAGTTTGAAAAGACCCACTTGCTAGGAAATGGAGTACTGACAGCGCCTGCACTTGAGGGGGGATTCCTGTGGAATGGCGGATAGCTGACATCAGGTCTGGCTCCAACTGGGCACAGAGTTCCAGGATTGTGGTACAATCAAGTCGGTAGGTTAAAATCACATGTCGCTCCTCCATTGTCGACAGGTCCACCAGCAGTCTGTACACCGGAGGATGCCGCCATCTCCTCACATGCCCCAGCGGATGGTGCCTATGGAGGAGAACAGCGAGCAGAGAGTCAACCAACTCTGAGGTACGTAAACACAGCTTAATCGGAAAATATTAGCAAATCGACATATGCCTGTATTAGTGTTTAAGCAAGGCCTGGAAATGTGTGACGAAGTCCAAAATAATGCCATGTGACCCCATTGGCAGGATGAAGCACTCTGGGCACAAAGCCCCCTCCAGAACCAGTGGAGAAAGGCATCCACTACCTCAGTCCTTGGCAGGATGAAGCACTCTGGGCACAAAGCCCCCTCCAGAACCAGTGGAGAAAGGCATCTACTACCTCTGTCGTTGGCAGGATGAAGCACTCTGGGCACAACGCCCCCCTCCAGAACCAGTGGAGAATGTAATCCACTTGAGAGACTGTGGCTTTGCACTCCCCAGGATTAAGCAGTGGGCACACCACCCACTGTAGAGACTTGAGAGACTGTGGCTTTGCACTCCCCAGGATTGAACAGTGGGCAAACCACCCACTGTAGAGACTTGAGAGACTGTGGCTTTGCACTCCCCAGGATTGAACAGTGGGCAAACCACCCACTGTAGAGACTTGTGAGATTGTGGCTTTGCACTCCCCAGGATTGGACAGTGGGCATGGAGCCCCCTCGTGGATCTGGCGTTGTGCACTCATCCAGCTGAGGAGCCCCCCCTTCCCTTCCCCCTGAGGTGCCTGTTTTTTTTCTATCTGATGCCCCATGTTCTCTCCATCTTGTTCGGGTATCGTGTGTGGGCCTCGCCCATGCCTTTTGGGCCCAGTGGTTCATGGACTTTGATAGTGGAATACCTTGGACTTGTATTCGTGGTGTATATATTTGTTTACAGTGTACATATCTATATATATGTATATATTTTTGTTTACTGTATTTGAATATATTACAATCATTCGACTCATTTCCTTTTGTCCTTGCATTCTTCCAGGGGGTTGGGGGGTGTAACTGTAATGTATCATGATGTATTAGTGTGTGTGTTGTCGTGGGTGAGGGTGGGGGTGGGAGTTTTTGCGTGTTGCGTTTGTGTGTCACTGTTTTTTCCATCCCCCTCCCCTGTGTCGTAGGTGCAGTACTCACCTTGGTCTTCGCAGCCGGCGTTCGTGCTCCTGGTAGAGGAGCAGGAAGATAAAGGCTGGAAGAATCTGGAGCTAGGGTTTCATGGCGCCCTGGTTCCTCGTGGGGTGTGTAGAGGTGAGCATTTCCCCTTCCAAGTCCTGTTTCCGCCGAGTTTTTGTTCGCGGTGAATCCGCGCCGGAAAGGTGGCGGATTGGACTGTTGTAATTCTGTGGGTGGTACTCCGCCTGTCTGTTGGCGGTTACCGCCGCGGTGTTTGTTTGTACCGCCTTGGCGTTCGGAGTGTTAAAGTGTCTGTCTATGTTGGCGGTTTCGGCCACGGTCATAACTCTTTTTTTTTTTCCGCCGGCCTCTTGCCGGTTTTACCGCTGCTTTAACACCGACCACCAGGGTTGTAATGACCACCAAAGTATCATAAGTTTACTTGAGAAAGTGCTTTCAAACGTGTCTGATAGGGAATGATGTCACTGTACACAGAATATCAAAACCATTCAGTGCAGATGCACATTCTCACATTGGCATAGCACCAACTTAGCAATGTCAAGTCTGATATATCAGCTGCTTCACAATTGATCAGTTTTCCACAGTCACTAGTAATGAAGCCTACCTTCACTACACACATTTGTGATGTAAAAGCACATCTAACCTAAACATGACCTAGGGCATGTTTTGGGAAATTGTCTCTCATCTCATGGTGAAAATGCTGGCAATTCCTTTCTTTGCATGCAGCCATGTGTCTGCCCACAACACTAAGGGGGTCATTCTGACCTTGGCAGTCATCGACCGCCAGGGTCGACGACCACGGAAGCACCGCCAACAGGCTGGCGGTGCTTCCTTTGCTATTCCGACCGCGGCTGTAAAGCCGCGGTCGCCCAGTCGGGTCCGGCGGTTTCCCGCCGGATTTCCCCCGGCTGGGAGAATCCTCCATGGCGGCGCTGCTTGCAGCGCCGCCATGGGGATTCCGACCCCCTTCCCGCCAGCCTGTTTCTGGCGGTTTTCACCGCTGGAAACAGGATGGTGGGAACGGGTGTCGTGGGGCCCCTGCACTGCCCATGCCACAGGCATGGGCAGTGCAGGGGCCCCCTAACAGGGCCCCAGCAGGATTTTTACTGTCTGCTTTGTAGACAGTGAAAATCGCGACGGGTGCAACTGCATCCGTCGCACCCCTGCAACACCGCTGGCTCCATTCGGAGCCGCCTTCAATGTTGCAGGGCCTTTCCCGCTGGGCCGGCGGGCGCTCTTTTGGCGGTCGCCCGCCGGCCCAGCGGGAAAGTCGAAATGGCCCCCGCGGTCTTTCGACGGGGGAAGTTTGGCGGGCGGCAACTGCCGCCCGCCAAACTCGGAATGACCCCCTAACTGCCTTGGAAGGAAGAATCTAGAGGCATGATACAGCACAAAGCAAATCACCACACACAGTCTGACCAAGTTATATCTCCAGAAATCATCATGAGCTTTGGATGTGTCCCTTCCTTAATTAGGATTAAGGCAAAAATTCTACAAGTAATATGGTCTTCCCCACAGTTGTTGGCATACAACATAGCTGGAAAGTAAAGAGGTAAAACCGCAACAATATCTTTAAAAAAATGACTTACCCCCTTGTTGCTGCTGTTCGGCCCTCAACTGCCCATCATGCTCAGGGTAAGCCACCACACGGATGTGGGCAATTAGGGGTGGGTCAGGGTGTGGTGCACCTACCTGGATCACTGTGAGGACTGCCCGACTTGGCTTTCAGCCAATTTCCTTGTGGCATGACACAGGTCCTCACACCTCTTCCGACATTGCAGGTTGCTACTTGTGGAATCCCAGGGTCCACGCCTTCTTGGCTACGACCTTTCAGATCTCCCACTTTTGATGAGCAGTGACCTGAAGATGATATAGAAGAGCCTGAAAAGGCAAATCAATGTCACTGTTGGGCAGTACTGCTGTAACATCACATTTTAACAATACTCTCATACATTTACAAAACTGTTACAATTTCTTTTGTTTTTTTTTAAAATAGTCATAGGTGGAATGCAAATACTGATTTGCAGTGATCTCACGTGCACCATCAATACTTGTTAGATCCTTATCTTACCTACTCAGGCCTACAACATCATCTTGGCCAGAACAATGCAACCAATTCTGTTGTGAGAGCCACCCCTGATCACTCACAATCATTGTGAGCTACTAGAGGCCAAACCACCTGTACATTCCTTCCACATAATCATACTCATACCTACATTGGCTTTCTGCCTAAACTCCCAAGAACCAGAACCCATGGTCTGCATCACATACAATGACTGAGAGCAGCAGAGGAGGTTTGCTATGTGTCAATGAGAGCAGGGATTTGTGGGTTGTTTGTACAAGTGTGAACTCAAATGGGACAGATTGGGATGAATGATAGTGAGCCACTGTCATCTGAACTTGCTGCACCTAAAATCATTCTACGTATATGTGGCTCCATGAGAGGTTGAAATTATGCAGAGCTAAATGATGCACAATATGTGCTAGACTCCCACATGACAGTACATCATTAGACAACTCCAGACACACTACATTTTTCAAACAACATCACTGTCATTGCAACATTGTCTCTTTGTTGTCGGTCATACAACTGGTACACAGTCTATTGGTTAGTGTCAATCTGGAGCCGGCAGTTTGTGTGAGGAAATAGGATTTGTGTGTGACATTGACACACATTACATCTTCTACTGTCAGGTGGCTTAACATTGTCATGCACAGACAGAAAATTCAGACATTGATCACAACAATCTGTCCCAGAGACATCATTCTGTCAACTCAAAGCAAAAACAACACCCATGTTACCAAACAGGAAACAAATATCCTGTGAACCCTAAAGTAAGAGGTTACGCAATCAGACATTCCCCAATCAGACATATACCTGTTCCTCTGGGACCCCATAAAGTTAGCTGTACAGGGAGAGGACCTTCCTGGTAAGAAGCACCAGCTCCTCACAGGAAAAGGCAGGAGCCCTGCATCTTGGCTCCCAAAGGTCAGCAACAGCTACATCCAATTCCCACATCCACAAAATGTGGTCACCGTAAAGGGAGAATTTTATGCCTTGGGTAGAATACCATGTGGTTGGAGCAATAGATGGCACACATATTGCCTTGGTGCCACCACACAACAGAGAACAAGTCTATTTCAATCGGAAGAACATCCACTAGACTTATCCATCTCAACTGTGTGTGCCCTCTTCCCTGAGTCAGCACCTGATTCATTCATACTACGGAACAGCAATATACCCATGCAGATGTCACAACTTGGACCAGTGTGGGCCTGGCTTGTTGGTAAGTACCACATGACTTATAGATTTCTTGCCTGAATCCTAGTTTAGGAAGGAAAAATGGCTTAATATAGTAAGACTCAGCATATCCTAAGCCACCTTGGTTGTTGGAACCGCTGAGGAATCCAACAACGCCAGGGGAAGACTGCTTCAATGAGGCCGATGGAAGAACACGGAGACCAGTGGAGTAGGCTATCGGGTTCCTGAAGGCTAGGTTTTGGTGCCTGGACAAGACCGGTGGAGACTTCCTCTACTCAACCAATAAGATGTGCCATATCATGGTTGCCTGGTTGTTGGACCTGGCCCCTTTACAGGGTCATTGCCCAGACTTTCTGCCTTTTTCCTGTTTGTTTTTCTGACCCTTGTTGGCTGACGTTATTACTCTGAGCACTTTTTCACTGCTAATCAGGGCTAAAGTGCACGTGATCTCCCCTGTAAACTTTGTATGATTGGCTTATACCTAATTGGCATATTTAATTTAACTATAAGTCCCTTGTAAAGTGGTATCCCTATACCAAGGGCCTGTAAATTAAATGCTATGAGTGGGCATGCAGCGCTGCTTGCGCCACCCACTGAAGTAGCCTTTCAAACCTGTCTCAGGCCTGCTAACGCAAGGCCTGTGTGCGCAGTTTTCTGCCACAGGGACCTGGCATCTAAATTTACTTGCCAGGCCCAGAACTCCCATTTTACTACATCTAAGTCACCCCTAAGGTACTACCTAGCTAGCCCCATGGGCAGAGTGCCATGTATGTAGAAGGCAGGACATGTGCCTAGTAAGGTGGCCTGTCCTGGTGGTGGCAAACAGCCTATTTGGTTTCTCACTGCTGTGAGTGCTACCTTCTCATAAGATTGAATTGGAAATTCCCTGCCTTATGTGTAAGGGGTATTGTCTAATTTATGACGGGTAGCATAGGCATGTTTGGTATGGTTGTAATGGTGGTAAGAAATGCTGCTTACTGGTGTAGGTGTATTTTTTATTACTATTACAGAAATGCCACTTCGAGAAAGTGAGCATTTCTCTATGCTTATGACTGGTGTTTTGCAGCTTGACTCCAATCCACATCTGGGCAGAGTGACAGTTGGGCTTTGTGCATACTTTTCAGACAGCCTATACACAGGGAGGGTGGAGGTGTCACAGAGGTGCATCTACAAACTGAATAGTCTTCCTGGGCTGAGAGAAGGGAGAGGCGGGCACCATTGCATTTGTAACGGCTGTGCCCTGACCTCACACAATAGCGGGCGTTTGCCCCCCACTGATGTTTGGAGCTTGTGCTGCAGGAGAGAGGAGGCACTCCCAGAACCAGTTGTAACTGGTTGGAACCTCCTTTCCCCCCCTTTGTAAAACACATTGCAGAATTGAGTATAAGTACAGGGGAATTTTCCTTACAATTTAGACATTCTTGGGACATGAAGAGACTTACTTGGAACTGAACACAGGACACTGCTGAATAGGATTCACCAGGACCCACCTTGGACTGCTGCTGTTGTGCTGACCTGTGACCTGCCTGGTCACTAGGAGGAACTGCCACCATCTGCATCCCTTGTGCTGGCCTGTTGCTAGGCCTGCTAGCCCTGTGCTCTCCCTCTTTCTTGTCTCCAGGGACAGGGTGCGGTGGCCCCCGACCCCTGCAATCAGCTCCAGCACGAGGAGAGCTGCATCTCTTCATAAAGCGCTTATAGATCACTTTTTCCTGGTCCTCCTAGCGCTTTGGGAAGCGCGACACTGTGCCCATGCGCTGGAGAGTGCTTCGTTGTGCCCTGGCGCTTCTAAGCGCATTGCCGGGTTGATAAGGATCACCACTGCAACCCCGCTGTGTTGATTTCAGCGTGCCAGAGTCATGCTGTCCCCGGTGCCCCCAGGTCACCACCAGGCGAAAGGAAAGGAGCGAGCGCGCTCCTATCGTGCCTCCAGGGCACCTGAGCACTGGAAGAGTGCCCCCGGGGCACCTGGTTGAACTGCTCCACTTGGGAGCCCTCGCCGCAGAAGGACAAGCCGGGATTCCCCAGACCACGAGAACGCGGTCCCAGGAAGCCGAGCCCTGTGCGTCCCCGCCACCTTTGTCCGGCAGTAGAGATCGTGGACGGGAGGAAGCCTCACCAGAGGCACCGCGCCGCCAGATCTCTCTTCTTGCCCCCCATGGTGGGATTTCATTCTGTCCCCCCCCATGGTCGTAGGGCCCCAACGGCCCGGGGGGGGGAATCCTTGGAATCGCGGGTCCCAGGAGGGGCCCTGATCGGAGATCAAGGGGGAGAGCGTACCACCCCCTTCATCAGGATCAACTCGTGGCCCCCGTTTCACACCTAGGAGCGCTTGGGGCCACCATAGTGATCTCCTTGGCACTGGAACTGCCGTTTTTGTTCTAAAACAGGTACTTTTTCACAAGCATAACATAATTCTTATTTTCCTATTCTGAACTGGAATTGTTATACTAACCTGTTTTGATGATGTCACATATATGTGTTGATGTTCCTTTTGTGGGCATGACATGCTGATATATGTTTTTATGACTTGCCATAGGTTCTCTAATATTCCTTTTATGGATATTTATGATGTGTTCATGACAACTACATATATTTCGTTATTGTGATTCCTGACTACTACTTATGTTGCAGAATCTTGATTACGTACGTGTTCTAATTTGACAACTGTTTATTCTTGCAGTTTACTAGTAACTTGTGTAACATTCTGACAACTGTTAAGGTAGCAGGGTTTTACTAACATGTAAAGTTTGGCCTAGTTATGTTTTGTGCAATACAGTTTATTTTTTTATAGCTCCGTGTTGTGTTTACTTTGTGGTGTACTTATTGCATCACGTGTGTTGCTTGTGTTGTGGAAATGCTTTACATATTGCCTCGGGGTTAGGCCTGACTGCTCATACCAAGCTACCAAGGGGGTGAGCAGGGGTTCTCTTGGACGTGTAACTCCCCTGCCCTGACTAGAGTGGGTTTGTTCTGCCTGTCTTAGGTGCATACCCTAGCTAACCAGAAACCCCATTTCTAACACAGGTGCATTCTCTATAACATTGCCCTGAGAAGAGCCATCCCTATAATTGCAGAGGAGGGAGACCGTGATGAGCCCCCAGGTGAGGATGTTGCAATGACCAATAAAGATGACAGAGGTGAAGAAGAAGGAGTTGACATGTCCAGATGTGATCGCCCACTTCTTCACCTGTGCGTACGTTTACCTTTACAAATTTAATGCTACAATGTCATTACACATATGCCCTAGGGTACATATCTGTCTGTTGTGGTATTGTTTTAGGAATGGTCAGTGCAGGAGAGTTGAAGACAAAGATGGTAGCGGAGCAGACTTACCCTACATTGGGTTATGTGGTTATGGAAATAGATGACGTGCTTGGGCTAAGTATGTATTTTCCCATGACTTGTCAATTGAGTTACTATTTCTGTGTGGTAAAAATGATTTTCCCTTGTTATTCTATTTAAGGATCCTTCACCAATCCATCTTCGTTTGGACATTTCAACGTTGTGACACTTGGTGTGATATATTGCTTTTTGGAAGTACAAAGTACACATATGTTGATCCTGGAAGGAACACCCACTTGGGAAGGACAAACCTTTTCCAAAGACACCTTGCACTCTGATGGCATGGAATGTCAGAAGATTTTATCTGACCTGTTGCCTGTGTGATGCTGCCATCAAGGCCATATGTGCCACTTGAGTTGCTCAAACCGCATGTGTATGTGAAGCCCTAGCCTGCTGTTCTCCCTTCACATTAGCTACATCTTCAACGTGTGGACAGTGGAGGTAGCTATTGTCTGTTTCATCATTGGTGATAGAACTTTTTGTTAGCACACCACTAAACGGTGAATGTGTCATTGCACCAGATATTGCCATAGCGTCCTGTACTGGTCTTGTGGCCTCAAATATTGGCACTGCAATTATGCAGACTATTGGTGTTATTGGTCTAGGATTCCTGTTTTGTGGGCAGGATGTATGACTCCAACTGAGGTTATACATCAGTTATAGTTTGCCTATTTAATCCGTTCCCATTGCATATTATCTTTCCTCCATGATATCAAGTTAGTAGAGTGTATAACCCTGAATGGCACAGATATTGGAGTTAGGACTGTTTTTTGTTACCCAGACTCTATTTCTACAAGGGCTTGTTTTCAAAATTGGTATGTTCTACATACATTCTCAGTAGAGTTTGTTATCTTTGAATACATTTATTGACACTTTTCCTCTTTGTAATAGCAACATTTTTTTTTAAAACAAAATATTGTTCTATAGAGTTCTCAACATGGTGTTGGAATCTTAACATGACAAAAGAAATGTCACAAATAATCCAACAAGAGTCCTGTACTCAGTGTCCATTACATTTATTGTGAAGAAACAAAAACAACTGTGATGTGAATCAAATAAAATAAAATAAACAACAAAGGATCTATCATGGTGGATGGAAACATGGTAGTAGAGCCCTCAACAATATAAAGTCCAATGTCCACAATACTACAGTCGTCAGAAAAGGTACATGTGTCCATGAAACAGTCCACAGGGTGAATGGTACACACAAGGAGGAGATTATGGCCCTCATTACAACCCTGGCGGTCAGTGTTAAAGTGGCGGTAATACCACCAACAGGCTGGCGGAAACAAAAATGGAATCACGACCGTGGCGGAAACCACCAACATAGACAGCCACTTTAACACTCCGACCGCCAACAGAAAGGCGGAAGACAATGTACCGCCCACCCTATCAGAAGATGCCAATCCGCCACCTTTTCCGGGGCAGAACCAATGCAAACAAAAACAGGGCAGAAACAGGAGTTGGAAGGGAAAACACTCACCTCTCCACACCCCACGAGGAACCAGGACTCCATGGAGCCAGAACTCCAGATACTCCCTGCGATGGTATTTCTGCTCCTCTATCAGGAGCACCAAAGATGGCGGCGGCGACCACGGTGAGTACTGCACCAACAACACGGGGGAAGGAAAAGAGAGTGACACACACACGCAACACCCCCACCCCCACCCTCACCCACAACAACATACACACAAATACATGCTGCAACATTACATATACATCCCCGCCCCCCCTTCAATAATGCAAGGGCAAAAGGAAATGAGTTGAACAAATGTAATCATGAAAAATCCAGTAGTCAAAAGTTGAAATTCAGTATATACAAATATGTACACCAACTACACAAGTCCGGATAGTGCACCAATTATTGTCCGTGGACCACTGGGCCCAAAATGTGTGGGCGAGGCCCACACATGATACCAGACTTCAAACAGAGAGAACACTGCAGGGGCATCAGATCGACATGAAACAGGCACCTCAGGTGGAAGGGAAGGAGGGGCACCACAGCCGGATGAGTTCACAATGCCACTGCTTCATGAGGGGGCTCCATGCCCACTGCTGTATCCTGGGGAGTGCAAAGCCACAGTCTCTCAAGTCTTTACAGTGGGTAGTTTTCCCACTGCTGTATCCTGGGGAGTGCAAAGCCACAGTCTCACAAGTCTTTACAGTGGGTGGTTTGCCCACTGCTTTATCCTGGGGAGTGCAAAGCCACAGTCTCTCAAGTGTTTTCAGTGGGTGGTTTGCCCACTGCTTTATCCTGGGGAGTTCAAAGCCACAGTCTCTCAAGTCTTATCAGTGGGTAGTTTGCCCACTGCTTTATCCTGGGGAGTGCAAAGCCACAGTCTCTCAAGTCTCTCCAGTGGGTGGTTTGCCCACTGCTTTATCCTGGGGAGTGCAAAGCCACAGTCTCTCAAGTGTTTTCAGTGGGTGGTTTGCCCACTGCTTTATCCTGGGGAGTGCAAAGCCACAGTCTCTCAAGTGGATGCCTTTCTCCACTGGTTCTGGAGGGGTCTTTGTGCCCAGAGTGCTTCATCCTGCCAAGGACTGAGGTAGTGGATGCCTTTCTCCACTGGTTCTGGAGGGGGCTTTGTGCCCAGAGTGCTTCATCCTGCCAAGGACTGAGGTAGTGGATGTGATACTCCACTGGTTCTGGAGGGGGCTTTGTGCCCAGAGTGCTTAATCCTGCCAAGGGCTGAGGTAGTGGATGTGATACTACACTGAAAGTGGTGCATCATGGAAGCTGCCCAGGCTCCTGGAACTGACCACCAGCCTCGGGCAACTGACCACTGGGGATGGCAGCCATGACTGCGGTGGTACCACTGGCTCAGGATGTTGCGGGGCTGCTGGCGGTTATTGCAGCGGTGTCAGTGGCGGCGGTGCTTGCGGCGGGCTATGTGGCATCTGTGCTGGTGGCGGGCTCTGTGGCGGCGGTGCTGGTAGTGGGCTCAGTGACTGCGGTGCTGGTGGCGGGCTCAGTGCCTGCGGTGCTGGTGGTGGGCTCTGTGGCGGCAGTGCTGATGGCGGGCTCAGTTACTGCGGTGCTGGTGGCGGGCTCTGTGGTGGTGGTGGTGGTGGTGCTGGTGGTGGGCTCAGTGACTACGGTGCTGGTGGCGGGCTCTGTGGCGGAGGTGCTGGTGGCGGGCTCTGTGGCGGCGGTGCTTGTGGCGGGCTCAGTGACTGCAGTGCTGGTGGCGGGCTCAGTGACTGCGGCGCTGGTGGCGGTGCATGTGGCGGTGCAGGTGCGGTCTTCTCCGCCGTACAGGTTGGTGTCGACGTGGACAGAAGGTGTGACACTTGTCCCATTGTCGGTGCCACCATGCCCTCTCCTAACCTTGCCTTTATCTTCTGGTGGTGCAGCTGTCTTGCCACCATCCCCTTTTGTTTTCCCTGAGCCCTTGGTGGCAGGTGTTTTCGCCTTCTCCCTCCGGGATGTGGGCAACTTTTTAACTTTTGCAGGTGGCATAATGTCCTTGCCCTCACTCCATGGCACACTGGCAGCCCTGACGGTTGGCGCACTCCAATAGCCCGCAGTTGCTGGCACCACTGTGCCTGGTGATGTGGTGGCTGAGGTGCTGGGCTGGGACCTGGAAAGCCTGACCCTAGGGGACGGACGGGGGGGGGCAGGTGAAGGGAAGAGGTCAATATTAGCCAGGAAACGTTTCTTAGACACACTGGGACGGGTAGATGGAGGGGGTTTGGGAGTGGAGGAAGAGGTAGTGGTTGTACGAGGTGTACGTTTGTTGAATTTGGGTGAAGGTGAATGGACTGGAGGCTGTTGTGAGGTGGATGGCTGTTGGGTGGGTGTGTGCCTGCGTTTGTGTACTTTGGGAGGAGGGCTCACAGACACACTGGTAGAGGACACAGGGCATGTGTGAATGGTAGTGGGGGTGGTGAGTGCACGTGAGCGGGGTGTGGTGATGGGTGTGCTGGTGATGGAGGTAGTGGCTGAAGATGTAGTGCATGCAGGTGTGAGTGGAGACGAGATAGGGAGGGAGGAGGACGACGTGGAGGAGGGGGACACAGTGGAGGTAGTGGATGTTGGTATGTCTGCATGGGTATGATGCTTGTGTGAGTGCCTGTGGGATGTGTGGTGCTTATGTTTGCTTGAGCCATCCTTGTGTGTTGAGGTGTGTGCATACTGGTCTGATGGTGTGCTTGGGATAGGCTGAGGTACGGGGGTTGGGTCTGGGTGGAGGAATTTGGAGGGGGGAGGCTGGACACTGGGACAATGGCTGGCATCAGTGCTGAGGCCAGAGCCTGAAATGCTCTCTGTTGGGCTGCCTGGCCAGAATGAATGCCCTCCAGGTATGCATTTGTTTGTTGCAAATGACTCTCGACACCCTGGATGGCATGCATAATGGTAGATTGCCCAACAGTGAGGGATCTCAGGAGGTCAATAGCCTCCTCACTGAGGGCAGCAGGGCTGACTAGGGCAGGGCCTGAGGTGCCTGGGGCGAAGGAGATGCCCCCTCTCCTGGGTGAACGGCCACAGGACACACGCTGAGGGGCTGCTGGGATGGCGGTGCTGGTAGGGGGGGTGGCGACTGTACCTGTTGATGTGGGGGGAACAGAGGGGCCCACCACCGCAAGGGACCTCCCATCAGAGGAGGAGTCGCTGTCGTCACCTCCTGTCCCCGCCGTGGAGCTCCCCTCGCCCTCCATCCCACTGGTGGCTTCAGACTCCGTTTTCTCGCCCTCCAGGGCCAAGTGGGATGCAGCTCCCTCCTGGTCCAGTGCCACTGCTTCTCCGCCTGATGATGCTATTGCACAAAAGAACAGGGAGACCACAAAAAGGGGGGGGGGAGACAGAAGAAAGACAAGTTCAGTGCATGCAATACCACTACAGTTGGCGGACACCACAGACACAGCAGCCCTCTGCACTACGCCATGCACTTATAGTTCCTAGATTAATCACATGCCCTTGGGGTACAAGGCCTATGCCCGATTGCTGCACACATGGAAGTCACAGGAGCCTGACTAGTTGTGGATGGCTCTTACCACTGGTGGGGTTGGGGTGCCACATGGCCTGCCTCACAAAAGGTCCTTGCCTACAAATCTCGCCCTGCCTAGGGTAATCCACTGCCCACCTCCCCCACCCAGAAACCGCGTAATGCGCGCAGAGTCAGCAGAATGATAGTGTACTCACCCCCTTGTGGCTGCTGTGATGCCCTCAAGCGCTTATCAAACTCCGGATACGCCACCGCCAGGATCTGGAACATCAGGGGGGTCATGGTGCGACAGGCACCCCTCCCACGTTGGGAGGCCATCCCCAGCTGGGCCTCCCCCGTCTTCTTGCTCCAGTGGCGAATGTCATCCCATCTTTTCCGGCAGTGGGTGCTCCATCTGTGGTGGACCCCCAGGGTCAGGACGTCCTTGGCGATGGCACGCCAAATATCCTTCTTTTGTTGGGCGCTGACCTACAGGAATAGTAGAGTGGAAAAGGAAAAACTTTAACCGTCCGGACCATTACAGTCATTGGCTCAGGTTCCCACCCTTGCTCTGAGGCACATACACTCACCGTCTGCTCAGTCACCACCCCCCATGTATCATCCATTCACACCACTCCAAACAGGCATTGCCCATGCAGCATGCTCACAGTGTACTCACCTGTTTGTCTGGAGGACCGTAGAGTAGCATGTACGGGGGGAGGACCCCATCCACTAACTTCTCCAACTCCTCCGAAGTGAAGGCAAGGGCCCTTTCCCCAGACACATGAGCCATTGTTGCTTCCAGACTGAGGTCACAGCAGCACTTGCAGTGTAGGTCCTCTCCTGTCGAAGGTCAGGCATCAAGTGAGTGAACAGACAGAAAATGGCGGTCACGTCCGCGGCGGTGTGTACCGTCACCGCCGGCGTACATCGTCATTGGCTCCTGGGACCCATGGGGTCCAATGTTAACCAATGCAGGATTGCGCCGCGGTGTTCGACCGCCTACCGCGACGGTGTAGAACGACAGCGTAGTTACCTCATATCCCCTTGTCCCACCTTACAGGTCAGGCAGCCGGCATTTCAGGGGGCCACATGGCATTAATAATAACTGCGTCACACCTATTTAGGCCTTACATACACACAGTAACAGGCACATTGCGGATTAACAAATGTGTGCTAATGACATTTTGTAATACCTCAGTGTTGGCTTACTCTCTGATCTCTGTTCTCGTCCATAGGGCACGTTCGCTGGGGCAGGTGAGGAGATGGCGGCATCCTCCGGTGTACAGACCGCTGGTGGACCTGTCGACAATGGAAGAGAGACACGTAATAGTCACCTACAGACATGATCGTGCAACAATCCATGAACTGTGTGCCAGTTGGAGCCAGACCTGATGTCAGCAATCCGCCATCCCACAGGGATACCCCGTCTAGTGCAGGTCCTCTCAGTACTCCATTTCCTGGAAAGTGGGTCTTTTCAAACTACAGTGGCCATTGGATCAGGGATGTCCCAGCCAATGTTCTCAAACGTGTTGTCCAGAGTGTTGTCTGCCCTGCTGAAACACATGCACAGCTACATCGTTTTCCCTCAGGTGGAGGATTTGCCTACAGTGAAAGGTGACTTCTATGCCCTGGGACATATCCCCAACATCATAGGTGCCATTGATGGGACACATGTAGCCTTGGTACTCCCCGCAGGAGTGAACTGGTGTACAGAAACCGGAAAAGCTATCATTAGATGAATGTGCAGATGGTGTTTTTGGCCGACCAGTACATCTCCCATGTGAACGCCAAGTTTCCTGGCTCAGTGCATGACGCTTACATTCTGATGAATAACAGCATCCCTTATGTGATGGGGCAACTCCAGAGGCACCATATGTGGCTACTAGGTGTGGACAAGGACCCTGTACCGTGTGAATACTTGTCTGGGTCTGGGGTTGTCCCTAAGGGTTAGTGTGTGTCTAACAGTTGTCCCTCGGCATTTGCAGGTGACTCTGGGTACCCCAACCTGTCATGGCTACTGACCCCAGTGAGAAATCCCAGAACAAGGGCAGAGGAACGCGACAATGAGGCACATGGGCGAACTAGGAGAGTCATAGAGAGAACCTTCGGCCTCCTGAAGGCCAGGTTCTGGTGCCTCCATATGACAGGTGATTCCCTCTAGTACTCACCAAAGAAGGTATGCCAGATCATCGTGGCCTGCTGTATGCTGCACAACTTGGCTTTGCGACGACAGGTGCCTTTTCTGCAGGAGGATGGTCCAGATGGAGGTCTTGTGGCAGCTGTGGAGCCTGTGGACAGTGAAGAAGAGGAGGCAGAAGAAGAGGATATCGACAACAGAAACAACATTATCCAGCAATACTTCCAGTGAGACACAGTTAAGAGGTCACTGCCTCCTACATCTCAAACAATTGTTTGACCTATCATATGTCTGTCACTTTCACCCAGTGTATGGACCCTGACTTGTCACTTTGCCTTTCCATTTCACAGATGTGGGTCCCACTGTGTGGCCTCTGCTATATTACCTCATGGACTAGAGCTGTGTTAAATGGGTATGTTGACAATACAATTGCTATAATCCATAGTTATTGCAAATACACCTTTGTGAAAGCACAGACTGACTCCAGATTATTTTGTGATTAAAGGGTGTTTATTTCTGTGCAAATTAGTGGAGGGGGTTGTAAAATGGGCAGGGGTGATGGTGGAGGAATGTCCATGGCAGAGACCAGTCTATTTGTCTCACAGGTGCATTGTCCAAAGGGGCATAGGAAGTGGAGCTAGGGCAGTTTAAGGATGGACAGGGTGACAAAGTGGGACAGAAGGATGATAATCAGGGTGGTCTCATTTCTTGGCAGGGGTCTTGGCATTGTTCTCTGTCTTCGTCCTGGATCTCAGGGACCGCTTGCGGGGTGGTTCTCCATCTGCAGGGGGTGGGGTGCTGGTGTCGTGGTCCTCTGGCGGTGACTCCTGTCCACTAGCGCCGGCGGAGGTGGTGGGCTGTTCATCGTCCAGGCTATTGTCAACGACCCCTTGTTGTGCCACAGTGTCCCTCCTGGTGTTAACAAGGTCCTTCAGCACCCCTACAAAGGTGCCCAGGGTGGTATTGATGGATTTGAGTTCCTCCCTGAACCCCAAATACTGTTCCTCCTGCAGCCACTGAGTCTCCTGAAATTTGGCCAGTACCATTGCCATTGTTTCCTGGGAATGATGGTACGCTCCCATGATGTTGGAGAGGGCCTCATGGAGAGTGGGTTCCCTGGGCCTGTCCTCCCCCTGTCGCACAGCAGACCTCCCAGTTCCCAGGTTTTCCTGGGCCTCTGTCCCCTGAACCTTGTGCCCACTGTCACTTCCCCCAGGTCCCTGCTGTTCTTGGGGTGGTGGGCTTGCCTGGGTTCCCTTTAGTGGTGGACACACTGCTCCTTGACGTGTCCTGGGGACAGAGGGATGGGCCGGCTGGGTGGGTGCTGTGCTGGTGTTTCCTGAGGGGGAGGCTCTGCGGTGGCCTGTGACTGTGTCAGGGGAACCGACTGTCCCGAGGTCCCAGATGGTCCGGGCTGGTCATCTAGATCCAGTTGAACAGAGCTGCTGTCATCACTGTGGGCCTCTTCTCTGGGTGGAGTGGACATGTCTGGAACCTCCTTTCCGGTGACGTTGGGTAGGGGCCCTGCAGGGGTGTAAAGGCACGATTATTGTATCTGTGTGTGCCATGGTGTGCAATGGGTGGGTTGTTGTAACTTAATAGCAATCAGATTAAGCATTAGCAGAAGACATCTTGTATTTAGCAACTATTGTGAACATTTCGCGGAATCCATTTTGTATTCATGGCAGCCATTTTCTCTGCCTTGTGCGTGCCATGTGCTCTGTCCTACCTTTCTGTTAACTACTCTTGAAAATCTGTCTAGTGACAAGTTATATTTAGCATCACCCGCTTTCGCACATGCCCAGTAAGATCTGCAGCTGTTAGTAGTCAGTAACAGACAGTAATGCGTCAACTAGTCCTTGAAAATCAATCAATCAATCAAAAAAAAATTGTGGAGCGCGCTACTCACCCGTGAGGGTCTCAAAGCGCTGGGGAGGGGAAACAGGGGGGGGGGGCAGAGAGGGTCACTGATCGAACAACCATGTCTTGAGGTTCTTTCTGAAGACCAGTAGGTCTTTGGTTTTGCGAAGGTCGGTTGGGAGGGAGTTCCAGGTTTTGGGGGCGAGGTAGGAGAAAGACCTTCCTCCTGTGGTGGTGCGTTGGATGCGGGGGACTGTGGCTAGGGCGAGGTCGGCTGATCGGAGGTTGCGTGTGGGAGTGTGGAAGTTAACTCTTTCATTGAGGTAGGTTGGGCCGGTGTTGTGGAGGGATTTGTGTGCGTGGATGAGGATCTTGAATGTGATTCTCTTGTCTATGGGGAGCCAGTGAAGGGATTTGAGGTGTGGTGAGATTCGTTCGTGGCGGGGGAGGCCAAGGACAAGGCGTGCGGCTGTGTTCTGGATTCTCTGGAGTTTGCGTTTGAGTTTGAGTCTGGTTCTGGCGTAGAGGGCGTTACCGTAGTCCAGTCTGCTGCTGATGAGTGCGTGGGTGACTGTCTTTCTGGTTTCTGGGGGAATCCATTTGAAGGATTTTTTTAGAGTGCGGAGTGTGTGGAAGCAGGAGGAGGTTAGAGCATTGATTTGCTGTGTCATGGAGAGGGAGGGGTCGGATGATGCCGAGGTTGCGTGCGTGGTTTGCGGGGGTGGGTGCGGGGCCTAGGGCGGTGGGCCACCAGGAGTCGTCCCATGTGGTTTTGTTGGGGCCGAAGATGATGATCTCGGTTTTGTTTGAGTTGAGGTTGATGTGGTTAGTGGTCATCCAGTTGGCGGTGTCGAGGAGAGCGGCGTGTAGGTTGGTTTTGGCGGTGGTGGGGTTGCGGGTGAGGGAGAGGATGAGTTGGGTGTCATCTGCATTGGAGAGGATAGTGATTCCGTATGCTCGGAGGATGTTGGCTAGGGGGATCATGTAGATGTTGAAGAGTGTGGGGCTGAGGGAGGACCCTTGGGGGACTCCGCAGGTGATCTTGGTAGTGTTGGAGTGGAAGGGCGGAAGGCAGACTCTCTGGGTCCTATTGGTGAGGAAGGAGGTGAGGCAGTCTAAGGCTTTGTGGCAAATTCCTATGTTGTGGAGGCGTGTGCGGAGTGTGTGGTGGCAGACGGTGTCAAAGGCTGCAGAGAGGTCTAGGAGGATGAGTGCGACGGTCTCGCAATATGTCGACTTTGGTCCTGATATCGTCAGTGCATGCAATGAGGGCGGTTTCTGTGCTGTGGTTCTTCCGGAACCCAGATTGTGAGGGGTCAAGAGTGTTGTTTGCTTCGAGGAAGTGGGATAGGCGGGTGTTGACTAATTTCTCTGCAACCTTGGCGGGGAAAGGGAGGAGGGAGATAGGGCGGTAGTTGTAGAGAATCTCTGGGTTGGCTTTTTTTTTTTTTTAGGAGAGCGGTGATTTCCGCGTGCTTTCAGGGGTCTGGGTAGGTGGTGGAGTCGAAAGAGGAGTTGATTATGTTGGAGAGTATGGTGGCGATGGTTGGGCTAGCTTTGTTGTAGATGCAATGTGGACAGGGGTTGGAGGGGGAACCGGAGTGGATGGAGTTCATGGTTTTTTCGGTTTCTTTGTGTGTGGTGGGGGTCCATGTGGAGAGTGTGGTGGGGGGGTCCTGAGTGGGGGTTGGGAGAGTGAGGGGTGTGTGTGGTGGGAGTGTGTGGTATGAAGCTGTTGTGGATGTCCAGGATTTTGTGGAGGAAGTGGTTGGAAAGGGCATAGGGGCTGTGTGTGTGTGTGTGGGGTCTATGTTGCTGGCTTTGGGTTTGGCAAGTTCATTGACGATGGTGAAGAGTTCTTTGCTGTTTTGAGAGTTGTTGTCAAGGCATGTCTTGTAGTGATCTCTTTTGGAGGTGCGTATGAGTTGGTGATGGGTGCGAATGGTGGTTTTGAGGGTGGAGAAGTTGGTTGTGGAAGGTTCTAGTCTCCATATTTTCTCAGCTTGGCGGCATTTGCGCTTGGAGTTCAGGGGTGAACCATGGGGCGTTCTTGATGTTGCCGGTGGCGATGTGTTTTCTGAGGGGGGCTAGTGTGTCTGCGCAGGTAGTGATCCATTTAGAGAGGTTGTGTGCTCCTGTGTTGGGGTCGTTGGTTTGGGGGGGGGGGGTTATGGGCCTGTTGGGAGTTTAGTCGTTCTGTGGGGATCTTGTCCCACATGCGGTAGGATGTGGTTTGTTGATGGTAGTGTGTGGGGGGTTTGGTGAAGGAGAAGTGGACACAGCAGTGGTCAGTCCAGAGGAGTTCGGTGGTGTGGGTGTAGGCTATGTGTTGGCTTGAGGTGAAAATTGCATCAAGCGTGTGTCCTGCTGAGTGGGTGGGTGCGGTGACCAGTTGTTTGAGTCCAAGGTTGGTGAGGTTGTCTATGAGGGAGGTAGTGTTGTGGTCTTGTGGGTTTTCTGAGTGAAAGTTGAAATCACCGAGGATGATGTAGTATGTGGAGGTGAGGGCGTGCAAGCTGATGCTGTCTGCGATGGTGTCGCAGAAGGCGGGGCGTGGTCCGGGTGGTCTGTATATTAGTGTACCTCTGAGGGTGGAGTTGTTGTTAATGTGGATGAGGAAGTGGATGTGTTCAGTGTTGTCGATAGTGTCTTGGGAGCTGGTGGTGACTTTGATGGTGTCTCTGTGTAGGATGGCGATGCCACCTCCTGGCCTGTTGAGGCGGTCTTTGTGTTGGAGTTTGTATCCCTTGGGGGTGGCTATGGCTATGTCGGGTTCTGAGGAGGGGTTGGTCCAGGTTTCCGTGAGGAAGGCGATGTCAGGTGAGTGTGATGTGATGAGGTCCCAGAGTTCTATGGCATGTTTGTGAAGGGAGCAGATGTTGAAGAGCAGGCAGTTGAGGTGGTTGTGGTGGGTGGCGTTGGTGTGGTGCGTGAGGGTGTTGTTGCGGGGTGTGTTCTGGTTGTGGGCTGGTGTGCCGCGAGGTTGGTTGGTGGGGGCAGGGTGGGAGAGTCGTGTGTTGGGGGTGTTGTGTTTGTTGAAGGTGGGGTCTCTGTGGTTGGTGTGTGGTGTGAGGGATGACGAGCAGAAGTGACAGGTGTGGCAGGTGTGGCAGGTGAAGGGTCCATGAGTGTGTGTGGGGCTAGATGGGGTGCATGTGGAGCGGGGGCCTGGGTTCAGAGAGTGGAGGGTGAGGGGGCAGTAGGTGTGTCTGAGAGGGCCAGGGGGACTGTCGCTGGGCGCGGTCTTGGCGCAGACGGGCGCAGACGAGCTTGCTAGCGGCGCGTCAGCGGCACACCCGCTGCGCACCCGCTGCGCACGGCTGCCATAAGAGGAGGGCAGGGTGGGAGTGGCAGCTGGGAGGAGGGAGGGCTTGGCGAATGAGAGGGCTGGGGGGGTGGAGCCACAGGGGACGCAGTGGCGGAGAAAACAGGTAAATCAAAGAACAAGAGACGGTGAGGAGGAGGGGGGAGGCGGGAGGGGCCGCAGGGGATGCAGCAGTGGGAAAAACAGGTAAATCAAGGAACAAGAGACGGTGAGGAGGAGGGGGGAGGCGGGAGGGGCCACAGGGGACGCAGCGGCGGGGAAGAAGGAGAAAAAAAGATACGAAGTGGAGGTGGCGCGGATGGCGGAGCGGTGAGTGACCTGCCTGCAGAAGCAGGGTCAAAGGTTGCTCCCTGTTACCGTGCTCCGGCTGCCATAAGAGGAGGGGAGGGTGGGAATGGCAGCTGGGAGGAGGGAGGGCTTGGCGAATGAGAGGGCTGGGGGGGGTGGGGCTGCAGGGGACGCAGCAGCGGGAAAAACAGGTAAATCAAGGAACAAGAGACGGTGAGGAGGAGGGGGGAGGCGGGAGGGGCCTCAGGGGACACAGAAGCGGGAAATACAGGTAAATCAGGGAACAAGAGACAGTGAGGAGGAGGGGGAGGCGGGAGGGGCCGCAGGGGACGCAGCGGCGGGGAAAACAGGTAAATCAAGGAACAAGAGACGGTAAGGGGGAGGAGGGGGGAGGCGGGAGGGGCCGCAGGGTGCGCAGCGGCGGGAAAAACAGGTAAATCAAGGAACAAGAGACAGTGAGGAGGAGGGGGGAGGCGGGAGGGGCCGCAGGGGACGCAGCAGCGGGGAAGAAGGAGGGAAAAAGATACGGAGTGGAGGTGGCGCAGATGGCGGAGCGGGGAGCTCCGCCATCCAGGAGAAAACTGTTAGCCCCTCCTATTTCCATATGACCTTATATGTCTGTAAGTCTTGCTTCTATAATTGTACCACCTTCTTTTAGCTCCTGCATGGGTATAAAAGGACCATGCTCTCTTAGTTCAGTGTGCTACTTCAAACATTACCGAAGGGTGCTGTTTGAACTGTAGTACCACCTCATGAGGTTTAATAAACTTTGTCTTTTATTTCAGTTTCTGTGCCAACTTCTTCCTATATGGTCTGAGGACTTTGTGAAGAGAAGGGCGAACCCCTTGCACTAGTGGGTCTTGCTGAGGCTTCCTTCGACAGGATGACCGTGTACCCCAGTGCTTACATTCTTGTGTAGGACCTTGTGTGATATTTGGTTAGGGGATCTGTGTGGGTATGTGTAGTGAACATGCATTGGTGATGGGTGTCCATGCTCTGTTGTTGCATGCAGGGCTTGGTGTTGGGATGTGTGGTTTGTGATAGTGGGACATATGTGAGGAGTTGGAGTGATGGGGGTGAGGGTGGGGGTGGGGGTATGTGATAGCATGCAGGTAGGGTGGGGGATATGGTAGTTAAAGATTTGACTTACCAGAGTCCATTCCTCCAGCTACTCCTGCGAGGCCCTCAGGATTCAGTGTAGCCAAGACCTGCTGCTCCCTTATTGTTAGTTGTGGGGGAGGAGGTGGGGGTCCGCCGCCAGTCCGCTGAAGTGTAATGTGGTATCTTGAGACCACGGAACGCAACTTCCCCCGTAGGTCATTCCACCTCTTCCTGATGTCATCCCGTGTTCTTGGGTGCTGTCCCACTGCGTTGACCCTGTCCACGATTCTGCGCCATAGCTCCATCTTCCTAACTATGGAGGTGTGCTGCACCTGTGATCCGAATAGCTGTGGCTTAACCCGGATGATTTCCTCCACCATGACCCTGAGCTCCTCCTCAGAAAACCTGGAGTGTCTTTGCGGTGCCACAGGGTGGTGTGAGTGATGTGTGAGGTGGTGTGTTGTGATGTGTGGGGTGATGTTTAGGGGTGTGTGGTGTGAGTAATGGTGTTGTGTGTCTCTGTATGCCCCTATGGTCTTTGCTTTTCTGTCTCTCTGCTTCTTCCAAATTTTTGGTTGAAAGGGTTTGTGGGTAATGTGGGTGTGTGTTTTATATTGTATTGGGTGTGTGGGAGTGGTGTGTTTATGTGCATCCGGTGTGTGTATTTCGAATTGTCTAATGTGGTAGTGTTTTGTAAATTAGTAAATTAGTGTATTTTGAGCGAGGCGGTGTGTACCACCAATGGAATACCGCGGTTGAAAGACTGCCGCGTGGATTCGTGGGTCGTGATAGTGTGGCCTTATTCCTGTTGGCGTGACGGTGGAGGTTTTGTTATTGCCAGTTTATCACTGACCTTTGGTGTGGCGGACTAGTGTGGGTGTCTAGATTTTGGCAGATTCTGAGCTGCGGGTCGTAATGGCTGTGGTGGAATTCCGTGGCCGCGTGGTGTGTTGGCGGTCTTCTGCACGGCGGTAAGCGGGATTTACCGCCAATGTTGTAATGAAGGCCTAAATCTGAATTTTCAAAAACGGAAATGCCTGAGGTTATTAAAGGTCCAGTACTGATAGGATTCTTGGCCCATGTTCTTGCTTCTCTTCCTGTGATGGACCTTTTTAGGATGTTTGAGAGATAAAGTATCTTACAAGTTAATTTACAGAGTAACCCATTTGGACACACATTAAATACCAGAAGGTGTTAGGTAAAGATAAAACTTTTATTACAAGTTAAGGGCCAAACTAGTGTAAATGAATCTCAAAAACATGCTTTATAAGTATGAAATCACCACCGAAGTAAAGTCCTGAATGAGATTAAATCCCACATGCATAAGACATGCGAGAATTTCAGTTGAGGCAATACAAAAGATGAAAAATAGAAACTGATGATCTGTTTATAAGATTCAGTCCTCTTGTCTAATCATTGCATAATTGTAGGTTAATCTAAATACCTGAACTAAACTAAAAGGAATACCTAATTAATTCTCAGGAACTAGGAAAGTGTCAGCACAGCAGAGACTTCTGTAGAAGTTCTGATACAGAGGTGTTGCATATTATAAAGCCAACCAAAAGAATAAGGATAGAGAAGTCTCTACCTCTCTACTTCTCCAGGTCGCTGGAGAATCTGCTCTTAACTAACTATGCAAATACCAATTAAACCTACAGAACGTTTGAAGAATTCACGTTATCAACACCAGTAGTTTTCCATCTTCCTTACAGTTGAAATTGGCAATGCCCCTCAGGTCTCTCATCCCACGAATTTGACATTACACAAATAGAAATCTTTTCTTCTTAGTTCATTAGTGCTTCCTTGTACTTGCCAAAAAATCCTCCCAGACTTCACTATCTCTAATGCACAGTATGCCTTTCACTAACTGTCGAATCACACGAACAGGCCTGCAAAAGAAAGAACATTGCAAGGCATGCAAAACTCCATGTTGAAGGTTAAACATGAAAAACTAAGGCCCATATTTATACTTTTTTAGTGCAGCATTTTTGTTACTTTTTGATGCAAAAGTGGCGCAAACTTACAAAATATAATTGTATTTTGTAAGTTTGCTCTGCTTTTGCATCAAAAAGGGACGCAAATGTGGCACAAAAAAGTCTAAATATGGGCCTAAATGCTTAACGCCTTTGGTTATGCTAACTTAATAAAACAGTCAATGTACATTGGAGATACATGAGTGTGAGTATACCTTGTAATTATAAATGAGAGTGACAATTTATAAACAAAACATGAATATCTGCAGCTTCAATAAAGCAATATAAATTGAAATGCATAGCTATAAGTGTGAATGAGTACTACAATTTGGCATGCTAAAGTCCAACATTAGTACACACACATATGACTCTCTACTCTTCTACTGTAAATGCACCTTCAATAATACGAGAGGGTGCTTCACTTTACATTAGTAACGTTAAGGCACACAATATATATGCTGTTGATTACATTGTCAAGTTACTTATGTAACAGATGAGGGTACAGCCAAAATTACG
Organism: Pleurodeles waltl; assembly: GCF_031143425.1. NCBI lineage: Eukaryota > Metazoa > Chordata > Amphibia > Caudata > Salamandridae > Pleurodeles > Pleurodeles waltl. Next base: position 398,376,144 of record NC_090447.1, on the reverse strand, counting down.
TGTTACCAATCCCCACTCTCATAACAAGTCAAGTCATCACAATCATGATAAAATATGATTAGATTGACCAGTTAAAACCTTTTAGTTTTCATCATGTTCCATCCAGAGTCCTCCAAATGCTTCATTTCATCATAATATTTACATTGATGCTCTTCTAACTCAACCTTTGCTCTCTTTCTTTTCATTCCTTGTCTAGCTTTCATACTCTGGTAAACTCTAAAAAACACACCTAAAAATATTGCACAGAGGGCAATAATCAACAGTGGTTTCAAAACAAATCCCACTATTACATGTCCTAAGTTTCGAAATCATCTGCTAATGATAGCACATCCATTTGCAATAGCTTCCCATGCACCTATTGCTTCCAATCCCTTCAAGTCCTCCCTTAACCCAGAAATGTTTTCAATATACGCTTTCAAATCCTTACTCTTATCAGGAATTTAGGTGCAACACCGCAGGACCTTTAACATCTGATAGACTCCACCCTCTTTAGTGAGCAGAATGTCTAACACAGGACAATTCTGCAAAACCATAGATCTAATGGCTATCATTTCAGAATCTACAGCCAATAAAGAACTTGCTGCCCATATGGACAATCTATCTACTATTGTGGACAACTTCCTTAGATCATTCAAGATTACACCACATTTGGGATAATTGCCCCAAAAAAACCTTCCACAATTTCAGCACCACTTCTAGCCTGGGGTTTCATTTTCCATACAGGATTAATCAAATGCTCCTCATAATATGTTTTTGGGAAAACCACACCTAAATTGCATGTACCATACCATCCCAATTTGAAATAGGACCTATCTCCACAAATAAACTCCATGAATAACAGGATCACATTCTACCAAAAATGCAAGCCAAACATCCAAATATTTGATGTCATGATCACATTCATGCTTACACACGAGGAGAAGATTTGTTCCTGTCTATAAATCATTTCTTTTTGTGTTGCTGATCTAAAAGCAATGCTGGCATGATTCACTTCTTCTTCATCCCACTGCCCTCTATATTTCAGATCCTGTTCAGATTCTCCTCTTTCTTCTATTGCTCACTTTCTGTCTTCCACTGAATTTAAAACTTTCTTCTCAACTTCAGTTAAGAGACATGTCAGATTGTGTCTATGGGCATAAGCTGTTTCTAATGTCTTAAGTGGTTGATGGAAGTTACTGTTGCCATGTTTGTGACAGGAAAATGAGAATTCAAATGCTTCAACAAAAGGACTTCCATAAATACCATATCATATTTTGAAAAATATTATTGAAAATGCCCGGTTCCACAAAACAAACTCTGGAACAGGCTACAACAGACACCATATGTCAAAAGAATATGGTGGTATGTAATACCTTCTGCAGCTGATGCTGGCAACTGTGTGCATACATAGTAATCCCTTGCCTCCATCGTATCAATATATTCATAAAGCAAATTAAAATAGGCATTTAGAGAACAATCTCCTCTGCATATCTACATGTAATACAATATCATCTAATGTATATATCCTATTGCCTACAGGTTTGAATCTAGAGAGGTTTGACTAGGCAGAGGTTAATCTACTGTAGAAGAGGTAGGTGAAGATAATCCTACAAGAAAGACAATCAACACTACAACTGTAACAATAATACTGCCTACTATTATGTACCTATATCTATTGTTAATTATGCCATTACTGTAATTAGACCCCATCACTATACCAAACTCACACCCTTAAGTGGAATATAGCGGCAGCAGAGTCTTCTCGGTCGGTTTCCACTTGTGCAATACTGCAGAACAAAGTCCTTGTGGTAAGTGGCAACCAATTTATTTACTCTTAGTGAGTCTTCTTTATCCCTACTTCATGTTCTTGAAAGGGACAACCTCAAGGTCATTCAGCAGACTTTGGCCTCAGTACTCTTCTTAATTTCCTAACAAAGTCAATACAAATTGCTCTAAAACATGCACAGTGCAAATTCATCCAAAGGAAAGTGTTGCAGTCTATTCAACAGCAAGAAAAACTCAAAGTGAAAATCAAGCACAATGTTAAGTTCAAGGAGGCTTGGGTGAATCTGAATCTGCAACATTAACCCAAAAATCCCAACATTTTCTCTGTGTGTCATTAACCGAAAAGTATGTCCATTTGGGTGAGAAGTATCTTTACAGGGCACTCTAGTTTCTTTAGATCTCCTCGGTAAAAACCCTTTGCACTCCCTTTCGCTCAAATCGGGGTTCTCAGTGTCCTCTGGGATTGTTTGAGGCACATGCTCCTTGGGTGAATTCAACTTCCCCCCTTTTGTCTCCTGGGCCAACGGTATGCAGCTTGCACCCACTCTCTCAAAGCACTAGATCATTTTTCAGGATCTGAATTCAACTAATTCGATACAGGACAAGACTCTTCCATCTCAGCTTCAACTGTAGATCTCTCCAGACCTCCTCAGACTGAGCATGTGCTGTCTCAGACTCTCTTCCCCGACAACTTGACTAACCTGCTCCCGTTGTCTCTCTGTCATGACTGGTATGTCTGGGAGAGATGCTGTTGCATCAAAGAGAAACTCAACCCAGTGAGAATGGGAAGCATGTATCCAGTTAGGGAGACCTCCACATTTAATAGCTATCGCTATCACCAAGATGACCTGGTATGGCCCACGCCAACGAGGCTCCAAACATGTCCATGTATTCAGTTAGGGAGACCTCCACATTTAATAGCTGTCACTATCACCAAGATGACCTGGTATTGCCCAAGCCAACGAGGCTCCAAACACGTCTTCCTCACATGTTTCTTCACCAAAACCAAGTTGTCGCCGACTAAGGTCATGGCACTGTTCCTGATGTGCCGGGACTGTAGCTGCTCCGACCTGATGAGACACAGGTCGCACCACGTCAGCTAATCCTTTTTTAGTAATCAAGGATCATATAATTTGAAATGTTCACAAGTATATTCACAGGTATGTGTGGCAATCTCATAGTTCTACCAATTATTATTTCATGGGGAGACAATCCCATCCTTCGATCAGGTACACTGCCAAGACTCATCAACACAAGAGGGAAAGCCTCAGGCCAGATGTTGAAGCACACACTTTTGACAATCTGGATTTGAGTGTCCCATTAACCTGTTCGACAAGACCTGAAGCCTCACGTCAATAGCTGCAATGTAGTCCCTATGCCACATGAAATGCTGTGCACAACAATTTCAGGACCTCATTATTAAAATGAGTCCATCGGTCTGACTCTAGTGGGGTCAGGAAGCCAACCCCTGTGGGCAATCTATCTACTGTGAGTTCTCTGAACAACAATTTAGGTACAGTTAGACTGTCATTTCTCCTGGTTGGGTAGGCTTCAACCCAATGTGAGAAGATACACACAACCACCAAGACATATCTCAGCCTGTTACACACAGATATCTCAATAAAGTTCAGCTGCATCCCGTTAAAAGGACCTCTTTATCACTCTTAGTGACTAGGTGTTAATTCAGTCCTCATTCCAACACTGTCCTGCTGGCACATGACACATCCGTGACACAACGCTTCAGCTATCAATATGAACTTGGGATTAAATCACGTTTGTGTAAATAATCGAACCATGGAATCTCTCCCTGAATGAGCTGGAACATAGAAATGTCTAGTCATTGGGGGCAACAAACTACTTAGCACAAAGGACTTCCATCCACTGAAACCCAAATGTCACACTCTTTCTTGACACAACCTGCTCTGACTCAACCTGTTCTTCTTCCGACACCTCTACCTGAAACCTGCTTACCTGTTCCCATGTATCTGGGGTTGTTAACAGAACGTTGTGATTGGTCTCATCCATTCCCTCATTTGTGTATTCTTCCTTAAAGGTACAGACATCATGAGCACAGTATTTTGCAACTTTATCAGCGTATCTATTGCCTGAGGTGACAAGATCATTGCCGCAATGATGTGCAGGACAATTGACCACTGCAACTTGAGAAGACATCTGTAACGTCTGAAGAAGGTTCTCCACTTGCTCACCATTCCAGATAGGTGATATGGAAGAGGTCATAAACCTCCTCTAGGACCACAACTGTCCAAAGTTTTGCACAACACCAAAGCTATACTATCAGTAGAAATCATCACTTTCAGCTGATTTGAATCCTAACAGGGTTTAGTAAGAAGAATAAATTCATCCACTTGTGAAGAAAATATTCCTTGAAGCCAGGAAGCTTCAACAACTCCTGAAATTGTACACACTGCATAGGTAGCACTTAAACTTTCTCCATTGTCTCGTACACACAAGCCATCCACATTTAGTACAAAACCAAATTCAGGTAGTGGCTCATCTCGTAAATGCGGTCTTGGCTTGGTGAATAGTTTAGTGACATTAAGACTGTCATGCTCCACTTCACATTCATCACTTTCATTGTCTGGCATGGGCAACAAAGCAGCAGGATTCAGAACAGCGCAGTGTTTGGCAATCACATTTTCAGCCGCAAGCATGGTTTGCTCATATTTAGTAAGGTAGCTACTTGTCAAATGCTGGGTTCTAATTTTCAGTAGCAACAAATCAACAGAATAAGAAACAAAAACAGTGAGTGGGTGATCCATAACTTTATTCTTATACATCTTTATTCTGACACTAACTGCTGACACCACTTTAAGGCATACTGGTAGTGCAGATGCTAAAGGGGTCAAGAGTAGCAGAGAAGTAAGCTTCTGGCCTTTGGGAATTTCAGTGTAACTGTGTAATCATTGAGGGATCATAATCATAAATATTTATAAAGCGCGCTACTCACCCGTGTGGGTCTCAAGGCGCTAAGGGGGCGCTAAGGGAGTGCAGCGCTCTCTCTTACTGCAGAAAAGTACATGACTTATTGTAATCAGGCATTCCCAGTGGAGGGGCACAACAGAGACTTTCTCTCAGTTGTAGGAAGACAGTCAAGCAATTGTTATCCCAGGGTACCAGATCAGACTCATCCTTGTGTGTAAGCCACTATAAGGCCTTGGCCATTGGGAAAAGGTTGGGTATCCACTGACGACATTAGCTTACCATCCCTAAAAACATCCTGACTTTTTGCTTGATTAGAGATCAATCTGGGGCCATTCACATTTTGCTGTGGCATTAGGGTTGTGGAACCTATGTCACTGGCTCTTGTGATACATTACCTTCTGCACCCTGTCTTTGCACGTTTTGTGGTTGTACAGGATTGCTGCTCTGGGGCAGTACACTCCATGAATTCTAAACTTGGTTAGCTGGATTAAGACACCATTCCCACTTCCACTGTCCCAACTTGTTGCAATGGTGACAAGAGTTTGTTTTCTTGAGACTAACCACATCTATTCTTGTACTAGCATCAATTGGAACACCTCAACATCTATCTTGCATCGCAGGAGCTCTCTGCTGATATACTCCTTGCATAGGACCAGGGTTCCTTAGAAAAGGCTGAGTCTGACTACTTCTCTGAGCAGCCTTCATCTGAGCAACCATTAGCTTCTCCTTCAGTGTCTTCTGTTTCATCACCTGCTGACAACTTTTCGGCACCAATGTCATTTTAAATCCTGCCCATAAATTATTTGGAACCACAATGTCAAACAGAGTATTTAAATTAACCTACAACACTTGTGAAATCCTGACAAATCACTCAACCTGCTTGTACCATTCTAAAGGCTTTTTCCTCAACTTCAGAAAATCTTCAGTGAATCGTTAGTTACTCTTACTCCAAGGCACATGGACATAGCCTCTCTGAGTAGGAAATGTGAGGCACTAGCTTCGCCTCCCACTAGTGGGAGCGATTTCCCTGCCTGTCTCTCCAGTTCTTTCTTTCTCGCCCATCTACTTTCCAATTTATATAAGTCATTCCATTTTTGAATGTTCTGAATTAACTTTCTAATTTGCATTTTTATTCCTGAGGTTCTCATACATGCTATGTCTTCCTCATTAACATATACAAAGTAACTCTTCCCAATAGGCTTTGGTCTTATTCAAACGTACCTCATATTTTTGAGACAACTCAAATAGCTTGTCATAAGCTTGTCCTGAACACCTTGTGACATCCTTACACATGAATATAGGTTCATTTCTTGATAAGAGTCTGAACTAGCTATTTCAAGATTCCCACTGATCATTTCATCTAATTCCAATTTCAGTTGTAACACATCAAGCAAATTTTCCATCACAGGTGACTGAATCATTTCCTGACTCAACTCAGAACTCTTGCAATCATTCAAAGGGGTAGTAAATGCCTTCACCCACTCATCTATTTCCTTAGCACTAAGACTCTGTGACAGTACAGGGGCATAACAAACAATCCAGTCTCCATGGGTACCATACTAGAGTTTTAAGGTGGCTCCCATATGTGTATATCAAAAGTTGGCATCCTCTGAATTGTACTTGTGAAACCACATCCTGTATGAAACAGAAATCACATATGGGACACCTGCTCTCATCCCACAGTAGCCTTGATCACTAAGCATCAAGTAACTTTCATTTGAAAGTAACTGAAACACTGGGCAGTGGCGTAATGAAACTTGAGGGGCCCTCCATGCACAGTACATGGAGTGGCCCCATTCTGGCCTCATGCGAGAGCTCTGAGGCCAGAGTACTGTACTGAGGGGATACCCTCCCTGGAGCTCGGGGACGCCTGCACATTGGCACTGTGGGAGCCTTTGTTATGCCACTGACACTGGGCGAATGAAAGGGGTAGGAATACCCTTCAAGTAGCAGGCTAAGTTAGCCACTCATGCATTACATACGCTGTACAATGCCATCTGTTTAAAAATCATCGGATGGCGTAGAGAAAAAAAACTTCAGTTTCCCACTCATACACTTGTAATCGAAAAACATTTACCACACATCATGAATAAAATTCTCCCCTAAGCTTTCAAACCTGCCTATCAGAAAATGTTTTAAACATGAACTGAATTGAAAGGTCAATATCAGCAGGGATATCACTTGTTAGAAATAGGGTCTTTGGTTGGCAGTCAGGTTACCCCCTGTCCAAGCAAGGACCCTCACTCTAGTCAGGGTGAAGGAGAATCACCCTCAGTTAATCCCCACTCTCCCTCTTGGTAGCTTGGCACAAGCAGGCAGGCTTAACTTCAGAGTCTAGGTGTAAAGTATTTGTACCAACACACACAGTAACTCAATGAAAACACTACAAAATGACACAACACAGGTTTAGAAAAATAGGAAATATTTATCTAAACAAAACAAGACCACAATGACAAAAATCCAACATACACAAATCAAGTTAATAATTAAAAAGCAAAAAGAGTCTTAAATCCATGAGAAAAGAGAAAAGAGTTAGCGTTGAAAAGTACCTGGGCAGCGTCAAAATAACACACAGTGAGTGTGCATCGAAAAAGGTAAGTGGTGAGTTGATTTCTCACCCGCAAGCGAGACCGTGGGTCATTTCTCCTTCTCCAGTCGGGCCGGTGTGCGTAGTTTTTCCTCCCCATAGGGGAGCGATGCGTTGATCCGGACAGTACTCGGACCAAGGCAGGCTTTGTGTCATTTTTCTGCGCCCAGCAAGGTTTGCGTTGAAAATCCTGCCACAAGGTATCAACAAAACCACGCAATGTGGGTTGTGACGTTAACAGCCTCCGTCAGCGGGTGTTGCGCATCGTTCTTCCAGCTACGTGCGCCGATTTTCCAGCCGCGATGCCAGTGAGCGTCGCTTTCTGCCGCCAAGCCGGCGACACGCCGCTTTTCAGCCGCATCTCGGAAGGTGCGTTGATATTTTCTCCACACAGCGGTCTGTACGTGGCTATTCAGTCTTGGTCTGCCAGCTTCCCCTTCTAAGGCCCCAGGAACTGGAAAGGGCACCACTGGCAGTAGTCTCAGCAGAGAGTCCAGGTGCTGGCAGGAGAAGTCTTTGATGGCCCTGAGACTTCAGCAACAGGAGGCAAGCTCTGGACAAGCCCTTGAAGATTTCTTCACAAGCAGGAAGGCACACAAAGTCCAGTCTTTGTCCTCTGGCACAGGCAGAAGCAGCAATTGCAGGGTAGCTCCACAAAGCACAGTCTCAGGCAGGGAAGCACTTCTCCTCAGCTCTTCAGCTCTTCTCCAGGCAGAGGTTCGTCTTGATGTCTGGAAGTGATCTAAAGTCTGTGGTTTTGGGTGCCCTTCTTATACCCATTTTGCCCTTTGAAGTAGGCTTACTTCAAAGGAAAGTCTTTCTTGTTTGTGAAATCCTGCCTTGCCCAGGCCAGGCCCCAGACACACACCAGAGGGTTGGAGACTGCATTGTCTGAGGGTAGACACAGCCCTTTCAGGTGTAAGTAACCACTCCTTCCCTCGCACAGGTGGCTCATCAGGATATGCAGGCTACACCCCATCTCCCTTTGTGTCACTGTCTAGCGAGAGGTGCAAACAGCCCAACTGTCAAACTGACCCAGACAGGGAATCCACAGACAGGCAACGTCACAGAATGGTTTAAGCAAGAAAATGGCCACTTTCTAAAAGTGGCATTTTCAAACACACAATCTTAAAATAAACTTTACTAAAAGATGTATTTTTAAATTGTAAGCTCAGAGAAACCAAACGCCACAAGACTATCTTCTCCCAAAGGAAATCTACGCTTTAATATTTTTTAAAGGTAGCCCCCATGTTAACCTATTAGAGAGATAGGCATTGCAACAGTGAAAACCAAATTTGGCAGTATTTCACTGTCAGGACCTATAAAAAACACATTAGTATATGTCCTACCATAAACATACACTGCACCCTGCCCATGGGGCTACCTAGAGCCTACCTTAGGGGTGTCTTACATGTAAGGAAAGGGAAGGTTTAGGCCTGGCAAGTGGGTACACTTGCCAAGTCGAATTGGCAGTTAAAAGTTGCACACACAGACACTACAGTGGCAGGTCTGAGCCATGTTTACAGGGCTACTAATGTGGGTGGCACAACCTGTGCTACAGGCCAACTAGTGTCATTTGATTTACAGGCCATGGGCACCTCTAGTGCACCCTACTAGGGACTTACCAGTAAATCAAATATGCCAATCATGGAAAGCCAATTACATACACATTATTTACAGGATCACTTGTACTTAAGCACTGGATAGCAGTGGTAAAGTGCCCAGAGTAACAAAAACAGCAAAAACAGAGTCCAGCACACATCAACAACCTGGGGAACAGAGGCAAAACGTTAAGGGAGACCACACCAAGGATGAAAAGTCTAACATCACTCCATGCACTATTCACATTGACAATGGTGTTTCAATCAATGTAAAAGGTATCTTTTCTTACTTTTCAATGTTAAGCATGGTATAGGTTGCATCTTTCTTTGTTATTATCTGTTGTTTGCATGTTAGGTTAAAAGGTGCAAATAACTTTTGAATTTACATGCTTCCATAGCACGCGGTTCGATTTTAGAACCTGTCAAATCCAACTCAAATGCATGAACCTACGCTGACTCTGTCCATGTTGTAAAAATGACATGCCATTTTCTAGGTGTCTATTGGAAATGGCACAATGTTTTTAATATGGAAATGTGAGTGGGCAATGTACTCATAGCATTATTAACAATGGTAATCCTTTCTATAATTTTGCCTGATTTATTTGCCTTAAATGAGCTGTAGCTTCCATTTGAAAAATCTTACATATTTCATTGTAGATTGTATACAAAAGCCTTTTTGACCATGGTTTCCTAACTCATAACAAGAAATCTTGCAAATATACGTTCCCAGAGAGGAGAATGAGGTGGTTTTCAAAAGCTTTCAAAAAGAGTGTTGCAACCATTGCTGACATAATTTGTCCACGCTATATGTGGTGACTATACCTACATGCCGAGGGTCAGCTTGCTTTAAAATCCTGTGTAGAGTTTATAAAACATGCATGACAGCCATTTGTGTCCGCTGGCCACAGTAACCACCCGCTGGGACCTGAAAGTGTAGAATTAAATGTACCTTTCTTGACCACACCATTGAGCTGTTCTTCTGTATAATTCACACCATTTTGCCAATTTTCAAACTTTGTAATTAGGGGTATACTGGGCACAGTCATGTCTTTGACTTTTGCTAAACCTAGACAAGTTGTTCTTTGAACAATGTTTGTCTGAAAAAACATCTTTAAAGGAATAAGACTTGCTTTAAATAAGGCAAACATGCCTAGTACTTGACAACCATTTGTTCCCTACACTGGTTTTAAATCAATTGCTTCTTTCCAACAATCATAGCCATTATAGCTAGTTGGGAAACTAACGAATTTGAGTAAAATTAATTTTGTATCAGTCAGCAATGTTTTCCTTGCTTTTGTTGCTGGTAATCTGAAAAAATATGACACAGGATCAGTAGCATCATGCCTAGAAACATTTGTGAAGATGTGAAGATGCCTATATATGTTTTGGAACTCCCCACTGGTAGAGTCGGACAATGTTCCCATTGTTTGTAATTAAAAACTGTGCATGGTGTTCTAGGGGTACTAGATCTGTGTAGATAATAGTTCCATAATAATGATAAAAGAACATTACACCATGATTGGCTAAGATCATGTGCATATCTGCACCTTCAAAAACAGTATAATATTCAAGCTCAGAGAACATCGAATCAACCGCTTTCACATCCAAGTCATCAGGCACAATACCAGGTGTAATTATATAATTCATAGACATTTTGAAAACATACAAAATTTGAGTAGTTTCAGTAGGGCCAAAAATGTCATTTGGAACTTTATCCCAAACAGTTCTACCAGTAAATGGAACAGCAGAAAGGTTCACAGGGGACAAGTCCGTTAGTACTTTGTGGGAAGACAAGTGAGGCTTCAATACCTCATCTACCAGTTCAACACCGGAGCGTTCAGGAAGATAATGCACCTTTATAAGCAAAAAGAATACAATCACCAGTCAAATCCACAGGAAGAAAGCAAGCAATGTTAGTGTGATCCACAGGTAGGGCCCTGATTGGATCAGAAAAGTGCTTTTAAACCAGTTGAAAAGTTTATTTGTACCATGAAGTGATGATGTTGATGAGTTTGAAGAGAAGTTGTCAATGTCGACAAAGTATCCAGAAGCAGTCTGTGTGAAGACAAGAGTTGCTTCAGGTGAAAGAGAACTGGTAGATGCCTCTAATTGTGGTTCATCATACACAACTCCTTTGCTTTGTGATTTAGTAAAGGATTGTGACTGTAGATTGTAGTAGTTACTGAAATCAACAACAGTTCATTCTCCACCCCCACCAGCAATAATTTCAGCATTGTTTAATGCTTGAAGACGTTTCTCCTGTATGGTAGTGAGAGGGCACAGGGAACTACCCAGGAATTCTTAAGGTCTACTGTGCAGGATCAACCCACAAGATGCAATTTAACTTGATCAATTGAGACAAAACCTTTGTCTTTACAACCAGCAAGTGGTGGTACGATCACAGTTCTGGTTCCTCGGATTCCAACAGCTGACACCAGTGCATGGTATAATGGGCCAAACTCCTTTTTCACAGAAATCTTTTCATGAAACAGATCCCCATCTTTTGGAATCAAGCTGGTTGATGTTGGTGAATCACTCATTCTCAAAGTGGTGGTATGTGTAGAAGAACATTCATCTCGGAAATGTAATTCCTGCAAGACAGTGAGATATTCATTTATGCCAAAGGGAGTTTCTGCTGCAACTGCGTCAGGACCATCAAGATCTGGGGCAAACAATGGAATGCCAAACGGACTTCATAAGGGGTATGGCCATCCAAAGATCTTCTAGGCAGAATATGGAATGCTCTCCTTATAGGTGATAAATCCAACTATTACCCGAACCTAATACTCTAGCTGTTAAGGATTGCTTTAAGACTCATTTTATCTTTCCACTATCTAAATTTCCTTTGGGATGATAGGGGGGAAGAATAATGCACTGCTACCCCCAACGTTCCGATGGTATCCCTGTAAGCCTTAGATGCAAAGGCAGAACCCTAGTCTTAGTGAAATGCAGCAACTGCATATGTCCTGAAAAAGACTTGCAAATCTTTAATAACAGTGCAAGCATTAGCTGATCATTGTGGCCACACCTAAAGGAATCTGGAGCAAGAATCTACTGTAAGTAGAAAGTATGTGTATGCATTATCTGAATTTAAAGGAACACAATGGTCCAGGCACACACAATGCATAGACTTGTTGGACAGTAAGAGGGATGTCTGTGGTGGGCACTTTATGGTGGAACCTTGTGGAGGACTTGGCAGCTATAAAACTGCAGAGGATGAATATATTTCTTAATGTTGGTGTTTATTATCTCATGGGCATATAGAATAAAGATTGTTACAAATGCAGGTCAGGACATGTTAGTCTTTAATCAGTGCATCTTGCTTTGTTTTCTTCTAGAGGATTCTCCTCTCAGAATAGCACCACCCAGAGTCTCAAAGGAATGAGAAAAAGCAGCTGTAAGTATGAGTCAGGAAATACGTCTTTCCTTATCCGTCACCACACCCTTAACCTTATGTGGAACTTTACAACAAAGATAGGGGTGTGTTCGGGAGTGGTTGGTGCTTGGAGACAAAAACTGCATGCACTTCATTGGGCTGTGAATATAATCTCACCATAAGCCCTATTCAAGCAGGCCTTAAATCTTCTTCCTTTTTTATCAGGATAAAGTATATAAATTGGGCTACTCTCACCTGGAGTTAATGTTTTGTGTCCCCTTTACCCTCTCAAGGACTAAAACCCATATTCTGGCTGTTACAAGGTCTGGAGCACTTGGTAGTTTTTAATCCAGGACCTTCCTTCAACAGTATCCCAGTAGGTGCATGAAAACCATCAGTGACACTCCCCCGTGCTCAACCCCACATCCTGACTCGTCCTGTTCTCCTTCCAACTCCAACATTCACACAGCCCTCCCCTCTGCCACTCACCGCTACGTAAAAACTCTCCTGAATTACGGCAGCTCTCTAGTTTCCTCCAGTGGCATCCACCACTCATCACTCCAGGAGTCAGGGGTCTCTTCCTGGTCAGCTGTATCTTCCAACACGTCGGCTGCACTGGATGACTTCTGGCTTCCTTGCTCTTCGGCTTCTCCATTTTCTTTTCCAGTTCTCCTCTCGCTCTCAATCCTTCCTGTGATGTTGTCCTTTTCTCCTCTTTCTCCTCTTCTTGATTGGTCCTGGCTAACGGTAACTTTGCCTCTCTGGCCAAAGACATGGTAGTCCTTTGTTAGTGTCAATAGTTCTTTTCCTGTAGTAGTCCTTTTTTCTATTTCACCTACAGGTGTTCCAGTGGCTTTCAGTGGTGTGGAGTCAGGGACAAGGATAAGGTAGGTAGGCAGGGTCGGGCCTGTATTATAACAAACTTTTAATTTGTGGGCAGATGTCACAACTAAGGGCATACTGCTTTGTCTTTTTGAACAGAGCATGCCACCAGTAACAGTTTTCTACTAATGAAATAGTAGCCACCACACTAGAATGGGCTAGAAGCAACACCCTCAAGAGCTGCTTGAAATGATTCTATCCCATGGTCTTGGTTGGGGATAACACAATCTCCCACTCCTGGAATTGTTACATAAACAATGTTTTGGGCACTTAAATTGTAGGAATATTTTTCTGGATATGCTTTGGGTAAAGGTGCTCTATCAGCTAAAGCTTTCACAGCAGCCAATATTTCTTCATACACCCTCATATGAGAATGAGTAATCACAGCTACAATTGCAGGAACAACTGCAGATTTGGCTGCTACATCATCCACTGAATTCTCTACAACGTGTATTCCAACACTATGATGGTCCAATGTTTGTATTACATGAGCCTATGGCAGTTTATCTTTAAACTCTGCCACCTTCCTTTAAAGCATTTTATGTTTGATGAAGTTTCCTTTGGAGTCTTTGAATCTGTTAAAGCACCAGTAATACAAGTTTTCATTGAAAGACTAGACACAATAGTTCAAATTGCACAGGATACGTATGGGAATTCAGGATTCATATGTTCTAGTGCTCACATCAATGCTTTCAGTTCAGCAAGGTGTGCAGTGCAATGCCCATGGGTATGTGTAGAGGATTGTTGAGGGTGGAATTCTCCATCTCTCCATAAACAGCTGCAAAAGTTGTGGAGTAGTGAAGTTTAGTATCTACAGCAGGTTGTGCTGAACTATCAGTGTAAATAACATATTTATACTGATCTAGTGGTGTGATTTTGATGGGTTTGGGGTACTCAAGTCTGTACTGGAGAAATTATTGAGTGTCCAATTTGGGGTCAAACACTTAGGCCCTCATTATGACATTGGTGGTAAATCCTACTTACCGCCATGCCGACTGCCGCCAACATACCGCCACGGTGGCGGATATCCGCTAACCATATTATGACACACACACACCAATCCGTCACTATTCAGACAGACACACAAATCTGCCAGCCCAAAGGTCAGTGATAAAGTGGTGGTAGCAAAACCCACACAGTTACGCCCACAGAACAATGGCCACAACATTATGACCTACGAATCACCATGGCAGACATTCAATGGAGGTAAACCATTGGTGGTACATACCACTGCGCTCAAAATACACACACACTAACAAAACAGCACCACATTGGACAATTCAAACTACACACTCCTGACGCCCGTACACACACCACTCCCATACACTCACAAACACACCACAATAAAACACACACCCTCAGTACCCACAAACCTTTACGAGTACAAACCATTGCCAACAGACTGACATCACGGATACTGACAAGACCAGACCCATACACCTAAGTCACCTATACACCACCCACGCACCTTACAACACACACCCCAACAAATCACCGCACACACCCTCAAAGACACCACTCACACTACACTCATGGCACCACAACGACACCCCAGATTCTCTGAGGAGGAGCTGAGGGTCGTGGTGGAGGAAATCATCCGGGTAGAGCCACAGCTCTTTGGATCACAGGTGCAGCAGATATCTATTGCTAGGGAGATGGAGCTATGGCGGAGAATCGTGGACAGGGTCAATGCTGTGGGACAGCACCCCAGAACAAGGGATGATATCAGGAAGAGGTGGAACGAACTACGGGGAAATGTATGTTTCATTGCAGCAACTAGCTGTACAGAGGACTGGTGGTGGACCCCCACCTCCTCCCCCACAACTAACAACAGGAGAGTAGCAAGTCTGGCGGTGGACCCCACCTCCTCCCCCACAACTAACAACAGGAGAGGAGCAAGTCTTGGCAATCATGCATCCTGAGGGGCCTGGAAGGAGTAACAGGAGGACTGGACTCTTGTAAGTCAACTCTCCATTTCTAAAGCCCCCCTACCTGCATACCATCATATAACCCCACCCTCACTCCCATCAGTCCACCACTTCTCACACACTCCACCATCACAACCCACTCATCCCAATGCCAAGCCCTGCATGCTCTATCAATCCATGGACACCCCTCACAGCCCTGCATGGACACTCATCACTAAAGCATGCACACTAGAGACAATCAGCTAGCCCACCAAATAACAACTCACACAATGCAAAGCTGCCAGGGCAATAACATACATGCACAAGATGTCACACATGTAGGAGGCTGGCCTGGTTTGTAGGGGGTACCTTGGGTACTTACACCTTATACCAGGCCCAGTTATCCCTTATTAGTGAAGTTGTAGTGTTCTAGCAGCTTAGGCTGTTAGAGGTAGCTATAGCATAGCTGAACTAGGAGACATGCAAAGCTCATGCAATACCACTTATAGTTACACAGTACTTATACAAAGTAAAGACAATACTCAGTGTTACCAAAAATAAAGGTATTTATTTGGGTGACACAGTACCAAAAATATCTTAGAGACAATACTCCTTCTGGATGTAAGTATTATACACAATTTATACACTAGACACCACAATTAGACAAGTAAATAGTCATAGAACAATGCAAACAATAGGAAATGCTATAGAATGCAATGGGAGAAAATAGGTCTAGGGGCAACACAAACCATATACTAAGAAAGTGGAATGCGAATCACAAATTCCCCTCTAGACAAGTGTAGTGTGTGCAGAATCGCTGGGAGAGTAAGACTACAGTAAAGGTAAGTAAATTAGCTCACCCAAGAGCCCAGAAAAGCAGGACTAAAGTACTGCAAGTTTATTTAGGACACACTACACCTTGTGATTGGGATTTTGCAGCAACCAACCAAGTCTGCAAAGAACAACTGTTGGATTCCTGGACCTGAAGACCTGCAAAGGAAGGGGACCAAGTCGAAAGAAGTTCCAGGAAGGACAGGAGCCCCTGCCAACCCAGAAGAGGGTGCAAAAGAAGAGTCCACAGTTAGTCGAAGACTGTAGAATGCACCCTAGAAAGATGCCAGCGGGTTCCTGTGTGATGCAAAGGATGTCCCACGATGTGAGGATCGTTGCAGAAGTGATTTCGTGTTAGAAGTCACCAACAAGCCTTGGCTACTACAAAAGTGCATTTTGTGTCAAAATGGTGCTGGATGGACCCAGGAGGGACCTGGGGGCCTCAACTCTATGTGAGGAGAAAGAAGAAGCTCTCAGCATTTTAGAAAGCACTCAGGATGCCAGCCAGCACCCCTGGAGGTCCCTGGACATGGGTACAAAAAAGGTACAAAAAACAGTTGATGCCGCACAACAAAGGAAGGTCCCACGCTGCCGGAGAACAAGCAAGTTGAGCATTGCAGGATGGAGTGCTGGGGACCTGAGCCAGGCTGTGCACGAAGGAATTTTGCAAGTAGTGCACAGAAGCCTCATGAGGTGAAGAAGACGCAGTACACAGGGGTATCGTCGCTCTCAAGGAAGGCAAGGTCTTACCTCCTCCAAATTGCATCAGTAGGACCTCAGGACAGTTTATGTCAATGATGTCCAGCCTCTGCGTCCTTAGGAGCACGCTCGTCTCTGTGACAGGAGCCAAAGGGTACCGGTTGTTGCCTTGGAAGGTGCCTGCTTGGAGCAGGGGAGTGACTCTGACACTCCACGGGAGATTTCTTCAGTCCTTCTGGTGCAGGATGAAGACAGGGAGTCCTCAGAGCGTGTACACTGTGGCAACTGGTGCAGTTGCTGACTTGGAGCTGAGGTGGCTGAAGAAAAGTATCTCTTGTGGATACTTTGTTGCAGTTACAGCGTTTCTTGGAGCAGGATGCGGTTGATCTGAGTTCAGAGGAGGCCGAAGTTGTTGCAGAGGATTCCTGAAGGAAACTTGCAAGCAGAATCTGAAGAGAACCCACGAAAGAGACCTTAAATAGCCTTAAATAGCCTTGAGAGGGGGATTGGCTACCTTATCAGGTATGGACCTCTCAGGAGGGGTCTCTGACGTCACCTGCTGGCACTGGCCACTCAGAGCCCTCCAGAGTGCTCCCACACCTTGCAAAGCAAGATGGCTGAAGTCTGGGACACACTGGAGGAGCTCTGGGCACCACCCCTAGGGTGGTGATGGACAGGGGAGTGGTCACTCCCCTTTCCTTTGTCCAGTTTTGTGCCAGAGCAGGGGAGAGGGGGTCCCTGAACCGGTGTAGACTGGCTTATGGACCATCTGTGCCCTTCAAAGCATTTACAGAGGCTGGGGGAGGCTACCCCTCCCCAGCCTGTAACACCTATTTCCAAAGGGAGAGTGTGTAACACCCTGCTCTCAGAGGAAATGCTTTGTTCTGCCTTCCTGGGACTGGGTTGCTCAGACCCCAGGAGGGCAGAACCCTGTCTGTGAGGTGGCAGCAGCTGTAGCTGCAGTGCAAGCCTCAGAGAGCTGGTTTGGCAGTACTGGGGGTCCATTGTGGAGATCCCCAGGATGCATGGAATTGGCTCCCCAATACCAGATTTGGAATGGGGGGACAATTCCATGACCTTAGACATGTCACATGGCCATATTTGGACTTACCATTGTGAAGCTACATATAGGTATTGACCTGTATGTAGTGCACACGTGTAATGGTGTTCCTGCACTCACAATGTTCCGGGAAATGGCCCTGAACAATATGGGGGAGCCTTTGCTAATGCAAGGGTGCCCTCTCACTTAGTAACTTTGCACCCAACCTTCAGCAAATGAAGGTTAGACATATAGGCCCTTATAAGTTACTTAGGTGCAGTGAAAACGGCTGTGAAATAATATGTGCATTAATTCACGCAGGCTGCAATGGCAGACCTGTGCAAGCGTTTGTCTGAGCTCCCTATGGGTGGCAAAAGGAATGCTGCAGCCCATATGGATCTCCTGGAACCCCAATGCCCTGGGTACCTAGGTACCATATACTAGGGACTTATAAGGGGGGTCCAGTGTGCCAATTGGAATTGGTAAATGAAGTCACTAGCCTACAGTGACAAATTTAAAAGCCGAGTGAGCATAAGCACTGAGGTTCTGATTAGCAGAGCCTCAGTGACACAGTTAAGCACTACACAGACACACACATTGGGCCATAAACTATGAGCACTGGGGCCCTGACCAGCAGGATCCCAGTGAGACAGGCAAAAACATACTGACATACAGGTAAAAATGGGGGCACCATGCCAAGGAAGATGGTACTTTCCTACAACACACAGAAACAATAACACTTTATTTACATCCCCCCAGGTATCCCAGCCAGTGTCAACAGAGAAGAGGTGCCAGCAACATCCAATCCCCCCACAGAAGAGGCCAACAGTGATGACAGCAGCTCTGCTCGCCTGGATCTGGATGACCAACCTGGCCTATCAGGCACCTCTGGACAGTTGGTTACCCAAGCACAGTCTCACACCACCACAGAGCCTCTCCCCTCAGGAAAGACCACCACAGCACCCACCCAGGGAGCCCATACCTCTGTCCCCAGGAAACGTCAATCAGCAGTGTGTCCACCACTACAAAGGCCCCAGGGCACCCCACAAACACAGGACAATAAGGGACCTGGGGTCAGTGGCAGTGGGAACACGGTTCAGGGGACAGAGGCACAGGACAACAGGGAAGCTGGGAGGACTGCTGTGCGACAGGTGGAGGACAGGCCCAGGGAACCGACCCTCCAGGAGCCACTCACCGTGATCCTGGGAGCCTACCATAATTCTCAGGATACGCTGGGCCAGATTCTGGACAAGATGCAGTAGAACATGCGGCTACGGGAGGGACAGTACCTGGGGATCAGGGAGGACTTGAAGTCCATTAACACCACCCTGGTCTCCATTGCAGGGGGGCTGGCAGACATGGCCAACAGTATGAGGGAGGCAGTGGCACACCACCGGGCCCCGACACTATCCTGACTACTGAACAGCCCTCCACCTCCACTGCCGCTAGTGGACAAGAGACCCCACCACAGGACCAACAGGCCACCAGCACCCCTCCCCGTGCAGAAGGTGAACCACCCTGCAAACGTTCCCTGTGATCCAGGCAGAAGCCAGAGACTATTGCTAAGATCCCTGCCAGGAAATAAGACTCTCCTGATTGTCACCCTTGTGTCCCACTCTGTCACCCTGTCTACCTTGAACTGCCATTGCTCCCCTTCCTATGCCCCCTTGGACACTGCACCTGTGATACAAATAGACCGGACTCTACCCTGAACTTTCCTCTATCATCAACCCAGGTATTGCACTACCCCCTCTTCTTCAGAGCACTGCAATAAACACACTTTGAAAAAATACAAGTATGGTGTATGTCAAATGATTAAAAAATGTATTAATTTAACAAGGTTCAAACATTGCAATTCAACTGTACAATAATGGTTACATAGGAAAGACCTATAGTTGGCTGCACTGAACACACAAGGAGCAATAGTGGGGCACCAACATCTGCAAACAGAGATACCAAAGGGTACAGGCAGTGGGCATAGAAGTAGAAATTCACAGCGTGCCAGTGACAATGTTACACATCAAACTGTAAATGAAATGTGAAGTTACAGCCTTACCTGTGTGTTATTGGAGGTATTGACAAATGACTGCACTTCTGTTGTCCTCATCCTCTGACTCCTCATCTTCACTGTCCACAGGGTCCACTGCTGCCACACGGACATCCCCAGCCTCCTCCTCCTGCAGAAAAGGCACATGGCGGTGCAAGGCAAGGTTGTGCAACATTCAGCATGCCACACGGCTCTGGCAGACCTTCTTGGGTGAGTAGCACAGGGCTCCACCTGTTAGATGGAGGCACCAAAACCTGGCCTTCAGTAGGCCAAATGTCCTTTCTATTATCCTTCTTGTTCGCCTATGTGCCTCATTGTAAAGTTCCTCTACCCTTGTCCTGGCATTCCTCACAAGGGTCAGTAGCCATGAGAGGTTGGGGTAACCAGAATCACCTGCAAATATCGAGGAACAACTGTTAGCCACACACTCACCCTTAGGGCCCACAACATACACATACACCAACATCTACTGGATGGGAACCAGGGCTCACCTATCAGCCACACCCTGTGTCTCTGGAGTTGGGCCATCTCATTTGGGATGCTGCTATTCCTCAGGATAAAGGCATCATGCACAGACCCAGGATACTTAACATTGACATGGGAGATGTACTGGTCCGCCAAGCACACCATCTTGACATTCATGGAGTGAAAACTCTTTCGATTTCTGAAGACCTGTTCATTCTTCTGGGGGGGGGGAGCAATGCAATATGTGTTCCATCAATTGCCCCAATGATGTTGGGGACATGTCCCATTGCATAGAAGTCAGCTTTCACTGTGGCCAAATCCTCCACCTGGAGGAAAACGATGTAGCTGCATATGTGTTTAATTAAGGGAGACAACACTCTGGTCAGCAGTATGGAGAACATTGGCTGTGACATTCCTGCTGCCAAGCCCACATTCACTTGGAAAGAACAAGTTGCCCGGAAATGGAGCACTGATAGAACTTGCACAAGAGGGGGGGTGACGGATAGCAGATATTAGGTCAGGCTCCAATTGGGCACACAACTCCGTGATTATGGCCCTATCAAGTCTATAGGTGAGGATAATGTACCTGTCCTCTATTGTTGCCAAGCCCACAAGGGGTCAGTACACGGGGGTGTCTACATCTCCTATTCATCTGCAGTGGTTGCAATCTATGGGGCAAAAGAGTGAGCAGCTAGTCATTATCTGTCATTAGCAACCACTACAGTTCTAAGCATATTATGAGTGTTACATTATTTAGGTGTGATAGGTCCAAAATATGAATTTGTGTAATGTGACGCAGTCAGGATCCATGGCTTGCACCTCCCCTGAAATGGCATCTACCTGTCCAGTATGGAGGGACAGGTGGAAGTGAGGTAATTCCACTGATGTTGTGCGCCGTTGCGGGAGGCGGTCGAGAACCACCGTGCAACTCCTCATTGGTTGTCATTGGGTCCTGTGGGGTACAGTGGCCAATGGTGATGTATGCCGGTGGTGACGGTACGGTCCGCTGTGGACGTGACTGCCATTTTCTATCTGTTCACTCACCTACTACCTGACCTTCAACAGGAGAGGACCTATGCTGCAGGTGCTGCGGTGACCTGTGTTTGGAAGCGACCATGGCTCGTGTGACTGGGGAAAGACCCCCTGCCTTCATCTTGGCAGAGTTAGAGAGACTGGTGGATGGGGTCCTTCCCCAGTACCAATTGCTTTATGGACCTCCAGACCAACAGGTGTACGATGCATGGGCCATGAATGCATGGAGTGATGTGTGTGAAGGCCTCTTGGTGGGGGGGGTTGGTGGATGGGCTTTGGGCAGTGTGCAGCATGTATGCTGGGCCATGTCTATGCTAATGGGGATGTGAAGGGGCACGGTGGGCCTTTAAGGTAACAGGCAGGACGGTCGGACTAATACATTTCCCTATGTGTATTTCCCTGCAGGTCAGCGCCCATCAAAAGAAGAGTATATGGTGTGCCATCGCCAAGGACGTGCCGCCCCTTGGGGTCTACGGCAGGTGGGGCACCCACTGTCGGAAATGGTGGTAGGACCTGAGACGCTGGGCGCAGAAGACGGTGGAGGCCCAGCTAGGGATGGCCTCCCAAGGAGGAAGGGGTGCCCGTCGAACCCTGACCCCCCTGATGGCCTGCATACTGGCGGTGGCCTATCTGGAGCTGGATGGGTGCTTGGCGGCATCACATCAACAAGGGGGTGAGTACAGTGCCCTTCATTACAAAATACATCTGGTGGGGTGGTATCTGGGTGGGGTGCGTAGGCCTTGTGGGTGCCCCTAATCCAGGCATGACATTGCAGAGTAGCTCCCATGTTGGGCAGGGTTCTGATTTTAAGGTCCTCCAACCAAGCTAGTAGGCATCCACTACTGGGCAGGGCTCAGTGGGTCTCAGATATGCTGCAATTGGCGTAAGGTGTCCCTATCCATGGGCTGGTGGGTAGCATTGTGACTGGTAGTGCATTGCCCAGTGCGCAGGGCTGTTCCCTGTGTGTTGTGTACACCAAAAGTGGTATTGGTGCCGCCATTGACCAAGTGTATCATTTATCTCTTCCTCCCCTTTTTGTTTTGTCACCATGTCCTTATATGCATTAGCATCATCTGGCGGAGGAGCAGAGGCACCGGCGACAGAGGGAGCTGCATCCCACAGGACCCAGGAGGCCGAATCCACCAACGGTGAGGGCACCAGTGGGAAGGAGGGCGAGGGGAGCATCACGGTGGAGACTGGAGGGGAAAGTTCGGACACAGATACCTCCTCCAATGGAAGCTCCCTGGTGGTGGCGGACACCTCCGTGCCCACCCCAGCCTCAGGTACAGCCTCCCCCCACCACCAGCACCGCCACCAGCAGCCCCAGTGGGCAGCCGTCCGAGGCTGCAATGGATGGGCTGGAGCCTCCCCCCACCACCATCAGCAGCACCGCCACCAGCACCACCAGCAGCAGCAGCCCCAATGGGCAGCCGTCCGAGGCTCCGGGGGATGAGCTGGAGCCTCCCCCCACCACCACCAGCAGCAGCACCACCACTGCCACCCCTGAACAGCCATCTCTGCCAGCAGACAGTGTGTAGTCCTGCATCCATGGGCCATTGTGCAGCCTGGCCACTGCAAATCCTGTGGGTATGACACCCAGCTGAGGTACTGTGACCTTACACTCCCCAAGATCTGCATCACTGGGCACAATGCCCCCTTCAGAACCAGTGGAGAAGCCATCCACTCACCCTATCCTCCCCAGGATGAATCTCACTGGGCAAGATGCCCCCTCCAGAACCAGTGGAGAACCCATCCACTCACCCCATCCTCCCCAGGATAAAGCTCACTGGGCACGATGCCCCCTCCAGAACCAGTGGAGAAGTCATCCACTCGAGAGACTGTGGCCTTGCACTCCCCAGGACAGAGCACAGGGCATGCTGCCCACCCCCTCCAGAGCATGGGGGCAAGTCACCCACTCAGGAGACTAGCCTTGCACTCCCCAGGACAGAGCAATGGGCATGTTGTCCCTTCCAGAGCATGTGGGCGAGTCACCCACTCAAGAGATTGTGGCCTTGCACTCCCCAGGACTGAGCACAGGGCATGTTGCCCCTCCAGAGCAAGTGGCATTGTACCATCTTCTGGCTGAGGTGCCCCCCCGTTCCCCTGGCTATTTTCGATCTGATGCCCCTGCGTGTTCTCTTCCTGTTGTTGCAGGAGTTAGGTGGGGCCTTGGACTTTGTGATGTGGCCCTGTGGCCCACAAACATTGAGGACTGGGCAGTGTCCCTTGATTTGTTCATATGTATATACTTTTTTATTTGGATGCACGTATTCCTACAATATTTATCTTCTTATACTCACTTTAATCTATTGTGGTTGTCCTTGCATTATTCCTGAAGGGTACGGGGTCAATATGTTATGTTACTGCATCTGCTTGTGTGTATGGGGGTGGGGGTTTTGCATGTGGCGTGTGTGTGTCACTCTCTTTCCCCCCGTGTGCTAGGTGGCTGTACTCACCGTGGTTGTCTTTGCCGTTGTTGGTGTTTGTAGTGGAGCAGCACGTAGAAGAGCATGGGGAAGACATGCAACTCGGGCTCCATGGCGGCGTGGTTCTTCCCAGAGTCTCCACAGGTGAGTAATTTCTCTTCTGTGCAGTGTTTCCGCCAAGCTTTTGATGTCATTGGTGTCGCCCCGGAAAATGTGGCAGATTGGCATGTCTTAATGTAGTGGGCGGAACATTGTCTTACACCTGGCTGTAGGCAGTTACCGTCGTGGTGCCTGTCAATTCCGCCTGGTGGTCGGTGTGTTAAAGTGTCTGTCTGTCTGAGCTGTTTCCGTCATGGTCGTAATTTGGCGCTAATTACCACCGGCCTGTTGGCGGTATTAGCGCCACTCTATCACTGACCGCCAGGGTTGTAATGAGGGCCTTAGTGCCTGATTCATGAAAAGTTAGCACCGCCTTTGCATCATTTTTTGACACAATAGTGGCGCCATCTTACCAAATGTAATTATATTTTGGAAATTTGGTGCAGCTTTTATGTGAAAAAATGACGCAAAGGTGGTGCTAACTTTTCATAAATCAGGCCCTTAGTCTACATCAGTGGCTGTCAAAGAAGTGGCCCACTGTATCCATCCTGGATGTAAGGCTTTTGTGTTTGGAACGCTAGCCTTGCTCTTGGGCTGGTATTGTGGTTACGACAATGGTGAGTTTTCCCTGAGCCAGTGGTCTTTCCTTAATGACAGCCATCTGAACTGCAGTTAGTATTTTTTCAGTGGATGCAAAACTCATTGCAGCATTGGAATATAAATGCGATTTATATGTAGTTGGCACTGTGTCACCCTCGTTGAATGTGACATAGGTAAAGCCAATAGCACCCAGAATTATCTGGATGACCAGATTTGCTTTGCTTTCATGTGTGTGTAAGTGTTTTGCTTCAGACATGTCAATCTGTAATGATCTGAGTAGTTCTGTACGTTCTTGTGTCTAATGTGTACTTGAAAAATCTGGACGTATTAAAACATAAAGTGGTTTTAGATGTTGCACAGAATCAGGCATATATGTTCCGCCAAAATTAAAGAATCCTAACAAGAATTGCACACACTTCTCTAGGAAGTGTGGTGCCAGACTCTTCCACTCATTTGAATGCTCATATTCCAAAAACAGGACACTGAACAAAGCAATTTTTGTTTCCTTAAAGTTGAGCTTGTAGCCATGTTCATCAAATCCCTGTGCAATGTGATATAATCTGACAAAATGTGTTTAAGTCATTGTCCGTCAGATGAATGTCATCTACATTGGATAGTGCCTCTGGATCAATATCATGCACTGTTGATGTTACACGGGCAGAGAATAGCCCTGGACATTTCTTATACCCTTGGGGTAGTCAACAAAATCAGCACTGAGAAAAAATGGCTGGATCTCTGCTTATAGGCGCCATGTTTTGGTTAAGAAACCATTGGAAATATCCATGGGTATTTTGTTTATTTTGTGGAAAACGTTGTTTATTAGTGCTGTGCTATGTGTATTTTGAATACCAAATGTACATTTATGACTGTTTAAATGTCTGTAATCGAAGACTATTCTGTATGAATGATCCGACTTGGCTACAGGGAACAAAGGGTTGTTCATTGGAGATGCGCAGTGCTCAATTACTCCCTGGTACTCGAGCTGTGAATCTCCCTCACAGGGGCTTTTGCTTCATGTTCTTTGGTTCCACATAGTCTTCTTGTCTGCGCTCTCACCGCTCACCTCTCTTGATCCATTTGTCAGATGATTCCTGAAAGGAACAAACAGGGCGTTATCAGTATGTTGATACCTGTCAGGTTGTTTCAAATTATCACGGTTACGTGGATTGTAATGTTTTTCAGAGCTCTCTGAACGCTGAGATTCTCCCCATCATTTTACTTTATCTTTATTTGATTTTTGTTTGTCCCAGAGGTTTTTGAAGACTCTTGCACTTGCGTGGTATTATCTTTTTCAGGGTTACCTTTAAGCTGTGCCCTATTTGGTCTGTTCCCCAAATTGTCATGACCTATACATGTATAAGTATCGGCAATTATTTTTGGTAACTTGCGCTCTTAGGCCCTTATTTATACTTTTTGGTGCAAAACTGCACTAAAGCAGTTTTGCACCAAAAGGTTTAGCACCGGCTTGCACCATTTCTGTGCACCAGCAGGGCACCATATTTATGGAATGGTGCAAGCCGGTGCAAAAGTTAGGCTAGAGTAAAAAAAAATGACTTTATTCGGGTGGGGCTGGAGGTATAGAAGAAGGGGGTTTAGCACCAAAAAATGACTTTAGGCAGGTTAGAGTAAAAAAAAAATGACTCTAACCAGATTAGCGTCATTTTATGGTGCTAAACCTACCATGCCACATGACTCCTGCCTTAGAAAAGGCAGAAGTCATGCCCACCACCCCAATGGCCAGCACAGGGGACAACGGTCCCCTGGGCATGGCCATTGCACCCTGTGCCATATATGCGGGCCCATTACAGGGCCCCCTATGGCACTTTAAAAAATAAAATGCAATACTTACCTGTACTTATCTGTACTTACCTGAGATGGGGTCCCCCATCCTCCGCAGTTCCTCAGGTGTGGGTGGGGGTGCCCCAGGGGGCTGGGGAGGACATCTGCGGCGCTTCTTCCATGGTGTTCCACCATGGAAATAGGCCCACAGGTCCCCCAACGCCTGACCTGGCCCAGGAGTTAAAAAATGTGGCAAAGCAGTCTTTGCACCATTTTTTTACCCCTCCTATCTCCGTGCAAAAATAGTAGTATAAATATGGCGTTAAGGCCATAGAGTAATTTTTTGCACGGGAACGCCTACCTTGCATCTCATTAAGGCAAGGTAGGTTTCCACTTCCAAAAAATGACTTTAACTCCATAAATTTGGTGCTAGACGGGTCTAGCACCAAAGTATAAATATGGAGTTAGTTTTGCATCGAATTAGAGTAAAAACAATGACGCTAATTTGGTGCAAACAGAGTATAAATATATCCCCTTAGTCTGTTATAGGAACTTGAGTGAGTCATTGGCAAACTGCCAATGCTGCTGCTCCTCGCTTTATGTTTCCCAAATTAATTGGGGATACTGTGAAAAAATTGCAGATTAGTTCCATTCCCAAGTCAAGGGCAGCCCGTAATCATTTTGCATTTGTTGGTACACTTCTGGTAAAACCGCAAGTGTCAGTGTACCATGCGTTATATTATATTTTGCAACAAAATCTGTGCCCCAAGTAGGACAGTCATCGAGTGAGGGTACCATCCACTGTGGCAAGCACACTGTAAGAATTCCTAAATAGATATATGCTCTATACTGTGCTGGTGGATTAGCCACTGTGTATGTGTGAAATGTATTTGAATTGGCATTGACAGCAGAAAAATTGATCCATGAGTAAAATGTTTCTGTCCTGTACACATCATGTGCCTCTACTATGAATGTAACATCTACATTCCCATTAGGTAGCCCATTTAAAAGTAAATGTTGTATGACAGCAGGTCTACAATTTAATGGAATAACTACTGGATTTGCCATTTGTAAAAATAGAATTCAGAAATTGAAACACCAAGTGGGT
This sequence comes from Pleurodeles waltl, assembly GCF_031143425.1. Lineage (NCBI taxonomy): Eukaryota > Metazoa > Chordata > Amphibia > Caudata > Salamandridae > Pleurodeles > Pleurodeles waltl. The sequence continues at coordinate 398,348,959 of NC_090447.1, read as the reverse complement.
TATCCTTTTAACACTTCAAGCTTCACCAACCTACAGATAAATATAGGTGCTACCTATACAGCTGAGGAGTATATTTCCCTAACACCACAAGTGTTTCCGTATAAAGGTGAAAAGGGCACCTTAGGCATACAAGACAAAACTACTAAGGAGATCTGTTAATTAAGTATCTGACCTTGATACGTTGATGGTGCCATGTTATGCGGTTCCTACTTTGATAATAGGACTGCGTGCTTTGGATGACAGCATTGCAGATTGTGGGGGACTGAATGAACCCCATACCTTTAGTAGTTGTCATCCTAAATCCTGGCTGGTTCAAAGTGCCTCACTGAAACCTCCAAACCCAGAAGAGTAAAAGGCGTTTCTGGCAACCTGAACATGACACTCTGACTCCCTAGGAAAGTGATAGAAACAGATCATACCCCTTTTGCTCAGTTATTCATTCACACCAAAGTGCCCCAAAGGATGTGAGATAAGTTCTCAATGGATTTATTGAAACAATCACAATCTAATATATAAGGCATGTGCCACGATAATTAGGCAAATGAAACAAAGCAAGATAATCAACATTACAATCAGGATAAAGAAGATGAACAATCCAACCAGGATGTATATGGTTCTAGATGCTCTAGAAGATCTAGAGATTCCTATCTAACCCTATGCCTGTAACTGAGAGCATAGTGGTTGTAACTCTCTGCCTGGCCCAATCTAAGGGATTAGCCCCAGCCTCATACCTGGATAAAGTATGAGGAATTGGCCTGTCATGTAGAAGATAATCCTTTCAGCGCACTGGCAGATCACTGCCAGCCAAGCTGCATGTCACACAGCATGTGTCCTAGGATCATTGTGGCTGGAATGCCCTCTGCCCTCCTTTGGTTAATATTGTGTTTATCTAATAAATCCATACCACATTGGGACTACAGTTCTGATGTAATACTGTGTCTTGGCGATAAAAGATGTCTCCTTATGGGCAACACAGACTAGCATATTTTGTACCACACTCCATAGCCCTGGGCAGAGTACAGAGTATATGTGGTGCAAAAGCTGATTAGATGAACAGCGTGTTCCTTACTTTCCTAGAATAAGGCAGGCTGATAAAAATGTGTAAAAGCCTTACCTAAAATCACTCCTGCTAAACTGAACAAAATGTGTATAAAATGTGAATAAAACACAAACTGTAAAACTAAACTAAAACAGGGGTGACCAACCAGGGTACCAAAAGGGTCCTCACGACATAACCAAACACTAGAATGAAACCTCAACCTGTGGGGTATTATTCAGATTGGTACAAATTTTCCCTGCACATTAAGATCCACAATACCAGCCACACCTCACATTCACTTAAAGATGAGTCCCTATCTCAATTGGGCCCTTGACAATGTCTCACTACAAGCACCACCAAATTTAGCAGACAACTACAATATAGTGTCTTCTACACTTTTTAATACTATCCTGGGATCGTAGGTCACATCGGACCCAATAATAACTTCAACTTCTTCGCACTAAACACCACACTCACTCAACATTCAACACATCTCTAAAAACACTGTATAATTTTCACAGACACTAAAAACTAAGTGCAAATGACTACAATGTGTGACTCTTTTAATACTCACTTCTCTGCTGTTATGACTCTTGCGCTCGAATTTCCGGAAATCCATTGATCTTCTAAAATTGAGGCATGGACACTAAGGGCTGGGTTCTAGGAAATAGCTAATCTAGAATGAAGAATTCTAGCTCTCCTTACCTCAAATCCTAACCATCCTCACTGCTACTGTCTGATAGAGCTCTGTGCCTATGTTCTCGCTTCTCTTCCTGCGATGGAGCTTTTTAGGATGCTTGAGAGGTAAAGGAGAGTTAAAATCAATCTTACAATTTAATTTACACAGTAAATACCAGAAGGCATTAGTTAAAGTTCAGAGAAATATTATATGTTAAGGGCCAAATTAATGTAAATGAATCTCAAAGACATGCAATATTAGTATAAAATCACCAAAGGCGAAGTAAAGTGCCAAATGAGATTACATTGCACAAGCATAAAACGTGCAAAAATTTCAATTGAGACAATATAAAAGATGAGAAACAGAGGGCCTGATTTAGAGTTTGGTGGAGGGGTAACTCCATCATAAATGTGACGGATATCCTGTTTGCCATATTAAGATCCAATTATATCCTATGGGAATTGTAATAAGGTGGATAGGATATCCGTCATGTTTTTGAAGGTTAACCCCTCCACCAAACACTAAATCAGGCCCAGAATCTGATGGTCTGTATATATGTTTCAGTTCTCTTATCTAATCATTGGATAAGCCTACATTAATCTAAATACCCTGAACTAATCCAAAAGGAATCCCTAATTAATTCTTGTTAAGTAGGAAAGCGTCAGCATAGCAGAGACTTATTTAGAAGTTTTGATAACGAAGTGTTGCACATCATAAAGTCACCCAAAAGAATAAGGATAGAGAAGTCTGTTCCTCTCCAGGTCTCTAGAGAATCTGTTCTCAATTAACTATGCAAATACCAATTAAACGTACAGAACTTTTGAAAAATTCAAGTCATCAACACCAGTAGTTTCCATCTTCCTTACAGTCAAAATCGGCAACCCTCCTCAGGTCTTTCATCACACAAATTAGATATCAAACTACCTTGGACGTCTTCTGCTGCCTGGTTAGTTAGTGCTTCCTTGTCCTTGCCAATCTATCCTCCTGACCTCACTTTCTCTGGTTCACAATGTGCCTTTCACTGACTGTAGAATCACACAAACACACCTGCAAAAGAAAGAACATTGCAACACAAGCAAAACTCCATGTTAAAGATCAAATGAGAAAACCTAAATGCTGACTTAATAAAACAGTCAATGCACATTTGAGATACATGATGATAAGTACATCTTGTAATTAGAAATGAGAGTGACAATTTACAAATGAAACATAAATATATGCAGCTTCAATAAAGCAATATAACAAAAAATTCTTACATACAAATGTGAATGAGTACACCAATTGGGCATGTTAAAGTCAAACATTAGGATACACACATATATGAATGTTTAGTCTTCTACCGTGAATGCACCTTCAGCAATACAATTTGGATGCTCCACTTTACATCAGTAATGTTAAGGCACACAATATATAGGCTTTTGATTACATTGTCAAGTCACTTCTGTAGCATATGAGGTAACTGTCAAAATTACGTGTTACCAGTACAAAAGTATAAGACTCACAGTAACACTACTATCAACTATGCATGTCCCATATAAGACTCACAGTAATACTACTATCAACTATGCATATCCCATAGATTCACGTTTAGTTGTCAGAGCTGTGGCCCTTGCTTCCACTAGTTCCCATATGGATTGCAAGTATTGTGTAGCTCATGTCCTTCTGCACGGATGGCTTCCTGTCCTTGTTGTGGCAATGTGTGGGAGTAGGCTTCCCCCTGGGATTGCCTTAGTCTCACTTAAACTGTAAAACACAATGACGTCCCTCTCTTCTTGTAGTACAATTAGTGCAATTTTCTCTTCACACTATAGCTGGGATTGTTTTATTGGTAATGCACCACATTTTCAGTAAATGGTAGTTAGGATTTTGCGCCAAAATTGTGCATCCTCCCGAGGCAGTTATAACTTTTGCTAACAGTATTCTTTTTCAAAACTTTCCAGACTTTGCAGAAGTGCAGGGATGTACAGCACACATACAAAGTTTGAACTGTTGTAAACTATGTCTAGGCATAGTGTTATGTAATGGATTGGCACACTTCCGTGAAAAACCTTATGCTAGATCTCACACACACATACATGCACTATAGTGCAAGGTTGTGCCCATGGCCAAAGGTAGCATTAAGGGCCGTATTTATACTCTGGTTGCGCCGAATTTGCGTCGTTTTTTTCGACGCAAATTCGACGCTAAACTAACGCCAACTAACGCCATATTTATACTATGGCGTTAGAGGCGTCTAGCGCCAAAGTTCCCGGAATGTGCGTCATTTTTTAGCGTGAACCCCTTCCTTGCGTTAATGAGATGCAAGGGAGGCGTTCCCGTCTTAAAAAATGACTCCCAGGCCTTTACGTGGTATTTATACTCCCGGGCAAAAGAGACGCCCGGGAGTGGGCGTGGCTAAAAACTGCGCATTTGCGCCGCTTTTTAACGCCTGGGTCAGGCATGGCGTTAAGGGACAAGTGGGCTCAAAATGAGCCCAGAGTGCCCTCCCCTGCCCCCAGGGACCACCCCTGCCACCCTTGCCCACCCCAGGAGGACACCCAAGGCTGGAGGGACCCACCCCAGGGACATTCAGGTAAGTTCAGGTAAGTATTATTTGTATTTTTTTTTAATAATTTTTTTTGGCATAGGGGGGCCTGATTTGTGCCCCCCTACATGCCACTATGCCCAATGACCATGCCCAGGGGACAGAAGTCCCCTGGGCATGGCCATTGGGCAAGGGGGCATGACTCCTATCTTTACAATGATAGGAGTCATGTTGATGGGGGATGGGCGTCGTTAAAAAATGGCGCAAGTCGGGTTAAGACGATTTTTTTGCCTCAACCTGATTTGCCCCTTTTTAAGACGCCCTAACGTCATTTTTGCCCAACGCCGGCGCTGCCTGGTCTACGTGGTTTTTTGCCACGCACACCAGGCAGCGCCGGTCTGCTTGCGCCGGCTAACGCCATTCCATAAATACGGCGCCCGCATGGCGCTTCAGAATGGCGTTAGACGGCGCAAAATTTTTTGACGCAAAACTGCGTTAGCGTAGTTTAGCGTCAAAAAGTATAAATATGGGCCTAAGTGTGCAAGTGCGGGGAATGACAACATCAGTGTCATATCTCTGTAATTTTATTGCTACCTTGCTGTCTCTTTTCCACACAACGCAGCACAGCACATTTTGCTGTATTCCTTAGTATATCTGGCCGAATCCACAAATGTTACATGAACAATTCTTCCTCATTTTCTCCGAAAAATGCCATGCAATGATATACAGAACTAAATACAGATTTAGATGTAAATTAACTGCATTATCCATGTTCCGTGCAGTACAGATTTCAGTGAAAAACGACATTTTACCAGTCACACACAAGAGCAATCTGTTACATTTTTCCCAGAATGACAAAAATCGACTGCAGTTCTAGCTAGAGCTTGTAGATGGCAGTCATGCACTGTAAATATATGTCCTCCTATAAAATACTCAAACAAGAGGTAATAGTATATTTTGGGCTTTATTTACAAGAAACGACTCATAGCTGCAATGCATTGATGCGTCAAAGTTTTTAACTCTGCTGTACGACAGATCCTAGCATCATGCTTCTGCCGAATTTAAAAAATGGCGCACCATGGTGTTAGGATCCATGCTACATCAAAAAAATTATGCCATGTCACAAAAAAATTACACTACTGTGTGACACTAGCCAAATTTGCAGCATGTAATTTGACGCAACCCATCCTAACATCACTTTTGCACCTAAAGGCATAAAAACAGTCATAAAACACTGCATCTCAAAAATTAAAACCTAACAGGAGACACTGCAAAAGCAGATATGGAGAATCTAGGAGACCAGTGACCCCAGGGCAACCCCAACAACCAGGTACCAGCCAGGATGTCCAGACAGACTACCAAGAGAAGCTGAAGAGAAAGAGGAAGTGAAGGTTCCGGGAAGAGGAAAACAACATCTTGATCAGTGAGGTGACAGAGCATCAACACCAGCTCTTTGTCACCTCCAAATTGATGTTAGGGAGGAAAGAGGCCATATGGCAGTCCGTAGTGGACAAAGTCAACAGTGTGGCAGAGGTGAAGAGGACAGGCATTGACTGTAAGAAGTGCTGGAACAATTGAAAGTGCAGAACTTGGTGGCAGCTGTCATCACTTAGGAGTTGGTGACAGAGGTCCCAGGACAGGACAGTGCAGCATTTGACGAACTACAACAACCACAGGGTAATTTGCTCAGGGGTAGCAATGTGGTAACTAGGCAATGACGAAAGGGGAAGACAGCCGTGTCTCAGTGCTAAAATGCACTGTCTGCAGGCTAAAGGGTAGTATGCTGGCACACTTATGATTAAACAGCAAAGATATGTAATGCACACTGACCTCCCACAGTTAACACATCCCAGTCCAGAACCATCACCTCACTTTCTTCATTGTGTGAAGCGCAGCATCATCCCACATTTACCTCACTTTGTACCTCATGTATGAGGAAATGATGTAGTGAAGCACAGCCAGCCAGTTTGCTGTGCTGCGCTGTGTCATTTAGAAAGTCCAGGGATGCGTTGTATTCAACAAAATTCAATACATCCCTGTACTTTCCGCAGCGATGGAACATAAACTGCTGCCTAACTCCAATGCAGACACACTTGCACCATGTAGCTACTCAGTCTCACTTGAGCCTATGCATATTAATCTAGGATGTAAATCTTCAGAATGAAATGGCTGCATCACAGAACAAAATATTCATCTGAGAGGGGGGCCAGGTGTGGCGATGGGAGGCATACACACATAGGGAATTGGCAAAAGACATGTCCATTGCACCCTGCATAAAACTATATTGCACCCAGCTGACATGGCAGGCAGGAAAGTGCACACAGGTGTCAGCTGCCATAGAAGGGATCACAGGAACTCAACCCAAAACATCAGTTGGAGGGGGTGATCTAAGAAATGCACACCACTGGACCATATGTGGACAAACTAATGATTGTGTGTGGGCATGGTGGGACACTGTTACTGCTCTGCATGGAAGGTGCTGACTCTTCATGCCAAAATTACATTTGGTTTGAACAGTGAATCTGTGCATACTAGGGAGGTAGAAATGGCCATGTGTACTGCATGGTACCTACACAAATACACATGTGCCACTGAGTCTGACTGTGCAACGTTTGTGGCACATCTGGAAAGGGATGGCAGAGAAAAGCCCATTAGGGCACTACAACCTACATGCCATGTGGACTAGGGGGAGCATGAGTCACATGCCAAGAAGGAGTATTATGCAACAGTGTCTCACGGTGCCACATGTACAATTTGGAGGATATCAAACAGGGATTTGACAAGGGATACCAAGAAACACCTAGCCATCGCAAATGATAGGAACCGCGGAGGAACTCAGGCTGAAGTGGGTGGGCCTACTGATGTGGGATTCAGATGTAGGGACTTGTCACCATTCACACCACCACTACAATGTGGGGTGAGGCCCTAACAATTGCTGTCGATAGTAAAACAACTTGTAGTCCCAATGGATATGAGTATGCATTATCGCATGTCGTAGGCATATGAGAATGAATGTATGATCTGGGTAGGATCACTTTATGCCACTTACCTGTGTACCAGGGCCCAATAGTGGGTAATCTACAGAGGTCTGTACACATACAATGGCATGGGCCTGAGTAATATCACATGTGACACTCTGCAGATAAACACCTCACATCAGGATGTTATGGGAGGAATATAAGTGAGCTAAACTACCCAGTAGGACAGGGCCCATCCCATCAGAGCAGGCACAGAGTGCCTGTGAGAACAATCCATTTGTAGTGTGAATCTTGGGAAACAGTGCATCAATACCCATGCCCAACAGGTATACTAGACATCACTATTCAACTTAGGGCCCCATGTACGAGGAAACGATGCAAAGTGGTGCTGCAAGCCAGTATGCTGTGCTGCACTGCATCATTTTGATAGTGCAGGGATGCATTGTTCTGACCAAAATGTAATGCATACCTTTACTTTCCTCATTGATAGTGCACTAACTGCTTCCTAGTGCCAATACAGACACCCTTGCACCATGGTGTAGAGGTGCTTGCGTTACAGGGATGATTGCTCATGTGCTGCGAGGGACACTTTGCTGAACTTGAACAATCATAAACGGCGTCTTCCACTTTCTATGTGTGCTGCAACTTGCAGCACACATTGAAATAGGAAACAATGAGGACCAAAATGTATTTTCTCTCTGTTTCACCACTTCACTGTTACCCCTGAAGTTGTCTTGGAATCTGACTCATTTCTGGATATCTAAATCTGGGAATGTGTTGCATTCCTTTGGATTCCTTGGGTGATGGGGGGGAAACCCACAGCAACACCCATGGAACTCACCTTTTATGCAGTATAATGTGTGAAAGGGGTACATATTTACAGGGCCATGACAGTCTATAAAAGTTGGCATGGTGTGGCTTTGTAAATTAGGCGCCTGTACACTGTGCCACTGGAGCAGCAAATACCATGACACTCTAGTTGCACAGTGTGCTGCTAGGGTCTTGGAAATGAGGGGTTGAAAGTGTGCCCTTGGAAACCATAATTGTAAACCTGTTTACTCATGTCAAAATCTAGCAGAGCTCAACATTATCTACCCTCAATTTCATTGCAGAGGATGACACAATACCTCTTGGTCAGCTGCCTGTCCTGTACTTCTCTGATTATGTGGATGACCAGCTGCAAACCATACATCTGGATACCCTCCAGCAAATCCTGAGTGACATCCAGACACCATCTCCGGTCATAGGGAGGCTCGACTGCATTACAGGGTGTCCAAATGATCCACCCAACATTCAACATACATCACCTTCTAGGACACCCAGAGCCCTGGACTCCCAGGACCCAGCACTTACATTCCAAAAAACTGCATTAGTAGTCCAACGGGATCTGGCAGATATGGTGCTGGTATGGATAGAGATTGTGGTGGGTAGCCTAGAAACAGTCCCTTGGTGCCTCAGTCCGAATAAGGACAACGTGGCTTCCAGAAGACTTTGTGGCCTCCATCAGCCCCTTGCTGACATTGCTGCCATCATGAGCAAATGCCCAGCCAAAGTGGCACCAGCAAGGTTTTCAAGTGGCTGGGGTGATACAAAATGTCTTGGAGTCCATGTAGTGGAAGCAGGACTCCCTCATTGTCACCCTGGATGCCCTCCATTGTGACGCTGCTGCAGTATTGCAGGCCCTGCAAGTCCTCCTTGCTTCTGTGCTGCCACATCTTCAGCCCCTGGTGTGTGTGTACCTCCCTCTACTTCAGCACCTACAATACCCCTGTCACGGAAGGCACCACATACATCAGAGGATGAAGATGTGGAAGGAACATCTTTCACCAGGAATTCTGCCCAGTAACATTTATCTTTGAGACATGGCCCCTTTCTCCTTTGCTCTGTGCTAACGATCATGTCAGTGCCAAGAAAACTGCCACTGCCCCCAAGTTCCCTCTCCCAATGTTGACCTCTCACATTTGTGGACTGTCAGTGTGGACGATTTTTCCTAGTGGCAATCTGCTCTTCCCCCTCACTAAAGCACTCCTCTCCTACACATGTCCCATGACATCTTACACCCCACCCCTCAACACCATGGACTCTGGACAACCAATAGCTTTTTTACATCGGACTGGGTTGTTGTCTCATGGAATGCACATCAGTACTGCATGTAAATGTACACATGTAAGTAAAATAACATAATACAACCTTTGTGTTATATGTGTGTCTGACGCAGGACCAATATGAACATGTTGCATTGTGTGAAGCAAATATACTGACTACTTACCAATGGGATATGTGTGGATTGGAGTCAGAGACAAAGCCACACAGACTGAGTTAACCTAATTGATGAATATGATAGGTTCGCTTATTAACAAACAGTTCCTGAGGCTCCCAAGCATGACACGCAACAGGTATCATGCATTCATTATGACAGCTGATTTAATCAACACCTCAAGTGGCTGGGTTAAGAAAGAATAGTAACAACAATTCAACATTGATCTGACAACCAAATGATGCAAGTGTAAGACTGTGAGGTGCATACATAAGTGTATCAGTAACAAATCCTAGATTTAAGGTGAGTGCAATTACAACAGCATTCCACCAGTGTATGTCCCTTGACTTACCAACACAGAGCGACAGCATATGAACACCTGTTTTGAGATGTGTATCCATTCACGTCCAGATTGTCACTCGCATTGCTCAATGATGTTTGTAGATAGCTGATGTGACCACATTGACAACCTGACAGGTACTTGCCCATAGGGAATACACCTAGTCACAAATGTTTCCAAAGTCAAAGGCATGTGCCTAACATGACCTATGCAGATAGTAAATCATGACGGAGACTATAATGTAGGAAACAACAAGATTTAATAAAACTATAAATATTTCACTAAAAACACCTAAACAACCTAAGCTACCTATCCTAACCTAACCTACACTACCTTACACTATGTTATACCTACAACTAACAACTTATCCGATACATTTAACAACACATGAGAAACATCAGTCCCCCGACTCCTCTTAAAACACATCTGTAGAAAAGAACAACAGTAACTACAGCTATACATTAACATCTAGGCCTAAACAAATATATATTTGTTTATAGTTTTTAAAATGTTAATATTTGTTTTTTTTATTTATTTTCATTAGATAACATACCTAAAACATCGCCCACCTCCCTAAAAACACAAAAATAAAAAGAAACCCCTGCAAGAACCTACACTACACTAACTAATTAAAAACTAAGGCCCAGATTTATACTTTTTTTGCACTGCATTTGCGTCATTTTTTGACGCAAAAGCAGCGCTAATTGTATTTTGTAAGTTTGCACTGCTTTTGCATCAAAAAGTGACACAGGTGTGGCACAAAAAAGTATAAATATGGGCCTAACAGTCTAAATACACCAACAATAAAAACAACTTTATATGAGGGGAAGGTATGTAAGGGTCCATTTGGCCCATCCTTCTCCTCAGGGTTTGCTGACAGCAGCCTTTATCTTACAGAGCAGGATGAGCATCTGGTCAGTCTTGTGCTAAAGTCTGCTACTCCAGTACTTTAAATCAGCCACTTCAGAATGAATGTCCTTCTCAAAGTCAGCCCAAAGTACTTTTGGTATGGCATGTGATGTTGATGGGGTAGTAATGGTGGTGGAGGTGGATGGACCCGTCCCTGCATGCCTGTCCCTGTCTGTGGCCGGAGCCTTGCCCTTTCCAGGGTTGGTGGAGGATGCTTGTACCATTGTGGGAGCCCATTAGAGAAAGGCACTCCAGGACACCGATGCTTTCTCCCGGTCATATATTTTCCCCATCGTCCCGAAGACCTTCCACATCTGGCGTAGGTGGCGATATTGTTTGACCCTCCGTTCAAATTTTTGCCTCTGGGATGGGGTCATATTTCCTGATTAAACATAAAGAACACATTTCATACAAAGATTTAGTAGGCAAATGAACATCAAGCATGCCATGTAAATACTATCTGCAGACAATACATGTTGTCCATCACAAATCACAATAACATCTTGAAGGGCAAAGTTAACATACATCTGCACCATATCCATCATCTTCATATTGATTATGGTCAAGGTAGCCAGACTTGCTAATGTTATACAAAAGCAATGCCCCATCTTGGGACATCTTTGAATGCCCATGTGATCATTGACTATGGGCATGATAAACAGCTGTTTTGTGGCCATGGTAGGGCACATGCATCATGTTTCATTGCTCCCCAATGTTTCTTCAGTATATGCCATTTCCCTTAGATCCATTGTCATGTACCAAAGTCATTTGAGCAAGGACTGCAAGTTAGATGTACTGTCTTGCAACATTATGGCCCTCATTCACACCCTGGCGTTTTCTAACCGCCAGGGCAGAGGGCAGAGGAAGCACCGCCAACAGGCTGGCGGTGCTTCCGGGGCAATTCTGACCGCGGCGTTAAAGCCGCGGTCAGAAAAGGGGAACCAGCGGTTTCCCGCAGGTATTCCCCTGCCCCAGGGAATCCTCCATGGCGGCGCTGCATGCAGCGCCGCCATGGGGATTCCGACCCCCTTCCCGCCAGCCTGTTCCTGGCGGTTTACACCGCCAGGAAGAGGCTGGCGGGAACGGGTGTCGTGGGGCCCCCTAACAGGGCCCCATTAAGATTTTCAGTGTCTGCTTGGCAGACACTGAAAATCGCGACGGGTGCAACTGCACCCGTCGCACCCCAGCAAATCCGCCGGCTCCATTCGGAGCCGGCTTCATCTTTGCGTGGGCTTTCCCGCTGGGCCAGCGGGCGATCTTTTGAAGATCGCCCGCCGGCCCAGCGGGAAAGTTGGAATGCTCCCCGCGGTCATTTGACCGCGGGGCGGTGTTTGGGCGGTTTCCGCCCGCCGCCCGCCGGGGTCGGAATGACCCCCTATGTGCCAGATATGACATAAATCTGGGCATACTTCTACATGGAATCTGCACGTGCCAGGTATCGTATGTGAGAATGGAGAGTGGATAGCTCACTCGCATCACACAGAGATGCAGGAAACTACTCCCATATCCACTCATGTCAGTACATGGTGGACTGTGCCATGGCTATGGTCCACCTGCAAGAGATAACATAAGAAATAGCACTGTGAGTGTTAAACAGTGAACACAGTGGTCAAATATTTCACATTACACATGGTTTTTAAATAGCCGTAGAAGCCTTATGGTTGAAAAAATTCAAATAGGCCATTGGACATGCCTCAGTTACATACAGTAGTATGCCAGGCTGACATGTACACATATGTGGTAGAACCATCATACACACATGTCTCAGCTACATTGTTTAAGGTTTTCAAATGACTTACTAGTCAGATTTTTCAAGGCTAGCTGAGTGTAATGGCACTCTACACCTACATGACTCACAGAACACACTCAGCCATGTCTATCAATACTCTTGCCTCACTCTTATCATCACATGTACATGACTATGCAACATACAACAGTAGGTAAACATTCGTGTCCCCTCAATTAACAGACAAAAGTAGATGGCAATGCTGCATGCTCAAAGACAACAAACATATATGTTTTGTACATCCCCAAACCGCAAAAGGTTTATTTCAGGTACAGATATGTGTGTGTGATATATACAGGTGTATGACAGTCAACATGTCTAACTATATACAGAGTCAAATACATAATGCCTCATCTACATGAGTTGTGATTCACTAAAGTGTCCCTAAATAGGAGCGCTAATGCGAATGAACATACCCCAGGGCAGCACATGTTGACATATGCCCTGGCATGAGGCCATGTATTGAAAATGTGCACACTTCCTCAGGCTGCCAACAGCATATCTGGTGAAATGTGCATTGTGGTTCTAACAGGGAAGTGTCCGAAAGGTATGCTAGGGACACTGCTCAGTGTGGGCGCAGGACAGTCCAGTATTCAGAATCCTTTGTGTCATGCTTTGGCTCTAACATGACTGTTTTGGGGTGTGGTGGCATTTGAATCCTGACATATGTCAACCACTGACACAATAGACCACAGTTACAAGCCTAAGTGTCACCCTGCACCACTAGAGCAATATGTCTGGTGTGTTTATGTGGCACAGTGTATCAGGCCATGAGCACAAGGCTGGTGATGCATCAGAGTCATACGTCACCTCAAGGGTAACATCACAGTGCCCAATGGGAATGACATACCTTATCCATCCACGTTTTTCTGCTTTCCTATGTGTGCTGCTTTCTACAGCACACATAGATAAAGGGAAACACAATTGATGGTTGTGTATGGGCAGGAAGGTATCCCTTCATGCACATGAACCCTTGTCCCTGGCAACTTTGTACCCTTGCACCATGACACAAGGGTGCCTGCTTTGGTGCTCATCAGCAATTTGTTGGTAAGCACAGGGGACAAAGACAGGAATGTGCCTTATGTCACATTTACGACACATTGCTGCACTTGTCAGGGATGCTGGTTGTTGCAGCAACACGACCTGCAGCCCTGTCGTGTGTGCTAACTTAAGGGAGGCCTTATAACCAACAGATATCTAATTGCAAATGCAAAACAGGAATCACCCACAAAGATTGGTACCTACCAACAGATCCACTGACCTCGATTCCAAGGTAATCGAGGAGGTCACATTCCCGGGAGATAATGTCTGCCTATCGATGTTTAATTTGGTGGGGCATGTGCTCCACCTGAAAGATCCGCTGCATGTGGAAGTGGACCTTCCCCAACCACAGCTTGCGTGTCTCCCTACTGTACCACAGAATCACTTCACCACCTATGGCATGAAATGGGGTCTCCAGCTGGCAGTCAGTTTGCACCCTGTCCATGTAGAGACCCTCACTCTAGTCAGGGTAAGGGAAATACAAAGCTCAGATAACCTCTGCTCACCCCCTTGGTAGCTTGGCACAAGCAGTGAGGCTTATCTCAGAGGCAATGTGTTAAGTATTTGTACCCACACACAGTATCACAGTGGAAATACCACAAACATATTCAACACTAGTTTAAAAAATAGCCAATAATTATCTGAGAAAACAAGACCAAAACAACAAAAATCCAACATACACAAGCAAAGATGTGAATTATTTAAGTAAAAAGAGTCTTAATCCATAGAAATCAATGGATGCGTTGTTTCAGCACAAAGTACCTGAAAAGCGTAAAAAATAAAGCTGCAGGGATGAGCGTGCATCAGAAAAGCAAGCAATGTGTTGATTCCTTCTCCACCGGGAAAACAATGAGTCAATTCTTTCCTCACAGGAAAGGGTTCCTTCAACTTCCGGCCAAGCAGCCCTGGGTCCATGCAGTGATGTTGAAGATTTGATGACCAGAGAAGATGCGTGAAAAATCCAGATGCACTGCAACAATGAATCCACGCGAGGCTGGCGATGCATCGATTTCACTGGCGCTGTGTCAGTTTTTCAGCTGCGGTGCAGGCACTGCGTCGATTTGTTTGTGGCTCGGCTCTGGTGCGTGGATTTTCACTCATGTTCTGCCAGCTTCTTCTTCCAGGGGCCCAGGGCTTTGATGTGGCACCACTTGGCAAGTCAGGGGGTCTCAGCAAGAGAGCCCAGGTGCTGTCTGGTGAAGTCTTTGATGTCCCTGAGACTTCTTAACAGGAGACAAGCTCAGTCCAAGCCCTTGGAGAATCTTCACAAGCAGGATACACAGCAAAGTCCAGTCTTTGTCCTCTCTAAGGCAGAAGAAGCAACTGCAAGCCAACTCAGCAGAGCACACACAGCAGAGGGGCAGTACTCCTCCTCACAGCTTTTCAGCTCTTCTCCTTGGCTGTGGTTCCTCTGATTCAGAAGCATTCTAAAATTGTGGGATCAGCAGTCCAATACTTATATTCATTTCTGCCTTTAAAGTAGGCAAACATCACAGGAAAGTCATTGTAGTGCACAAAAACCTGCCTCTTCCTTGCCCTGCCCCAGCCATAGTCTAGGGGATTGGAGACTGTATTGTGTGAGGTCAGGCACAGCCCTTTCAAGTGCAGGTGTCAGCTCCTACCTCCCACTTTAGCCCAGGAAGGCCCAGCAGGATATGCAGGATACACCCTGGTTCCCTTTGTGTTACTATCTAGAGGGAATTCACAAATAGCCCAACTGTCAGTCTGACGGAGACATGGATTCAGCAGCAAAGCACAGGCACAGAATAGTTAAGTGAGAAAATGCCCACTTTTTAAAAGTGGTGTTTTCAAGCAGACAATCTAAAAACTAACTTTAACAAAAGATGTATTTCTAAATTGTGAGTTCAGAGAACACAAACTCCAATCTCTATCTGCTCCAAATGGGAAACAATGCTCAAAAGGTATTTAAAGACAATCCCTATGTTAACTAATGAGAGAGATAGGCCTTACAATAGTGAAAAACGAATTTGGCAGTATTTCACTACCAGGACATGTAAAACACACTGGAATATATGTCCTACCTTTCAAAAACATTGCACCCTGCCCATGGGGCTTCCTTGGTCCTACCATATGGGTGATTTATATAAAATAAAAGGGAAGGTTAAGGCCTGGCAAGTGGGTGCACGGCGTATGGGCAGGTTTCCTGTTTAACGTAGAGGTTAAACAATAATACCTCCTTGAGTGTGGCTAGCGCGGTCCTAGGAAGCTCAATCTCGAATGTGGGATGGGCGACTAATTGACAACTGACGTTGACGACTTGTCTGCAGTTTGTAAGTGACATACTAGTAGTATTTTTTGATCTAAATAGGAGAAGTAGTTTTCCAGGTCCTGACGAAGCGTCGCGGGATCACTTGTTGACCCATAAAAGACGTGAAACATGTTGACCACAAATTAGTAGGATTGGGCACACTACCTTTTCTTCCCTATAGAGTTCAGTGGGACATTATTCCCACCAACACTCTGGACTATTTTTTAATCTTGGCCTGCGCCTTTTCCCTGATTCATTAAAGTGATGTTTAAGGCACAGACTTGCCCTGGAATGTGGGCAGCACACCCACATCTAGAACAGCGCAGACATCTGCCAGTATGTGCTGTGTCCAAAACTGCAGACAGAAGGCTGTCTGGCAATTTGTGGGTTGGAGGGGGGTATTGCACTCTCCTGTGCAGGCAAGTGTTGCGATAGCTAAGACATACATGTAAAGGGATATATAAATGATGCAATTTGCTTATGTTCCCCCCATTCAGGGGCCTCCCATCAGGTGACACACTGCCAGTTTGCCTCCGGAGATTGTCTCTGCATCTGGCACCACATTTTCCATTTAACATACAGTCCAAATCAGAGTGTTGCTCACTATAGCATGGGCCCACACTCCCCTACACATGAGGGTGCAGTATCTGTTGCTGCCACAGCCATTATGAGAGTCAGTATAGTATACCTTTTTTATGAATGTCTGCACATACAAGTGCAGCACCTTCCCACATTTGCAGGGACACCAGGGGACAGCTCAGTGTATGCAAATGACCAATGTGCACTTGCACTACTCATAACATGCTGGAATTGGTGGGGATACCATTGGACTTAAGGTGCCATTTCCAAATGGTTAGCATGTGAAGGTGTCCTGATCAGTCCATTTCACATGATTTGTGGTGCACATGATTGACACTCATGCTGAGGGTGCAGTGTTGACACAACATGCATGCCTTTGCGTGGTCTAGAACATACTATGCACAGCAAGGTGACGTACCTTAAACTGTTATTACACTCTGCATCAAGGTGGTACTGGTTGTACATTGCAGTGTGTGTACACATACAATCACCATGTTTTTAAATTTTCTGACAGGTAACGTGACTCGTGTGAATCAGGTTGAGTTTCAAACTTGTCAGACATCCCCAGAAGAGCATCAACAAGGAGGTATGAATTGATGTGAGCTTGGCCCATCTGTTTCAATGTGTCCTGTATCATGTAACTCACAATGGCCATGTTGGATTGGGCCACGGATGGTACGTGTGTATGATGGTGGTGAATGAGCAGCAATGCCAAATGACAGCAGATTGTGTAGATATGTGAGCCTTTTCAACAGCCACATGTTGACATCCAAATTTTTGCATTCATCATCCAGGTGATCCATGTGGGCTGTCCATACTGATGCACCACCAATGCCCCTCACCAACCCCCATGGCAATGAGTGACACTTGTGAGATCCTTGGGGTAAATTTTGTTAAACAATCCCTAGGAGTCCATGATGTGCCACATAGATGGACTTTGCATGGCGACATGGGTGTTGTTGATAAGCTTGTGACACCAAATGTCAATGTGAGAGGTAAAACCAGTGTAATCAGCCTGTGGTACCTAGGCTCGTATCTGTTTAACTTGTACTCCTATGGGAGCACAGGAGCTGCTTGAACAAGAAGTCTTATTACTTCTTTATGGTATTAGTCAACAATGGCAGGTTGTTGGATTTCCTGTTGGCAATTATTGGAGTTTTGTCATGACACATTTACCTCCTAACTTGCAATATTTGTTCTTAAGTCATATCTTACCATGGAGGCCAATAGTGCTAAGTTCCAACAATATTAAAAGACCTTGATGTGCAGTGTTGCCCTCACCAGGGCATATCACACATCTTTTGATATGTGCTTGTTCATAGTTACATGGCACCTGTTAGAAATGGGGTCTTTGGCTGGAAGTCAGGTTACCCCCTGTCCAAGCAAGGACCCTCACTCTAGTCAGGGTAAGTCTCACACTATCCAAATTATCCTGTGCCCCCCCTCTGGTAGCTTGGCCCTGAACAGTCAGGTTTAACTTAGAAGGCAATGTGTAAAGTATTGGTGCAATAAATCATGCAATAACACAGTATAAACACCACAAAAATACACCACACAGGTTTAGAAACATATATAATATTTATCTGAGTAGAATAAGGTCAAAACGATCATGATTTGATAAATACAAGTTGAAATATCACTTTGGAAATGATCAATAAAGTCTTTAGTTCTTGAAAAGCAAATATATGTCTCTTGCTGGCATAAAGTACCTGGTTTGTGTTTAAATTATCCACATGGGACCGCAGAAGTGTGCGTCTGTTTCTCCAGGCGCACACAGACGATGTGTCGATGCTCTTCCAAGCAACAAGGGTTTTGAGTCGATTTAAGGTGCACAGACTTGGATCCTCTTTGGGTTGTGGGGTTTTTGGATGCCCCCAGGACAATGTGGAGAAATACTGGGCGTGCAGAACAAAGTCACAGGAGCTGTGTCGATCCAGTGGGCGATGCAGGGAAATTTCAGTCACATGCCAGGTGCTGCGTTGGGCTGTGTCGTTCGGGGTCAATCCAGTGAGCCGTGCGTCGAAGTTCCAGTTGTAACGCTGGCGCTGTGTTGATCTCCACTGGGGGAGCTGGGCTGCGTGGTTCCGGTTTGGCGCGTGGTGATTTTCTCACCGCGATGCAGGCTGTGCGTCGATTTTCAGCGCACAAGGAGTTCTTTGCAGAGATGAAGTCTTTTTGGCCCTGAGACTTCAGAAAACAGGAGGCAAGCTCAATCCAAGCCCTTGGAGAGCACGTCTCAGCAGAGCCAGAAGGCAGCAAGGCAGCAGGGCAACAGCAGGGAAGCAGTCCTTTGCAGAAAAGCAGTCATGTGAGTCCTTTGGGCAGCCAGGCAGCTCCTCTTAGCAGGTTGCAGGTTCTGGTTCAGAGTTCCTTTCCCAGTAGATATCTTGTAAGGAAGTGTGTGAGGTGATAGGGTGAGAGGCCCTGTTTAAGTACACAAATGTGCCTTTGAAGTGGGGGAGACTTCAAAGAGTGGCTTAGAAGTGCACAAGGTCCCCTTTCAGTTCCATTCTGTCTGCCAGGGTCCCAGTAGGGGGTTTGGCAGTCCATTGTGTGAGGGCAGGCCACCGTCCTTTGACATGTAAGTGTCAGGCCGTCCACCCTCCCAGCCCAGGAATACCTATTCAGTATGCAGATGTGTGCAGGTTGACTGAGCATTCTGTTTGGGGTTGTCTGAGTGAAATGTACAAGGGAGCTGTCAACTAACCCAGGCAGATGTGGATTGTAAGACACAGAAGGATTTAAGTGCAGAGAAATGCTCACTTTCTAAAAGTGGCATTTCTAAAATAGTAATATTAAATCAAACTTCACCAGTCATCAGGATTTTGTATTACCATTCTGGCCATACTAAATATGACCTTGTTACTCATTTCAGATCAGAATCTACCACTCAAACAGTATATGAGGGTTGCCATAATGTTAGCCTATGAAAGGAGCAGGCCTCACAGCAGTGTAAAACAAATTTAGGAGTTGTACACTACTGGGACATACAAACTACACAGGTACATGTCCTGCCTTTTCCCTATATCGTACCCTGCCCTTTGGATTACATAGGGCGTACCTTAGGGGTCACTTATATGTAGAAAAATTGGAGCTTGAGGCTTGGCAAGTACTTTTAAATGCCAAGTCGAATTGGCAGTAAAACCGCACACAAGCCTTGTAATGGCAGGCCTGAGACATGGTTAGGGGGCTACTTATGAGAGTGGCACAATCAGTGCAACAGGCCCACTAATAGCATTTAATTTACAGGACAGATGTAGTGCACTTTTACTAGGGACTTATAAGTAAAATAAATAAGCCAATTGAGTATGAGCCAATGTCACCATGTTTCAAGGGAGAAAGCATATACACTTTAGCACTGGTTAGCAGTGGTAAAGTGTGCAAAGTCCTAAAAACCAGCAAAAACAGTGTCAGAAAGTGGAGGAAGGCAGGCAACAAATTGGGGGGTGACCACCCTAAGGCTGTCAGGTCTAACAGCACCCCATCCATGGGGCACGTAGGGAAGACTTTCGGTGTGAATTGTAGGCAAGGCCTTTGTTGTTTTATTCCTTAGAAGTAAAGTTTTCCCCAAATACCTTTGGAACATATTCAACTTTTACTTAACTGTCTGCAAGACTGGGCTGACTTCAGAATTGACAGCAGGCAACAGAACACTGCACACCCCAGTGCAGGGAATCTACTGGGCCTCTACGCTTCCCTGCCCTATTAAATACTAAGGACTTATAGGCAGTTTGATTGCCCATTAGCCATTATCTACTAGGGACTTACAAAGGTCTGTCTTTGGAAATTATACTTGTACCACTTCAACATATACATTTTATTCAGAGGAGTGGCCTTAGGCCTGGTTAGCAGCCCCAGGGTACAGCTGGGGTCAGTCACCACCATCAGTCAGTAACATTTGGTTGTATATGCAAACAGGATGACTTTCTCACAGTAATACTAGCCAGGTAACTTGGATACACATTGGTTGTGATGATATGGCCGCATCGGACCGCCTGTACCGCCAGGGGGATGGGACTGATACTGGGGATAGGAATACTAATTCCTGTTACCACAACAGGACTCCCAATTCCCCCTCCATGTAGGAGCCCCCCCACCTCTGACCCCACCAGGAGCCCCCCAAGCAAAGACACCCTCCCTTCCCCCGGTCCCCGTACTGACCCCCCTGGCCCCCTGATCCCCGTACTTACCCCCGATCTACGCACACACACACCACACATACAGACATACGCACACACATCCATGCTCACTCTTTCACGCACACATGCATACATGGTCACGACACTCCCTCCACCCCCCATACACCCACACATACTCCCCTCAACCCCAGCATACACGCATTCACACAAGTACACAGACACTTGCACACACATGCACACAAACACACACACACCTATTCACGCACACAACACTCAACACCCCCCTTCCCCTGACGGACGATCACCTTACCTGGTGGTTGCGGTGGTCGTCCGAGAGGGAACAGGATCCATGGAGCATGCTTCGCCGCCAGCGTCCCGCCAACACAACACCGCCACGCTGTTTACAATGTTGTAATACGGCGGGCGGTGTTGTGGTGACATGGAAGTGGTGACGGAGCAAGCTCCACTAGACCACTGACCGCCAGTATGGCTGCTGGTGGCTTCCCCACCAAATAGTGGTGGAGAGCAGCTAGAAGCCATAATATGGCAGTCATATGGCAGGTGTGACTTCGAAGGTCTACTAAAAAGACCACAAACTCATAATGAGGGCTTATATCCTTTGTGAGCTGCACAGAGAGTAGGGGTGGATTGGGGGAATGGTCATTACAGGTAATAGCCCCACATACATATACAAGTCATCCTGTATCCTGATTTATTCAGGCATACTGCCAACAGTATGAGACGTGATATGACATTGATTGGCATCCATGCAAGATGATCACTGATTTGTCGGACACTGTGCTACACATACAGGTGTACTGCCCTCTGTGATACACTTACCATTTGTCATACGCGCGAGTGCAAATGATGTAGATATTGTGAGTTGTCACTAGTGTTATGAATCTTTCAGCCATTGAGTTGACACCTATCTCAAACTGATCCACTGCTGCAGTTTATGGCTACTGTATACAGACATTGCCATGCAG
This sequence comes from Pleurodeles waltl, assembly GCF_031143425.1. NCBI lineage: Eukaryota > Metazoa > Chordata > Amphibia > Caudata > Salamandridae > Pleurodeles > Pleurodeles waltl. The sequence continues at coordinate 398,327,433 of NC_090447.1, read as the reverse complement.
TTTTGCCCCAGTGCAACACATAGGCCCTCAATACAACAGTGGTGGTCGGTGATAAAGTGGCGGTAACACCGCCAACATGCAGGCGGTAAAAGAAATGGAATCATGACCACGGCGGAAACCGCCAACACAAACAGCCACTTTAACACACCAACCGCCACGGCGGTAACAGCCAGCAGCCAGGCGGAAGACAATGTACTGCCCACAACATTACAACAGACTTATCCGCCAGCTTTTCGGGGGCGGTACCAATACCATCAAAAGCACGGTGAAAACAGAACACTGAAGGGAAATGACTCACCTCTTGACACTCCAAGAAGAACCACGATGCCATGGAGCCCAATCTGCACTTTTTTCCAATGCTGGTGTATCTTCTCATACACGAGGAACACGAACGCCGGCAAAGATGACCACGATGAGTAGTGCACCTAGCACACAAGGGAGGAGGGGGAGAGAGTGACACACACACACACAACACCATACACACAAACAGATGCACACCACGTAACCCTCAAGAATAACGCAAGGACAAAAGGAATTGATTAAATTGAGTGTAATATTATACATTTTGAAAAATATGTTCTTAAAGCAATAAACAGTATGTACAATATATACAAAAGGAGGGACAATGCCCACTCCAAAATGTCTGTGGCCCACGGGGCCATAACACATAGGCCAAGGCCACACTTGACTCCTGCCTCAATACGGAGTGAACACTGCAGGGGCATCAGGTCGAAAACACACAGGCAGCTCAGGGGGACAGGGAATGGGGGCCACCTCAGCCGGAAGATGGTACAATGCCACTGGCCTGGAGGGGGCTCCGTGCCCACTGCTTGGTCCTAGGGAGTGCAAAGCCACAGTCTCTCAAGTGAGTGGTTTGCCCACTGCTTGGTCCTGGGGAGTGCAAAAACACAGTCTCTCTAGTGGGTGGTTTGCCCACTGGTTCTGGAGGGGGCCTTGTGCCCAGTGTGCTTCATCCTGGCAAGGAGGGGCTGAGTGGATGCCTTCTTCCACTGGTTCTGGAGGGGGCCTTGTGCCCAGTGTGCTTCATCCTGGCAAGGAGGGGCTGAGTGGATGCCTTCTTCCACTGGTCCTAGAGGGGGCCTTTTTCCCAGTGTGCTTCATGCTGGATGGGGCAAGGTCATAGTCTTTCACCTGTGTGTCACACTGACAGGTGTTGCAGGGGCAAGGACACACTGCAGCCCATGTAATCACCACTACACACTGCTCAGTGGATGCCAGTTGTGCTGCAGGCGGTGGTGCTGACAGTGGTGGTGGTAGCCTCTAGGCCTTCACCTGCAGTCTCGGACAGCTGCCCACTGGGGCTGCTGCTGACGGTGGTGCATGTGGCGGTGCTGGCCGCGGTGCAGGTGGCGGTGCTGCCTGCGGTGCAGGTGGCAGTGCTGCCAGCGGTGCAGGTGGCGGTGCTGGCCACGGTGCAGGTGGCGGTGCTGGCAGTGGTGGTGGTAGCCTCCAGGCCTTCACCTGCAGCCTTGGACGGCTGCCCACTGGGGCTGCTGCTGCTGGCAGTGGTGCTTCTGGCGGCGGTGCATGTGGCGGTGCTGGCCACGGTGCAGGTGGCGGTGGTGCCATTGGTGGTGGCAGCCTCCAGGCCTTCACCTGCAGCCTCGGATGGCTGAAGGGCCATGGCTGGTGTTGTGTGCCCCTTCCTGCCCTTGGCAGATGGTGGTGCCTCCTTGCTTCTGCCAGCTGGTCTATTCTTCTTGCCCTTGGTGGCTGGTGGTGCCTCCTTCCCCTTGCTGGCTGGTGTCCCCTTCTTATCTTTGCTAGGTGGCGGACCCTTCTTGGCCTTGGCAGGTAGAGCTGGCACACTGGCTGGGCTGATGGGTGCCTCCATGGAGCCTCTCACACCTGCAGTTGGTGCAGAAACCACAGTGGCCGTGGACTGGGTGGCTGAGGTGCTGGGCTGGGTTATGGCAACCCTGGCCCGAGATGAAGAACGGGGGGAGGGGAAGGGAATAGGTCACTGTTGGTGAGGAAAAGCTTCTTAGGGACACTGGGGTGGGAAGAGGGTGAAGGTTTAGGAGTGGAGGAAGAGGGAGTGGTGGTAGGAGGTGTCTGTCTGCTGTGTTTGGGTGCAGGTGCATGGGCTGGATGCTGTTGTGAGGTGGATGGCTGTTGGGTGTCTGAGTGCTTGCGTTTGTGTACTTTGGGAGGAGGGGTCACAGACACAGTGGGAGAGGACACAGGGGACGAGTGCATGGATGTCGGGTGGTGACTGCCAGTGAGGGGCGTGTAGTGATAGGCGTGCTGGTGATGGAGGTAGTGTATGAGGATGTAGTTCATGCAGGTGTGAGTGAGACGCTACTGGGAGGGAGTTGGACGAAGAGGAGGAGGGGGACACAGTGGAGGCATTGGATGTTGGAGTGTCTGCATGTGGATGGTGCTTGTGTGAGTGCCTGTGAGATGAAGTGTGGTGTTGTGGTTGCCTGAGCCACTTCTGTGTGTTGATTTGGGTGATTGCTGATCTGAAGGTCTGCTTGGGATAGGCTGGGGTTGAGAGGATTGGGACTGGGTAGAGGAAGTTGGAGGGGGGAGGCTGGAGACAGGGAAAATGGCTGCTATTAGTGAGCTGACCTGACCCTGGAATGCTCTCTGTTGGGCCGCCACGCCAGAGTGAATGCCTCCAGGTATGCATTTGTTTGTTGCAAATGCCCTGCGACACCCTGGATGGCATTCAGTATTGCAGTGTTGACTGCCCAACAGAGAGTGATCTCAGGATGTCAATAGCCTCCTCACTGAGGACAGCAGGGCTGACTGGGGCAGGGCCTGAGGTGCCTGGGGCGAAGGAGATGCCCAACTTCCTGGGTGAGCGGGCACGGGAAACACGCTGAGGTGCTTCTGGGAGGGCGGTGCTGGTACGGGGGTGGTGGCTGTACCTGTAGTTGGGGACATAGAGGTGTCCGCCACCGCCAGGGAGCTGCCATTGGAGGAAGTGTCGCTGTCAGTACTGTCCCCTCATGTCTCCGTCGTGGTTCTCCCCTCGCCCTCCGTCCCGCTGGTGCTCTCGCCGTTGGTGGATTCGGCCTGCAGGCCCTTGTGGGATGCAGTTCCCTCCATCGCTGGTGCCTCTGCTTCTTCGCCAGATGATGGGAGGGTAGCCCCAGCTGGGCTTCTGCCGTCTTCCTTGCCCAGCGGCACAGGTCCTCCCACGGTTTGCGGCAGTGGGTACTCCGCCTGTCAAAGACCCCCAGGGTCTGCACCTACTTGGCGATGACCCCCTTAAACACATACATTGACCACCATACATGCAGCACTCAGATCCCCCCCCACACGAAGCTTACACACACAGCAATCCATACATCCATGCCCCACGCATCATGCTCACAGTGTACTCACCTGTTTGTCTGGAGGACACTAGAGTACTGGGGTAGGAACCCATCCACCAGTCTCTCCAACTCCCCCAAAATGAAGGCAGGGGCCCTTTCTCCAGACACTCGAGCCATTGTCGCTTCCAGACACATGTCACAGCAGCACTTGCAGTGCATGTCCTTTCCTGTTGAAGATCAGGTAGAAAGAGAGTGAACAGAGAGAAAATGGCAGTCACATCCATGGTGGTGCGTACTGTCACCGTCGGCGTACCTCGCCATTGGCTCCTGGAACCCATAGGCCCCAATGATAACCAATGTGGTGTTGCACGGCGGTCATCGACTGCCGACCACAACGGCGCACAACGCCAGCGTAATTACCTCATTTCCACTTGTCCCTCCTCATAGGTCAGGCAGCTGCCATTTCAGGTGGGCACAGGCCATGGCACCTAACTGCATCACAGCAGACATTAGCACATGCCACTGTTTTTCACTCTAGAGTTCAACCCATGAGGATGAATAGGAGATGGAGACATCCCCTCGTGTACAGACCCCTGCTGGACCTGGTGATAATGGAGGACAGACACGTTATCCTGACCTACAGACTTGATAGGGCCACAATCCAAGAACTGTGTGCCCAATTGGAGCCAGACCTGATATCTTCTATACGTCACCCTGATGGGATCCCCCCCCAGTGCAGGTCCTGTCAGTGCTCCATTTCCTGGCACGTGTTTCCTTCCAAGTGATAGTGGCCTTGGCATCAGTGATGTCACAGCCTATGTTCTCAAACCTGCTGACCAGAGTGTTGTCTGCCCTGCTGAAACACATGCGCAGCTACATGGTATTCCCCAAGGTCAAGGATTTGGCCACTGTGAAGGCTGACTTCTATGCACTGGGACATATCCCCAACATCATTGGTGCCATTGATGGTACACATGTTGCATTTGTACCCCCTTAGAGAAATGAACAAGTGTTCAGAAATAGAAAAAGCTTTCACTCTCTGAATGTGCAGATGGTGTGTTTGGTGGACCAGTATATCTCCCATGTCAATGCAAAGTATCCTGGCTCTGTGCAGGATGCCTTTATCTTGAAGAATAACAGCATCCCATATGTGATGTCTCAACTCCAGAGGTACCGGGTGTGGCTAATAGGTGAGCCCAGGGTCCCCACCCAGTTGATGTAGGTATATGGGTGTGGGTTTGGCCCTAAGGGTGAGTGTGTGGCTAACAGGTATCCCTTGATATTTGCAGGTGACTCTGGTTACCCCAACCTCTCATGCCTACTGACCCCAGTGAGAAATGCCAGAACAAGGGCAGAGGAACATTACAATGAGGCACAAGGGTGAACAAGGAGGATCATTGAGCGAACCTTTGGCCTCCTTAAGGCCAGATTCCGATGCCTCCATCTGACAGGTGGATCCCTGTACTACTCACCCAAGAAGGTGTGCCAGATCATCGTTGCATGTTGCACAACCTGGCCTTGAGACACCAGGTGCCTTTTCTGCAGGAGGATGAGCCTGGGGATGGTCGCGTGGCAGCGGTGGAGCCCGTGGACAGTGACATAGAGGAGGCAGAGGAAGAAGATGTGGACAACAGAACTACACTAATTCAACAGTACTTCCAGTGACACACAGGTAAGACACTGTAACTTCACCTTCCATTGCTGTTTTGTGTTTGACATTGAACATGGCAGCCTGATTTCCCTATTTCTATGGCCACTTACTGTACCTTTTGGCATCTCTATTTTCAGATCTCTGTGCCCCACTCTGGCTCCTGGTGTGTTTACTGCTGCCCACTACAGGTCATACCTATGTAAATATTACAGTACATTTGAATTGCAATGTTTACAGTTTGTGAAACTAATACTTATGTCAAACAATTGACAGGCTCCATAATTGAATTTGTTCCAAGGGTGTTTATTTAGGTGCAAATACGTGGAGGGGGTATTGCAATGGGCTGGGTTGCTGATGGAGTCCAGGGTAGAGTCCAGTCTATTTGTATCACAGGTGCATTGTCCAAGGGGGTATAGGAAGGGGAGCAATGGTGACAATCAGGAGAGTCTTTTTTCCTGGTGGGGGTCTTGGCAATGTTCTCTGGATTCTGCCTGGATCATAGGGACTGTTTGTAGGGTCATTCTCCTTCTGCAGGGGGCGGGGTACTGGTGGCCTGTTGTTCCTGTGGTGGGGTCTCCTGTCCAGTAGCGTCGGCGGAGGTGGAGGGCTGTTCTTCGGTGTGGCTAGTGTCAGGGGCCCATTGGTGTGCCACTGCCTCCCTCATGGTGTTGGCCATGTCTGCCAGCACCCCTGCAATGGTGACCAGGGTGATGTGGATGTCCCTCAGGTCCTCCCTGATCCCCAGGTACTGTCCCTCCTGCAGCCGCTGGGTCTCCTGCAGCTTGGCCAGTATCTGGCCCATGGTCTCCTGGGAATGGTGATATGCTCCCAGGATGTTGGTGAGTGCCTCGTAGAGAGTGGGTTCCCTGGGCCTGTCCTCCACCTATCACACAGCAGTCCTCCCAGCTTCCCTGTTGTCCTGTGCCTCTGTCCCCTGAACTGTGTGCCCACTGCCACTGACCCCAGGTCCCTGATCATCCTGTGTTTGTGGGGTTGCCTGGGGTCCCTGTAGTGGTGGACACACTGCTGATTGACGTGTCCTGGGGACAGAAGGATGGGCCCGCTGGGTGCGTGCTGTGGTGGTGTTTCCTGAGGGGGGAGGCTCTGTGGTGAGTTGGGACTGTGCCTGGGTAACGGACTGTCCAGTGGACTCTGATGGTCCAGGTTGGTCATCGTGGTCCAGGCGTGCAGAGCTGCTGTCATCACTCTGTGGCTCTTCTGGGGAGGGGATGTGGTTGGCCTGTCCTCTCCGGTGACACTGAGTGGGGGTCCTGTGGGGATGTAAATGCAGTGTTATCGTTTCTGTGTGTACCACCTTGTGCATGGGTATCTTTCCCTCTATGGTTGTTATTAGCAAGGCTGCTTTGGCTTGTGTGAGTTGTGATTGGTTTGGCTAAGTGATTGTCACTAGTGTGCATGCTGTGGTGATGGGTGTCCATGCAGGTCTGTGATGGGGGTCCATGCATTGGTGTTGCATGCAGAGCTTGGTATTGGGATGGTTGGGTTGTGATGGTGGGGTAAATGTAAGGTGGTGGGGTGATGGGGGTAAGGGTAGGGGTGAGGGTATGTGATGGCATGCAGGTAGGTGGGGTGAAAGTAGTAAAGATTTGACTTACCAGAGTCCAGTCCTCCTGCTTTTCCTGCCAGGCCCTCAGAATGCATGATCGCCAAGACTTGCTCCTCCCATGTTGTTAGTTGTGTGGGAGGAGATAGGGGTCCACCACCAGTCCTCTGTACTGCTATCTGGTGGCTTGCAACCACGGAACGTACCTTCCCCCGTAGGTCTTTCTACCTTTTTCTGATGTCATCCCTTGTTCTTGGGTGCTGTCCTACGGCGTTGACCCTGTCCATAGCTCCATCCTCCTTGCAAAAAATGTCTGCTGCACCTGTGATCCAAATAGCTGTGGCTCTACCCCGATGAGTTCCTCCACCATGTCCTTTAGCTCCTCCTCTGAGAACCTGGGGTGACTATGTGGTGCCATGGTTGTAGTGTGAGTGGTATGTGTGAGGGTGTGTGGGGTGATGTATTGGGGTGTGTGCTGTAAGGTGCGTGGATTGTGTATGGGTGATGGTGTTTTGTGGCTCAGATTCAGTGGGTGCTCCTGGCTTGTCTCTCTCTCATTTGCCAAAATCTTTGGGTCGTAAAGGGTTGTGGGTAGTGTGTGTGTATGTTTTATATTGGTGTGGGTGTGGTGTGTGTATCATGTGTGTGTAGGTTGAATTGTCCAATGTGGTGTAGTTTTGTATGTGTGTGTGTATTTTGAGTGCGGCGGTCTGTACCGCCGATGGTTTACCGCAGTTGAATAACTGCCGCAGTGATTGGTGGGTCATGATGCTGTGGGTGTTTTTCTGTTGGCGTAACGGTGTGGATTTTGGTACTGCCATTTTATCACTGACCTTTGGGCTGGCAGACTTGTGTGTGAGTCTGTATAGTGGCGGATTTCTATATGTGGGTCATAATACGGGTAGCGGTATACCGCCGCGGTCACAGTATGCTGGCCACAGTCAGCATGGCGGTAAGCGTAACTTACAGCCAATGTTGTATTGAGGGCCATAGTGATTCATATCTATCTGTTTTCCATGTGTATCAACAGTTCATTGACGGATATTCAGTTCAACATCTTTGTTCGACAGGCAAGGCAAACATTACACAACACACTTTTCTGAGATCCGTGCATTATGTCTTGTGCTTTAAGTATGATGACAGTGTTCACATGTGAATGATGATTGATGTGACCTACTTATAGTTTTGTGGCTGTGGGTGTTTTTTTAATTGGGACTGTAACAAACACTCCAAGACATATGTTAGATGAAATCATTCATTCACATGTTTGGCAATGCCATCCCTTCATTCACATGTGTTTAGGAAAAATACATATCCACAATGTGTGCACATCTCCTTGCACCTGCAACAGTGTTCTAGATGTTACTATGGTGTGGTGACTCATCCTCCTCCTCATCCCTTCAGGCCTCCTTTTCTTCATCCCAGGAGACATTTGTCCTGACAGAAATATTGTGCAGTCTTGCACAAGCCAATATGATTTTGCAGACCAGGAGGGGGAATGCAAGAGTCTCCCCCAAGAAACGTCCATTCAGAGAAACAGTTCCTTGAGTAGTCCAGAGGCCCTCTCAACAATGTTTCTTGTGCAGATGTGCACCTGTTTGTAGGCCTTTTCTGCCTCAGCTTGTGGGATCCCAAATGGTGTCATCACTCACTGCTCTATGCCATATCCTTGGTCAGTTGAAATGTAGAAAAAATGGCAACAGTGTCAGTGTGTTGGATCACTGTATTAGAATGCATCCTGCACATGTGTGTTATGTGTACTGTCATGCACTTCTCCCATTTAAGACCACATGATATGTCAGTCACGCCAGTGTACTGCCGCTTGTAGGGTTATGTTCACTCACTGTATGTGATGTCACATGCAGCGCATGAGAAGTTACATCATACAATTCAACTTCCTGACTGTCGTGTTTCTGCAGCAGAGTTTGGTAGTGGCTGATTCCCATCGCTCTAGTCAACTGAGTTTTTGGTTTCCGTACTACATATGTGGTGAGACAGATTAATGATGTGAATCTTTTTTGGAGGTCCAGACTAGGTTGTTGGGAACTTGAAAGACAGAGTTGATACTGTGTTTCGCAGCGTACCGCGGCGCTAGCCGAATGTTCTGCTTCGGTCACAGCACGTGGCAGGAGGACGCGCCGCGCCCCGAGCCTTTCTTATATTTAGCGAGGCCCCAAATTTGTGCGGCGCGCCCACGGTAGTTCCCGCATCCCCCACTCACCTTCTCTTTTCTTTTTTCTTCTTCCTGTCGTCCTTGTTTTTCTTCTTCACTTATACTTTCCTCTCCTACCCATATTTCCTTTCTCTTTCCCAGCATGCCTTCCCTTTTTCCCTGCATGCACTGGGTCCCTATTTACTATGGTGCTTTTCCTATTGAATTCTAAAATTTGATCCCAATTCAATTTTTGCCACTTTTTACTTCCTGTCGGTCACTTCCTGCTATTTGGGTATATAAGGTTTTTTGATTCCTTTTCTCTTTGCGCTGCAACACTTCCTTTGGGTGGTGATCTTTGCTCCTGTTCTTCTGCATCAGATATTGAATTTCTGATTTTGTTCCAGCGTTTTCCTGGTCATTTAACCTTTTTGTTCTGATTTTCTTTTACTCTTGTTTTTGTTCAGGAGTTGCTATTTTTGAGGTTTTTTCCCTTTTGGGGTTTTTTCCCCCGGGGACTCCTTCTAGATGGCATGGATTGCCTTTGGCGTTCCCTCCGTCAGCAGCACCATGGCTACCAGAAAGGGTCGCCCCTATTTGGGCCAAGTCAGAACCTACAAAAACAGGAACCTCGCCACACTTCCCGTGGGCCACAGATACCGACTACGAGTGGGTCGTGACACACTGACACATGCATGGGTCCATGGTCGTCCCCGTAGTTTGGTATTGGACTACATTACATTTGCCCATGCCTTTGAATGTCCTGCATTGTCCATGCCAGGTGACATTATGCCATCCACACAGAATGTACTCACACATCCCCAATAAGTGGCATGATGTGACAACTGCCATTTCCCAATCCATAGTTTCATGTCTGGTTTGGGGGGCATTTTGTGCACACAACACATGTATCCTGCAGATTTGTGAGTGGTCTTCTGCAGTCAAGCTACACAACTTCCTGCACTACATCTCTGAAAAATGGAACTGGTACACAGTACTTGATGCCTCCTGCAATTTTGGAGTCCATACAACTGAACATACACACAAGTTGCCTATCAAATACAAATTCACAATTGCATCAGGGGTTGTATGTGTTGTTCTTTACTTTCAGGGTTGAATTTGGGCATGTAGGAGCAGCTTCCAACCACAGCTGCTGCCTCAGAAGCATGGTGAGTGATGTCTGTGTGTATCATTACACTTCACACATTGTGCAATGGGAGTTATTTTGCATACAATTATACATTTGTACAGTTATATGCCACCTGCCCATGGGCCTTGGTTTCATATGTTGCATCTAGGGCCTCATTTACGTGGCCCATGGCACAAGGTGGCGCAGCAAGAGCCTTGCTGCACTGCCATGCGTCACCAGGAAATGGAAGTAATGCACCATATCTACAAGATATGGTGCCTTTCTGTCCTCTCCCTTGGCAATTGCACACAAATTGCTACCTAGCATCAATGCCAGCAGTCTTGCACCATGGTGCTAGGTTGCCTGCACTGTTGGGATGATTGTTTTTGTACAGGACACCTTCTTGCATATAAAACCATCACAAGAGTTGTTTCCCCTCTTTCTATGTGTGCTGGAAGCAACACACATAAGGAGTGAATAAAATGGGGAAACAAGAAGATATTTCTCCCCTTTGCGTCACTCTTACACCGCCCCTGAGGTGGCGTATGAATCTGAAGCATTCCCAATCTTGTCACTCTGGGAATGCGTCTGATTCCTTCAGCATCCATGGGTGTTGCATGGGTGCACCCCAACCAACACCTACAGAACGCCCATTTCAGCCAGTGTTATCCATGAAAAGGGTCCATATTTATAAGACCATGAAAACCCACACAAGGTGGCTTTGCATGGCCTTGTAAATATATAGTGGCACACTGTGCCACCAGAGTGTCAAATAAATGTTGTTCCGTGGCACAGTGTCCCACTACGGCCCCTAGTCCCTGACATGTCAGCCAGGACCCATCTGATGGCCTATGTATGTTGTATGTGAACACCCCGCATGGTACTTGCATACACAGATGTTGGCCAGATTTCCAGGCTGCCATGCATTACTATGTGCCTTTACATCATGCAACATGTGCAAAACTGGGTTGAGATGTCTTCAGGTGTATGTCAGGGTGATTTGCATTACATATCTGTACTGAAGCATGGTGCATGTATGTGTAACAGGCCTCATCATGCAGTCCATAATTGTTCAGGCAGAAAGTTACCTGTGTATTGTCCTCCCCATATCTATTTGCTATTGTGTCTGTTAGGTACTTGCTGTTTGCTTACCTACAAGCAGGCCATTTCCATACTGTCCATCCTGGAACCTCTGGTTGATGATGTACTACCAGAATATGAAGGTATCATCTACACTGCCCGGGTATTTGGCCACCATATTCAGGATAAACCCACGAAGGTCAACGATAATCTGGGCATTGATGGGGTGGATATGTTTCCTGTTCCAGTACAAGTGTTGAGTTGCAGCAGGGGGAACGAGTTGCACATGTGTGCAGTCCATGGCAACCAGCACATGCAGAGAGCAAGCAATGCTGTAAAAGCCCTGTTTAATTTCCTGCTGCAGTTGTCGGTGTTAGGGAAGAGGATGTAACAGGGTGTGAGGCAGATGATGGCCTCCAGGACAGAGGAGAGAAATGCTGATAAAGATGGCTGTGATACTCCTCTCATTTGTGCTGAGGTGGTCTGCAAGGATCCCGAAGCCATGATATGTAGCACGGCCAGGAGCTTGGCCAGTGATGGTATGTTGGTCACCCTGTTGACGGTTGCCTGCAGTCTGGGCACAATGAGGTGGATGGCTGGATGATCGCCTCCCTGCGCAGTAGTAAAAATGTGATGACCTCTTCCTCCCTGAGGGCAATCAGTAAGGTCCACTGCTGGAAGATGTGCCCCCTCCTCCTATTCTGCCTCTGTGATGCATGTGTTGGTGATTGTGGTGGTTGTGGTGGAGGTGGAGGTGGTGGTTATGGTGGTGGTTGGCGTGGTCTTATTGGTGCTCCAAGCTGTAGCAGGAGTAGATCAATGTTGTCCTAGAGCTTGCCAGGGAGTTCTGGATCTGTTCTCCTTATGCAGCTGTGTGAATGCGCCATTTTAACACCTGGTCTGACCAAGCATTCATTTTTTGAAGCATTGCAGACTTTGTGCAACTTTTCCTAAGCTTGTACATACGGCTGCATTGAACCTGCATAATTTTTTTAGGGGGAATGCCTACTTGCATATCCTCGTCGGTATTTGACGCAGCCAGAACCAACACTGATGGAGAATGGCGCATGGAGAAAAAAAGTGATGCTAGAGGCCTCTAGTGTCACTTTTTAAATATGGAGTTATTCTTGCGCCACCGTTGTGTCAAAAAAATGATGCTGCGTTGGGGTAAGGGGCTTGTAAATAAGCCCCTCTGTGTGAATTTTTAAAATAACAATTTGTATTTCATCATAAATTATAGATTTCTTAGGTCAGTGGTCTTCAAACTTTTCATATCACGTTCACCTTGAATAATAGAAAAATGCCTGGGTCTCCTTCAGCCCCCAACATGCTATAACTTTCTAAAATACACAACAATGCACACTGAGGCCCTCCTTATGACATTGGTGGTCTTTACAGAAGACTGCCGTGGTGACAGCCACCAACAGACCCCCACGGAGGCGGCAATCCGCAGGCCAGATTATGACACACAAAACCACCAGAAAGCAGCCAAAAAAACAATCCTGCGAGACCTAACGGAGGTGAAAAACAGTTGTTCCCACCACCCTCCCCGCCAAGCCAGCCAAAAGCAAGTCCATCACAGAGCACCCCGCATCGGACTCCAATACAACAGCAGACACCCAACATCCCTAAACCTCTGTCCCCAGGACATGACAATTAACAGTGTGCCCAGCTGTACAGGCACCCGAGTCGACACCACACAGGCAAGACGATAAAGGTCCTGTTGTCAGTGGGAGTGGGCACACAGTTCAGGGAATACAGGCAAAGGGGGCCAGTGTGAAGCTAGCTGTGCGCCAAGGGCTGGGCCAAACCAGGGAACTGAAAGCCCAGGAGGCACTCTCAACTGTCCTGAGGGCGTACCAGAAATCCCAGGACAGGATAGGCCAGGTACTTACCATCTTGTAGGAAAACCAGAGGCTTCAGGGGAAACACCACCAGGAGGTCATGCAGCACTTGCAGGATTTTAATGCCAACATGGCCTCCATTGCATGGGTGCTGAGTGATATGACTACTATCATGCGTGAGTACACAAGACACCAGCAGGCCCCTTCCACTAGCCAGTGTAATGACCAGCCCTCCACATCTGCTGCAGATAGTGGACAGGAGGACCTGCCACAGGACTCACAGACCACCAGCACCCCTCACTCGGCAGCAGAAGAACCACCCCGAAAATGTTCCCTGCGACCCAGACAGACACCAGAGACTGTAGCCAAGACCAAAACCATTGCTAGGAAGTGAGCCTCACCAACATGTCTCCCTTGTGTGCCACTGAGACACCTTGTTGACTTTAGACTACCATTGCTCCTTTTCCTATGGCACCATTGATACTGGACCTGTGCTACAAATCAACTGAGCCACTACATTGAAGATTTTGTCCACTATCACCCGCTCTATTGCACTATCCCTTCCTTTTTGTCACTTCAATAAACATACTTAAAACAACTGAAGGTTTTGTGCTTTAATTATAACAATATGCAATGTCTTGACCTTTATACTCCTGTGCAAATGTTATGTAAAGTGCGAATCCATCCAATGTACAGTCAGTTTGGGGTATACATAACCAGTGTGAGAGAATGCCACAAGTCACCATCCAACAAACTGTGTGAAAGCAGTCTTTAGGCATCACATGAGTTCACAGTAGTGACCACACCAACATCTGCAAAAAAGGAACCATTAGTGACATTCAATTGAGAAGTAATGGAAGTAGAGCAACATGAGCCCCTGTAATAAAACAGACTACATTAAGCTAGATTCTTCTGTTCAGACATTTGCACAGCAATTGACTCCAAACACCATAAGTGAGGAGAAACAACTCATTTCAGGCCCTCACATAAGATACCACAGTATAAGCAATTCCATGTTGTCAGTATGCCAATCCCTCGTCTGGATCACCTAGTCTGGGCCACACTGTCTGGGACATTGAAGTTACAGAGCGGTTGTGTAAGCACATGGTAAGTCACATGACATTCCTAGAAACATATGCTAAGTACCGTATGGAATGTGTACACAGTTTGCAGTAGGCATGTATTTGAAAAAGCTAAACTATTGACGCATTGCATGGGCTGAATAAGCCAGTTCACTATCACCACTACACAGCCACGGATGGAACATTGTCAGGTCACAAAATGCACACATTTGTGCTTGGCACAACACAGCAGCCACATGACACTTAAGTGTAATGGAGGTATGAACAGAAGTACAGTCTTACCTGAGTGTCATCAGAAGTACTGCTGTATCAGATGTGTCCTGTTGTCCTCATCCTCTTCCTCCCTATCCTCATCACTGTCTTCAGTGTTCTCTTCATGCCACAGGTGCATTGTCTCCCCACCTCTTCCTGCAGGAATTGCACATGGTGTCTGAGGGTCACATTGTGCAGCACGCAGCAAGCCACCACTGTCTGGCAGACCTTCCCAGAAGCGTAGAGTAGGGATCCACCAGAAATATGGAGTCACCTAAACCTGGCTTAGAGTAGCCCAAACATCTGTTTGATTACCCTTCTGGTCCAACCATGTACTTCATTGTAACGATTCTCTGGCCCTGTCCTCAGACTCCTCACTGTTGTCAACAGCCAGGATAGGTTTGGGTAGTCGGAGTCACCAGAAAGTAGTGAGAGACAGGAATTACTAATGTAAAATAGCAGAGAGGACAACTGCCGGTGGCATACAGTGTCATACATTGGGTGAAACCTCAAGCTCACCTATGAGCCACACTCTCTCTCTCTCCCTCTGTAGTTGTGCCATCACCTTCAGGATGCTACTAAACCTCAATACATAGGCATCATGCAGAGATCCTGGAAACTTGCCAGTAATGTGAGTAAATCATCACTGTGGTTGAATGAGAAATAGCTGCTCGCGTTTCAGCAAGGAAGCCAAAACTCTTCTAAGCACATTTGAAAACATTGCCTGTGACATACCTTCAGCCAAGCCCACAGTCATCTGGAAAGAACCATTGGCCAGGAAGTGGAGCACTGACATTACCTGTACGGCAGGGGGTACTGCTATAGTGCTGCGAATAGCAGAAATTAGATCTGGTTATAATTGTGGTCCTGTCCAGACGATAAGTGAGTGTAATGTGACATTCCTCCAGTGTAGCCAAGTTGACTAGGAGTCTGTACGTGGGTGCTTGCCTCCTCATCCTCCTCCTCAGTGGTTGGTATCTAAGTAAACCAAACATCAGAAGTGTGTGATGACAGGAAAGATGGACACACAACAACACAGTACACAGAGCATTCACATCCAGTTCAACCAAACAATGATTGTAATTTGCACTGGTGTCCTCTACATGCAAACGGACTTCCTAATAAATACATTCTTTTCATTTGCCATTGTGTCTCAGAGATATAGTCGGAGTCATGTGTCGTGATTCGTAGCATTCCATTTTACATGTTCTGTCAACTAGTCATCTGCAAGCAGTGCACTGGTATGAGATTGAATTTGAGTGACATAGTCTACAACCAAACCAAAGTGTGTAGCGGACTGCAATTGCCTTGGTGTTTACCATCAGTACCTATGACGCACATGATATTGTGTGCCATGAGTCCCAGCATCAGGAAATGGCAACTGCCTGTCCTGCATGCAGGGACAGGTGGAAGTGACCTCACTCTGCGGGCGTTTGTGCAACTTCTCATTGGTAAACATGGAAGTCTATGAAGCATAGGGGCCAATGATGATCACCGCCGGTGGTGATGGTGTTCACCGGAACAGACGTGACCACCATTTTCTGTATCCCACTTCACTTGATTCCTAATTCTCACCATATCAACACCTCCACTGCGTGTGCTGCTATATCCTGTGTCTGGAACACACAATGCCCATGCTACAGCGGATAGGGCTATAGCCTTCACATTTGAGGAACTGGAGAAGCTTGTGGATGGAGTCCTACCCTTGTATGGAGAATTGTACAGGCCTCCAGATCAAGAGGTGAGCAATTTTTGGGTACTTTGGATGCAACATGGCTGTATGTAGATGTATGTGTGTGCTGGCAGTGTGTCATTTTTGGTGTGTATTTTTTCTGCATGCAATCCGTACGCAGAGGTACGAGTCATGTGTGAGGTTAATGTGGGATCGATGCAGTATGTAAGCCATTGCTGTAGCAAAAAGTAGTGTGGAGTTGATGTTGTCTTTCTGGCTGTGTTCCCTGTTCAGGTTAGCGCCCATCAGAAGAAAGGGTTATGGCGTGCCATCTCCAAGGACCAGAGGACCCGGCGGTACATATCCGGCGGACCACCCACTACAGAAACAGGTGGAAGGACCTGCAATGCTGGGCCCGGAAGACCATGATGGCCCAACGAGGGACGGGTGCCCGTCGGACCCTTACCCCCCTAATGGCCTGCATACTGGCAGTGGCCAATCTGAAGTTCGATGGGTGCTTGAAGGCAGCACAGCAGCCACAAGGGGGTGAGTTCACACTGTGTGGAATTCTGTCCTGATGCCTGCCATGGTGTTTGGGTGCAAGGTTCTAGTCAGTGCATGGCCCAATATGCCCGTTTAGCTAATCATTTGGAGTCCTGCTCAGCAATGGTGAATGGTATGTACACTTGGTATTGGCAAGTAGCTGGCATACCTTGGCAGACGTTGCTTAGTGAGTCCCAGTATGTGTGTAGATGGTAGTGTGTGGGTTAATTTCTGCTATTGTTCCCAGGTAATGGTTTGGTATTGTGGTTCATACTGCGCAGTGTTAGTCCCAGTGAGTCATTGTGATGTGTATGCCATATGTGCTGTGATTGCTGTAATTGACCCTGTGCTCCCTTTCTTTCTTCCCCACCCTCTCTCCTTTTCTCATCCTTTCTGTGTGCATTAGCATTATCTGGCGAAGGAGCATAGGCATCGGAGAGTGGAGGAGCAGCATCCCATGGGACCTCAGAGTCAGTGTCCACCAACACCAAGGGGACAAGTGGATTGGGGGGCAAGGGGAGCTCCACAGGGGGGACAGAAACTACAACAAAAGACTCTGATTACTCCTCCGATGGAAGCTCCCTGGTGGTGGTAGACCCCTCTGGGACCTCCCCAGCTGCATCATCTTCCGCAACACCCTATACCAGCACCCCCCCCCCCCAGTAGCACCCCAATGAGTTGCCCAGGCCCGCCTACCCAGGAGGGTGGGCATCTCCTTTGCCGCAGGCTCCTGAGCCCCTGCCCCAGTCAGCCCTGCTGCCCTCACTGAGGAGGCTGTGACCTCCTGAGATCCATCTTTGTAGGGCAGTCAATCATAGTGAATGCCATCCAGGGGCTGGCATCCTAGATGCAGCAATGCAATGCCTACCTGGAGGGCACTCACCGTGGCTTGGCTGCCCTACAAAGATCGTTTCAGACTCTGGCCTCCTCTTTGATGGCAGCCAGTGTCCCTGTTTCTTCTGTCCCCCCTCCAACTACCTGCTTCCAGTCCCAAAGCCCTCTCTCCCCACCCATCCCAAGCACACAATCAGACCAACATGCACCCAAGACAACAGAGAAGACTCGTGAACACAAGCACAGGCACCACAGATCACACCAAGAGCACCCACACAGCCAACACCCAGGTGAACACTCAACAACAGCCACTGCCTCCACTGTCTCCCCCTCCTCCTCCTCCCTCACAGTCACATCAGCACTCACACTTGCAAGCACTGCATCTTCAGACTCAGTTCCTGCCACCTGTACAGCCTTGCCCACAGTCACCACAACAGCAGACATGCAGACTAGCACCCAATACACCACATTCGCAGTCACCATCACAACAACATGCAGCACACCCATCTGACTTGCAGACACCACCACAACATACATGCACACGACTTGTTTCTCCTCTCCCACCCTGTCGGCCCCCTCCAAAAACACAGAAATGCTTCCACTCAGACACTCAACAGCCTTCCACCTCACACACGTACACTGTACATGCACCTGCATCCCAGTCCAGCACACCTGCTCCTCCTACAACCACTCCCTCTACCTCCACTCCCAAAGCTCCTCCCACACTCCACCCCACTGTACCAAAAAACTTTTCCTTGTACACCTTGACTTCTTCCCTCCTCCTCCCCCACCCTGTGTTGTTCGTAAAAGGAAGGCCCGCTCCCCCAGCCCAGTACCTCCAGTTCCCAGTCATCTCATGGCCCCCCTGGTGATGCACATGTCCCTCCCCCCACAGAACAAGCTCCCACTAAAGGGCACAAGACAGCCACTCTGACCCTCTGCTCCAAGCCCACTCCTCTGCCTCTAAACAGAAAGGCAAAGGCCTTCCCCCTCCCAAACCAAAATCCAAGGAACCCTCTCCCAAGAAACCCTACACTCCCTTGCCCCCCGAGGTGCCTGCATTGCACAATGATGTCCCTGCCCAGTGGAATGACTTGGGCTTTCAGGAGTCAAGTTGGGCCTATTTCGTTGCCTTGCGGGATGCCATGGACAATTGGACCGGCCAATGGCCCTTTATGTATATAGTTCACTTTGTTATGTGTGGTTGCTATTCCCAGAGTAATACAGTGGTTGGACCAAAGGTATTTTCCCTGGCTTTCTTTACTTCTGCCTTATGTTACTGTTGGGTTTCTCAGCAGATTGTTCTCCGTGTGTGGTATGTGTGTATGGTGTGCGTTGTGTGTGTGGGTGTGTCACTCTTCCCTCCCTCCCTTTTGTGCTAGGAGGCTGTACTCACCGTTGTTGTCTTCATCGGTGTTGCTGCTCCTGGACTCCCATCATGTGGTACAGCATCAGCACGGCTTCCAGTTCGGGTTCCATGGCGGCCGTGGACTGATCTGTGTCTCTGGAGGTGGATGTCTCCTTATATATGAGTCGTTTCTGCCAGGCTTTTCATGGCGGTGGTCCCGCCCCAGAAATCCTGGCGGTCTGCTATGTCATAATTTGGTTGGCGGTGAATGGTGTTCCGCCAGCCTGAAGATGGCAAACGCACTGGCGGTTCAGGCGGTTCATTGGCTGTATATGGGAGTGATCACCAATGTGGTCATAATTTGGCAATCTTCACTGCAAGCCTGGTGGCTCTACTGCAGCCATCGCTGGCATGTCAGTCAGCTGACCACCAATGTCATAATGAGGGCCTGAATGCCACTGTTATTGCGTGTTGAAAGTTAAAACACATCCTTTAAGACCTGCGCACAACTAATGTTCCTTTTCAGCCACGTTTATTCCATAAAGTACATACTTATATGTACATACACACATCTATGCTTGCCTTATTTTACTTGCAACTTGTCACCCCATTCTTGCAGTTTAATTGCCATTCTGATGTGTTTTCTGCAGAGAAGTGTGTGTTATGAGTGGAAGTCCCAGCTTAAATATCTTACTAAGACAGCTGAGTTGGTGTAAGCGATGGTTGCTTAGATTAGATCAGTAGGTCTGAGGGTGTGTGGCTGCTGCAATTATCCAAATGTGACTTGCTTGAAAAAAGCTTGCATGGTTACGTCAAACGTTAGTTCTTAGTATGTTGATAAATTAAATGTTACTATGTTGCATGGTAATAAAACTGATTGTCAAAAAAGTCAGTTTGGATTAAACATACATGTCATGTATCCTTTTATTTAGGTTCTTGCATGGACATCTTAAGGATTTTGGGGGCCCCTGTTCAAAACATTTTTTATTTTATGATCCAGTTTCAGCTCTTTCATAACCTCTTTGGCTAGCTCACTGACAGTGCACATACACACTCATCCAAATCTAAAATGCATTTACATTTGATATTCAGGGATAGTGATATATGTTTTCAATATTTTAACACAGCAGCAGCTCACTAATATCACTGCAAATAATCTTTGTGATGCCTTCCCATTTCTCATATGTGAAGTACTGTTATGATCAAAATGAACCTTTTTAAGGGATGTTGCATGAAACATAAACACAATATTCCCCTGCAAAATGGCTGTAGTAGACTC